>NC_089586.1:85581399-86181399 GCF_019320115.1 Miscanthus floridulus
GAGGGAGTGGTCCTATCTTTGAAGTGCTGGAGCGACGCGCCGGACACGCTTGATCTTGTGCGACGTGGGAGCTCCAGTGATAGCTTGAGGCAGGGCATGGCGGACGACGTGCTTGGTTGCTGTTCGTCGACAGCGTAAAGAGCCGAGGCTCAATTGGTGCCGAGGCCGAACCGTCGTGGGGGGCTCGGCGGGCGCAAATCCCAAGGCTGCCGAGACCCTAAAGTGGATTGCCGAGGCCGGAGGGAGCAGTTGGTTCCGTACACTGATTCCGAGGCTACAGGGACCCGAACTTAACTCCCCATGCCGCGTTGTCCTCGGAGCAGTTGGAGTTAGGCATCATAGTGCGGTATGGGTGTCAGTCGTGGGCACAGTGCTAAGCACAGCGGCCGGTAACCCCTGCTCTGTCCTGTCTCGGAGGCATGGCTTCGATGTGACTGGCGTCTCGTCGGCCACTCCGCTGTGTCAAGCCGTCGTTCGGCTGATATCGCGGGAGCGGTTGAACACGCTGGTCGGACGTGACATCTTGTTCGAGAAGTTGGTCGAGGCGGAGGCGACGGGGTTGTTTGCCGAGCCGGCCTTGAGCGAGGCGAAGAATCGGTAACTCGTTCGAGGCCTTCCGGGCGGGGCCTCGGTCGAGTCGGAGAATCGGTCCCCGTCCAAGGCCTTACGAGCCAGCCTCGAGCAAGACGGAGAATCGGTTCCCCATCCGAGGCCTTACGTGCGAGGCCTTGAGCGAGACGGAGGATCGGTAGGCCGTCCGAGGCCTCTCGTGCGAGGCCTCTAGCGAGGCGGAGAGTAGGTGGCCTCGAACAAGGCCGGGGTTTAGCCAATAGTTGTCTCTTGGCTTTGATTTTTAAAGGGTTTAAGCAATTAGTTTTGGCTCTTGCTTAGAGGACCCCTTTTTATGGTACCCGACAAGTCTGTACTCTGTTACTCCTATTAGTGAAATTGCTAGTGTATGCAGTTCGTATTGATGAAGTTAGTCTTATTGATGAAGTATAGTTCGTATTGATGAAGTGTAGTTCTTGTTGCTTTGCTTGTATGTAGTAATAGCAGTTACAGTACTCCTTTGTCCTCTCCTCTCCTCATCTCCTGTCTACTTCAGAGTTCAGACTCCAGTACACTAGCAAGGTGATGTACTGAACTACTACTGATTACTGAATACTCAAGTAGTCAAGTTTTAGTAATAAATTGATTGATAGTTGGTTACTTGGTTTTTCTGTGCAAATTCTGGACTTAGAGTCTTGGAGAACTCGAGAATGGACAATTAAAGATTTGAAGAATGGAGATGCTTCCGGAGTTCCGGTCTTTGCTTTGGATGGTACTTGCTATTGCAAGGTAATTTACTACTTTTACTCTTTCACAATTTTAATATGCGCTATTATCTATATTTATTAAAAAACAGTAAAACGTATCCACGTATCGGGTTTCTTAGGAAATTGCCGTATCCGCGTATCCGTATCCTTCCGATACCGATACGCGTATCCGTATCCGTGCAACTTAGCATAGTGTTTTAATATCAAGAAATGAATCTAGGATTGGAATCATTAGAGGCCTAATGTTTTCTCATTTGCAAGAAACTTCATCAGAATATGGCTAATAGAATACCAGATTTTCATTGAGCCTCATGGAGGCCAAACTAGGTCACGGCCTTCCTTGCCTCTGCTAATAGTGTTATATTCTCTCTTTGTTACTCTAGGTAGCTTCTATACTCTATAGAAAAATTCCTGGCATTCGATGTTAAAACAGGTTCAGCTGATGGAAAATAAAGAGAAAATGCAATTTGCTATGCTTCATAATTTGCACTTAATAATTGGTGCGCAACATGATGCATTTCACCTATGATCTCATTGAACAACTTGGCCCCCGTTTATTTAGTCCCCAAGCTCCGCCACTGCCCGATTTAGGTCATGTCAATGAACGGATAGCAATATGCTAAGGTTTTTATGAGTTCACTTGTAGCACTCATAAGAGTCCCCGCTAACGAGTACGAGGTTACAAGGGGACTTAAATGCCCCTAAAGATACACCGTACCTTCACTCAAAAAATTTATAGACACGTTTTTTTTTTTCTTTCTAGAACTTCCTAATTTTCCTCCCAACCATGCCTCCTGGGAACACAGTCCCCTAAGGCCCTAACTTCTTTTGCAGAGAGGTTTGCCATTTTTTTGCACAAATTTTTAAAATATTTCTAAAAAAAGTTGACCAACGTTTTTTTTAAAAAAAATCATGTATCTTTATAGTAAAAAAAGTTGAAATTTTTTTAGAGAAAAAAATGGAGTAAAGAAAGAAAGGATTGAAGGAGGAGGTGATGCCCTTACGCCTACTGCTATCACCTCCAAGCGTGCTCCTTTGCCTTTGTTCTTAAGTCCCCACCTCATCCTATCGCTCCCTCCCCCGCCCCCCCCCCCCCCCCCCCCCACACACACACCAAACAACCCATGGAAAAGGACCCACGCATCAGTGACAGGATAAGGGGGGAAAGGGGATTGAGAAAAAAAGATGACAGATCCTCTCCATTCGAGGGACCGAGGGGAGTTTTTGTGGGATTGAGAAAAATGTAGGGAAAAGGGATTGAGAAAGGATCTGGTGGAGCTGATTTTTTTCAACTCATTTCTATATACGGTAGTTTTTAAAGAAAGGGGATTGCTTTTTCTCAATCTCACGGAGATACTCTAAGGTAGCTAGCAGAAAAAGATATCGAAAATGCTTTGATCCGAGCGTCGGAAGTTTTTCCAGAGTATCGGGACACATGGACCTTAATTCTTGTGTACTCCCATCCAACTCACACCACCCCGTCCATTTTTATCCACTCAAATCATCACCCTGTGTGGGACCCATATATCGTCCTATCAACTCTCCTTTCCCCTTCATCTTCCAGAGCACGAATGCAAGAGCTTTCTCCTTCATCTTCCAAAGCACGAACATAAATTCTAGGCTGCTACCCATGGCCATCGCCGCTGCACGGCTTCTCCAAACTTGCCCATCGTAAGGGCCGCCCACCGCGGCCTTTTCCACCTTGATGGCACCACACCCGCACTCCGCGCGCCCGCGCTTTGCCACTATACAACGTCGTGCTCCCATCCACCTCGCACATCGCAAAAGGGGAGGCAGGGGAGGCCTGCGCCCCCATCCACCTCGCGTTGTCGGCAGGAAGGGGAGGCTTGCACTACCCTCAGTTCCCCACACAGGTAGGCTGTGGCCGTCGGCGACACTATGTTTCAAGTGTTTCAGGCGTTTTCATACATGTTGCAAGCCTATATTGCAAGTGTTTCAGTTGTTTTAGATGTATGTTTCAAGTGTTTCATACGAATGTTACAAAAGTAGATCAGGATATTGCATATGTTGCAATGGTTGTACACGTATGTTGCAAGCTTATATTCTCAATGTTTCATCTGTTTTTCAGACGTATGTTACAAGTGTGTTTATCTGGATGTTGCATATGTTTCACACATATGTTGCAAGTGTTTTATCTGGATGTTGCGTATATTTGCAATAGTTTTCAAGTGTTTTTCATGTGTTTTTGCAAGTATTTTAGACGCATGTTTCAAGTGTTTCATCTATCTACGCTTGTATGTTGCAAGTGTTGCATCTAAATGCTTTAAAAGTAGATCCGGGTGTTGCACATGGGATACTTGTGGGAAGCGGGAGGGGGCGCGAGTGGTACTCACGTGCGGTCTGGTGGCACGAGCGACGTTTGGGGTGACGCGGGCCCACTGCTAGGGCGCTCTCTCGCTCACTGCATGGGCACCATCCGATGCCAATGTCCTGGATCGGATGTTCGGGCGCTAGCAAGTCCGAAAAGATATGGCAACTACAATAGTACGCGGTTCTTGCAGAAAGGAATCACCGGATGTCACGGATCCACGATCAACCAAATATAATCATGGGACGCTTCTATATGCATGTAGTTCCATGACTTGAAGTCTTGAACAGTGTCTCTCTCTTGACCTATATAAACAATATAACGAAGTTTTGTTTTTATCTTAATTCCCAAATATCATGATGCCCCAAAAGACATGAACATGCCGAATAGCATATGATTCTTACAAGATCGTGTGCACATGTAGGATGCACCAAATCAAACCAATGCAAAAGACCGCATGGCTCACTCGAAGACTTTTGTTCAACAAAGTTTGACTCACCCTCTCACTCCAGAATCTTGACTCTGACTCTGACTCTTTGGGTCAATACTCAATACTGACAAGTGAATTTTCAAAAAAAAAAACTGACAAGTGATAAGGATCGAAGCCATGCATGCCAATTGCCACACACGTATCCTATTCCAAATGGGCCGGGGCAGCGGGCTTATCGGCATGTGCCGACCTGATCGTGGCGGGATTCCAGATGGGGCAGTGTGTGTCGTCCATGCAATTCTGAGAATGTTCAAGGCACAAATCATCATTATAGCGCATTCCCAGCTAGCTTCAAGATAAACAATGGTGCGCGAGGACACAGAAAGGGTTGCCGAGACAGGCAGAGGAGATGTTGGAAGGTACACGGCGTGATCGTGATTCTGATCGTGATCGTGTGTGCCCCGCCCCAGTCCTGTCAGCAATAGTTCCAACACACGGTCCGGGTCAATCAGCAACCTTACACTTACAGGTGTGCAAGAGCCGACTACTGTCTGTCACCTCCGTTTCTGCTATGCTGTAATCTTCACCACCGAAAGAGAGAGAATCGAAGATACCACAAACTCGAAGCTTTGATTTTCCGTAGATATATTAAATGTCAGTTCTTATCATGAGCTGCTAGGCTGCTGCTAGCACAAGACGAAGCCTGTGATCGACATCCAAAAACGCAGACAGCATAACTCCCTTTAATTTTCTCGACGACGACGTTGCAATCGTGAGCTGCCTGCGTCGTCTTGCACAGACACGTGTCCTTGTTGGATTTAGTCAGAACTCGCCAGCGTGGACCTGACACGTCGGCGCGTACTGCAGCTTGGCAGATTGGGTGCTATGAGACCTTTCAATCAATTCTATGATTACGAAGATAACAGGCATCTTTCGGGTACTGCCGCGTGTGTAGAGCATTTTAGATTTTAGGCCTCGTTTTGTTTCGCTCCCGATGGCTCCGGCGTCCTGCAGCGTCTCCGGCTCTGGCAAGGACCAGAGAGGAGCTAGCGTTGGATGGCTCCGGCAGCGTTTGCACTGTAGCACAACAGTGCTACTGCAATGCCGGAGCCACACCAAACAGCCCCCTAGGTTACCTAGGTCCGGCAACATCGACAAGTGATGAAAATAACGTTTATATTTTAAAAATAAATTAATTAAATGGTCAATTAGCGAACAATCATGGATTCACGGGCTAATTTAGCACGGTTCTTTTCGGCTTTGGCTCCTTGGTAAAGTATCATTTCTTGCTAAAATAAGTCGGACAATGCCAGTATTTTTTGCTTCACCGATTCATACGAGGCATTGAAAGCTAGAGCACTTTGGAGCCGTGCCAAACGGACATATGTCCTTAGCTGTTCCACACATCCTTCGTCATATGTACTGGCCACTGTTGCTCGCGCTTCGCTGTGAGTGATGTGCTTGGTATAGGAAAAATCTTGAAAAATATGGCTTATATGTCTAATATGTTTTCTCATCACATTGCTACGAAAGGTTAGTCTCTTTGGTACATTAAATGAAAAAATATGGAAAGAAAATGTAACATGTTTTTTTTTTCATTACAATGTTGTAAATGAACATAGAGGTTGATTGTCGTTACATGGTGCCTATTCTAGGCCAGCAAATCAATGACATGTTAGTGGAAAGAAGTATTTGATGGAGTTGGGTTCAAGTAACTAACGCACTTAGATTCAAAGCACAACATTGGCTAGGATTACATTATAGGTGGAAAGAGCTAAAACTACAACACAAGTACGTCTCCTAACGTGAGGGTTTACAAAAGAGTGAATTAGGATCCACTCCACTTAGGCGAAACTACAACACATTTCGTAAATTTGGAATTGCACAAAAGATTACACGACGTCGAATACTAAATTATATCGGGATTTAAAGTTACATGGTTAAGATCAACCTAGTACAACCAAGGCTTACTCCAGAAGTCAGGATAGACGAGGGCAATAGAGAAACAACAAGATAATGATTATCCAAAACATGGCGTATGACCAACAGATCCAGAAACAGGAGACTGAGAAGTCAAACATCATGAACCCTAAGACCAAACTAACCAAGGGTAGACTTGAACTTCTTCGAAAACCAGATCCCTTCTTCTCAGATTACACCATTGTCTCTATCAAACGAACCTAGTTCTACAATGACGACTGGATCTCGTAGCTCTGCTTCGGATTCGAGAGGGATAGGGATGAAGAAGAAGAGCAAAGACCAAGGGCATCTTATAGTGACAAACGGAGATGGGGCGCAGCCCATCGAAAGTGGAGACGGCATGGATGTGATACACTGCCGGTTAATGTTGTGGGGATAAAGTCGGCCATGGCGCGCTCCCCTGCGCAAGCGAGCGAAGGGGGGAATAAAGGAAAGGAGAGAGTGTTCGCTCGACGAGGGAGACGTGCAGGTGGCCATGTCCCTAAAAGAAGAAAGAAGGGAGGGGGTCCGGTATAGGGACGAGGGCGAGGATCAAGAGCGGACCGAAGGCCCAGAAAAGGAGAAGCGCACAGTGCACGAGGACGGCGAGTGCGGCACGATGTCGTGGACAAGCGAGGACAGGGTGCTAATGGGCTCGACACCGACGGCATCCACGGGGCACACGGTGACAGCGACCCGGCGTGCATAGCATGGTCGAGCTAGGCATAGTGTTTGGGACTTGACATCCACTCAGGCTTTTCTAAGCACTCCCTACTACCCAAGGCTAACTTTTCCTAGGTGTTCTTCTTTCCTTCCCTTCCTTGTCCACAATATGCGCCAACCTTTGTATGAAGTGAGATCGCAACATACATGCTTTCTCCGAAATCACCTCCTCTTGTTTACTTTGAGAGAATACTATTTCATCAACCCGTTGTGGATTTCTCATTCAAACACCCAAATATTGGTATCAAAAGTGGTATGGCGGTGTAACTTGGTAAAGGTACTTGGTCAACAGCCTTGATACCAGCACGTGCCGAGCAGCGTCACCATGTGGCAGTTGTTCCCACATGGGCCCTCAGTTTCGTCGTGGCACCATAAGCTATTAACCAGGTAACTACTACCAACTTACACGCAATGAAGACGGTGGGGTCATAGACCACAGAATCAGAGGAGTATTGCAAGGGAAGATTCAAACAATAAGGGTTCCTTTCGCAATAAGGGACAAGGACTTTAAATCCAACAATGGATTTGATTTAAAGAGATTCAAGTGTTCTGCTGGGACATCCACAATTAGTCGATATAGTATCCTATGTTATCCAATCATGGCTGGTTTGCTCGCACCAGAATGGTAATTTCTCTTGTAACCCACTTAACATCGCCCTCGAAAACCCTAAGCACCTCTAACGAGACTTAAGGTAGATGAACGCAATAACACAATGAAATAAATAAAATGCATATTCCAAACGTTCCTATGCTGGTACAACATACAGGCACTTCCTCTCCCATTCTTGACACATCGTTCACCGTTCGTACGATCGGACTACCTCAACAACTATGGACGAAATACAACGGAAAGATTATAGTACCGGTGGACAGCGATGAAAGACACTACTAACTACGGGTACATCATCCCAAGGCAACTAATCTACTTTAGACCACGCATCTTCATTCCCGGGTTCGGTGAATTCTTCTACCGCCCTGGCTATGGATCTGCCTCCTCTCTTGACAACGGTTGTGTGAGAGGAATCAAGGGTTCTACTTCTGACACTTCCGAGGGTGGAGGTGTTGGCGGTACTACAACACTAGTTCTTCTTCTTTCTGGCGGGTGGATAGGGATCCCCTCCACGATCAAGGGATCCTGCCGTTCAGCAGTCAGCGTCCTCCGCTTGGCCCTGGTGACAAGGTAGGCCTCTCAAAACTGATGGGCATGTCGATCTTCAGCCTCCTTCAGAGCTTCCGACATGGCAGTCTCCTGACTCTCAGCAGCTGCCGCACTGGCATGCGCTTCGGCAAGCTGCACCTGGAGCATCCTGGAGAAGATCTCGGCTTCCTCAGCTCGCCGAAGGCAGTTCCTCCGCTCCGCGGCTTGCCGGTCATACTGCTCATCCAGAGCAAGCAGGTACATGGTCAAGTGCACCGTGGTAGGACTATCTTCTTGCGCATCCCGCCCTTGCAAAGCCTCCATGCGAGCCCTCCATGCCCGTCGATTCTTTTCCAAAGGTAGAAAGAACCTCATGGGGGTATGGGCAATGGGCTCTTCATAGATCTGGCAAAGGTACCACAAGGCTTTGCGGGCCACAACCTAGTAGGTGTCGATGAAGCAAAACCCAGTTGCGGTCACATTCCAGGCTTCAGTGATGTCGGGGAACTCTTCACTCTTCCCAATGTAGACGGTAACTTCACACCGCTTAGTGCCATGCTTTTCATACTCATGGCCCTCATACTCGGGGCGATCTTTGACTCTGAGTTTTTGTAGGGTGGCATATAGGATCTTGGGAAAACCCTCAGTGTTCAGGCTGTAACTACTAACCTAGCCTCCTGCCATCGCTGGTGATGGTTGCAAGGAAGGACTGAGCGAAAAACCTGGCTCCAAAGGAAAAGCTAGGCGAGCTAAAGTGCACTGGGTGGTGGTACCAACAGCTAAGCCAGAGCATGTTTATAAAGGCAGAGCGGTCAATGGTCCTGGCATGGTCCACCAAGGTTCTAGCACGAGATCACTATAAATGAATCGATTGATTTTTTCGCGCGTTCGAGGCAAGAGATGTCCGAGGCCATTAATGACTAATACGGCTGCAAAACAAGGTTCCGACAAGAGCCTAGAAAAGAGTACAGGGAGACATGGGTCACGGCAGGCGTGAACCACAAAGCCACAGTTTAGCATTAACTCCAGAACAGGAACGAGTCAGGCGTGCACCATACAACATGCGTGACACCTATGGATGGCGTATCTGCAAGAAATACGGGCACTACAATGCACAAACAGGATATGCATGAATGCATGTCCTATACATCCTTCTACTGTTGCCAACATATAGGGTAACTATTCTTAGATTTTTGGCACACCGATCTCTCCCTGTAGCTAGTCGATACTATCGGACTATGCTCGGGGTCAGTGTAACTACAGAGAACTTGATTAAGCCTACCTAAGTTAGCAGAGTGTCATCTATCCTAGATACATAACCATAGTAATAGGGCTGCTTATATAACTTCGCATGCAATGTCCTAACTTTTTGAAAATAATTTGTTGTCAAGTTTTAGTTTAGAAATAGGTTCTAAAGCTTTATTTCCTCATTTATGCCGATGGTGCTGCTGGTAGTGATGGGCACATGAGCGGTGCAAGGAAGGCAGCAGATCTTTGGCCGTAGTCCACAGCGATCACCCTGATGTTTGCCATGGTGAGGTAGATACGGAGGTGCTAAGCGATGATGGGACGCTGCACGGCTGGGAAGTTGAACCTGCACTGGCTAGGGAGCCGTATTAATGGCGACCAACCCCAACCACCGACCACCTCAGGAGCAACATGCACGCAACCCAAGCCATCTCTTAGATGCATGGATGCATGTGTAAGTACAAATGTTCTTGTATGGTCGGTGAATTGTTTTTATCTGATGGTAAGGAGGAGAGGCATTAAATGTGTCCACTTGCCCGACTTGTTTTTATGTGATGGTACCATGGAGGGGAGGCATTAAATGTGTCCACCTGCTTTCGACCCACCCTACGTAGTTGAAGATGTCCAGTGCTTTCAAATTTACTGAGTGAATTTCTAGATAGCTTAGGGAGGCACTCGTCATCTTGTTTTATATACTTTGCACGTTCAGTCTATTGCACTCCTCGTATAAATTCTGCGGGGAACACCATTGATTGCTTCCTCTTTACCGTGCTTATTTTGGTGGGTCTTTACCGTGCTTTTAGTGGACTATAAAACTTTATTCGTGGACAATTTTGAGTGTTAACACTTAAGTACTCTCTCCATCCTAAAATGAATATAATTCTCACTTTTCAATATGTTAGACAATTTTAAATTTAATCAATGAGATAGAGGGTGTGGTTTTAAAGACGTGGCCAGAGATAGTATGATGTGAACCTTAGGAATTGTCTTCTACTTTGTCAGGACCATACAAAATCTTACAGACACGGTTTACGCTTCTAAGGCATTGAAAAAGTTAGTTCAAATTTGGTCACCTCCATTCTTTTTAGATGTGGTGGTTGTGTGCGTGCGTGCTTGCCTTGCTCTATTTGCTGCGCATATACGGTTGTGTTGCTCGTGCTGCTGCCATGCATGGAGAAGGGAGAGGGAGGGAAGGTGGGAGGTGGGACCCATTGTCGTGGCGGCATGCGAGCTGGCGCAGTCGGCGAGGGGCGTCCGGGCACTTATGTGCTGCAGCGGTGATGGGGGTGGGGTTGGCGCACGCGCCATTGTCGGGCATCGAGCAACGAAGGACCAAGTCATGAAAACCATTTTATTTTTTGCTCATGTGTCTGTAATTCGACCATCTTAACCATGCCAACGTTCCATTGAAGCACAACCAGCAGACACACTATATATGTCCTGTGGTTGCCTGCTTTTATGTTGCGAGCAGGCTACTGTTTACTTAGTCATGGAATTGAAACACCATCGAAAACATAATCTAAGAGCAACCACAATGTTGCAGAATAGTTGTCCATATGCATGCTGGTGTGTCAGAGCAGCAGATAACTGGCGTAATTATTAACACTTTCTCTTCCACCAACATTAAAAGAAAAAGAAAACTCTTTTCTTGATCTCGATCGATCTCTGGATGCATGTGAGATCTAGACTGGAAAGAGGAGAGCGACGCGCCCTACAAAAACCACGAATTAATTGAAACAATGATCACAAATATATCTAGTGTTGCATCAATCATCAGTTGATCAACACTTTTCGAGTATAAAGGCACGTTTGCACATGGATCAGTCACAAAAATATCAGAATCCAGCGCTCTGTGGTACTCTTCTTACATCCTTGTCCTCTAGTGAAACTAATCCAAGACTTAGACTTGCATCAACAATTTCTAATGCTCTCTTATTGGGCATTGCTTCCTAGATGAAGGTAGAGCAACCATGACATTGTTCTCTTGATTTCGCTTTGCCTGGCCTAGCCACTAGAATGCAGCTTTACTTGTGTCCGCTTGCTACATAAAAAACAAACGTGCCCCATTATAGTTAAGTGCAAAAGGGAAATAACCCGAACCATACAGGTTGAATTCAGTCCTCTCACCTCCATGGTGAGGACGAGCTTGACAAAATTCATCAGCATCGCCTAATTTTTCATCATCCGATAACTTTGCAATCACAAAACCCAAATAAATTGATACACCAACAGCTGGTATTTTGTAACAAGGCCAATGTTATGCAAATCCAGTTTAAAAAGACTAACGTTGGCAGTAGAGAAGTCCTCCATTGGCAGTAACACCGATGATATGGACATCTCCCTTAGCGCCCTCTCCTGATCAAGCCAAACACGATTGAAAAAACGGGAAAATTATGGGTAATGAGGTAGCAATGGAAGCTAAGATGGTTGTGATTCAGAACTGCAGGATCGAATCCAGACATTGAGTTCCTTCAGCGCAGCAGGGACTCCCCCAAGTCCAAGCCATGCATATCGATTTTGTAAGCTATCCCCAAGGTAAAATAGGATATGCACATCACGGTTCGATAGAAAAAGAACACGAAATCACATTCCAAGAAGGAAACCACTGTCAGTATGTTGCTTAATCAGAGGGAGACAGACAAAGCAAAGATCAGACGCTCCAGAGTAGGGCAGCCATGTATGCGGTGGGGGTAGGCACGGGCGGTGAGCCAAAGGTGGAGCCGGAGAGGCTCACCCCATGTGGCGTCATGGACATGTGCGCTGCCATGTCCGCCTCCTCGGGTGACCTCTTCGCCCTCGCATCGTACGGCGACTGGCCCTGGGCATTTGACTTCTAGGCACTCGAGGCAGCTGCGGCTGTGGAGGCGTCGTGGACACGCGCTGACTTGTTTTTATGTGATGGTAGCATGGAGGGGAGGCATTAAATGTGTCCACCTGCTTTCGACCCACCCTGCATAGGTGAAGATGTCTAGTGCTTTTAAATTTACTGAGTAAATTTCTGGATAGCTTAGGGAGGCACTCGTGCATGCATGGAAATTTACTGCCTAGTATCTATTGATAGTAAATTCATTAATGTAAAAGGAGAAGGCACATGTGATGTGAATTCCTCATGTCATAGTTACTTTTTTTATGTAAAGGACATGTGAAAGCACAGTGATGTAAACCCCCTACCGTAGTAACTTTTTGCATGCAAACTACACCCACAATTTATATTGTTCTTGCATGCATGGTCATTCAATTTTTCATCTACTTCATTGAATGCATCCACTTGCTTCATCTATCCACTGTCGAATGCATGGAGGAAGGCTAGTTGTGACGCACTTCATCTGAGTCGTGGAATTTCTATCTAACGCACCAACTAAATAGAACATACGTGGACACCCTGGGAGGCCTCACAGTCATTTTGCATTGCTCATGGCATAATATTTGCCTTGTTTCTCACTTAACTATTAGGACGATGGCTATGTAATGTACCTTCTTGCAATCTATGACACATGTATTATTTTAAAAAAAAGAAGAATATGATAATTAGAGCATTTAATATTCCATGCCATAGCTCGATTGAAACATGCACATAGGAGAAAGATGACTTATCAACGTGTTAAGACCATGACTATAACTACTCCAGAAATGATTTTCATTAGGATCGGAGACAATGTCTTTTATTTCCAGAGGTGACACATTTTTCCAATTGTCTCCATAAATGATTCTAGGAGACCAGAGATTTTAGGAGAAGCTCAAAGCATATGCCCGTCTCTGAAAATAGTTTTTTTAGAGGCGAGCACCTTTGTTGGTGTTTCGGACCAGGGGGTCCTCAACCAACCAGTAAATGTGAACTGCGTGCCCCTAATCCCGGATGGTGATGCAAAGAGACACAAGGTTTATACTAGTTCAGGCAATCGATGCCCTACGTCCAGTCTGAGAGATCGATCTTGTATTCCTTGCACCGAAGTGCTTGTAGTAGGGGGGTTACAAACTAGGTGAGAGAGGGAGCTAGTGCCAGGTCTCGGCGAGGAGTGATGTGGGTCGCTTGAGACGTTGCTCTCAGGCGGCAGGGAAATGTGTGTTATTCTTCGTTCGTCCCCCCTAAATGGCCCAGGTTCTTTCCTTTTATAGTTGAAGGGAGGACAAGGACAGTACATGTGCTAACTATACGGCATCGTGCGAACAGAGGCGGCGTGTCCGAGCACTGTAGCCTATTCCTGTGGCGGTGTGGTCGTCGGAGTGGTCCGTTCTTGGAATACTGGGGCGGCGTGTAGGTCACATCCGATCCTGTGCGTCATGGGAGCTCTAGGACTGCCTCGGGGCGAGTGCGGCGGTCAACATGTGAGTCGCTGTGGACTGACTGTGCGCGAGGCTGAGGCTCGGTTGGCGCCGAGGCCGCACCACAGTGAGGGGGTCTCGGCAGACATGAATCCCGAGATAGCCGAGACCTTGGTGCAGAGTGCCGAGGCCTGGAGAGAGCGATTGATCTGGTGTGCTGGTTCGGGGGCGGTGATGACCCGGGCTGGGCTTCCCATGTCGTGTTGTTTGCGGGGATCGTGGGGCACAGTGTAGTGTGGGCATAGATCGTGGGCACAGCATCAAAGTACAGTGGCCGATAATCCCCACCGTGCCTTGTCCTAGCCGGTATGGCACTGATGCGACCTCATGTCCCGTTGGCCATTCCATGGTGTCAAGCCGTCGTCCGGCTGAGATTGCGGGAGTGGTTGACGTATTAATGGGACGTGACGTGCTGTCGGGAAGACCAGCCGAGGCAGGGGCTACGGTTTACGGATAAGCCGGCCTCGCGCGAGACAGAGATTGGTCTCCTTGCCGAGGCCTTCCGCAAGAGGTCTCGCGCGAGGCGGAGCTTCCTACCGAGGCCTTCCGCAAGAGGTCTCGCGCGAGGCAAAGATCCTTGCCGAGGCCTTCCGCAAGAGGCCTCGCGCGAGGCGGAGCTCCTTGCCGAGGCCTTTCGCGAGAGGTCTCGCGCGAGGCGGAGATTGCGTCTCCTTGCTGAGACCTCCCGTGAGAGGCCTGAGGCGACGCAGAGATCTAGGTGGGCTTGGACGGGGCTGGTTATGAGCCCATGGATTTCCCTCTAACTTTGCCGTTGATGGGATTTTAGTGCCTCTCGTGGTGTGCGCTCGGGGTACCCCATTTCATGGTACCCGATAGTAGCCCCCGAGCCTCAGGGAGGGTGAGTGCATTCTCCCTGAGGATTTATCGAGACTTGGTTTGCAGTCGCTCCCGTAGGGATTGTGTTTTGTTTCTTGAGGTTTTGGTGGGTGCGCGTGAGCGCACCCGCCGGGTGTAGCCCCCGAGGCCCTGGAGGAGTGGAGTTACTCCTCTAGGGGCTTTTTTCGTTTTCGTGTTTGAGTGAGGGGTTTTCATCATATTTGCCGAGCCCACAAGTGTGAGTTCAGGTCATGGGGGTCTCGGCGAGGTGGCAGGAAGAGCCCTCTAGCCTCCACGTGGAGCGAGAGGTCCGTCAGGGGTTCCCCTGGCTTTTGGTACGACCCTCATGCTTCCTTTTCGCTCGGAAGGAGGGGTGGAATGTGCCAGGCTACCCTCGATGGGCACGAGCGTTGGCACTTCCGGTGAGCTGTTATCGGGTGAGTCCGAGTGGAGGCCCGTGCCCCGTTCGCTAGGGGACGGCTAGCGGTCTAGAGACACACTCCAAGAGTACCAGAGGGTTTCTCTAGTGGGTGCCGAGGCCGTTCGCTGGGCCTCGGTGGCTCGGTGCCTTCCTACGGTGGGATCTCATTCGAAGACTCCCCTGCCGGTCTCAGACACGACTTAGGACGCCCCGAGCGATTGTTCGCTCGGGCCTCGGCCATTCGTAGGCTCGCCCCAAAGTCGTCCCTAACTCTGTTGCCCTGGGGCAGCTGTCGAAACCTCTGGGGGCCCAGCCTTCGAACCCCTGGACCATAACGGGCTTGGTGCCCTTTATCGTATTTGTAACGAAACCTCTAGCGTGGACTTAGATCGCTTGTCTTTGTCTAGGGTGCAGGAGGAGCCCTCGAGCCTCCGCCTGGAGCAAGAGGGTTGTAACACCTCGGGTGTTTAAATATTAGAAACATGGCAAGCCATCATATGCATTGCAAGGCATTTGGTCATATTGCAAACTTTGATATGCATTCACTAAAACAAGTTTACATTTGTGTTATGAGTGTTGAATTGTATTGTTTGACTCAAGTTCAAAATTGGGTTGGAATTGAATTTTTTCAGAAAACCCCGCTTTTCAGCATTTAAACCCTACCCTGAAAATCCATTTCAAAATCTAAGCATATTTTGGGGTTGAGCCTTAAAGCAAAAGTGTAGAGCTTGACAAGTTAGGCAAAGTTTATTTTTGGAGTTTTTCAAGTTGTTTAGAAAAATTTTGAGTAATTCAAAAAGGCGTAATTCGTTAAATATCCCATATTTGAATTTAAAAGATCATTTCAAAATCTAGACCGAATTAGGAGATGGTTATAAAAGAAAAGTTGTAGAACTTTTGATTTTGAACAACTTTTGTTTTTGGAGATTTTTGAGTTGTTATGAAAATTTGAGAGTAATTTGTGAATTTTGGCGAATGGCAAACTTGTAAATACTGTGAACAGTGTTCACCGCTTGCGCTACACCGCCGGCGAGCTTCGGCTTGCTTCCAGTCGCGCGCGTGGCCATCTGGGCGTCGCGCTGGCGAGGGAAATGGTTTTGCCGTAGCTTCCTTGAGCTTCCTGGCCATCCTTTATAACCAGAGCCGTCGCCGTTTGCCCCCGCTCCTTTCCTCTGTTTTCCAGTCACCGCCGCCGCAGCTCCGTCGAGCTTTTGCCGTCGAACCAGCGCCCACGCCATCGTAGCAAAACATGTCCCAGCTCCGCTAGTTACTTGTGCATCCAGCAAACCAGTCCTTGTGGCTTGTCTTCACCGGAAACTCGCGGTGCACGCTTTTCTTCCTCGCGGCCGGCAGCGTCCCCGTCGCGAGCGCTTCGCCGTGGCCAGAGCTCCACGGTACGCCTCTGCCCCTGCTGAGTCTTGCTTCATCTTCGCCGCGATGCTGTGGTACTCCATGACCCATTGGTTTCTCGTTTTGACCACCACAACTCCCGGAACATCATCACCGACGACGATCAGCTCCGCCGTGCTTGCTCGGAACGTCGACTCACCTCTCCGTTGCTCCTCCGGCCTTGTGCTCTACTCAGTCGCGTTTGGGGTGAGCTGCTGATGCTTCCTGAGCCATCCGTTTTAGCTTCACAGGTCTCACACCGCCGGCGTAGCGCTGCCGTGCCACCGCGTCCGCCATGGTCGGCGTAGTACTCGGTTCGATCCGTAATTGGTCGCGTTAGTGCCTTAGATCGATGCGCTGTGACGTAGTGATCATGTTAGTACCCTTGCCGTTGCCGGTGATCTCACCGTCGGCGAGGAATCGCTGGTCAGAGCCATCGCTGCCATGGTCAACGTCGGAGGTTAGGGATGACAGGTGGGGTCGGGTTGTCAGTGACTCAGCGTTCAAATGGATTTTTCTATTTTCAGATTTGAATGAATAGTGTCTATTTTTGTTATTTTTGTGTAGATTTATTTAGAGCTCCAAAAATTATAAAAGTTTTTGTGTGACTTCTCTGTGATGTAAAGTATTTAAGAAAAATATGAAATAATATTTTTCAGCACTTTTTGAATGTGATAAAAATTGCTCAATTTATTAATAAATGGATTTCCATGATTTTTCTAGGCTTATTTACTTGTCCAAAAATTATGAAATTTGTTTTGCCACTTAGTTATCATGTAATGAACATTTACTAAAATTTTGAGCTCAATTAGAATAAGTTGATTTATTTCATAATTTTGAATTAAATAATTAATTCATAAAAGCAAATAGTAACCTTTAGCGATTTAGGTTTTGTTTGTAATTTTGGATTGAGTGATGACCTTGGGCCATTTGTTGATAATGATCCTTGGCAGTTGATGTATGTGTTACGAAAAAGATTTAGTTTGTTTAACTTGCAACTGTACCACGAAGGAAAGTTGTATTCAAATTGTTAATTTTTGTATCCATCATCGAGCATCATATTTCGTATTCCGCATCATGTTAAACATGGCATTGTTATTACGTGTAGTGAACGAAGGTGAACACATGGTAGTTAATCAAGTTGTTGAGGAGGTTAATCCGTCTGTTGAGGTCGGATCGAATACTTGTGTAACATCGCAGGAACCGGACTTTTCCGTCAACGAAGGCAAGCCCCGGATGCATACAACCCTACCTTGTGTTTTACAAATTAATTTCGCTTTTGCTTTCCGTTACTGCATTAAGTGATTAGGAGTTAAGTAAAAGCCTAATTGGTGCATTACCACCCTTGTTATTCCATATTTACCATATTACCAGTTTTAAATTCGTATATGCCTAGTTTTGCTTAGCTATGCGTAGAACGATGAAAGTCGGGTAACTACCTGCCACCTGCAAGTTTTAAATGGGACATTGGTTAAATATGTTAGCATGTGATATGGGAATGTGGAGTAATAAATCTAGACCGGGCGGACTCGGTGAGTGTGAGCCACCAGACATGGAGGTCTTGTGAGCGGGTTCTTTCCGCCTGTGTCGATTAAGGCACGTCCGTTGTTGAATTGCATGAGGTGAGAATTTGTAGTACTAACCACATACTCCAGTAAGCCTGAACTTGGCAATTCCATTACGAGAATGGCTACTCGCGCACTGGGAGTGGAGAGATGGCAGGAATAGCGTGTACCCACGTGGCCATGGGCTGGAATGGTGGAGTACTGTATTCTCGGGTGGCGCGGACCCGTTCTTGTTTTAGAGGATCCGAGGGTAGGTTGGTATATGTAGGTCGGGGACCTGCATATGTCGTGTGGTTTGGAATCCCCAGCTGGGTTTATAATCAGTTCGAATCGTCGTTGCTCCTCGGTTATGGAGACTCAACTCACTGTTCATCATCGTAGTATTAATAACTAGAACTTGAATAAGTCTTGTGAAGGTGTTGGATATGAAGTTTCATGATCTCAGTGCGGATCGTGTTAGCTTTGTATATAATTCTTAAGAAGTTTTCTTTATAAAGAATGTTGTTAAAAGAGCTTTTATGCAAAAGAACTTTGATCATTGTTAAAGCTATACCTTGAATCCCTGAGCCTGCATTCCTAAGTTATCAGTTAATATTTCGGTTAAGTCTTGTTGAGTACTTTTGTACTCAGGGTTCATTGACCCTTGTTGCAGGTGAGCCTCATGAGTAGATCTGTTTTGGATCGTGCTGCATGACTATCGTTCGTTCTGACGATGAGAAGTAAATGTGTGATCCTTGGGCAGGATGTTTATTTTGTGTGTTATGTATATGTTAATTATGCCACTCCACTACTACTATGATTTGTAATAATTATCAAACTTAGTTTGTAAGGTTTGAAATAACTGGTTTGTAAACTATGTTATCGTAAGACTTCCGCTGTTTTTACTCTGGTGCTGATATTTGAATAAATGTTGTAATACTGCAATGACTCTGTAACGTGATCCTGCTCGGAAATCGTGGATGATTCGGGGTTCCTCGAGGACACCCAACAGACTTCTTAAGTTACCAGGAATATATGCATTGTTGTCAAAGGTCGTTGGATAGTGACAAGTGCATGTGGGTCCTATAATTTAGGAGGTTTAGAGTAATTTGAAGATAGCTCAGTCCTGCCAAAAGAGTTATGCGGATAGAAGGCAGAGGCCATTGGTATTTAACAAAGGAGATTTTGTATATCTGAAAGTATCACCAATGAAGGGGGTTACCCGTTTTGGTGTTAAAGGAAAGTTGGCACCTCGATATATTGGACCATATCAAATTTTGGAGAGGTATGGAAAAGTGGCATATCGCTTGAAATTACCTAAACATCTCGTAGCTGTGCATGATGTGTTCCATGTTTCTCAATTGAAGATACCATTCTGTGGCAGAACCTCCTAAATTATAGGACCCACATGCACTTGTCACTGTCCAACGACCTTTGACAACAATGCATATGTTCCTGGTAACTTAAGAAGTCTATCGGGTGTCCTCGGGGAACCCCGAATCATCCACGATTTCTGAGCAGGATCACGTTACAGAGTCATTGCAGTATTACAACATTTATTCAAATATCAGCACCAGAGTAAAAACAGCGGAAGTCTTACGATAACATAGTTTACAAACCAGTTGTTTCAAACCTTACAAACTAAGTTCGATAATTATTACAAATCATAGTAGTAGTGGAGTGGCATAATTAACATATACATAACACACAAAATAAACATCCTGCCCAAGGATCACACATTTACTTCTCATCGTCAGAACGAACGATAGTCATGCAGCACGATCCAAAACAGATCTGCTCATGAGGCTCACCTGCAACAAGGGTCAACGAACCCTGAGTACAAAAGTACTCAACAAGACTTAACCGAAATATTAACTGATAACTTAGGAATGCAGGCTTAGGGATTCAAGGTATAGCTTTAACAATGATCAAAGTTCTTTTGCATAAAAGCTCTTTTAACAACATTCTTTATAAAGAAAACTTCTTAAGAATTATATACAAAGCTAACACGATCCGCACTGAGATCATGAAACTTCATATCCAACACCTTCACAAGACTTATTCAAGTTCTAGTTATTAATACTACGATGATGAATAGTGAGTTGAGTCTCCATAACCGAGGAGCAACGACGATTCGAACCGATTATAAACCCAGCTGGGGATTCCAGACCACACAACATATGCAGGTCCCCGACCTACATATACCAACCTACCCTCGGATCCTCTAAAACAAGAACGGGTCCGCGCCACCTGAGAATACAGTACTCCACCATTCCAGCCCATAGCCACGTGGGTACACGCTATTCCCGCCATCTCTCCACTCCCAGTGCGCGAGTAGCCATTCTCGTAATGGAATTGCCAAGTTCAGGCTTACTAGAGTATGTGGTTAGTACTACAAATTCTCACCTCATGCAATTCAACAACGGATGTGCCTTAATCGACACAGGCGGAAAGAACCCGCTCACAAGACCTCCATGTCTTGTGGCTCACACACACCGAGTCCGCCCGGTCTAGATTTATTACTACACATTCCCATATCACATGCTAACATAATTAACCAATGTTCCATTTAAAACTTGCAGGTGGCAGGTAGTCACCCGACTTTCATCGTTCTACACATAGCTAAGCAAAACTAGGCATATACGAGTTTAAAACTGGTAATATGGCAAATATGGAATAACAAGGGTGGTAATGCACCAATTAGGCTCTTACTTAACTCCTAATCACTTAATGCAGTAACGGAAAGCAAAAGCGAAATTAATTTATAAAACACAAGGTAGGGTTGTATGCATCCGGGGCTTGTCTTCGTTGACGGAAAAGTCCGGTTCCTGCGACGTTACACAAGTATTCGATCTGACCTCAACAGACGGATTAACCTCCTCAACAACTTGATTAACTACCACGTGTTCACCTTTGTTCACTACACGTAATAACAATGCCATGTTTAACATGATGCGGAATACGAAATATGATGCTCGATGATGGATACAAAAATTAACAATTTGAATACAACTTTTCTTCGCGGTACAGTTGCAAGTCAAACAAACTAAATCTTTTTCGTAACACATACATCAACTGCCAAGGATCATTATCAACAAATGACCCAAGGTCATCACTCAATCCAAAATTACAAACAAAACCTAAATCACTAAAGGTTACTATTTGCTTTTATGAATTAATTATTTAATTCAAAATTATGAAATAAATCAACTTATTCTAATTGAGCTCAAAATTTTAGTAAATGTTCATTATATGATAACTAAGTGGCAAAACAAATTTCATAATTTTTGGACAAGTAAATAAGCCTAGAAAAATCATGGAAATCCATTTATTAATAAATTGAGCAATTTTTATCACATTCAAAAAGTACTGAAAAACATTATTTTATATTTTTCTTAAATACTTTACATCACAGAGAAGTCACACAAAAACTTTTATAATTTTTGGAGCTCTAAATAAATCTACACAAAAATAACAAAAACAGACACTATTCATTCAAATCTGAAAATAGAAAAATCCATTTGAACGCTGAGTCACTGACAACCCGACCCCACCTGTCATCCCTAACCTTCGACGTTGACCATGGCAGCGACGGCTCTGACCAGCGATTCCTCGCCGACGGTGAGATCACCGGCGACGGCAAGGGTACTAACATGATCACTACGTCACAGCGCATCGATCTAAGGCACTAACGCGACCAATTACGGATCGAACCGAGTACTACGCCGACCATGGCGGACGCGGTGGCACGGCAGCGCTACGCCGGCGGTGTGAGACCTGTGAAGCTAAAATGGATGGCTCAGGAAGCATCAGCAGCTCACCCCAAACGCGACTGAGTAGAGCACAAGGCCGGAGGAGCAACGGAGAGGTGAGTCGACGTTCCGAGCAAGCACGGCGGAGCTGATCGTCGTCGGTGATGATGTTCCAGGAGCTGTGGTGGTCAAAACGAGAAACCAATGGGTCATGGAGTACCACAGCATCGCGGCGAAGATGAAGCAAGACTCAGCAGGGGCAGAGGCGTACCGTGGAGCTCTGGCCACGGCGAAGCGCTCGCGACGGGGACGCTGCCGGCCGCGAGGAAGAAGAGCGCGCACCGCGAGTTTCCGGTGAAGACAAGCCACAAGGACTGGTTTGCTGGACGCGCAAGGAACTAGCGGAGCTGGGACACGCTTTGCTGCGATGGCGTGGGCGCTGGTTCGACGGCAAAAGCTCGACGGAGCTGCGGCGGCGGTGACTGGAAAACAGAGGAAAGGAGCGGGGGCAAACGGTGATGGCTCTGGTTATAAAGGATGGCCAGGAAGCTCAAGGAAGCCACGGCGAAACCATTTCCCTCGCCAGTGCGATGCCCAGACGGCCACGCGCGCGACTGGAAGCAAGCCGAAGCTCGCCGACGGTGTAGCGCAAGCGGTGAACACTGTTCACAGTATTTACAAGTTTGCAATTCGCCAAAATTCACAAATTACTCTCAAATTTTCATAACAACTCAAAAATCTCCAAAAACAAAAGTTGTTCAAAATCAAAAGTTCTACAACTTTGCTTTTATAACCATCTCCTAATTCGGTCTAGATTTTGAAATGATCTTTTAAATTCAAATATGGGATATTTAACGAATTACGCATTTTTGAATTACTCAAAATTTTTCTAAACAACTTGAAAAACTCCAAAAATAAACTTTGCCTAACTTGTCAAGCTCTACACTTTTGCTTTAAGGCTCAACCCCAAAATATGCTTAGATTTTGAAATGGATTTTTAGGGTAGGGTTTAAATGCTGAAAAGCGGGGTTTTCTGAAAAAATTCAATTCCAACCCAATTTTGAACTTGAGTCAAACAATACAATTCAACACTCATAACACAAATGTAAACTTGTTTTAGTGAATGCATATCAAAGTTTGTAATATGACCAAATGTCTTGCAATGCATATGATGACATGCCATGTTTTTAATATTTAAACACCCGAGGTGTTACAATCTTTCCCCCTAAAAGAAATCTCGCCCCGAGATTCAAAGCCATAGAGTAAGTAATGGAAAAGGAAATGTGTTAGTCCAAAAACATCCAAAACTTGCCTATAAAATAGCTGAGGTTCCTTTTACAAAACACAATTTGTAGCAACCGAGCACAACTAACACTACTCCATTCTATATTGACGCTAGAAACTCTAGAAACTTTTCTAACAAGTAATCTTCTGATTCCCAAGTAGCTTCCTCTTCTAAATGTTGATTCCATTGTATTTTATAAGTATTACAACATTTATTCAAATATCAGCACCAGAGTAAAAACAGCGGAAGTCTTATGATAACATAGTTTACAAACCAGTTGTTTCAAACCTTACAAACTAAGTTCGATAATTATTACAAACCATAGTAGTAGTGGAGTGGCATAATTAACATATACATAACACACAAAATAAACATCCTGCCCAAGGATCACACATTTACTTCTCATCGTCAGAACGAACGATAGTCATGCAGCACGATCCAAAACAGATCTGCTCATGAGGCTCACCTGCAACAAGGGTCAACGAACCCTGAGTACAAAAGTACTCAACAAGACTTAACCAAAATATTAACTGATAACTTAGGAATGCAGGCTTAGGGATTCAAGGTATGGCTTTAGCAATAATCAAAGTTCTTTTGCGTAAAAGCTCTTTAACAAGATTCTTTTTATTAACATATTTGTCTTCAAAAGATCATATACAAAGCTGACAAGATCCGTAATGAGATCATGAAATTTCATATCCAACACCTTCACAAGACTTATTCAAGTTCTAGTTATTAATACTACGATGATGAACAGTGAGTTGAGTCTCCATAACCGAGGAGCAACGACGATTCGAACCGATTATAAACCTAGCTGGGGATTCCAGACCACACGACATATGTAGGTCCCCGACCTACATATACCAACCTACCCTCGGATCCTCTAAAACAAGAATGGGTCCGCGCCACCCGAGAATACAGTACTCCACCATTCCAGCCCATGGCCACGTGGGTACACGCTATTCCCGCCATCTCTCCACTCCCAGTGCGCGAGTAGCCATTCTCGTAATGGAATTGCCAAGTTCAGGCTTACCGGAGTATGTGGTTAGTACTACAAATTCTCACCTCATGCAATTCAACAACGGACGTGCCTTAATCGACACAGGCGGAAAGAACCCGCTCACAAGACCTCCATGTCTGGTGGCTCACACTCACCGAGTCCGCCCGGTCTAGATTTATTACTCCACATTCCCATATCACATGCTAACATATTTAACCAATGTCCCATTTAAAACTTGCAGGTGGCAGGTAGTTACCCGACTTTCATCGTTCTACGCATAGCTAGGCAAAACTAGGCATATACGAATTTAAAACTGGTAATATGGTAAATATGGAATAACAAGGGTGGTAATGCACCAATTAGGCTTTTACTTAACTCCTAATCACTTAATGCAGTAACGGAAAGCAAAAGCAAAATTAATTTGTAAAACACAAGGTAGGGTTGTATGCATCCGGGGCTTGCCTTCGTTAACGGAAAAGTCCGGTTCCTGCGATGTTACACAAGTATTCGATCCGACCTCAACAGACGGATTAACCTCCTCAACAACTTGATTAACTACCACGTGTTCACCTTCGTTCACTACACGTAATAACAATGCCATGTTTAACATGATGCGGAATATGAAATATGATGCTCGATGATGGATAAAAAAATTAACAATTTGAATACAACTTTCCTTCGTGGTACAGTTGCAAGTCAAACAAACTAAATCTTTTTCGTAACACATACATCAACTGCCAAGGATCATTATCAACAAATGACCCAAGGTCATCACTCAATCCAAAATTGCAAACAAAACCTAAATCACTAAAGGTTACTATTTGCTTTTATGAATTAATTATTTAATTCAAAATTATGAAATAAATCAACTTATTCTAATTGAGCTCAAAATTTTAGTAAATGTTCATTACATGATAACTAAGTGGCAAAACAAATTTCATAATTTTTTTGACAATTAAATAAGCCTAGAAAAATCATGGAAATCCATTTATTAATAAATTGAGCAATTTTTATCACATTCAAAAAGTACTGAAAACATTATTTTATATTTTTATTAAATACTTTACATCACAGAGAAGTCGCACAAAAACTTTCATAGTTTTTGGAGCTCTAAATAAATCTACACAAAAATAACAAAAACAGACACTATTCATTCAAATCTGAAAATAGAAAAATCCATTTGAACGCTGAGTCACTGACAACCCGACCCCACCTGTCATCCCTAACCTCCGACGTTGACCATGGCAGCGACGGCTCTGACCAGCGATTCCTCGCCGACGGTGAGATCACCGGCGACGGCAAGGGTACTAACATGATCACTACGTCACAGCGCATCGATCTAAGACACTAACGCGACCAATTACGGATCGAACCGAGTACTACGCCGACCATGGCGGACGCGGTGGCACGGCAGCGCTACGTCGGCGGTGTGAGACCTGTGAAGCTAAAACGGATGGCTCAGGAAGCATCAGCAGCTCACCCAAACGCGACTGAGTAGAGCACAAGGCCGGAGGAGCAACGGAGAGGTGAGTCGACGTTCCGAGCAAGCACGGCGGAGCTGATCGTCGTCGGTGACGATGTTCCGGGAGCTGTGGTGGTCAAAACGAGAAACCAATGGGTCATGGAGTACCATAGCATCGCGGCGAAGATGAAGCAATACTCAGGAGGGGCAGAGGTGTACCATGGAGCTCTGGCCACGGCGAAGCGCTCGCGACGGGGACGCTGCCGGCCGCGAGGAAGAAAAGCGCGCACCGCGAGTTTCCGGTGAAGACAAGCCACAAGGACTGGTTTGCTGGACGCGCAAGGAACTAGCGGAGCTGGGACACGCTTTGCTGGGATGGCGTGGGCGCTGGTTCGACGGCAAAAGCTCGACGGAGCTGCGGCGGCGGTGACTGGAAAACAGAGGAAAGGAGCAGGGGCAAACGGCGACGGCTCTGGTTATAAAGGATGGCCAAGAAGCTCAAGGAAGCCACGGCGAAACCATTTCCCTCGCCAGCGCGACGCCCAGACGGCCACGCGCGCAACTGGAAGCAAGCCGAAGCTCGCCGGCGGTGTAGCGCAAGCGGTGAACACTGTTCACAGTATTTACAAGTTTGCCATTCGCCAAAATTCACAAATTACTCTCAAATTTTCATAACAACTCAAAAATCTCCAAAAACAAAAGTTGTTCAAAATCAAAAGTTCTACAACTTTGCTTTTATAACCATCTCCTAATTCGGTCTAGATTTTGAAATGAACTTTTGAATTTGAATAGGGAAATTTAACGAATTACGCCTTTTCAAATTACTCAAAATTTTTCTAAACAACTTGAAAAACTCCAAAAATAAACTTTGCCTAACTTGTCAAGCTCTACACTTTTGATTTTGGGCCCAACCCCAAAATATGCTTAGATTTTGAAATGGATTTTTAGGGTAGGGTTTAAATGTTGAAAAGCGGGGTTTTCTTGAAAAATTCAAAACCCAAACAAACTTTGAACTTGAGTCAAACAATACAATGCAACACATACCACATAAATATAAACTTGTTTTAGTGAATGCATATCAAAGTTTTCACCAAATGCCAATTGCTTTGCAATGCATATGATGACATGTCAGATTTTAATATTTAAACACCTGAGGTGTTACATCTCGCGACTCTACTGGCCTCTTGCTTAGGAAACAGACTTTGGTCCGAGGGGTTTTTACAACCGATTCGTCAGAGCATGCTAGAGACTTGGCGTAGGAATTTTTTCGAAAAACGACTGAAGAATGGTGCGTGGGTCTTAGGGGGAGTCCCCCATCCAGCCCCCGAGGGAGGCTTGGTTCTGCCGAGGCAGAGCCGAGCCTCCCTTACCGTGTTATTGTATTGCCGAGACCCACGATGGGCTCGGGGGGTTTCTCGAAAAATTAGACCAACTAAAGAACACTTTTTAATTGTATTCCGAGAAGCAACATATACAATGCTTGGAAATTTTAGGGATAAAAGCGACGTAGCTGTTCTATGTTCCAAGCGTTGGTGAAGATTTCGCCCTTCTCGTTGGCCAGCTTGTAGGTCCCGGGCTTCAGTACTTGGGCGATGATGTACGGTCCTTCCCATGGCAGGGTCAGCTTGTGGCGGCCCTTGTTGCTCTGTGCCAGCCTCAACACCGGGTCACCTACCTTCAAGTCTCGCCCTCGGACACGCCGGGCCTGATAGCGCCGTAGGCTCTGCTGGTATTTAGCCGAGTGTAGTAGCACGATGTCTCGGGCTTCCTCTAGTTGATCGAGGGTGTCCTCTCGGGTGGTGTGGTTACTTTGTTCGTTATAGGCTAGTAGCCTTGGGGAACCATATTCCAAGTCAGTGGGGAGGATGGCCTCGGCCCCGTAGACCAGGAAGAAAGGCGTGAACCCCGTGGCTTGGCTTGGAGTGTTCCTCAGGCTCCAGATGACCGATGGGAGTTCGGTGAGCCATTTCTTGCCAAACTTTTTCAACTGGTTGTAAATTCTTGGCTTGAGGCCTTGTAGGATCATGCCGTTGGCACGTTCTACTTGACCGTTGGTCCTTGGGTGTCCTACGGCCGACCAGGCCACACGGATGTGGTGGTCGTCGCAAAACGTCAGGAACTTTTTGCCGGTGAACTGTGTCCCGTTGTCGGTGATGATGGTGTTAGGGACCCCAAACCTGTGGATAATGTCAGTGAAGAATAGCACTGCCTGCTCAGATTTGATTCAATTGATCGGACGAGCCTCGATCCATTTGGAGAACTTGTCGATTGATACCAGTAGATGGGTGTAGCCTCCGGGGGCCTTTTGCAGAGGCCCGACCATGCCGAGCCCCCATACAACAAACGGCCACATGATGGGGATGGTTTGGAGGGCTAGGGCCGGTAGATGTGTTTGTCGAGCATAGTACTGACATCCCTCGCAGGAGCGTACTAGCTTGGTGGCGTCGGAGACCGCCGTCGGCCAGTAAAACCCTTGGTGGAAAGCATTTCCTACGAGCGCCCGAGGCGCCGCATGGTGCCCATAGGCGCCTGCGTGCAGGTCCCAAAGCAGGGCTCGACCCGCCTCAGTAGTGATACATCGTTGGAGGACGCCAGAGGGATTTCGCCTGTACAATTCGTCATTGCAGAGGACGTAAGTCTTGGCTCAGCGCGCGAGCCGTCGGGCTTCGGTTCTGTCGCTAGGAAGCTCCCCCCGATCAAGCCAAACGAGGAACGGGATTCGCCAATCCACGTCCTGGTCGGTCTGCGGAGGCTCGGTGTTGACTTCCATGACCTCAGGCTCGGTCGAGGGGGTCTCGGCAGTAGAGGGGGCGCCGAGCCTCGCTGTGGTTTCCACAGGCGGGCCCTCCTCTGTTACCAAGGTGTAGTCAATGGAAGGTTTGTGAAGGTCTCTGGCAAATACGTTTGGGGGGACCGGAGCCCGTGCCGAGGCTATCTTTGCCAGTTCGTCGGTGGCCTCATTGTACTTCCGCGCGATGTGGTTCAGTTCTAGACCGTTGAACTTGTCTTCTAGGCGACGCACCAACTTGCAGTAAGCCTCCATTTTGGGGTCGAGGCAATTTGACTCCTTTATGACTTGATCGACGACGAGCTACGAGTCGCCCCGAACGTTGAGACGCCGTACCCCGAGTTCGATGGCGACTTGCAAGCCATTGACGAGGGCCTCGTACTCGGCCATGTTGTTGGAGGCGGCGAAGTGGAGCCGCACCGTGTAACGCATGTGTACTCCGAGGGGCGAGACGAAGAGGAGTCCCACGCCTGCCCCGGTCTTCATCAGAGACCCGTTGAAGTACATGGTCCAGCATTCTGTCTGGATTTGGGCAGGTGGTAATTGGGTGTCGGTCCATTCAGCCACAAAATCGGCCAAGACCTAAGACTTAATCGCCTTCCGAGGCGCAAAAGTCAAGGTTTCCCCCATAAGCTCGACGGCCCACTTGGCTATCCTGCCTGAGGCCTCCCGGTTATGGACTATCTCTCCCAAGGGGAAAGACGATACCACGGTCACTGGGTGAGACTCGAAGTAGTGACGCAGCTTGCGCCGGGCCAGGACTACGGCGTAGACCAGCTTCTGGATGTGGGGGTAACGCGTTTTGGTCTCGGAGAGCACTTCGCTGAAGAAGTAAACAGGTCGTTGGGTGGGTAGAGCATGCCCCTCCTCCTGCCTTTCTACTACTATGGCAGCGCTGACCACTTGGGTCGTTGCGGCGATGTAGAGTAAGAGGGCCTCGTCCCTGGTTGGGGGTACCAGGACGGGAGGATTTGTGAGCAGCGCTTTGAGTCTGTCGAGGGCTTCTTCGGCCTCGGGGTCCAAGAAAAATGCTCGGATTTTCTCAAGAGTCGGTATAGGGGCAAGCCTTTTTCGCCGAGGCGCGAGATGAAGCGGCTCAAGGCCGCAAGGCATCCCATGACCCTCTGTACTCCCTTGAGGTCTCTGATGGGTCCTATGCTGGTTATGGCCAAGACCTTTTCTGGGTTGGCTTCGATGCCGCGTTTGGAGACTATGAATCCCAAGAGCATGCTTCGGGGGACCTCGAACACACACTTCTCAGGATTGAGCTTGATGCCCTTCTCTCTAAGGCATTTGAAGGCTATCCTTAAGTCGTTGACAAGATCCTCGGCCTTTCTAGTCTTGACCACGATGTCATCCACATAGGCCTTGACGGTCCGCCCGATGTGGTCGCCAAAGACCTAGGTCATGCACCGCTGGTACGTGGCCCCTGTGTTTCTGAGGCCAAAAGGCATAGTCACGTAGCAGTACATGCCGAACGGGGTGATGAAAGAAGTCGCAAGCTAGTCGGACTCTTTCATCTTGATTTGATGGTAACCAGAATACGCATCAAGGAAAGATAGGGTCTCGCACCCCGCAGTGGAGTCAACAATCTGATCGATTCAGGGTAATGGGAAGGGGACTTTTGGACAGGCTTTGTTTAAACCGGTATAGTCTACACACATCCTCCATTTCCCATTTTTCTTCCTAACTAACACGGGGTTAGCCAACCACCCCGGGTGGGACACTTCCTTGATGAACCCGGCCGCTAAAAGTTTCTGCACCTCCTCACTGATGGCCCTACGCTTTTCCTCGTCAAAGTGGCGCAGGCATTGCTTCACTGGTCTAGAGCCGGCTTGGATGTCCAAGGCATGCTTGGTGACTTCCCTCGGTATGCCCAGCATGTCTGAGGGACTCCATGCGAATATGTCGGCATTCGCACAGAGGAAGTCGACGAGCACGGCTTCCTATTTGATGTCGAGGGTGGCACTGATCCTCAGCGCCCGGTCGTCGGGGCAGGCGGGGTTGACCGGGACGAGCTTGATGGCCTCCGTGGGCTCAAACGTCCCTACGCGACGCTTGGAGTCAGGCGCCTCGCCACTGAATTGGTCAAGGTTGGCGATGAGGGTCTCGGCCTCGGCGAGAGCCTCAGCGTACTCGATGCATTCGACGTCATAGTCGTATGCATGTTCGTACGTGGACTCCATCGTGATGATACCGCTGGGGCCTGGCATCTTGAGCTTGAGGTAGGTATAATTGGGAACTGCCATGAACTTGGCGTAGCACGGCTGCCCTAGGATGGCGTGGTAGGTTCCTCCAAATCCGACCACCTCGAAGGTAAGGACTTCCTTGCGGTAGTTGGAGGGGGTGCCGAAGCAGACAGGAAGGTCGATGCGCCCGAGGGGTCGCATGCGTTTCCCTAGCACGATGCCGTGGAAGGGTGCGACGTCGCCTCGGAGCCTCGATCGGTTGATCTCCAAGAGCTCCAGGGTGTTGGCGTATAGGATATTGAGGCCGCTGCCTCTGTCCATCAACACCTTGGAGAGTCGGGTGTTACCGATGATGGGGTCAACGACAAGTGGGTACTGCCCGGGATTCGGAACATGGTCGGGGTGGTCGTCTCGATCAAAGGTGATCGCCTCTCGAGACCAGTCGAGGTACCGGGGAGTGGCCACCTTGACCGAGAAGACCTCTCGGTGTTCCCTCTTTCGCTGCCTCACCGTAAGGCACGCTGAGGGTCCGCCGAAGATCATGAAAGCGTTGTGTACCTCGGGGAACCCATCGTCCTTGTCATTGTCCCGGTCGCCGGTGCCCCTCTGTTTGGCGTCGTCATCGGGGGGCCCGAGCCTGGCGTAGTAACGCCGCAACATGGAGCAATCCTCGAGGGTGTGCTTGACCGGGCCTTGGTGGTAAGGGCAGGGTTTCTTAAGCATGTCATCGAAAGGTCTAGGACCCCTGGGGCCTCTAGGATTCTTGCGTTCTGCGGCCGCGACCATATCGGCCTTGAGGACGGCCCGCTTCCCCTGGCGATCCTTCTTCTTTCTTTTGGGGAGGCGGGGAGCCAAGGCCTCGGGGACCTCATCCCTCTGTTTCCCCTTGGCGTCGCCCATGGGGAAGATGGCCCCTACAGCCTCCTCGCCTGAGGCGAAGTTGGTGGCGATGTCGAGGAGCGCGGCGGCCGAGCGCGGCATGTTCCGGCCTAGTTCTCGGACCAAGTCTCGGCAAGTGGTGCCAGAAAGAAAAGCCTGGACAATCTCTGAGTCGCCGACGCTGGGCAACTCGGTGCATTGTTTCGAGAAGCGCCAGATGAAGTCTCGGAGAGACTCGTCTGGTTTCTGGCGACAACTCTTAAGGTCCCAGGAGTTTCCAGGGCGCACGTATGTGCCTTGGAAATTCCCGACGAAGATCTGAACCAAGTCGCGCCAGTCGTGGATCTGAGAGGGAGGAAGGTGCTCAAGCCAGGCTCGCGCCGAGTCTGACAAGAGTAGGGGGAGGTTGCGGATGATGAGTAGATCATCGTCCGCGTCGCCTAGCTGACAAGCCAGGCGATAATCGGCGAGCCAGAGCTCGGGGTTGGTCTCGCCGCTATATTTCGTGAGGTTGGTCGGCTAGCGAAACCGGGCTGGGAACTGAGCGTTGCGGATGGCTCTACTGAAGACCCGAGGGCCAGGTGGTTCGGGAGAGGGGCTGCGGTCTTCCTCACTGTCATAATGGCCGCCCCGATGCGGATGGTAGCCTCGGGCGGGCCCCTCACTATCGTGCCGCCGTCGTCGGCCGACCACCTCGTGGTCACCCTACGCCTCGCGTCGGTTATCATGGCGGTCATGGACCGGGGGGACCCTATTGGTTGCCGGCACCCGAGCGGGCTCAGGACGAACCGTGGCCTCCCTATTCTGCCAGTGTGGTGCTGAGGGGAGGTCCGAGGCGGCTCCGCGCCGCCGAGAGGCGGAACTCTCTGCCTGCTGTACTGTGGTGGTCTCGAGGAGATCCCGGAGCTCGCCACGAACTCGTCGTCCTTCCGTGGTGGAGGGCTCGGGCATCGAGCGCACTAGCATCGCCGCAGCCGCGATGTTCTGGCTAGCGTGATTGAAGATTGGGGGGCGATCGTCCCCTTCGTGCACGTCGTGGGCCCGTCGCCGGGCTCCTCCGCCATTATCGCGGCCTTGCTGCTCCTGCTCGAGAGTGGTTCGGAGTTGTTGCAGAAGGAGTTGATCTTGCTCAACCTTGGCCTGAAGCTCACGGAGCTGTTCCAGGTCCGGGCGTCGAAATTGTCCGAGGGCAAGGTTCTCGTTCCGTGCTGCCGGGGGGACAATGCATGGAGGCGTCGCATCACCCATTCCCTGATGAAGCGGAGTGCGGTCGTCCACCCCGTCGTGTTCGTCGCCCATGCTTGGCATCCCTAGTCCGACGTGGAAACACTCACGAGTGGGATCGTAAGTATCTTCATCATCAGAATCGGAGTAGCCAAAGCAATAGTCGCTTGCGGCCAAGAAGCGACGCATAGTTTCGTGGTCGCTGAGGTCGGAGAAATCTGCTCTGGCCCACGCCTCGTCTTCCTCCGAGGAGTCGGCGTGGGCGTGAGTCGACGCTGTGGCGTCGAAGTCGAGAATGAAGCGCTGGCGGTGCTCCGAGAGATCCGTGTGAGCGGAAGCGTAGGCGTAAACATAAGATGCGGCGGCATTTCTCAACCCGAAGGGGTATGGAGATAGCGCCGCCGCCGGGCTCTGTTCTGCCGGAGATAGCTCCTTAGGGATTGGTGGAGCGGAGCTTGATGTCGGGGCGTCGCCAGGTACCACCGGCGTTTTTCCCTTGTCCATGCTCAGGCTAGACAGATCCCCAACCGGGGACCCTGTGCCAACAGCTGGTCGTGGGGTGCCGGCGGAGAGCGGCAAGTCGCCCTGGGTTTGCGTGGCATTGGGATGATCTTGCTCACGCCGTGCCTGGCGAGCGCAGCGAGAACGGCCGCCCGGGCGCCGCCTACGCCTGGGCTGCCGATGCGTGACGTCGTCATCGGCAGGTGGGGCTCGGGGTGTGAGAAGTACCATGTCGTACTCATGCCCTAGGGACATGAATTCTAGGCTCCCGAACCACACCACCGTGCCGAGACGCAGCGGTCGTACGAAGTCTGCCATCCGGAACCTACCGGGATGATGAAACTGACACGCAGAGGCCCCTACCTGGCGCGCCAACTGTCGGTGTTTCGGACCGGGGGGGTCCTCAACCAACCAGTAAATGTGAACTGCGTGCCCCTAATCCCGGATGGTGATGCAAAGAGACACAAGGTTTATACTGGTTCAGGCAATCGATGCCCTACGTCCAGTCTGAGAGATCGATCTTGTATTCCTTGCACCGAAGTGCTTGTAGTAGGGGGTTACAAACTAGGTGAGAGAGGGAGCTAGTCCTAGGTCTCGGCGGGGAGTGATGTGGGTCGCTTGAGACGTTGCTCTCAGGCGGCAGGGAAATGTGTGTTATTCTTCGTCCGTCCCCCCTAAATGGCCCAGGTCCTTTCCTTTTATAGTTGAAGGGAGGACAAGGACAGTACATGTGCTAACTATATGGCGTCGTGCGAACAGAGGCGGCGTGGTCGCCATGTAGCCTGTTCCTGTGGCGGCGTGGCCATCGGAGTGGTCCGTTCTTGGAATACTGGGGCGGCGTGTAGGTCACATCCGATCTTGTGCATCATGGGAGCTCCAGGACTGCCTCGGGGCGAGTGCGGCGGTCAGCATGCGAGTCGCTGTGGACTGACTGTGCGCGAGGCCGAGGCTCGGTTGGCGCCGAGGCCGCACCGCAGTGGGGGGGTCTCGGCAGACACGAATCCTGAGATAGCCGAGACCTTGGTGCAGAGTGCCGAGGCCCGGAGAGAGCGATTGATCTGGTGTGCTGGTTCGGGGGCGGTGATGACCCGGGCTGGGCTGCCCACGTCGTGTTGTTTGCGGGGATCGCGGGGCACAGTGTAGTGCGGGCGCAGATCGTGGGCACAGCGTCAAAGTACAGTGGCCGGTAATCCCCGCCGCGCCCTGTCCCAGCCGGTATGGCGCTGATGCGACCTCATGTCCCGTCGGCCATTCCACGGTGTCGAGCCGTCGTCCGGCTGAGATTGCGGGAGTGGTTGACGTATTAATGGGACGTGACGTGCTGTCGGGAAGACCAGCCGAGGCGGGGGCTACGGTTTACGGATAAGCCGGCCTCGCGCGAGACGGAGATTGGTCTCCTTGCCGAGGCCTTCCGCAAGAGGTCTCGCGCGAGGCGGAGCTTCTTGCCGAGGCCTTCCGCAAGAGGTCTCGCGCGAGGCGGAGATCCTTGCCGAGGCCTTCCGCAAGAGGCCTCGCGCGAGGCGGAGCTCCTTGCCGAGGCCTTTCGCGAGAGGTCTCGCGCGAGGCGGAGATTGCGTCTCCTTGCCGAGACCTCCCGTGAGAGGCCTGAGGCGACGCAGAGATCCGGGTGGGCTTGGACGGGGCTGGTTATGAGCCCATGGATTTCCCTCTAACTTTGCCGTTGTCGGGATTTTAGTGCCTCTCGTGGTGTGCGCTCGGGGTACCCCGTTTCATGGTACCCGACAACCTTAATTTAGCCGTCTCTATAAATGGGCATTTACAGAACAGCCATGTTAAGAGGCATGTCTCTGAAAATCCCGAGAGTAAACTTTTTCTCGAATGAATTTGCATATACAACTCAAGGTGCTTGGTTCGTCAATGTGTATGGGATCCATGGACATGAAAACCGACGAGATGATGTCGCAGAATGCGATGGTAGCCTTAGGAATGTCGTAGTGTGTATGTACGTAGCTCGTGGATCAGTTGTCATGCGTAGAGATATGTGTATCAGTACATGAGTGTGCCTTAACGTGGTTGAGTGAAAAAAACAGACCGGCAACTTTCATCCGCCGGTGGGCTAAATCGCCATGCATTGTCGAGCCGAATCCAGTCACAACTCATGAGGCACTAGTGATTAGCGTGCAGCTGGCACCACAGTTTTTTTTAGTAAAAGTACAATTGATTATAAATAACGACATATGAAACAAAAGTACAAAGTAGATCCGAGATGTTTGAAGATTACAAACTTAACACATTAATAACACTGGTCACAAGATAGCTGACAAAACCTAAAACACATATAGGACAACTGAAACTTAATCTATATTTAAAGATATGTAACATACAAAAAGAACACACTATAATTCTCTTATCAATTGATCAATATCACCGACATTGTTGCTGAACCACTTCATGCAAGGAACATTATAGTTCCTCTGTCACAAAAAAAATCATTGATACATCCATCACAGAGAGCATTCTGCAACCAAGGAAATTGTCTTATAGGCATCCATGTTGACCAATCCAACATCCTTTCAAGAAGCATGCAATTCTAAGATTTTTAGCGTGTTCGGCTGCCCTCCATGCCACTGGCTGCGGTATATAGCACCCTGGCTGGCTGTGACAGCAACACAGTCCTTCAACTCAGATGGCTTGTAGCCGGTTAGCGTCTGCATCTTCTTGCTCTGCAACCGTACATAACAAAATGAGTTGGTGGTGTTTGGTAACCAATGAGACATGAATGATTTGGATAATATCATACCCAGGGATGGGTGTCTGGATCAAGGGTGAGCCTTGCAACAAACACCACCGAGGCTGCAACAAGTGACGGCAAGAAGCAAAGCAAACTATAGTCCAGCAAGCTCAGCTCACAAAGGTAGCCACCCAGGAACTCTAGCTGGAGGCTAGGATACTGCAATATGAATCACAACATAATGGATCAGACAACGACGTACACAAGCAGCGGGTATTCGAACGGAAACAGACTTTATTGTTGAAATGCAACAAATCTCACAGGTGAAAGTACCTTATTGTTGTTTGCTTGGGCAGATCTGATGAACATCCTAGGAAACAGAAAGTAAAGGGCACATAAAATTTAGAAATAGATTCATTCTGGCAAACAAGGATTGGGATAGCACTTCAGATTGATTTGGTTTGTGATCTACCTCAGAAACGTCTTGGGAGTAGGATATTGCCCACCTCAAACTTGAGGACATTCAGTATATCACTCTCCATCTTAACTACCTACAGATCCCGAAGAACAGATCAATTAACATTTTGCTATAAATCAGTGGCAAGATCCAGAGACAAATCGCGTTCAAATCATATAGAGAGGATGAGCACACACACCTCCTGCTTGGTGTAGGTGTTATCGGTGATGTAGCAAAAATCCTCCACATTGGGCGGGCTGATCTCCTCATACTTGCTGCATCGATTCGAATCGGACCCAGCACATGAGAAATGGAGCTCGGTTCTTGAACTGTGGAAGAATGAGATTTTAACGGATCGATTGCTTACGATGCGACGAGCATGGCAAAGACGTCGAGGAGCTGCAGCCTCTGCCTGTTCAGTGCGTTGGCGGAGAGGAAGTGGTCAATGTAGGAGACGGTGCGATAGAGCGTGTCGGAGACGAGCTTGTACTCCTCGGCGACCTCGATGAGCCAGTCGACGAGGATGGCGCGCATGTTGGGCGAGACGTCGAACTGCACCACCGCGATGTAGTCTGTGGCGGGGCGGCGCTTGGCCTACGACTCCATGGAGCGGAGGTAGGAGTAGATGTCGGACGCATAGGGCTTGTAGAGTTGCGGATCCTCCCCCTCCTCGCCATCAGAGGTGGCGGCGGCGGCGGCAGGCGCGGGCGCTGCCTTAGGCTTGGCCTCGGTGGCGGGGAGGAGGAGGTGCTGCTGCTTCGTGACGGGCTTATCGTCGCCGTCGTCGTGCACGGTGTTGGGGTGCGTGGGCAGCTGGGTGAGCGCAAGGCGCTTGCGCTTGGCGCCGCTGTTGAGAGCGAGGGAGAGAGTAGAGGAGCAGGCGGAGCTGCCGCCGCCTGCCATTTACACGACACAGAAAAAGGAAGGAGCATCATTTTACACGAGAGGACCATGGTGGAGCCCAGCTCTATCAACGCCTCTATATCTTTCGGCATGCAAAGTACATTGTTCTTGCATGGCTATTTAATTTTTCATCTACTTCATTGAATGCGTCTACTTGTTTGATCTATTCACCGCTGAATACATGAAGGAAGACTGGTTGTGACGCGCTTTATCTGAGTCGTGGAATTTCTATCTAACGCACAACGTACGTGGACACTCTGGGAGGCCGCCGATTCGGCGTGCCTTTATATTTTGCATGCATGCAAAGCAAGCAAGACCCAGCAGCATGCACGCACGTGTACTCGCATACGTGCCGACCATCATGCTAATTAGGCACCGGCCATGCATGACGAGAATCCACCGTCCCCTGCTACGCGCCACCGTCCATTTACGTGCCGCGTACAATCACCAGGGAAGCCGTACTTCATTGAATGCGTTCAGTTGTTTCATCTATCCACTGCCGAACGCATGGAGGAAAGCCGGTTGTGACGCGCTTCATCTGAGCCATGAAATTTCTATCTAACGCACCAACTAAATAGAACGTACGTGGCCACTCTGGGAGGTCGCCGATTCGGCGTGCCATATATCTTTAATTGGCCTCCTTGACCAAACTCCACCTCTGGGGCATGTAGTCTTTTTTATTAAGGACGACTGTTCGTCCTTCACTCTCTCGCAAGTCCGTCTATTCCTTCACGCCATCGAGCATAAGAGTCATGTCTAATTTTATTAAGAGTAGTAGCATGCGATGAATTTGATGTAAAAGTTATAATTTGTTAATTGTCCAGTCCATGAGTCAAACTCACAACTCAAACTTATAGGAGTTAGAATAGCATGCATTCAGTTATAGAACAGAGTCTGATTCCAAGACACATGAGAACAGATAACACAACAAGTTGTACATTTTTTCGCAATGCACGAATATGTATGCTAGGTAAGATTCTACTATAGAAAAAGAACAATAATGTGTACGACCTTACACAAACATTATTAGACCAACTGTTTTCAACTATATTTTGATGTTGCGTTTTTTTATACAGTGATCTTATAATATTACTCTTCTCTATAAATTTTATCAAACCTAAAAGAGTTTGGCACTACGTGAAAAATGGTTTGTAGCAATAGGGGAAATTCTTTATAGGGGCGTCTGGTGATAGAGCCGCCCCTACAAATAAAACAGTAGGAGCGGCTAGTGATACGAGCCGCCCCTACAAATGGATCGGATTTGTAGGGGTGGCTCACTCATCAGCCGCCCCCGGTGTTGCTATTTGTAGGGGCGGCTAGTGATTGAGCCGCCCCTACAAATGCCCCACTTATAAATACTTGCTATTTGTAGGGGTGGCTCAATCAACAGCCGCCCCTACAAATGACCCACGTATAAAAAAACTACAGCACCTTCCTCCTTCTCGGGTCACTTACTCCAACCCATAAAAGAAAGGTGGGGAGGCCTTGGGCACCTCCCAAAAATTGCTCTACTAAGGGAGAAAGGTTTTGGTCTCAAATCCTTTGGTGGAGAGGTTGTAGAAGGTAAAAAATGCTATTCCACACTTTTTTTTGAAGTTTTAATGTTTGGTTAGTGAGTAATTAGAATTTTTCTTTTCTCTCTCTTCTATGGTGCATGAGCTACTTATGAAGCAAATTAGATCCAAGTTTTGAATGTACTTGGGTATATTAGGTAGGGGAACAAGATCATACCCTTATTTGGTCCATGTTTCTTGATTTTAGTGAACAATTAATTAGTTTTATGGATGTATCATGTGCATGTAGATCTAGATCTAGGGTTTAGTTTTTTTATTAATTTTATTTTTGTAAATTTATGTTTGATGAAATTGGACTAGGGTTTGCATGAAAGATATTGGGTAAAATATAATTGTTGACTTTGAAATTGTTTATTGTAATCAACAAATATGTATTTTAATTATTTATGGATAAATGGGCCATTAATTAATTTTTCTCCACCATGGTGTGTTTGTATGCTTCATGTAATTATATTTGATTTATATTCATATATATCTGAAGTATATACAATTATTCTCAAGTAATTATTAATTTGATTCATTTATATATATATGAATAAGTAGTCCTTTAATGTTTGTTTTGTTGTTGTTGTAAAAGATGGAGTACAGGAACTCTTGGATGTATGGTTCATTAAGGTTCAAGGTAGGTTTCCGTGAAGGGGTGGATAAATTTATTGAAGCCGCAAAGAAACATGCAACGACGTTGACAGACAATAAGGATACAATTATTTGTCCCTGTAAAGATTGCAAAAATCGTATGGCATGAATAGATGTGACTATCATCAAATCACATTTGATTATGCGAGGATTTGTTGAGGACTACACAGTGTGGATTCATCATAGTGAAACAGTTGTTGTTAACGATGAGGATGAGGAGGAATACGACGACGAAACCCTAGAATCCCTGTCCCAATATTCAGCAGAGCTTGATGCACGAATGGATTCCGAGTTTGGCAATGCATAAGGTGGTGATGTTGGTGGTTGGGATGGTAACGACGAAGGTGGTGCCACTAATGATGGTGGAGCACGTGTCGGGGATGAAGATGATTTGGAGGACATGATTCGAGCCCTTGGACTAGAGATTTTACTAAAGTGCCCGAAAGGTCTAGAAAATTTAGAAAGGGTGACAAAAGCATCGAAGGAGATTGTGTATGATGTTGAAAAGGGTTGTTCGACACATTAGACATTGCTACGTTTTGTGCTTGAGCTACTCATTCTGAAGGCTAAGTACGGCTGGTCAGACTGTAGTTTCAATGATCTATTGTGTCTCCTACCATGGATGCTGCCACAACCAAACTCAGTTCCCGCCAACACATACCAAGCGAAGAAGGTCATAAGTCCATTGACAATGGGGGTTGAAAAAAATCCATGCATGCCCCAACCACTGTATACTTTTTCGTGGCAAAACATTCAAGTCAATGGATAAATGTCCCTGGTGTGGGGTCGGCCGGTACAAGAACAATGACATTTATGGTGGGGACAAAGCATCCACGGGGAAAAAGAGGAATAAAAAAGGTCCAAAAAAGGTGGTACAAGAATCTTAGCCCCTAGAGGACACTCTATTAGGCAACAATGCAAAGCAGAGAAGAATTCTTGCCTTGGTAATGTGGTACCTGCTAGTGACCGATCGCTTGAGACATATCTTCCTAAACCCTAAAGAAGCCGCACTCATGACATGGTGGGATGATGAGCGCAAGGTGGATGATGATAAGATTAAACACCCAGCTGATTGTAGTCAGTGGCAAAGGATCGATGAGAAGTATAAAGAATTTAGCGATGACCCAAGGAATATACGGTTTTGCTTGAGCATCGATGGAATGAATCCCTTCAATGAGAGGATGAGTGACCACAGCACTTGGCTAGTGATCTTGACCATGTACAACATCCCAACGTGGTTGTGTCAGAAGAGAAAGTATCTTCTCCTCACTATTCTTATTCCTGGCCCTAAACAACTAGACATTGATATAGACGTGTTCCTCAAGCCTTTGATGCAAGAAATGAAGAGGCTATGGAGGCATGGGGAGCCGATGTACGATGCGTTCCAAAAGGAGGACTTCATATGTTGAGCAATAATATTTGTTACTACCAATGATTACCCAGTGTTGTTTGCTTTGTCAGGACAGATCAAAGGGAAGATGGGATGCTTGGTTTACTTGGATAGTACTTCATGGGTGTTCCTGGATGCATCCAAGAAGATAGTTTATCTAAGGAACCGACGCTTCTTAAAGACAAGTCACAAGTACCGCAACAAAGTATTTTTTAGATTTTATGACAACACCCCGGAGATTGAACCCCCTCCAGAGAGACGTCATAACGGAGAACACATGTACAGAATGGTTAAAAACATACGCGTCGTCTATGGAAAGAAGAATCCGGATGGGACAAACAGAGATAGAAGCACACCTCATGTCGAAGGCATACATTTCCAGAAATAATCGATCTTCTTTCAGTATCTGTCTTATTGGCTAGACTTGGAGGTCCCCCATGCCATTGATGCTATGCACGTGCAGAAGAATGTCTTTGAGAGTCTCATTGCTACCTTGATGGACACAGGCAAGTCAAAGGATGGTCTGAAATCACAGAAAGACATGGTGCAGCTAAATGTGATGCCACAGCTTCACCCAGTACCTGAGGCTAATGGAAAATACACTCTGCCCATGGCGTGCTTCAACCTAACACCAGAAGAGAAGAGAGCTATATGCACTTTCCTAATGGGGGTCAAAGCCCTAACTGGGTTTTCAACGAATGTGAAGAAGCTAATGTCGATGAAGGACTTGTTAATAATACACTGCAAGGCTCACGATTGTCATGTGATGCTGATACTGTTTCTACCTATTGCAATTAGGGCTATAAAGCCATAGTTCTTGAAAAATGGCCATCACCCGCATATGCTACTTCTTTTTGAAGATCTCATAGAAGATGATTGGCAAGCAAGAGCTAAGTGACCTACATGAATTTATGGTGGAGACACAAAATCAACTAGAGATGTGTTTACCTCCTGCTTTTTTTGATATAATGCCACATCTCATGATTCACATGGTTCATCAGATACAGGCGTTGGGCCCTTGCTACTTGCATGAAATGTGGTCCTACGAGCGGTTCATGTTGGTTCTAAGTCAATATGTGCATAATCGAGCATACCCAAAGGGCTCCATGATAGAGGGTTACAGTACTGAAGAAGTCATCGAGTGCTATCAAGAGTACCTAAAAGTACATAAAAGAATTGGTAAACTCGATTCTCGTCACAAGGGTAGGCTGGCTAGGAAGGGCACAAGTGGTAGACAAGTGTTCATCAACCATGATTAAAAGAGGTGAGTCAGGCGCATTACAATGTCTTGCAGAGTACACAACTGGTGCAACCATACATTGATGAACACTTGGCTATCATTATGGCAGAGAAAAATGGTCGTTCCGATGATTGGGTCATGAAATAGCACAAGCAACGACTAACTACATGGTTGAAGGACCAAAACATACCGCTTGGAGAAACCATAGACTCTATTACCATCAGTAGGTTGGCGGAGGGGCCATCAAGACAAGTGATATCTTGGAATGCTTATGACATCAATGGGTATACGTACTATACCCACGCAAAGGATAGTAAATATGTGAACCAAAATAACGGCATTCGAATAGAAGCTCTCGATGGAGTGGGGTGAAAGATCTAATACTTTGGCATCATTGAAGAGATATGGGAACTTGACTATAAAAGGGATATAATGGTGGCCCTATTTCAATGTCGCTAGATCAAACAACACCAACTAAACGAGATCGGATTGAGAGTCCTGGACCTTGAGAATCTAGGCTACCAAGATGACCCTTGGGTGCTCGCTTCACGTGTCGCACAAGTTTTCTATATGCCTGACCCACAAAGTAACCTCCCTCCGAAGAAAAAGACAAAGCACGTGGTTGCCTCTGGGAAGCAGCACATTATCAGAGTTGATGGCGTGGACGATGTTGAAGCTTACAATAACTATGATGAGATGCCGCTATTCACAGACTTTCCTAAGAAGATCAGTGTTGTGGAAAATAACCTGCCCAAAGACATATTGCCATGGGAACAAAAATGAGTCAAGAGAAAAGTCGTTACAGCGGGCTAGCTAGTTGTTGAACGTGGAGTGTTTGTGTAAGTGTACATGTTTGTAAGACTTTATTTATGCATGTGTGTGAGACTATATATTTATGTATATGTGTGAGACTACAGATTTATGTATGTGTGTGAGACTACATTTATGCATGTGTTTGGACTACTATTGAAACACTTAAAACAAGCACTTAACACTTTATGAAATGAAGAAATGACCAAAATATAAGTTTTTGATCTTGATGAGTTATACAATTTTGGTATTCATCACCTTCATAGCTGAAATCATTTAATGGTTGAAAATCAGGTTTGAAGTTATCATTTTCTAAAATTCAAAATTTGAATTGTTCACTAAAATTAGTGACAAAGATAGATGACCAGACTAAAATGATAGAGCATTATTTTAGAAAATTTTAGAAAAAAACCATCACATTTGGAGTTAGTATGAGGAAAAAAAAACTAGTTACAAGTTTCAGCCATAGATTAAAAAGAGAAATCACACTTGTTCATCATTGATCATCATGAACAGTTCTGATTTTTCTTTTTAATCTCTAGGTAAAATTTGTAACTAGTCTTTCTCCCTCATATTAACTCCAAATATGATGATTTTTTCCTAAAATTTTCTAAAACCATTCCCTATCAAGTTACTATATTGATTTGGTCATTCTTTTCATTTGACAAAGTTTGAGCAATTCAAATTTTCTAATTTTAAAAAATGATAAGTTCTAACGAGATTTTTAACTATTAAATGATTTTAGATAAAAAAGTGATGAATGTCAAAGTTGTATAACTCATCAAGATCTACAACTTTTATTTTGGTCATTTCTCCATCTGATAAAGTGATAGTAAACATTGTTCACAAATCAACATGTCTCTCGTATAGTTCATGAAACTATGAGTCATATGTGAATTTGTGAACAATGTTTACTAATACTTTGTCACATGAAGAAGTGACCAAAATAAAACATGAAAAAGTGACCAAAATAAAAGTTATAGATAGTGATGAGTTCGACAACTTTTATGTTCACAACTTTTATAGTTGAAATCATTTAAGGTTTCAAAATCTTTTTTGAAGTTGTCATTTATTGAAATTTAAAATTTTAACTGTTCAAATTTGGTCAAATGAAATGATGACCAAAATAAAAGTTGTAGATAGTGATGTGTTCAACAACTTCTATGTTCATGACTTTCTTATTTGAAACCATTTAAGGTTTCAAAATCTTATTTGAAGTTGACATTTATTGAAATTCAAAATTTGAACTATTCAAATTTGGTCAAATAAAAAGATGACCAAAATATAAGTTTTACATCTTGATGAGTTCTACAAATTCTATGTTCATGACTTTCTTATTTGAAACCATTTAAGGTTTCAAAATCTTATTTGAAGTTGATATTTATTGAAATTCAAAATTTAAACTATCTAAATTTGGTCAAATAAAAAGATGACCAAAATATAAGTTATGGATCTTGACGAGTTATACAACATTGGTATTCATTACCATTACAGCTGAAATCATTTAATAGTTAAAAATCAGATTTGAAGTTGTCATTTTCTGAAATTGGAAATTTGAATTGTCCAAAATTAGTGACAAAGATAGATGACTAGAATAAAATGATATAGCATGATTTTAGAAAATTTTAGGAAAAAAACCATCACATTTTGAGTTAGTATGAGGGAGAAAAACTAGTTACAAGTTTCAGCCACAGATTAAAAAGAGAAATCACACTTGTTCATCATTGATCATCATGAATAGTTGTGATTTTTCTTTTTAATCTCCAGATAAAATTTGTAACCAGTCTTTCTCCCTCATACTAACTCCAAATATGATGATTTTTTCCTAAAATTTTCTAAAATCATTCCCTATCAAGTTACTATATTGATTTGGTCATTCTTTTCATTTGACAAAGTTTGAGCAATTCAAATTTTCTAATTTTAAAAAATAATAAGTTCTAACAAGATTTTTAACCATTAAATGATTTTAGATGAAAAAGTGATGAATACCAAAGTTGTATAACTCATCAAGATCTACAACTTTTATTTTGGTCATTTCTCCATCTGACAAAGTGATAGTAAACATTGTTCATAAATCAACATGTCTCTCGTATAGTTCATGAAACTATGAATCATATGTGAATTTGTGAATAATATTTACTAATACTTTGTCACATAAAGAAGTGACCAAAATAAAAATTATAGATAGTGATGAGTTCAATAACTTTTATGTTCACGACTTTTATAGTTGAAATCATTTAAGGTTTCAAAATCTTGTTTGAAGTGGCTATTTATTGAAATTCAAAATTTTAACTATTCAAATTTGGTCAAATGAAATGATGAACAAAATAAAAGTTGTAGATAGTGATGTGTTCAACAACTTCTATGTTCATGACTTTCTTATTTGAAATCATTTAAGGTTTCAAAATCTTATTTGAAGTTGACATTTATTAAAATTCAAAATTTGAACTGTACAAATTTGGTCAAATGAAAAGATGACCAAAATATAAGTTGTACATCTTCATGAGTTCTACAAATTCTATGTTCATGACTTTCTTATTTGAAACCATTTAAGATTTCAAAATCTTATTTGAAGTTGATATTTATTGAAATTCAAAATTTTAACTGTTTAAATTTGGTCAAATGAAAAGATGACCAAAATATAAGTTGTGGATCTTGACGAGTTATACAACATTGGTATTCATTACCTTTACAGCTGAAATCATTTAATAGTTGAAAATCAGATTTGAAGTTGTTATTTTCTGAAATTGGAAATTTAAATTGTCCAAAATTAGTGACAAAGATAGATGACTAGAATAAAATGATAGAACATGATTTTAGAAAATTTTAGGAAAAAACATCACATTTGGAGTTAGTATGAGGGAGAAAAACTAGTTACAAGTTTCAGTCACAGATTAAAAAGAGAAATCATACTTGTTCATCATTGATCATCATGAACAGTTGTGATTTTTCTTTTTAATCTCCAGATAAAATTTGTAACTAGTATTTCCCCATCATACTAACTCCAAATATAATGATTTTTTTCTAAAATTTTCTAAAATCATTCCCCATCGAGTTACTATGTTGATTTGGTCATTCTTTTTATTTGACAAAGTTTGAGCAATTCAAATTTTCTAATTTTAAAAAATGACAAGTTCTAACGAGATTTTTAACTATTAAATGATTTTAGATGAAAAAGTGATGAATGTCAAAGTTGTATAACTCATCAAGATCTACAACTTTTATTTTGGTCATTTCTCCATCTGATAAAGTGATAGTAAACATTGTTCATAAATCAACATGTCTCTCGTATAATTCATGAAACTATGAGTCATATGTGAATTTGTGAACAATGTTTACTAATACTTTATTACATGCAGAAGTGACCAAAATAAAAGTTATAGATAGTGATGAGTTCAACAACTTTTATGTTCACGACTTTTATAGTTAAAATCATTTAAGCTTTCAAAATCTTGTTTGAAGTTGTCATTTATTAAAATTCAAAATTTCAACTGTTCAAATTTGGTCAAATGAAATTATCACCAAAATAAAAGTTGAAGATAGTGATGTGTTCAACAACTTCTATGTTCATGACTTTCTTTTTTGAAACCATTTAAGGTTTCAAAATCTTATTTGTATTTGATATTTATTAAAATTCAAAATTTAAAATGTTCAAATTTAGTCAAATAAAAAGATAACCAAACTATAATTTGTACATCTTGATGAGTTCTACAACTTTGATGTTTACAAAATTTTTATTTGAGATCATTTAGTGTCCTAAAATTCTCTTTGTTGTTTTGAAATTCAAATTTTAAAATTTTAAAATATTATTTTTGTAAAGAAGAAAATATAAAATTATATATTTTCTATATCAAAAAAATGTATATATAGATACATTTATATATATAGAATAATCAGAAAACAAATACATACAGTTATATATAAAGAAAAATGAATATATAGAACAAGTAATAAAAATAAAATGAAAAAATATTTGTAGGGGCGGCTGGTGAGTGAGCCGCCCCTAGAAATGAATTTGTAGGGGCGGCTCAATCACTAGCCGCCCCAACAAATACTCCCCAGTATAAATATAGGGCGCATTTGGAGGCCACAATTTGGCTACCGAATCCTCTCACCTCCCCCGCCGCCGCCACCGTCTCCGTGCCTAGCGCTGCTTCCTCTCACCTCTGTTGTCCTCCTGTGACCGCCTCCATCGCCCACCACGCTTCCTCCCCCAAACGTTGCCTTTCCCTAGGCCGGCCGCCACGATGGCTAGAGTTTGCGGAGAGCTCACAAGCCACATGGTTGCCGCCGCCCTGTCCATTTTGGACCTCGACCTCCGTCCTCGCCAGCCCTTGCGCGCCCGATCGTGCGCTCTGGTAGTCATCCCCACCACCGGCGGCGCCTCCTCTCCGACCTCATCGGCCCTTGCGCGCCTGGTCGTGTGCTCTGGTAGTTGTCCCTGCCACCAATGGCGCCTCCTCTCCGACCTCTCCTCTAGCTGCCGTCCCCCAACCGGCCCCCGCGCATCGCTGCCGTCTTCTGTAGGTAAGCCCAACCCCTTCTTTTAGCTACCGATTTCACGAGTTTTATTACTAGGGTTTAGCATGGCTTGCTTGTGTTGGTTGCCCCCTGTGATAATTTTGGAGAAGGCCATCACGAAGATGATACGGCTTTCATGCATGCACATAATTAAGCTTTCGTGCATGCACATAATTGAGTAGCCCCCCATCTAAGAAACTTCCATTGTGCTTAACTTTGCTAAATAATGATCTGCATGTAGTACACATGCTCTCTGTACTATAATAGGCCCATTTAAAATATCAAACGCCATTGTTTGTGCAGCTACTAATTCTTTAAGTCACTATACTTTCATTTTTTGTTTTTCTTTTTTTTGGCTAATCCATATTGTAGATCTGTGCATTGCTTCAGTTCTTCCAGCTTGTTTGCTTATAAATCTGGACTATCTAGCTATACCTTAACATAGCAGTACCGTAACATAGGTTGTTGATTAATTGCATATTCAGCTCATGTAATATAGAGATAAATAGATAAACTTGGTGCTGCATTTAGATATGACTAGTAACAGAAGTTCTTGACTATGGTACCTTATTTGTTGTTTCCTTAATTTGTTAACTAGTAACGATATGTGATCTGTACAATTGGTGCGACATTTTGCTTAAAGCATTTTTACTTATGTTGATGTGAAATTTCTTCACATAACTTTTATGCTTTGTCCACACAGTAATTGTGCTTGTCATCACAGTTACATTGTTTTTGCACTTACTAGGAAAGTAGGTATAACATTGGGATGCTATATTTGAAATACTAGTAGACATACTTGATTGTGTCCTATGGTCTGTGTTGCTATGTTGACTATGGTATGTGTTTGATTTATTATCATGTGGTTCACCTGTGCCTACGTACCTCTTGTTTCTTTGGCTAAATGCAGGGTTAATTAATTCTTGCAGAGTTCCATTCGCCTATGTTTGGTTGTCCTACTCGCATCATTTGGCCGATGATGCAAACTATAGCAATCTGAGGTGGCTGTGGGTATTCTTCCTGTTGGTGCTTTTTTGTCTTCTTGTGTTTTCTCATGTCTTTCATCAAACCGTGGGATACGTCCATTCCCAAGCAACTGTTGTAGGCATGCCTACTTGATGGCTGGGATGGATGTGTCCCACGCTTCCATGGGAGCCATGAACTTGCCTCATCAATTTGTGGTCTTATTTGCGACATGGGATGATTGTAGTTAGCTTGCAAGAAGATGATAAGTTAGTTTGCAGTTAGCTGAGGCCTGCATTTTTTCTGCCTATGATGTCAACCATTTTTTGACTAAGGCTGGTACAATTGTGAGATCCTTTTCATGCCTATGAAGATAACAGTGCCAGTTGAGTAATGGATTATGCACATTGATAACCTTGGACTTGTGAGGTACTGGAGCATTATTTCTTCTATCTTCCGCTTATGATTCTCATGACTGTCATCAAACCATGTGAGACATCCATGCCCAAGCAACAGTTGGGCAATTGTGATAATCTGATGGCTAGGCTGGATGTCTCTCATGGTTTCATGCATGTCATGATCTTGGTTTTCTACTATCTGTTTGAGGTTTCTTGTTGTCTATGTTTCTTAAGCTCCAAGTTCAAGGTCAAATGAAAAGGCAATTAAATCTGAGGTAAATCGATTGAACTAACCCTCATCTTATCAACATCTTATACTTTCTTTCATCGATCTGCATCTATCTATCTATCTTTGATCCATCCATCTAGCACTGGTTCCTTCATAATGAACTACCACTGCTCATGTTTGCAATGATATGAGATGGATGCTACTGCTCTTTTGCTACTGGTACACCTGCCCATCATATTATTCCTTCCACATATATATCATGGGCCATGGCTGTTGCCTACTGCATGTAGATGTAGCTAGCCTGCAGGTCAGCCCTTGCATTGAGAGATATTTCACAGCAACTCCCCATGATGCCTACAACAGTTTTTCATGCCCCATCTTCTTGTTGCTTGTGCTGCCTGTGATGAACCACCCTAGCTATCTGTGATGCCTGTGATGTACCCTAGCAGCATGTACCACTGCCTATGATGCCATTTTTTAACCTGAGCACTGAGCATATGTCATTTTTGCCTACTATGGCAAAGATTTTCGAACAAGACCAGAAAGTGTTCATGGAGTCGGCTATAGCTACCACCCCTATCAATGGATTGTGCTACTGTAATGTTTTGTTCCTTCAGTTCAAGAATATCAAATTGGGACTTCCTTTTTTCCTCCTATTCAATAGTGAAGCCATGTTTTAGCCTCATCATTCCATAGTGTCCTGGTTCCTCTAGTCTACTGACTGCTGATGAGCTGGCATTTTTCTTTTTTTTAATTTCTTGTAACACCAACAACACTATATATATTGGTGGCCATCTTATGCCTGCAATACTACTTGAAGAATTCATTTTCATTTGTATTAGTTTTCAGTTGTTGCATGTGTTGCATTAGATGCTCTTCATTCCCTGCTAACTAGCTCTTTTGCTGCTGGTACACCTGTCCATCATATTATTCCTTCCACATATATATCATGGGCCATCATATTAATCTTGTGTTTAGTAGATGTTAGCTGTCTTTTGCTAAACACTGACCCCTCTTATACCATATCATTTGTAGCTGAAATAGATGTTAGCTGTCTTTTGCTAAACACTGACCCCTCTTATACCATGTCATTTGCTTGCTTGCCTACTTGTTGCTTCACCTGCAAGCACCGACTGTGTTTGCTTGCTTGCTTGACTGCTTGTTGCTTCATTCATACACACTGCAATCCTAAGATTTTGTAGAACATTCTATGTGTTTGTCTATGTAGTCATGAGTCTGTAACAGAACCGACCAATTATATGAGATTAAGTAAGGAAATCTTCCGTCAAAGCAGATAATTTAGCAAACTTAAGCCCGTATAACCCGGTAGTCCATGAAACCACAAAGGATTTCAAGCCAATCAACATACAAACCAAGATCGTACAAGTTTAGCAAGCACCGTCACATATTACATAAAGTTCACAATGACAGTTGGATACATCGGAGTTTAGAACATAAAGTTATTACAACCCAAGGTCAAACTAAAATAGCGGAAGCAAATAGTTTTAAAGCCACACACATACTTTTAGTTCAGATATAGTGCCAGTAGGTAGTCATCTCCAACAAAAGCAATCAGATGAGAGATACGGAGCGACCATTGCCCTTGGTCCTAGTTGTCGCCCATCGTCGGGTATAGGCAGTTAATGCAATAGCCATAGTACATTTGACCATCTGCAACAACAACGGGAACAACGCCCTGAGTACGAGAAGGTACTCAGCTAGACTTACCCGTCTTAAACCAAAATAAAGCGACACCAAGGATTATGCAAGGCTTTCTTTAGTGGGCTAGCTGACTCGTTTGCGAAAAGCATGAGCTATCATGAAGAAACCATTTTAAGTACTTTGCGTCATCTTTATTATGACCTATCCATCTAGGTAAGCACCTATACTATAGCAATCACTTGATTAACCAATAACATCCCATTACCAACTTAGGTTTAGCATATCCCATACCATCCAGATAACCATCAGTGTTCCATCATAATTACTACGATGTTGTAGCTCGAGTCAAGTGCTCACTATCCAAGAGCGATGGCGATTCGAATCGATTCCTAACCAGCTAGTGATTTATTCCTCACACAAACCACACTCACCGATCAAGTGAGCTACAGATCACAAATGACACTTTCCAAGTAGCCGTGGGATAACAGTCATGGACCGCACTACCCAGGGACCGCCCGATAGCCAGGACGCACCTTGGGCTCACTCTTCGCGTCCCCGTCATACCCCCTTTAGCACCAGTCTGCCAATCTGAGTTTATCCCGACTCGAATAGTGTCACTAGCTTCGCGGTCGAAAGGTACTTTATTCGGCCAGCTAAATGTGAGGCATGCGTTCAACATGACAAGAGGGACGAGCAACGATCGGTCCTTAATCGACACAGACAGAAAACTAACAGCACCCCAGAACCCTGTCTGGTTGTCTCCAACTTTTTCGTCCGGTCTCTAATTATCCATCACACAAGGTTAATTCTAGGATATCATTCTTTCCATAGCTAAATTCTTCCAGTAACCACCTATAAATGTAGGTGACCAGAAATCACCGATCGCTACCGGTCTAAGCAAGGCTAAGCAGTTATTCGATCCTGACCTAACAGGGTAAAAGGTAATGAGGTAGGTAAGGATAGTAATAAATGCATCAACGGTTTCAATCAACTCCTACAACTTAATGCAACAATATATAAACTCATATATAGAAAGAATTGCTTTTATAAAGTAGGAGACTTAGAATGCTCTGGGGCTTGCCTCGTTCGAACGAACTAGGTTGATGATCCACGTACTCGGGCAAGTCCTCTCCTTGCTCCTCTTCCTCTGGCACCTCCTATGCCTAGATTTCTTATGGATCTGTCCCGGTCTGCTCTTCCTGAATTGTGACTAGCAACTCCTCCTGTGATCCTATATGATGCAGATGTATAAGTGCTCATGCATAGGTGCATCGGAGAGATGACATGTAATGATCATGATGCAAGGAATGTAGATGAACATGTTTTACTTTATTGGACATAGTAGAAGTAAAGCTCTTCTACAAGGTAGCCAACATCATCCAAGAATATATACTACTATACTACTACTACAACCACTGTACTAACATGCCAAGTCACCACAGCAAGCTAAGATGCTTCAAAGATACACCAAAGCAAACACTATTAACTAAACATGCATTAAAAAGGTTAATTAAACCCTAATTGAAACAAGGTTTGAACAGCAACACCTATTTTGGTAGCACAGATAAATCTGAGAAAATTACAGTAGCATAGTACTACTCTAAGTAGACTACCATAAACTTTTCATGGCATTTGGATAAGTAAAATAGCCTACACAAAAATGACAAGCTATGGCATAAATATGAGCATGAAAATATTTTGTATTATGAAAAGTATCAAACAACAGATTTAATATTTTTCCTAGTTCTACACAGTAAACAATCACTGCACAAAAATTATTATACACATGTTTTATACAATCTTTGCTCTATATCAAAATAACAAAAATCATCAATTAAAGGCACTTGAACTACACATCAATATTTCTCTACAGAACATGCATGACATATATTTTTCCTACAAAGTACATCACTAAAGGAGATTAACAAAACTGAAACCATATTTTTTGATAACTATTATATTTACTAGACATTTTCTAAGATAACAGCAAATACAAGAATTAAATAAAACCCTATACAAAAGTATCACAAAACTGACATGCAACATTTTTATATTGTAGATCTACTTCTAAGAAACACAACAAAATTGGTCTCACTCGATTTGGAGCTAAAATGAGCAAACTATGGATTTTTGAAGCCTTTATAACATTTTCTGGAAATCATTTCTTAAAACCCCTTTTTGAAAACCGAGGCATAAACGCTAGATCCACCCGGATCTGAACATATATGTGCACCCCAGCGGCTGACAGTGGGCCCCCTGGCCCCACCAATCAGTCACTACGGCAGGGGAGGCGCTCGGCCACGGCGGTTCTCGTCGCCGGTGAGCTCGCCGACGGTGAGGTCACCACCGGAGGCTTCCCCGTGACAAGGCGGACCTAATGGTACATCTACCGTGGCCAGTGGAGCTCGGGAGCAAGCTCACCGGTGTCCATGGCGGCGCGGTGGCGCGGCCCAACGCCAGCCAGCCATCTCCGGCCGAGATGTGGTGTGGGGAATGGCTGGCGAGCTCCACCGCGTCAGTGGTGCTGGTGCGTGTGAAAAGAGAGCGAGAAGGAGGACGAAGGGGCGAGGTCCACGGAGCGGAGCACTCTAGCGAGCTCAACCACGACTCCGGCGAGGGATTCCCGGGGAAGGGGAGCTTCCCATGGCTTACCGAGGCGAGCACGTGGTGCGCGAGGTGGAGGCAATGCTCGAGGCACGACGTAGCTGCTGGCCATGAGCTGTGGTGGCCGGGCGAGCTAACTCCGGCGAGGCACGGCGCGCGGTGGTGGAGCTCGCTGCGTGCGCGGGAGCTACGGCTGCTGTCCGGGCGATGGAGAAGCGAAGAGAGGGAGGGAATGGTGGAGTGAGGCTCAGATAGGGGGACTTGAAGGCAGGGTGGGGCCGGTCAGAACGGGGCAGGCCGGCGGTGCTGCGCGGCGATCTCGCCGGCGCATGGCCGCCACGCGGCTTGCGCGTCCTAGCGTGGTCGGAGCGTGGGCACGGGCGAGCGGGAGGCGCAGCGTAGTCTTGGGCCAGCGAAGCGGCTGCTGGGCCAGACGCGGGGCGTGGCGCAGCGCAGGAGCAGGCCGGGCGGCTTCGGCGGGGGCCGAGAAAGGAGGGCGCAGCCCATTAAGGTGAAAATGTGATTTTTCCTTTTTATTTTCTTCTCCAAATTCATTCAAATGAAAATTTTGAACCTTTTCAAAGCAATTTCAAAAGTTGGACCCAAAATAAAAGTTGCTCAGAAAAATGTACTCTACAACTTTGCCAACAAGAGTAAGGCCAAAATCCAATTAGAATTTTGAACTATAGATTTAAAGTTATTTTAAATCAAAAACCCTATTTTAGAAGATTATTTTTAAAAGCAAAATTTGAGAAAACTTTGAATATACACCTTGCTCCAAATTGCATCCTAATTACTTCTAAGTGGTCTAAGTGATCAACCAAGGTACACACATGGCAAAACAAACATAGCATCCAATCTATTAAAACAAAACTATGCAACATACATGTTTTATTAGTATGTTTCAATTCTATATTTCATGTCATGCTTATGAATGCATAATAATGATTATGCTCATGATTTGCAAAATGTTAATGCATGCTTAACACCGAGGTGTTACAGCCATCCCCTCTTATAAGAATCTCATCCCAAGATTTTGAGTTACGAACCATTTGTTATAAAAATCCTTATAAGCGTTTTGCAGATATTCTCCTATTTCCCACGTCGCATCACCATCATCGTGATGACTCCACTGTATCTTATATGTTCTCACCACTTTATTCCGAGTGACTCGGTCCTTAGTGTCCAAAACTCGAACCGGTTGCTCACGGTATTCCAAGTCTGATTTGATTCGAATGCCCTGAGGTTCTATTCTCTCTTCCGGAACACGCAAGCACTTCTTCAACTATGATACATGCAAGACTGGAAAGATCGAACCCATCACTTTCGGTAACTGTAACTTATAAGCCACAGGACCCTTCTTCTCTATGATCTTGTACGGTCCTACAAATCTAGGAGCGAGCTTTCTCTTTACTCCAAACTGCTGTACTTTCTTCATTGGAGTAACCTTCAGATAAACGTAGTCACCTACCTCAAACTCAAGCGGACTCCTTCTCTTATCGGCATAACCCTTCTGACGTGACTGTGCCGCTTTCATGTTTTGTTGGATAATACGGACCTTTTTCTCAGCCTCTTCAACAAAATTGATTATGTAAAACCTTCTCTCTCCAGGCTCAACCTAATTCAACGGTGTCCTACATTTCCTGCCATAAAATGCTTCAAATGGAGCCATCTTGATACTCTCTTAGTAACTATTGTTGTAAGCGAACTCTGCCAAAGGTAACCATGATTCCCATGAACCCTTAGACGATAACACACAAGCTCTAAGCATATCTTCAAGAACAGCATTAACTCGCTCTGTCTGCCCATCTGTCTGTGGGTGGTAAGCTGTACTACGAACCAAGCTAGTACCCAAACCTTTATGAAGATGCTCCCAAAAATGAGCAGTAAACTATGACCCACGGTCAGACACGATAGTCTTTGGTATACCATGTAATCGGACAATCTCTGCAATGTACTTCTCAGCATACTGAGGTGGTCGAAATGTTGTTTTGACTGCTATAAAGTGAGCTGACTTGGTAAGGCGATCTATAATCACCCAAATCGAATCATTCTCCTTTGGTGTGGTGGGAAGACCGGTGATAAAATCCATACTTATATCATCCCATTTCTAATCTGGTACTGACAAAGGTTGCAACATTCCTATGGGTCTCATGTGAAGAGCTTTCACTCTACAACACATGTCGCAACGAGCAACATACGCTACAATCTCCTTCTTCATCTTCGTCCACCAATAACGAGGTCTCAATTCTTGGTACATTTTGCTACTTCTAGGATGGATAGACAACTTAGAGTGATGAGCTTCATCCATCAATTTGTTCTTGAGCTCTTGATCTTTAGGTACAACCAGACGGTCCTTAAACCATAACACTCCTTATTCATCCACTCTAAAGTGCTTGGTCGGTTCTTTCTTCATTTTCTCCTTGATATGGAATATTCCCTTATCTGTTTTCTGACCCTCAATGATCTTGCTCTCCAAGGTACAACTAACCTGGATATTATGCAACACAGTAGGATGCAACAAATTAAACCCATCTTCAAACAACGGTTGCATAGCAAGAGAATGTGACTTCCTACTTAATGCATCTGCTACTACATTTGCCTTTCCTGGATGATAGTGCACATTCAGATTATAATCCTTTATCAGCTCTAACCATCTTCTCTGTCGCATATTCAACTCAGACTGAGTAAATATGTACTTGAGACTCTTATGATCTGTAAAGATATTGCACACATTCCCAAGCAAGTAGTGTCTCCAAATCTTTAGAGCATGCACAATGGCTGCAAGCTCTAAATCATGCGTAGGATAGTTAACCTCATGCTTCCTCAACTGACATGAGGCATAAGCAATGACCCTTCCATCTTGCATCAGAACACATCCTAAACCATTCTTTGATGCATCGCAAAACACATCAAACAGCTTCTCTATATCTGGTTGCGCTAGAACAGGAGCAGTGGTAAGCAAATTCCACAAGGTGCAGAAAGCTACCTCACACTCCTCTGTCCAAACAAACTTATGATCCTTCTATAGCAAACTTGTCATTGGCTTGGCAATCCTTGAGAAGTCCGGTATAAAATGACGATAGTAACCGACTAATCCAAGAAAACTCCGAACCTCATGAACTGTGCTTAGTGCCTTCCAATCCATAACATCTTGTACCTTACTAGGATCCACTGAGATTCCATTCTTAGATAACACATGACCAAGAAAAGGAACTGTCTTCAGCCAGAACTCACATTTACTAAACTTAGCATACAGCTAGTGATCTCTGAGTCTAGTCAAGACAATTCTTAAATGCTCTGCATGATCCTGTTCGTTCTCTGAGTATACTAGAATGTCATCAATGAACACAATCACGAACTTATCCAACTCCGGTATAAAGACCGAATTCATTAGATACATAAAGTATGCAGGAGCATTTGTCAAACCAAAGGACATGACAAGATACTCGTACAAATCATATCTGGTGGAGAACACGGTCTTGGGTATATCTTGTGGTCTAATCTTGATCTGATGGTACCCTAATCTCAAATCTATCTTGGAGAACACCTTGGCTTTTGACAATTGATCAAACAAGATATCAATCCGAGGTAGAGGATACTTGTTTTTAATTGTCACCGCATTCAGTGGCCGGTAGTCCACGCACATCCATAAGGAGTTATCCTTCTTCTTCTTCACAAATAGTGTGGGACATCCCCATTCTGATGAACTTGGATGAATTAAACCCTTAGTCAACAGATCTTGGAGTTGTTTCTTCAACTCGGCTAATTCATTTGGAGGCATCCGATAAGGCCTTCTTGAGATCGGTGGTGTTCTAGGGATTAACTCAATGGCAAACTCAACATCTCTGTCCAGTGGAAGACCGGGTAACTCATCTGGAAACACGTCCGGAAACTCGCACACTACTGGAATCTTGGCTAGAAGAGTAGTTTGGACTGCACAAGTTGCACTGTCCAGATCTATTCTCTGAGGTAAGGTTACTTGAAATGTACCTTCTCCAACAGGTTCCTTGAGAGAAATGCTTCTTCCTCCAACATCAATTACTACTCCCATCTTATTCATCCAGTTCATTCCCATAATCACATCCAGAACTAGCCCTAGCATAACTATCAAGTTAAGCTTATACTGCATGTCTGCTATACTTAGGGTTACCCCCTGGATTATCTGATTAGTTAACAGACCAGCCCTAGCTGAACTTATCTGATAAGCACATTCCAATTCAACTATCTTTTGTTCATACTTTCTTGCAAATGCTTGACTTATGAATGAATGTGATGATCCAGAATCAAACAAAATGACTGCAAGATGATTGTTGACAGAAAACATACCGGCTATCACGGGCTCTCCTTCCGGGATGTCATCAATGGTGGTGTGGTGCACACGAGCTTGGTACTGATTCTGCTGCTTCTTGGGATATGGGCAAAACTTTGCAAAGTGCCCAGGTTGATTGCAGTTGAAACATGGTCCTCTTACTTGAGTAGCAGCTCTAGAAGAACTGCCTTGTCCGGTCTTGGCTTGTGGCACCGCCATCTTGAATGGCTTCTAATTCCTCTGAGGTTGTTGGGCATTCTGATTCCTCCGCTGGGGTGGCCTAAACCTTGCACCAGGAGCAGGCGGATGATACGTAGAACGATTTGCCATCGGGGCCCTTGGCTGGGATGGACCTGACTCAAAAGCCCTCTTGTGAGTCTTGGATGTAGCATATACATTGTTGTTCTTTTCTTGCTTTAAGCAGTCACTAACAAAGTCATTGAAACTAGTTCTCGTGTTGGTACCCACATGCTTCATCATCTTGGGATTCAGACCTCTCTTGAAACTAGCAATCTTTTTGGCATCGGTATTCACCATGTTAGAGGCATAGCGACTTAGATTGTTGAATGCATGTAGATACTGTGTCACAGTCTTGGTGCCTTGATTCAGTGCTAGAAATTCTCCAAACTTCATTTCTGTCAAACCAGGTGGAATGTAAACTCCACGAAAAGCCTCAGTGAATTCCCTCCAAGTAATGTGGGCATTGGGGGGAAAAGTGGTGCGGTGATGCTTCCACCACATTCCTGTAGGCCTTGTAGCTGATGAGCTGCATACTCAATCTTCAACACTTTGGTCATCCTTAGAACATGAAACTTATCTTCTATGGTGTTTATCCACTCTTCTGCATCCAATGGCTCTACCGCCTCTTTGAAAATTGGTGGTCTGGTGTCCATAAAGTCCTTGAAACTGCTATACTGATTCGCTTCATGTCCACCTAGGTTTAACCCACGGCGGGTGTTGTCAGCAATGTGGCACAATGCAGCTTCCATGTTCTGCTGCATGCCCTCCATGTTGCGTTGACTTCCAAGGAACTGTGTGAAGAACTGTTCCGTGGTGTACGGTGGAGGAGGAGGTGGTGGTGGATCACGGTTCTCATTCCCAGTGGCACTACCACCTACCTCAGTAGCGTCATACACGGTACGGCGAGTGTTCGGTATCTGCATATTTCAGCAACAATAATTATTAGGCGATGTTGTAGAAATTGCAGGTGAATGAAAAATTATGCCGTACTGAATTCACTGGAGAGAATAAATTCATACAATAAAACAGGGGCACAATAAGTCATTCCAACTAACACAACATCACTAATTAGATTACTTAAGTGCACATATCGCGTCCATTACAACCAAATTGCCAGCATACATACACTGGACTTTTGACGTTCAAATGTCGCTGCAAACACATCCAAGTTTTCCAACATTACATCAAGGTATTAGTCTTTCTACTCATTATTACATGCCAGACATGCCAACCATGCAAAAGGTCATCGCAAACGAAACCCTAGTAGCTAGCGCAACAACTACTAGCCTACTCATCGTGGTCGCTGTCTAAGTCAGAGATGTCGACATTGTCACTATCCACATCATCGTTGTCATCATCAGCTGGTGCCTCAGGCTCTTCGGGATCCTCATCCTCATCTAGATCCATCTCTATTGCTCCCAAAGGAACGTAAGGGTGGAGCTGGTTATTCAGCTGATGAACCTCCTCATGTAGGTTGTCGTTGTACTCTTCTACATTGGCCAGTTGCTGCTCCAGCTCAACCTGTCGAGCTCTCAGAACATCTTCTGCAAACTAGGCTTCATTCCTCGGGTGGAGCACATGGATCAACATGCGCTTAGCATTCCTGTTGGCGGTGGTCAGACGCTCAACCTGCTCTCTCAGTGCCCGTACATCTCCCTTATAGACTCCAGTCCTCTAGGTCGCCTGATCCCTCTGACGAGTCAACTAAGCCATCTCTGCATTGAGCCTCTCAATCTCGGCGTCATGATCCCTCTGACACTGACGTCGGTCATCGCGGGCCTGACCAAGAGCACCAGACACACGTCTCAGGCTACCTTCTACTCCATCTAAAGCCTTCATCACTGTGAACATGGCGCTCATAGCAGGTTTATCACTGTTCTGTCCTTCTGCTGCACCAATCTCCAGAGATCTTCCTCTTGCCTGCTGCCCCGAGTCAGTGGGGGGGTTGCCCCTCGGAAAGACTCCAACCATAGCAGCTGTCAACTCCTAAGAAAAATGATCCATGATATCCCTTAGTATCCCAAAGGCTGCCCTATCAGCTGCTTCTTCAGCGATCCTGCCAGTTGACTCATAACGCCAACTAGTCCACTCAGAACCATCACCTCGGGGACGAACAACAGCCTCCACAGTAACCAAGAGACCTTTCCCCAACTGCTCATTTGTCTAGAAATAGCAGGGCTCCATTCCATCAGGATAGCCTACATAGCTAAGCACTCTCCACAAGAGTGTAGGCATCCCAAACTCTCTAAGAAATGGTGCTGACGGGTACGTGGAGCAAGCTAATGGCGGGGAGCTCTGCCTCTGGTGGACTTGCAAGCGGTCTACTTCGTGCGTGCCATCTGTTGTTAAGTTGTCATTTTTATCAAAATGAGATAATCAACTTATAAGGGGAGGAACAATGCCATGAATGATATGTAACAACATGATGCATGCACGTTCCGTACGTTCTCACAAACTTAGGCAAAAATAACAATTGCTAGCGGCATACAATGGTCTCTCATAAACGTAGCTAATACGTACTACACGATAGCGCCGTTATGTACCTGCAAAAGATCCACTTCAGCCCAAACCCTGATAGTATGAAAAATATGCACGAAAGCAGTAAAGTAATCTACTCGCTCTACACGCATCCCCAGATACGCGTATAACGGTAGCAACTACCCGAACCATCGTCCTATCGACGGCATCGTCACCACAGGACAGAATTCCCCACACATTGGATACCTTCACACAAACACGCGTATGGCATGTAAATAATCCGGCATCATATAAGCACTTCCCTAGATCGGCAGTGTATCCGATCATGCTCTCACAACTCTCACTTACCGAGGCGTAGAGGCAATGGATCCATACATTACCACTCAAGTGAATGGCACTCATACAATAGCACGCCGTATGAGCAACGAAATAGAAATATGATGCAAAGACCCCCAAGTCAGTACTTAAATAAGCCACCTAGAGTCCTTAACTGGGCATACAGGATATGACCACTGGCACACTATTAAGTTTTAAAACTCAGTTTTAAACACAATTTTGGTTTTAAATACTCATGGGAACAGTAACCTGCTAAACCTTGCTCTGATGCCAGCTGTAACAGAACCGACCAATTATACGAGATTAAGTAAGGAAATCTTCCACCGAAGTAGATAATTTAGCAAACTTAAGCCCGTATAACCCGGTAGTCCGTGAAACCACGAAGGATTTTAAACCAATCAACATACAAACCAAGATCGTACAAGTTTAGCAAGCACCATCACATGTTACATAAAGTTTGCAATGACAGTTGGATACATCAGAGTTTAGAACATAAAGTTATTACAACCCAAGGTCAAACTGAAATAGCGGAAGCAAATAGTTTTAAAGCCACACACACACTTTTAGTTCAGATACAGTGCCAGTTGGTAGTCATCTCCAACAAAAGCAATCAGATGGGAGATACGGAGCGACCATTGCCCTTGGTCCTAGTTGTCGCCCATCGCCGGGTACAGGCAGTTAATGCAATAGCCATAGTACATTTGACCATCTGCAACAATAATGGGAACAGAGAAGGTACTCAGCTAGACTTACCCATCTTAAACCAAAATAAAGCGACACCAAGGATTATGCAAGGCTTTCTTTAGTGGGCTAGCTGACTCATTTGCGAAAAGCATGAGCTATCATGAAGAAACCATTTTAAGTACTTTGCATCATCTTTATTATGACCTATCCATCTAGGTAAGCACCTATACTATAGCAATCACTTGATTAACCAATAACATCTAGTTACCAACTTAGGTTTAGCATATCCCATACCATCCAGATAACCATCAGTGTTCTATCATAATTACTACGATGTTGTAGCTCAAGTCAAGTGCTCACTATCCAGGAGTGATGGCGATTTGAATCGATTCCTAACCAGCTGGTGATTTATTCCTCACACAAACCACACTCACCGATCAAGTGAGCTACAGATCACAAATGACAATTTCCAAGTAGCCATGGGATAAAAATCATGGACCGCACTACCCAGGGACCGCCCGACAGCCAGGACGCACCTTTTCATGGCATTTGGATAAGTAAAATAGCCTACACAAAAATGACAAGCTATGGCATAAATATGAGCATGAAAATACTTTGTATTATGAAAAGTATCAAACAACAGATTTAATATTTTTCCTATGTTCTACATAGTAAACAATCACTGCACAAAAATTATCATACACATGTTTTATACAATCTTTGCTCTCTATCAAAATAACAAAAATCATCAATTAAAGGCACTTGAACTACACATCAATATTTCTCTACAGAACATGCATGACATATATTTTTCCTACAAAGTACATCACTAAAGGAGATTAACAAAACTGGAACCATATTTTTCTGATAACTATTATATTTACTAGACATTTTCTAAGATAACAGTAAATACAAGAATTAAATAAAACCCTATACAAAAGTATCACAAAACTGACATGCAACATTTTTATATTGTAGATCTACTTCTAAGAAACACAACAAAATTGGTCTCACTCGATTTGGAGCTAAAATGAGCAAACTATGGATTTTTGAAGCCTTTACAACATTTTCTGGAAATCATTTCTTAAAAACCCTTTTTGAAAACCGACGCATAAATGCTAGATCCACCCGAATCTGAACATAGATGTGCACCCCAGCGGCTGACAGTGGGCCCCCTGGCCCCACCAGTCAGTCACTATGGCAGGGGAGGCGCTCGGCCGCGGTGGTTCTCGCCGCCGGTGAGCTCGTCGACAGTGAGGTCACCACCGGAGGCTTCCCCGTGACAAGGCGGACCTAATGGTACATCTACCGTGGCTAGTGGATCTCGAGAGCAAGCTCACCGGTGTCCATGGCGGTGTGGTGGCGTGGCCCAACGCCGGCCGGCCATCTCCGGCCGAGATGTGGTGCGGGGAATGGCTGGCGAGCTCCACCGCATCAGTGGTGCTGGTGCACGTGAAAAGAGAGCGAGAAGGAGGACAGAGGGGCAAGGTCCACGGAGCAGAGCACTCCAGCGAGCTCGACCACGACTTTGACGAGGGATTCCCGGGGAAGGGGAGCTTCCCATGGCTTACCGAGGCGAGCACGTGGTGCGCGAGGTGGAGGCGGTGCTCGAGGCACGACATAGCTGCTGGCCGTGAGCTATGGTGGCCGAGCGAGCTAACTCCAGCGAGGCGCGGTGCGCGGTGGCGGAGCTCGCTGCGTGCGCGGGAGCTGCGGCTGCTGTCCGAGCGATGGAGAAGCGAAGAGAGGGAGGGAATGGCAGAGTGAGGCTCGGACAGGGGGACTTAAAGGTGGGGCGGGGCTGGTCAGAACGGGGTAGGCCGGCGGTGCCGCGCGGTGATCTCACCGGCGCATGGCCACCACGCGGCTTGCGCGTCCTGGCGCGGTCGGAGCGTGGGCGCGGGCGAGTGGGAAGCGCGGCGTGGGCTTGGGCCGGCGAAGCGGCTGCTAGGCCAGACGTGGGGCGTGGCGCGGCACGGGAGCAGGCTGGGCGGCTTCGGCGGGGGCCGAGAAAGGAGGGCGCGGCCCATTAAGGTGAAAATGTGATTTTTTTTCCTTTTTATTTTCTTCTCCAAATTCATTCAAATGAAATTTTGAACCTTTTCAAAGCAATTTCAAAAGTTGGACCCAAAATAAAAGTTGCTCAGAAAAATGTACTCTACAACTTTGCCAAAAAGAGTAAGGCCAAAATCCAATTAGATTTTGAACTATAGATTTAAAGTTATTTTAAATCAAAAACCCTATTTTAGAAGATTATTTTTAAAAGCAAAATTTGAGAAAACTTTGAATATACACCTTGATCCAAATTGCATCCTAATTACTTCTAAGTGGTCTAAGTGATCAACCAAGGTACACACATGGCAAAACAAACATAGCATCCAATCTATTAAAACAAAACTATGCAACATACATGTTTCATTAGTATGTTTCAATTCTATATTTCATGTCATGCTTATGAATGCATAATAATGATTATGCTCATGATTTGCAAAATGTTAATGCATGCTTAACACCGAGGTGTTACAGAGTCTAATTTATGAATCTTTTTTGCTTATAGCTTTTCGTTAGTAGGATGTGGATAAGGACACGCTGCTACGTGCTAGCTGCCATATACTCCGTAGGTTGAATCGATGTTTCTGTTGATGCAATGTGCCTGTTGTTTTGGCAGTTTTCTCATGGTACATGTATTCTTACATGTAAGACATATACCTGCTAAGAATTAGGTTTTTTATCCCTAAGACCAGCGATTTTGCTTTAGCATTTGAGGTATGTGTTAGTTCACTTGTTATGCCAGAATTAGAATTACAAGCAACAAGTGCATTACTACATCAAAACACAATTATTTGATAAACAGTAAGGAACAGATACGGGCACACAGGTGATATAGTATCGAAGTTAAATATTTGCATGCTTGTGGAATGTCCTGAAAGCTAAATAGTAAGGCCAATAATCCTTCTCAGATATTTCTGTACTTACCTGGCACTATACTAGTCTAATCTATTTTTTTATGCAACGTGCATGCTAGTGGTTTGTAGTGACCGTCCGAGCACAGGTCCAATCAGGCGATGGAACTGGCTCATTACCAGATGTACTTTACCTTAATACTATAGAAGCAAATGCTAGTTTAAAGCAATACAGTTGCTGGAATAAGCTTGCTTTGGGATAGTTCAAAGTAGTGTATCTATTTATATTGCATGAGCTGGAGAAATGATTTACCTTTCTATTGCTATGCTTCATTCTAAGGTGATAACTTGCGTTGTTGTCTAGCCAATTGCCTCATTTGGTGTTTGTCATATGTGAGATATGGCTTGCTCGATAACCTTGTAGTTGACCTTAATATCATGACTACAGTTGACCACTTTGTTTTACATACTTTTGTTGGCAATACCTCTGTCCTGTGATGATAGAAGGTAACAACCAATGGCTTTGTAGTTCTTGGATAAAATGAAATGAAGAACAATGGATGTTTGTTTGATAGCCTTAGGGTTTGAGCACTTTAAAGTTGTACACCAGTTTTGTCATTTCCTTAGAACGTCATGTAGCTGGCTTCATCTGTCAAGTGATTCCTACAATGTTATTATTAGGAAGTTTTCATTGTTCTATATTAGTAGCTGTGAAAAGCACATTTCATCATCAGTAGCTATTCTTTGGCAATTACTTTCAATTCCTGCTCAGTTCCAACTACTTGCAAGTTACTGGCTTACTGTTAGTACTACTGCTAGTACTATTATTGTCTTACTACTACTCCAACTACTTCTACTACTTACTATTGTTGTCCTACTATTAATACTACTGTTGTCCTACTACTAGTACTACTGGTTGTTGTTTTTCCTATGTGTTAAATCCCTGGTACTATGCATTACTATGCATCCCTATGTATTAACTTGCTCTATGTTTGCTAAGCAGTTGTTGCTTTTTTTGCCAAATCTCCCCTCTCCTCTCCTCTCCTCTCCTCTCCTTTGTTTTATCGATGATGAAATTGTCCAAGTCCATACATTATATGGAATATGAGCTGATGATCAAGAACTTGTGAGGAACTTGGCATCATTAGCAGCCACCCCTACATTACCTTTTCCTCTCTTCTCTGTTATGATGCCTTGATGCTCCAAGTTCATGATCAGATGATGATTGACATGTTTCTGAGGCCTCTACTACTGCTACTACTCGTTTTTTTGATAAATTGTTGTTTTATAGGACTACTTTGGCTTATAGACCTTTTTTATTTCTTATACCTTCTCGCGTACCTAAAGCACACTTTCTTGCATCTATTAGAACAAAGCGTGAAATAATGTCGCAGACACCAGACAGTGCAGCCCAATGCCCCAAGCATGATGAGCAGCCAACCTATGAGAAACAAGCACCAGAGGACCAGCTTACTCAGGAGCAGTTCGATAATGAGTTAGAAAAGGATCTAGAAGTGATGCTTACTCAGGAGCAGTGTGACGAGGAGGAAGGTGGAGCAGAAGGAAGAGCAAGAGAGGCTGTTGAAGGCAAAGAAGAAGAGGATGAAGACTCAGAAGAGGGATATGTAAGTCCCGAGGATCCTTTCTCACGTGAAGCCAGAAGGAGGCCAATGGAGGAAGATTTGGACAAGGATCTTGACCCAAACGAGGAGGTAGGGAAAAAGCATTAGCTTGTAAATTTTGCTAAAGCTTTGGCTGTGTTGCCTCTGCTAACACTTTGACCTGTCATATATATAGGTCTCTCCTGAAACTCAGAAAAGACAACGTTGATGTCCATGACATCTCGCCGGACAAGATGAAGTAGAGGAAAGGAGAGCAGAGGCAACAGCCACAGAGACAGACATTGAGGTCTCTGCTCCACAACCTCAAGACACAACCACAACTACCAAGCCTAAGAGGAAACAAGGGGATAGAAAAGCAAATCAATATCCAGATAAGGCATCCTATGTGATAATGGAGGTCAGGCTAGCAGGGGAGATCCTTGAGCCAAAGGAATTCAGAGGATGATTTCGTAATACGATCGGGGCCCTAGTAAGAGATAAATTGAACCTAGCAATCCCTAACTAGCAAGAGGTACCAGAGAAGAAAAAGGATGAACTATGGGATAGGTAGCTGAAGCTCAATTTTAGATATCCAAAGGGTAAACACGAACTGGTAAAAAAATACTTTTAGGATCATGGGAGAGTCATTCCAACGTTGAAGGTCGGAGCTCAACAAGAAGTATATCCAAAAGGGGTTAACTCCCTTCAACGAGTTCGGCAACATAACTCCTAGTCAATGGGAGGAGCTCGTGGCTCAGAAGACTTCACCAGAGGCATTGGAGCTTAGTGCCCATAACACCGAGCTGGCGAAGAGGAACAGACACCACCATCATCTAGGCCCCGGTGGCTACTATGCCAAGGAAGAGCAGTTTAGGAAGATGGATGAAGAGACCACAGCTACTGGAAATATCGATGTGAAGAATTTGAAGGTACGCTTAAGGAATTGGATATATGCGAGGAGTACAGAATCATCCGGTAGTAATCTTAAGTTTGATAAGCTGAAGACCCAAGAGGCAGTATCAAGGATACTAAAATATGCTGAAGACAAGGAGAAGGGCTCATTCAATCCTTCTAGAGAGATGGATGAGCTTAGCCTTGGCTTGGGAAACAAGGAGCACACAGGCCACACCAGGGGGCTAGGGAAAAGGACAACCTAGAAGCATGGATTCAAAGAGGACACACACATGTACAGGAAACATGGCATAGACCGGGAGGCTAATCTTGAGCTCCAACTGAAGGCTGAACTGGCATTAGTTGGTAGCCCTCCAAAAGTTCCTAGCAGCCAAGGTTCCACTACAGCCACAACCCTCATCGATCGCATACGGGAACCAACTAGTTGCACCTTGGTGTTTCTCAGAGGTCGGCAGAACATTATGATGGAGGTGGTAATGGGTGTGGCACATCCTCCCGGTGGCTTACACCATAATAATAAGATACCGCCAGACTACACTACGGTCGAGGTGCATACCATGAAGCCCAAGTTCATGCAGTGGAGGATAGACTATGCAATTCCCGAGGGGCTGGTGTTACTCGAAGACGTAATGGGGTAGTTCATCCTCTGGCACAAATGGGACATTATATTGACTACTTCTTCGCCGCCTCCCCCTCTCCCAAATTTGGAGTGAGTTGTTGAGGACGAGGAGATATTTTCACTATCTCGTGACCACCACATTCCTGAGATGCCACATTCTTCCCCGCCTCCTAGCGAGCATGTGCCTGATAAGCCACAACCTTCTCTAGCTCGTACCAAGCAAGTGCATAATGAGTTGCCACAGTCTTCTCAACAAGCATAGCCGATACATGAACAACGAGTGCCTCTTGAAGAAGGTGATGCACAAGAAGATGAGGACATGCCTGAATGGGAACTTCGAAAGAAGCATCCAATCACCATAAGACCAATTTATGTTCTGATGAAAGACGTCTCGTCGGTGCACAAGTGGTATTCTCAAGACCAGTTCAAGCCTGAGAACCAAGTTAAAAAAGTCCCATCATGGGCTTCTGAGGAGGCCGTCACTAGCAAACTCCACCAAACAGCAAAGCAGTATCCAAATGTTGATGCCATCAAATGGTCAAAGGATTGCCTGAAAACATATGAAAGAGGCAAGCCCTTCCTACCAAACCGGGACATTCAGCGCCTACCACTTGAAATGAGAAGGTTCCATGATTGGTACTTGCGTGTTCTCCCAACGAGCATAGACCTCGTACAGGCATGCTTCCCCACCGGCACATTTGGAAGCCCAGCCGGGAAAATTATCTTTGACTTCAATGACAAGCAGACATGCTTTCACCTCGGAGCAATGGAGATGAATCTAATTCGGACGTGGTACCTATAAGTCCTTGTCCTCCCGATATGATATGAATGTAATCTTTGAATTTTATTGTAACTAACCCATGCCGTGATTTATAGAATGCAAGTGCACATTATAAAACAAATGCCAAGTGTGAAAGTCGGGTATATAAACCCTCAAGCTATAGCACAAACAAATTTTAATTACCCTAAACAGTGGAAACTGGATGACAAAGAGCTAGCTGCTGAAAAGACCCTTCGGGAGAAAGAGCATATCCGTACGAAGAAACTAAGGGAAGAGTCCCTTAAGGTTTCGGCATACATTGCCCTGACTTTTAAAATTTTCCAACAGCACTCTACTATATGGCTACCATACAACTTCGAGTAAGTTCAACTCTATACTTAAAGCTTTGTTCGATATATTTTATTCAATGCAAAAGAGCTTATCTAGTTCTATGATTAAATCCATGCAGCAACCACTGGATTTGTATAGGCGTCGATGTCGGGAGGAGCATGGCATGGGTCTTTGATTCAATAGATAGGGACCCGGTGACATACAAAGACTTCATATTGATTCTCAAGATGTATACATATCGACAATCCTCATTAGCTTATATGTTTGTATACATACTTGTAACGTTCATTTTTTGATATCAACAAGTTGTATTTGCTAAAATAATTTGAACAGGGCATTTAGGTTCTATGTCACTAAACATCACGGAAGGCATGATCCAGTAAGGAAGGAAAAGCTGGCTATAAAAACACTATGTGCGGTAAGTGTAACTTACTTCTTCAGTACTCTATTACATGGCTGTCAAAAGCATTACTTAACATTTTCATATGCAAAACACACACTGCCCCAAGCAGAAGCCTAAGAGTGTACATTGTGGATACTATGTATATTCTATGACGAGTAACACCGGTGCCTATAGGAGACACCCCTTAAGGGTAAGTTTGAACCTCTTCACCCGTAGTATAAAAACTTCACACATGGTATGAAATACTAAACCGAAACTTGTTCTCTTGTAGTGGAAAGAAGAGAAAAAAAATGAAAAGATACACATACAAGGATGACCAACTCTTAGAGCTCGTTGGTGACCTTTGCAACTTCATATTGGACCAGATTATACACGTCAATGGCACCTACCATGACCGAGATTCTGGCTTAGGTAGAAATCCTCAGTACCAACATCTTTGTGAGACTGAAAGGCTAGCTCTAGGCTGTTGATAACAATGTGTATAAAATTTGACATTGGTCTTGTAATTGTAGTTTATATTGGTCTTGTATATATTCTTATGAATTGGACTTGTAATTGTAGTTTATATAATACTCTTATACTCTTGGACTTGTACTTTGGAGCAAGGTACGTGTCGGCTAGCTGTGCTCCCTGTCGTGCCCTTCCTTGCCTTTTGCTTGCGCTTTCCTTTCCTCTCACGTCGCAGGCGCTATGCGTGGTCTCGATCGGCGGTGGGGGGAGGAGATGCCCGCGGGCGTGATAGATTGATCATTGAGCAGCCGATCAGCCAGCGCGAACGTGGGTGGTTCCTCTACGCTGACGAGCAGCAGCTCTTGATCATTGAGCAGCCGATCAGCCAGGCCTGAGGGCCCTGTGTCGTCGATGATGTCGTTCAGCCTGCGGAACCGCACCTCCTCACCTTTGTGGAAGGCATCCACGAACTCAGTGATGTCACTTGAAGGTGAGGCGAACTCGATCAGTGTTGATGGAGTTTATTGTTCCGCCTGAGTGCTCAGCACAGCACCTGGAGTGCTCGACACCCCGGTTGTAGTGCTCAGCACTACTCCTGGACAGCTCGTCACCACTCCTGGGTCACCGGCTCAAGTGAGTCGACCACTCACCAGTCTTGCCGAGCACCCGCTAGTATTGCCGAGCACTCACTAGCTATGTCGATCATAAACAAGCGTTGTTCGACCACACACTATAGCCAGAGGTAGAAGAAGAGGGAGAACAGAGCATACACACAATATAAGCACCAGCGTTGGCTGAAGCCCTGTATGGAATTGCAAATTTGGGCTCTCTTTGTTGAGTTACAGTGATAAACTATATATGCAACTCTATCCATATAGTTCTAGTACAGCTCCCATGCTGCAACAGTGACTAGATAACACAACAGGACTGGCTTTTGCGTATGTCCCTGCATATGGCTACAGTCAGCCTGTTCGCTTGTTGGTTTCAGCCAGCCTAAACCAGCCAGCCAACAGTATTTTCCTCTCACAATAAACCAGCACCAACCAGCCCAAACCAGCCCAGAAACCAACCAGCCCAAACCAGCCCAGAAACCAACCAGCGAACAAGCCGAATACCACAGCAAGGAGCCTTTTCGGCGCCGCCTTCCCTTGCTGTGTGTTCACACCAGAAAACCGTAGATTATCTAACACTCCTGATCATCGGAATCTTGTGCGCCGTAATGCGCGTGTGGGCAAGTGTGATGCCGACGTACGGTGCGGAGGTGCACAAGGGGTGAGAATGAGAACAGAACATGTCTCCTTTCGGAAACAACAGCATCAAAGCTTGGACACATCCATCCATCGTTATGGGGATTCAAGATACATCAGCTAATCTACAATCTACGATACAATGCCCTCCCCATCCAGCTTATCATCTTGTACTAGCTTTTGTGCCATGTCCTGCGTTGATGGTGAGACCCTCATTAGCACAACAGCAAAGGATAAAGATGAGGCGTCATATCTCATCGTTTCGATAAATCGATAGGCTAAATCAACTGACTAAATCTGGTTTTACTGCTTTGTAGTGACATATGCGCGACACATGACCTGTGCACCACTTCAGAAGCACTCACTCAGCCAACGTAGATCCAAAGATGCTTTTGTCGAGATACAGATACTAATCATGTAACATGGGGCTAGATCTAGACGTTACGGGAGGGGATTATGTGGCTGACAAGCATTGAAGCATACAGTGGCTTGGCTAAAACCAGGCCACCCACCCCCTTCCCCAAAGACGAGCATTGCGCAGAGGATCTGCCACTGCAGCTGCAATCTTTGGTGGGAAATGGAAATTCCCCTTCACCACGTACCGGAGATTTTTGGCAGGGCCAGCATCCACCCACCACGGAACCCGCCAGGTCATCCTCGGGCGAAGAAGTGCCGAACGCGCGGGCTGAGGGCAGCAGCACAGTCTCTCCCGTCTCCGCCAGTCGTCATCCTCACTTTGGAGTTTGGCCACCTCACCTACGCTACCCAAATCCAGCAAGTAAATGTGATGTAATTTGCAGTGGGAAAAAAAGTGGTAACAAGAGGAGAATCCCGAGCAGCAGTGGCAGGTGCAGCCACGCCCCTTCTTCCTTGATGCTGGCTGGTTCATCATGTCATGTGTGCCCGCGCCGCACGCCCTATAAATCCTCGCCCGGCCTCATCCTCTTCGACAAGCTCACAGCACACACGTTCCTCTCCTTCCTCTTCGTCGTCCTCGCTCCCTAGTCCCCTTTTGCCTGCAGCCCTGCACTAGGCACGGCTAGCTGCAGCTACAGAAGCAGCACAGCAATGGTAACCGCCGCACCCTCTCGTCGTCATGATTAGTTAGTTTCGATTCAAGGACGTTGTTATTGCTCAGCTCTCTGATGAACGTTTGTGTGTAGGTTTCCGCCGGGGGTCATGGTGGTGGGTACGACGGCGGCGACCGCGGCCAGGAGGCCGTGGACTTTCGGGGCAACCCGGTGGACAAGTCGAGGACCGGAGGCTGGGTGGGCGCCGGGCTGATCCTGGGCACGGAGCTGGCGGAGCGCGTGTGCGTGATGGGCATCTCCATGAACCTGGTGACGTACCTGGTGGGCGAGCTGCACCTGTCCAACTCCAAGTCCGCCAACGTGGTGACCAACTTCATGGGCACGCTCAACCTGCTCGCCCTCGTCGGCGGCTTCCTCGCCGACGCCAAGCTCGGCCGCTACCTCACCATCGCCATCTGCGCCACCATCGCCGCCACCGTACGTGACATGTACATGTTGGCCGCAGGTGTCGCATTGCACGACGACTATTCTAACAAATAACAATGACATGTTGATGACAATTGACGGCAGGGCGTGAGCCTGCTGACGGTGGACACGACTTTGCCGAGCATGCGCCCGCCGGCGTGCGCGAACGCCCGCGGCCCGCGGGCGCACCACGAGTGCGTGCCCGCGCGAGGCGGGCAGCTGGCGCTGCTGTACGCGGCGCTGTACACGATCGCGGCGGGCGCCGGCGGTCTCAAGGCGAACGTGTCCGGGTTCGGGTCGGACCAGTTCGACGCGCGTGACCCGCGGGAGGAGCGCGCCATGGTGTTCTTCTTCAGCCGCTTCTACTTCTGCATCAGCCTGGGCTCCCTATTCGCAATCACCGTGCTGGTGTACGTGCAGGACAACGTGGGCCGGGGGTGGGGGTACGGCGTCTCCGCCGTCGCCATGCTGCTCGCCGTCGCGGTGTTCGTGGCGGGGACGCCCAGGTACCGGTACCGCCGCCCGCAGGGCAGCCCGCTCACGGTCATCGGGCGGGTGCTCGCCACGGCGTGGAGGAAGCGGCGGTTGCCGCTCCCCGCCGACGCCGCCGAGCTCCACGGGTTCGCCGCCGCCAAGGTCGCCCACACGTACAGGCTCAGGTAACGCAAACGCAGTTACTTACATCCCTTTCGGTCGCCTTTAATTTGCCGTCGCGTTCGTTCCGCGACGATGTCTCTGTCTTAGCAGCTAGCAGAGCAAGCGAGATAGGAGTATGCATCACACATGTATGTTGTTGTTAGGCTCAAGGGTAAGCCCCAGCTGGCCAGCCACATGAAACTCCTCCTACGGTGAGGAAGTGTAGCAGGCATGAGCATGACGGAGCGAGTTGGGCAGGGCTATTGTTAGTACGATCACATGCCACTTGTCCGAACCTCGTGTCGGTGTCCGATTTGTAAAAATAGCATTCGAAACATTGGTCGTTTGTAGATTTGACACTGAACCCATATTCATAGACGCAGATACACTCATTTTCATTCACCCGAGTGTTATTATAGTTAAGGAGTCAATCTTTCGAGTGTTATTTTTGCAATTTTTTCGTCAGTGTCACGGCTCAAATGTGGACACCAGAGATGGAGAAGCCGAAACGGGTAACCGAGAGCCGAGAGGGTACCCTTCATCGCCAGCTGGTAACACAACACGCAAAAGAGCAAAAGAATCTAGACAGGTAGACGTGCCGCGAGAGCCCGTACACTGTTCCGGCCGAAAACTGGTCGATGTGCCGGCCTCTCTCTCTGCTGAGTTAGCCCGTGGTGACAGCACGGGCGTGTGATGAGTCACGCACACACGGACACGGTGTCCCGGCTCCAATCAATGAGACTGAGCAGCAGTATGTAGCTCATGAGTCCGAGTAGTCGGATCAGTGCACCGGCCAAACATCTGTACGTAGGAGTAGCTATCATGTACAGTACTGTGCCGTAGTAGAGTACGTGTACGTGTGTGTAGTATCACTCGCGCTTCAGTTCACGACAGATGTGTACTCTGTACAGTACAGTACGTGCTGCTCATCCTGATCGCTGATCGATTTTTCTCACTTGCCGTGAATGCATCATGCAGGTGCCTTGACAAGGCGGCGATCGTGGAGGCGGACCTGTCCGCGCCGGCGGGGAAGCAGCAGCAGGCGAGCGCGGCGGCGGCGGCGACGACGGTGACGGAGGTGGAGGAGGTGAAGATGGTGGTGAAGCTGCTGCCCATCTGGTCCACGTGCATCCTCTTCTGGACGGTCTACTCCCAGATGACCACCTTCTCGGTGGAGCAGGCCACGCGCATGGACCGCCGCCTCCGCCCGGGCTCCGGCGCCAGCTCCGGTCGCTTCGCCGTCCCGGCGGGCTCCCTCTCCGTGTTCCTCTTCATCTCCATCCTGCTCTTCACCTCGCTCAACGAGCGCCTCCTCGTGCCGCTCGCCGCGCGCCTCACGGGCCGCCCGCAGGGGCTCACCTCGCTGCAGCGGGTCGGGACGGGGCTCGCGCTCTCCGTCGCCGCCATGGCCGTCTCGGCGCTCGTCGAGAAGAAGCGCCGCGACGCGTCCAACGGACCCGGGCACGCCGCCATCAGCGCCATCTGGCTCGTCCCGCAGTTCTTCCTCGTCGGGGCCGGCGAGGCGTTCGCGTACGTGGGCCAGCTCGAGTTCTTCATCCGCGAGGCTCCCGAGCGGATGAAGTCCATGAGCACGGGCCTGTTCCTCGTCACGCTCTCCATGGGCTTCTTCCTCAGCAGCTTCCTCGTCTTCGCCGTCGACGCCGCCACCAGCGGCGCGTGGATCCGGAACAACCTCGACCGCGGCAGGCTCGACCTCTTCTACTGGATGCTCGCCGTGCTCGGGGTCGCCAACTTCGCCGTCTTCATCGTCTTCGCCAGGCGCCACCAGTACAAGGCTAGCAACTTGCCGGCGGCAGTGGCGCCCGACGGCGCCGCGCAGGAGATGGACGACTTCGTCGCCGTGACGGAGGCCGTCGAAGGAATGGACGTGTAGGGCGGGCACGCATGTCAGACTCACAATTGATCGCTGCGTGCGTGTGTGTACTAGTGCTGCTGTGTAGTGTGCCTTTTAACTTTGCCTTTGGGTAGTGTGTATGCGTATGGCGAATTTTTCTTTCGCTTGCAGTTTTCAGTTTGCTGCTGCTTCGGCTTCGGCCTGCTCTCCTGTAAATAACATAGGAGGCATACGAATCGAGGCGATGTTTTATCCGCTTAGATCGAAAGGGTATGTATCGGCGGCAGGTGACTGACATTGTCAGTCGTATTCCTCCTCGTGCCATCTTTCTTCCTCCTTCTCGCGCTCGCTTCTTTTTCGTGCCCCACCCCCGCCTGCGTCACCGGCGGCCGCGCCCTCCTCCTTGTCCTCGCCCCGCTGCTGCACACCGCCCCGCCACGAAGCACTAGGGTTTTGCTGGAGCTCCGTAGCCACGGAGCACCGGCAAACCCCTAGCGCACCTGTGGTGGCAGCCTTCTTCCCGTCCCCATCTCCTTCTGCGGTGAGCTGTGGCCATGGACGTGCCCGCTCTGCCTTGGCCCGGCCACCTCCGCCGCCGCTAGGACCCTAAGCCACCCTCTCGCCGTCCCCACTGCCTGACCGGTCTGCCTCCCCCCGAACCCCATCTAAGCCTGCCAGAGATGAGAAAGAAGAGTGGGCCGCCCGTCAAAAACTGGCAGGCTCTCCCCATGCCGCCGGATATATGGCACCCAAACTCCATAGAACCCTCACATTGGTTGTACAATAGGTTGAGCGGAAGGACCCCAACGAGACACATGTGGAACAACTTGTTGCTACAATGGAGTCACTACTTGTGACACCACAATTTGCTTGAATGACTCTTCTTGCTTAGGAGGTGTAGGCTCTTTTTTTTAACAACCGATTCATAGAATCGGCCTTCTCTTTCTCATGTTTGCTCATGAACTTGTCAAAGGCGCATTGACGTCTCACCACATTCCCTGCATTCTTCACCTCATTACTTGTCCAAGTGTCAATCTCAGGTCGGCGTGGCATAAAAGTACGCAAAACATGGACACCGGAGCCACTGGAAGTGCCAGAACGGGCTGGGCGGCTCCTCAAATGCTTTGCTGACCCAGCCGTGATCTTGAGTTTATTTTTGCCATTCATCTTTCTCAAGCACAACTTTGTGCCCCGAAACCTTCTCAACTTTTGGTGTTTCTCGAGGCTTGCCGATAATCACGTTCTTGCCAATGGTTGTATCGGCCTGTTCCGGACGCATCAAAACAGCGGGCTCTCACTTTTCAAGTATATTGGCCGGGAAAGGAACTTTATCAACTTGCATCTCAGTAAGACTAAATCGTCCCTCATTGACAACCGATTGGACCTACCAACGAAAAATATTGCAATCATTAGTTGCATGAGAAAAAAGAGTTATGCCACTTGCAATATACCCTTCTTTTCAACCGTTCAAGCGATGGAATAGCATGAAACAATTTAATGTAACCATTTGTAAGCAATTCGTAAAAAATGTGGTGACATTTAGGGGGATCAAAATTATTTTTTATATCCTCTTGCTGATTCTTATGAATCAGTATCAAAGATGGACAAGTGACTGATCTGTTTTGCGCAGGCCAAATAAATTCAGCAAAGTTGCATTCTTTGGTTTCATCGTGCGAGCATATTAGAATGATGTGACCTATGAACATCACGAGAAACTTTCAATGAGTTTCAATGCAACGACCTTTGCAACAATTGATTAATGGTAAGAAACTCATAATGCGCAAGTTTTTCTTTAATGCTAAAGCGCAAACCATTCAAAGCCAAATAAATCAAATCTTTTTTTTTTGAAATTGCCAAATGAAAGCATCGGTGATTGATGTATCTAAAGCATTTCACAAAGTCGAGGACAAATTCATCACGCTCTTGTTGAACCGATGTTAGATGTGACAATTTCATTTCATGAACTCCATTAAAAATGCTGATGAAACCTTTCTTCCAATTGAGCCCATTAACTAGTGGAACAAATGGGTAAAGATGTAAACCAAGAAAAAGCTGTACCGGTAAAGGACAGAGGAAAATGCCGAACATTCATAAAATCCAAGTTACTAGCTTCACCCATTTGAGCAAGAAGCAAACTAATGTGCTCCATGGTAGATTTGTTATCTTGACCGCTAAACTTATAAAATTCTGGTACCCTCCAACTATTGAGAGCTTTCAAGAAATCAAAATGCGAAGAGTATGACTTATGATAGTAGTCCTACTTGACTTAATTTGCACACTCAAGCTATTCTCAATAGATTTGGACAATTCATATATAAACTTATTCATAGCTTCATTAAAATCGGTAGTAGGAGCCACGTGTGCACTACTAAGCATAGGAATTTGACTCAATGACTTTGGTGGGTTAGGAAGAACTGTATTATACCTCGCCGAAGCTCGATTCGCAACTGGTCCATGATCGGCTTGCGTGTTACGAGCCGAACTTAAAGCAAAAGTGACCAACGACATAGATGTGCTAACACCACCTAAATTGGCCTTATTGGTTTTAGTCGCCAAAGAGGCCAATTTGGCTTTGTTAGCCGCTGCGTACAAGCTTCGATTATCATAAAAGTTGTAAGGCATGGCTTATTGAGGTTGCTTAGAAGCCGATTCGTTAGCATATGCATCGCCATAATCGGTCGTCTTACCCTCTACCCTATCCATGCGTGCCATAAGCATATTAACAGCAGTCATGAGATTATTATCAGTAATCGTCCTTTGATCATGCAACATCTTATCAGCATGAGTATGGTAAGGATCTTCTACCTCTTCATTAGTTTTTACTTGCAGTGCAACGGATGTAGAAGCGTCTAGATCACCGAAGATGGGCTCACGATATTGAGTAGCCTTGCCCCGCCAATCTTTAATGCAGCTTGCAAGGAACACCTGTAGATCTACGGAGAACTTGACCTTGATCTTTTGACAAAGATCCTCAGGAAGCTCTTCGATTGGTGTCGAATTCTTGATATTCCCTTGGTCAAAGAGATCAGTGTGATCACCCTTATCCTTAGGCTTATCATCGTCAGACCTGCTGCTAGTATATTGGATCTTCTCTTTCTCTAGCGGAGTCGCCAAAAAGTGTGTTAATGCCAATTTGGGTCACACACCGGTAAGGGCTAGCACATCCGAGGTCACACACGACCTTGATCATAGCAAGAACGCAACGAATCGACGAAACCGTCCAACAAGCTGGTTAGGCCGATTTGAAGCTCATTCTTCGCTGGTAGACTCCCGAACACCTCCCAGGAAGATCCGTCGGAGAGGAGCACATAGAGGTTGTTCTAGGGTCGGCAAGGCCATCTAAAACAAGAAATCCAACTTCCAATCATCAAAAAACACATCAGTTATGTAACAAACCAAAAATCCACACACCAAAAATCACAACTACAAAATTTTTGTTTAACCCTATGTGATATTGAGTGACACATGTAGAAGCCCCAACCCTAGTTTTGGATTGGCTGTGACCCAACTAGGTTAAAATCATAAGCATAGTTTGGTTTTATGCCACATGTGTAATTAAATTCCTAAATAAATAAATCATGCATGCATCTTTAGACCTACTTGTGATTTGGATTCTTTGCCTTATGTGATGATTAACTAACTTACTTAATATTTATGATAAACCCTAACCAAATTGGCAACAAATAAAAGAGAAGGAAATAGGAAAGAAGAGGGAACAACAGCAGCCCAGCCTGCCTCGACCAGCCCAGCTAGCCAGCCTCGCCTGCCCTTCCACACGCATAGCCCACGAAGCCGGCCCAGCATCGCCGCCCGCACGCGCACAGCCGCTGACAAGCCAGGCCTGCTCGTCAGCCATCACGCGCCGCACGCAGCCACATCGCGCCAAGCGCCTAACGACCCAACCCCGCTCGTCAGCATAGTAGCGTCTTCTTCCCCTCGCCCACGCATTCTCCCCGCGCGACCGGGAGCCAACCGCGGAGCAGACGCAGGCCCGCATGACCTTGTTTCCCCTTGTGCCGCGCCTACGCTACCGCACATGAGCCGTCGGATGCGCCGCACGTATCACCACCGCCCGATCACCGTCCGCCATTGGAGCCCTTAGAGCTCGGCTATAAAAGCCAATGTCCGTGAGCCCTAACCCTCAGCCCGTTCGCCGCCACCGCTGGTGGCACAGCACCACGCAGCATCAAACCGAGAGAGAGGGAGGAGGGAGAAGCAAGGTGGAGAAGGAAGCCGCTACGGGGAGGACCTCACTGGAGCCAGGAACGCCGCCCCGATCAGCTACAGCGACGTAGCTCTCGGCACGGCACTGCATCGCCTCATCACGGCCTCGCCTCGCCACTGCACCGCCATCCTACCGCCACGAACCCTACGGTGAGCCATCTTGCTAAGACCACCTCTCTAGCCAAATGGAAGGTGCACCGCCATGATCGAAACCTTGCTGAAGCTTTGAGCTCTGGCCTAGCCCAACTGGTTAGCTAGGGAGACCGCCATGGCCACGCTTGCTGAGACCCAGGACGTGCCGTGCGCGCTGCCATCAGCCAAAAGGAGGACCCCAGCCATGACGATGTACATCGGAACAGGAGCACACATGCACGAGCATGCCCACCATGGTCGAGAGCACAACCGTGGTGAGACCACCGCGTCTTCTATGTCACGGAAAAGGCAACGTTGACACCTGACTGGTCCCGCCCTGACGAGAGACACGCCGCGCTCACCTTAGCCGAGGAAGAAGCCCACCGGAGCCCTGCGTTGCCGCACCGCACCTTGTCGGAGTGCCACCGCCTCTGTTTTGCCCCCACCACCGTGGCTAGAGCCACTGGGAGCACCAGGAGCTCCTTCAACACACCCACCATGGCCGTAGAAGCACCATGGAGCTCACATGCTCCTCCAACTAGGCCCCTGCTACCACTGTAGCCCTGTCCATGCACCCCGATGAACCCACGCCGCCGTTCACCGTGGCCGGGACCCTAGGAAGCCCTAGCCGCCACCTTGACTCCACCGCTGCACTCGCCGAGGCTTGGCGACGCTTTTGGCTACCTTAATCGCGCACCAGTACCGCTCGAGAGGCTCGCCGGTGACCTCACCACCGGCGGGAGCACGTCGGGGAAGAAGCAGGGGATTTTCCCCTCGCCGACCACGACCACGTCCCGAGCAGCTCCGTCGAGCATCGATCACGCCGACCACGTCCCGAGCAGCTCTGCCGAGCACCGACCACGCCAACCACGTCCCGAGCAGCTCCGCCGAGCACCGACCACGACCGCGTCGACCACGTCCCGAGCAGCTCCGCCGAGCACCGACCACGACCGCGTCGACCACAGCTCCGCCGAGCTCCGACCACGACCACGTCGTGCACGTGAACCGAACCCTGGGAAGGAGTAAGTGGACTAAGTCCTTCATAGACCGGCTCTGCGGTCTATGGACCAACGCAGGCGGGTTCACCATGGACCGCGCCTCACCTGCACTCGTGGACCATGGCTCGTTTGTGGCCCAGTAGGACAACGCGGCCGTACCAGCGCACAACACATGGCGGGCCAAAGCCCAACCCGTATCCAGGCCCAACCGGCCCAGTTTGGGCCCGGCCTGTATTGACCATTGTCCGGTCAAACGTTGACCATTGACGGGGGCCACATGTCAGTGACACCGCCATGCGGGACCCACTTGTCAAAGGATGAAACAGCCGAGATGACGTCATACTGACGTCATGATGACGTCAGCGGGACCCCACCTATCAGTATAGAACCGAGACGATGACATCATGCTGACGTCAGCATGCCACGTGGACCAGTCACAGCGTGACACATGTCAGCCCAGGATTAATTCAGCCTTTTCCATTTTCAGAAATGATTAAAACTTCGGAAATTCATAACTAATTCATATGACCTCAGAAAAATACGAAACCAGGACCAAAATTCATCTAAAATCAAGCTTTACGCAATGAACCCATGTTTGAGTGCATTTGACTCTTTTGAATTTTTATTGCTTCTTTGTGCTATTCTATAGACGTCGCTAACGCGACTAAAATTCGATCGTATGCAGATTCGGAGGGGAACCAGACGGACGAGGACCGAGACTACTGTGAGGAGTACGGAGACGACATCACTGAAGGTGCCACATCCCACCCAATCTTGTAGCACCTATTACGCATGGCTAATATAGAACTGCTATTGCTTTACCTTACTGTTATAATCATACTATGATAGGACTGCATGGTAGTATGCTTACTTGATGGCCTCTACCTTGACACAACCTTACCCCTGCTTACCCTGCTATTTGGCTAGACACACGCTTACTGCTATATTTCATTGCTTATACTTCTACTACGCTTATACCACATTAAATGAGTGGTGGAAACTGGTGTTATCTGGACTATGGGGAGAGTGCTGCGTGTGTGACTTGGGTGTGTGGAGGGTGAGGGTTGTGTCGACCAAGTTGGAGTATACGATGAGCCTAGGGCAAGTCTTGCCATGGGGTGCTACCTAGGCACCCCTAGAAATAGATACCTATGGTGGGTAAATGGTATATGAGGTGGTCCTAGGTGTGAACCTATGATGGGAGGAGCCTGGGATGGAGGTGCTGTGGTGGCACGGAAAATGGAAACCCTGATGAAGATATTCTGGCTTGGTCATCCCTAAGGACTTACTAGTACTCAGATTCACCAGAAAGCATTATGTACCACTCGCCCTATATGGTGCGGGACGGCCAGACTACTTGGTAGGATATTGCCACTACTGCTAGGTTGATAGCGGACAGTGTAAGGAGGTACGGGGCACGGAGGATTTCCCCCACACCCTTCTGAGACTTCATGGAGACCTTGTGGACCCGGCTCATGACTCACAGTTTCAGCCACCCCAGACTAGACTTGGGGTGTACCAGGGCTGAATGGTAGAGTGGCATTATCCTAGGCTAGCAAGCGGCCGGAATCAGCCCAGTTGATGACGGTCAGCGAAGAAGGCAGATCTTGTGGTTATGTAAAACCTCTATAGAGTGTATGGTTAATCGATTGATACATGTGCCGACTTGTCGGCTATGGACCTTTCCTGGGTTTCGCTTAAACTAGATAGCGAGATGAGTCCTTCTCTTCTTCCCCCATGAGAGAGTGTCAATCGTAGCCAGGGGCTATGGGCCTTGAGACAGTGCCAAGAGGGAGTTGGCTTGTCGACTGAGAGATGGTATGGTGATGGTGTGGATGGTGGTATATCGGTCCCAGGATCAAAACCTGGCTCTGGACGAAAATGGGGTGGAATGGGTGTGGGAATGGTGTTAAAACTTGACCAACTATTATTATATACTTGATATGCTATTGCATAGGAAACCCTAGCCTTATAGGTTCCTTTTGATTATATCCAACTTGCATCCAATTTCCACAAAGCAATGCTCATAGGGTGGGAGTGGCCAGTACAAATCATACTGATAAATTTTGGCACATAGGTTCTGCTGAGGAGTATAGCTCCGAGGAGTTTGACGGTTAAGGGGTTCATGCCTACGCTCGAGTTTGGTGATCTTATCCTCAAGCTGTTCTGAATGAATGCTAGTTTTGATTCCGCCAATGCGGTGATGTAATAAATTATGTAATTCCGCACTATTTGTACTCTGATATTATCGTTGTATGGATGTGGTATTCGACTGGAATTTGGGTAATATGATCCACAATGGTCTTATTACACTTCGACTCTGTGGATTTCCCTTCATGGAAATCTGGTCGCTTCAGTTGGTATCAGAGCCATACTTGACCATAGGACGAAACCCTCAGAAATGGACGATAGAATAGGACGTGAACCGCCCTTCTTTCGGTTATATACCAACCCTGCATTTACTTTTATGCAAGGCTTATCTGTTATTGACCTGCTAACACCTATTTCCATAAAACATGCAGATGGCAACGAACGTCGACTGGCCGCCTCTAGGACAGCTGCCTCTGGACCATGCCAAGCTTACCTTTGACCTACGTGAGCTCGGGGGTTTTGCACAAACCCTCTGCCGAGTTCTCGTCACGCTAGGAGTCCCCGACGAGCTTGTTAAGGTCACCTGCACCGGGAAGCCAGCTCAGGAAGGAGGAATCGAAGGACCAGTTGTCACCTCAGTCGAGTTCCCGGCTAGCACTACCTTACCTTCTGTCCCAGCTTTCACCGAGATGACTATAGAGGACACAGTTGAGGATGGACTGCAAGCTATCTCACACAAGGCACTTAGTAGATTGATGAGGGACAACTACGAGCACTTGAAGACGACAGAGTTCCGTCTACTTCCCCAGGCCCTCAACCTCAGCCTTACCCCTAGTGAGCAGAGTTTCGCAGCTGGTAGAGTTATCTTTGTCGAGAAGGACAGATGCCTTCGCGTCTCGGCTATCCACCTACTGGAGTAGGACAGGTACATGACCTAGCTGGAGCAAAGGAGACGTTAGGACCAGGCCCTTCTGTGGGAGTACCAGGAGCGAGACTCGCAGGGAGCACATGAGCGAGCTAGTCTACTTGGGACAGTCGCCAAGCTGCAGGACGAGCTCAACCGTCATGAAGAAGTCCACAGAACCGAGGTCGCAGACTTATAGGACAAAGCCGCCGACCTAGGCAACAGGAACTGCTACCTCGACAGCAAGGTCTTGGAGTTGCAAAGAGAGTTGTACGACAAGAAGGCCAAGTTCAACCACAGAGGAGACAGAGAGAGGTCCAAGGGGATTGATATGCTGAAAATCCAATCTCGGAACAAGACCATGACTCAGGATTTAGAGGAGTTCAGGAAGAAGGCCGTTTGCAACCAGGGTCACCTGATCAAGGCACTCAGGTAGAACAAGTACCTATAGGATAAGTGTGAGAGGACTTGGCAGGCTTGGCAGAAGTCTGACAAGAAGCGCCTCAGGGAGATGAAGGGTATGTGGGACCAGCTACCTAAGGAGATTCGTAGCAAAACGAAGCCTAGGATAGAGGAGTTTGAGTTAGCCCCGACTCGCCTCAACCTAGACGCCTGCCCTACCCTACCTGGAGCCAAGACTACTGAGGAGCTCGCCGAGGCCTTGAAGTACATGTCCCGACTTCACAAGTCTGACGTGGAGATCGAGATCAAGAACAGTCGTATCCCAGCTGCGGTGTACGAGTTAGAGTAGATGACCCTGCGAGGTCATGAGTCATGTCAGTGGCTTCCATAAGCTGTACCCCATGATGTACCCCTTATGAGATGTAATATGAGACACTATGCGTAGTACGATTCTTGCAAGTCTTCAGTGTAGCTACTGGAGATGATGCTATGTAATAAAACCCATGTAATGAATGTTTTGGATCTTATTGCATCTTATGGATCTTATTGCTTCCTTGTAATGAGTGTTGGATAGTATAAGTGTTTTTCTTTAAATTGTCAAAATCATGTAATCATACTAAACTATAAGCACTTATGGCACAAACACTAAGATTCCTATGATCCGTGTTATAGATGCCGAACCGCCGATCTAATCGTCTAATGAACCGTGGACGTGCGCCCACCCCCAAACCAGTCAAACCAAATGGGGGGCGTGGTGGCAACAACTATGGCCATGGACGTGGAGGGATACCCTTCAACCTGGAGAATACCCCACCGCCTGAGGAGAACATCCCGCCACCACCACCACCGACCCTGGCAGAGGTGATGGTGCAACAGACCCAGCTTCTTGCAGCTCTTGTAGATGGAGCAAATTGTCGCCAGGGAGGATAGCAGAATGACTTCCAAAGGAAGTTGGAAGGATTTCTGAAGCTAAGACCACCTACCTATGATGGCACTGACCCTGACCCGCTTGTAGCCGATGACTGGCTCAAGGAGACGGAGAAGAAGCTTGACCTCACTACTTTCACCGACGATGAGTGTGTTGGAGCTGCCACACACCAGCTCATAGGTGCAGCACACGCCTGGTGGGATAGTTTCAGTGATTCCCATGAGGACCCTGCCAACATCTCATGGGATGAGTTCGCCGAAGCATTCACCGAGTATCATGTTCCCAAGGGTATCATGGAGGCCAAAGCAGAGGAGTTCCGCAACATCAAGATGGGGAAGAACAGGGTGACTGAGTACACTACTCGTTTCACCAACCTTCTACGCTATGCACCTTCCTATGTTGTGAACTCTGAGAAGGAGAAGCTGTACTATTACCGCAAGGGACTTAACCCGCACATCAAGCTGAAGTTCGGCGGTATTGAGAGTAACACGTTGCGTGCTCTGGTGGATCGCTGCATTCAGATCGAGAAGGATCGTGCTAAAGCTGGAGAAGAGTATAGGGAGAGGAAGCGTAAGCCTGAGGAGTCCCTCTGTGGCCGTGATCGCAAGAGGTTCCATAGAGATGCCCCATCCAGGGAACGCTCTCGCCACAACAGGGATGACAACCCTGGATCGAGTAGGGGTAGTGGAGGCTACACCACCAAATACTCCCGCCCTGCTCAAGATCGTTACACCCGGGACCGTTATGCTCAGGACCATTTCAACTGTCCCCGCTCAGCGAATGAACGCCCAGCACAGAACCGCTCCGCACCAAGCCCTAGAAACTAGAAGGCACCCGCATCAACCCCTACAGGCGGTGCGCCTTTCACCTGCTTCGCTTGTGGCCAACCAGGTCACAAAGCCATTGAGTGCCCACAGAACTCGGCTGCTCAAAAGTCTCAGCTCAAGGGATCTGTTACCCATGGACGTCTCAACCATCTAGACGCCGAAGAAGCACAGGCAGCCCCTGATGTTGTGTACGGTATGTTTTTAGTTAATGGCAATACTGCATCAGTTCTATTTGACTCTGGAGCAACTTGTGCTTACATATCATCCAAGTTTGCACGAGAGCATGACCTACCTGTAACCTCACGTGGAAAGCCTATCATCACCAGTTCACCTTTAGGAGACCTAAAATGCACCCACATCTGTAAGGGAGTGAGTCTTAGCATTGAGGGTCTTGTCTTTGAAGCCGACCTAACCCTATTACCATCCACGAACCTAGATGTCATCTTAGGTATGGATTGGCTAACCATTCACCAAGGTATCATATCATGTTCACCTAGATACGTCCTAGTGACCCACCCATCAGGCCAAGTTATTAGGTGTGAACCCCAATCCGGAAAGTCTACCTCTATCCTATGTGCCCTTAAAGCGAGTTTAGAATCGTAGAAAGAGGATAAGACAGTTCATGATGTGCCTATGGTCAGAGATTACCTCGATGTATTCCCTAAAGAATTACCAGGTATGCCACCAGACCATAATGTAGAGTTCATCATTGATCTTTTGCCGGGAACAGGACCTATTGCCAAGAGACCCTATCGCATGTCAGTTGATGAACTGGCCGAGCTCAAGAAATAGCTTGATGAGCTCATCTCGAAGGGATATATTAGACCTAGTGCTTCACCCTGGGGATCCCCTGTTCTATTTGTTAAGAAGAAGGATGGCTCAATGAGGATGTGCATTGATTACCGGAACTTGAACGCAGTCACCATCAAGAACAAGTACCCCCTGCCAAGAATTGATGATCTGCTTGATCAGCTTCAAGGTGCCAAGTATTTCTCCAAGATTGATCTTAGATCTGGCTATCATCAGATGAAGATTCGAGAGAGTGACATCCCGAAGATAGCTTTTGTGACTAGGTATGGGCAGTTTGAGTTCACCGTGGTGTCCTTTGGACTCATGAATGCTCCCGCATACTTCATGAACATGATGAATAAGGTTTTCATGAATGAACTAGATAAGTTCGTGGTAGTATTCATTGATGACATCCTTGTCTATTCACCCACCGCCGAAGAACACGAACATCATCTGAGAACGGTGCTTGAGAAACTAGCCCAACATCAGCTCTACGCAAAGTTCAGTAAATGTGAATTTTGGCTACAGGAAGTTGCCTTCTTAGGCCATGTACTATCAGCTGAAGGTGTCGTAGTTGACCCGGTCAAGATTGAAGCTATGAAAGAGTGGGATCAACCCCGTAATGTGACAGAAGTCAGAAGTTTCTTGGGATTGGCTGGATATTATCGCCGATTCATTGAGAACTTCTCCAAGATAGCCCGTCCAATAACCAACCTTCTGAAGAAGACCAAGGAGTTTGAATGGATGCCCGAATGCGAACAAAGCTTCCAGGAATTGAAATAGAAGCTTACCACAACTCCTGTGCTTGCATTGCCTGATATCAGCAAAGATTTCGTGGTCTATTGTGATGCACCCCATCAAGGACTTGGTTGTGTATTGATGCAAGGTGGAAGAGTGATAGCATATGCTTCCCGATAGTTGAAAGAACACGAGAACTGTTACCCTACTCATGATCTTGAGTTAGCAGCAGTTGTGCATGCCTTAAAGATCTAGAGACACTACTTGATAGGCAATAAGTGTGATATCTACACTGATCACAAGAGCTTGAAGTACTTTTTCACTCAAGAAGATTTGAATATGAGGCAACGCCGATGGTTAGAGTTGATCAAGGACTACGACCTGGAACTTCACTATCATTCGGGAAAAGTTAATGTAGTTGCAGACGCTCTCAGTCGCAAGAGTTACTGTCACACTTTGGTAACTGAATCCGTACCACCGGAGCTCAAGGAAGAGATTGATGATTTCCAACTTGAGATACTACCGCATGGCTTGTTAAATGAGCTCCGCATATAGTATGATCTCACAGATCGTATCCGTCAAGCTCAGAAAAGTTGTGAAGAGATCGAATATCTCCGTGGTCTAATGAAACTAGGCTACAAGACCAACCACCAAGAAGATGAACAAGGAACCATCTAGTTCAAGGACAGAATCTGTGTTCCATCTGACCCAGCACTACGGGAGGAAATTCTGTTAAATGAGCTCCGCATATAGTATGACCTCACCACCGGCGGGAGCACGTCGGGGAAGAAGCAGGGGATTTTCCCCTCGCCGACCACGACCACGTCCCGAGCAGCTCCGCCGAGCACCGACCACGCCGACCACATCCCGAGCAGCTTCGCCAAGCACTGACCACACCGACCACATCCCGAGCAGCTCCGCCGAGCACCGACCATGACCGCGTCGACCACGTCCCGAGCAGCTCCGCTGAGCACCGACCACGACCGCGTCGACCATAGCTCCGCCGAGCTCCGACCACGACCACGTCGTGCACGTGAACCGAACCCTAGGAAGGAGTAAGTGGACCAAGTCCTTCATAGACCGGCTCTGCGGTCTATGGACCAACGCAGACGGGTTCACCATGGACCGCGCCTCACCTGCGCCCGTGGACCATGGCCCGTTTGTGGCCCAGTAGGACGACGCGGCCGTACCAACGCACGACACGTGGCGGGCCAAAGCCCAACCCGTATCCAGGCCCAACTGGCCCAGTTTGGGCCCGGTCTGTATTGACCATTGACCGGTCAAACGTTGACCGTTGATTGGGGCCACATGTCAGTGACACCGCCATGCGGGACCCACTTGTCAAAGGATGAAACAGCCGAGATGACGTCATACTGACGTCATGATGACGTCAGCGGGACCCCACCTATCAGTACAGAACCGAGACGATGATGTCATGCTGACGTCAGCATGCCACGTGGACTAGTCATAGCGTGACACGTGTCAGCCCAGGATTAATTCAGCCTTTTCCATTTTCAGAAATGATTAAAACTTCAAAAATTCATAACTAATTCATATGACCTCAGAAAAATACGAAACTAGGACCAAAATTCATCTAAAATCGAGCTTTACGCAATGAACCCATGTTTGAGTGCATTTGACTCTTTTGAATTTTCATTGCTTCTTTGTGCTATTCTATAGACGTCGCTAACGCGACTAAAATTCGATCGTATGCAGATTCGGAGGGGAACCAGACGGACGAGGACCGAGAGTACGTGAGGAGTACAAAGACGACATCACTGAAGGTGCCACATCCCACCCAATCTCGTAGCACCTATTACGCATGGCTAATATAGAACTGCTATTGTTTTACCTTACTGTTATAATCATACTATGATAGGACTGCATGGTAGTATGCTTACTTGATGGCCTCTACCTTGACGCAACCTTACCCCTACTTACCCTGCTATTAGGCTAGACACACGCTTACTGCTATATTTCATTGCTTATACTTCTACTACGCTTATACCACATTAAATGCGTGGTGGAAACTAGTGTTATCTGGACTATGGGGAGAGTGCTGCGTGTGTGACTTGGGTGTGTGGAGGGTGAGGGTTGTATCGACCAAGTTGGAGTATACGACGAGCCTGGGGCAAGTCTTGCCATGGGGTGCTACCTAGGCACCCCTGGAAATAGATACCTGTGGTGGGTAAATGGTATATGAGGTGGTCCTAGGTGTGAACCTATGATGGGAGGAGCCCGGGATGGAGGTGCTGTGGTGGCATGGAAAATGGAAACCCCGATGAAGACATTCTGGCTTGGTCATCCCTAAGGACTTACTAGTACTCAGATTCACCGGGAAGCCTTACGTACCACTCGCCCTATATGGTGCGGGACGGCCAGACTACTTGATAGGATATTGCCACTACTGCTAGGTTGATAGCGGACAGTGTAAGGAGGTACGGGGTGTGGAGGATTTCCCCCACACCCTTCTGAGACTTCATGGAGACCTTGTGGACCCAGCTCATGACTCACAGTTTCAGCCACCCCAGACTAGACTTGGGGTGTACTAGGGCTGAATGGTAGAGTGACATTATCCTAGGCTAGCAAGCGGTCGGAATCAGCCCAGTTGACGACGGTCAGTGAAGAAGGTAGATCTTATGGTTATGTAAAACCTCTACAGAGTGTATGGTTGATCGATCGATACATGTGCCGACTTGTCGGCTATGGACCTTTCCTGGGTTTCGCTTAAACTAGATAGCGAGATGAGTCCTTCTCTTCTTCCCCTATGAGAGAGTGTCGGTCGTAGCCAGGGGCTACGGGCCTTGAGACAGTGCCAAGAGGGAGTTGGCCTATCGTCTGAGAGATGGTATGGTGATGGTGTGGATGGTGGTATATCGGTCCCAGGATCGAAACCTGGCTCTAGACGGAAATGGGGTGGAATGGGTGTGGGAATGGTGTTAAAACTTGACCAACTATTATTATATACTTGATATGCTATTGCATAGGAAACCCCAGCCTTATAGGTTCCTTTTGATTATATCCAACTTGCATCCAATTTCCATAAAGCAATGCTCATAGGGCGGGAGTGGCCAGTACAAATCGTACTGATAAATTTTGGCACACAGGTTCTGCTGAGGAGTATAGCTCCGAGGAGTTTGACGGTTGAGGGGTTCATGCCTATGCTCGAGTTTGGCGATCTTATCCTCAAGTTGTTCTGAATGAATGCTAGTTGTGATTCCGCCAATGCGGCGATGTAATAAATTATGTAATTCCACACTATTTGTACTCTGATATTATCGTTGTATGGATGTGGTATTCGACTGGAATTTGGGTAATATGATCCACAACGGTCTTATTACACTTCGACTCTGTGGATTTCCCTTCGTGGAAATCAGGTCGCTTCAAGTTAACCTTTTGCCCGAGCAAATGGGCAATTCGTGTTTGTTTTACAATTAGAAGTTGCATTTCTCAATCGACCATGATCCTCTTGTTTATAGAGAGAGGGTGGTCTTATTCTAGTAGCAAACAAGTTCAGAACGCAATCTCCAAGTTTTCCACGTTGAACATAGATCCGAAAACGATTTGGAAACAAATCTGTTCAAAATAGACAGTGGCCGGTTTTCATGGGGCCGGGCTCTCCAGCTGAGCCACACTAATAGGGGGACCGCCCTAGCTGTTTTGGGAACCGGCCTAGGCGGTTTGGCAAACCGGCCAAGCCCAATTTTGTCCTACTCTTGATCAAGCTTTGATTTTTGTCATACCAAATATTTTCCAATATCTTCTTGATGCCAGCAACTTATCGGTGTGGCCCAATTCTTCTGTTGGCACACTTGTTGGGAATAGATCATCAATCACAAGCGTGTACACACGGTGGCTAAGCCTAGACATAAGATCACACTAGATCAGAGATGAAATCGGATGAACACACACGGTAACCGCCAGGGTGACGGTGCCCCTTATCACCTTCTATTAAACAGAATACAAACACAGATACAAGTGTTCCAAAGCTCTTACTCACACTTCTAACTCCCTGCTACTTATACCAGTAGCTAATGAGCACACTTACAACACGCAAATTCAAATTACACACTGATACATGTTGGCTAAAACAAACTGTCAGAGAGAGACACATGTCGTGGGCGCGGTCACCCCGCTCCACCCTGTCCAGTAACTGTTCCCGCCAACGCCGTAGTTCAAATTATACTACAGCTTCTCCCTAACCGGTTACACCACAGCGTGTCTACCACCTGGGAACACATCATGCTTACACTAACATTCTCCCCCTTAAGCTTGATGTGGACTCAGTTCACGAACTCCCAACAAATGCCTCATCACTGCTAGCTTCACTACAGCCAATGGCTTGGTCAGGGCATCTACTTTCTGTTCATTGGTACAGACTTTCTTCACCAAGATCTGTCCACGCTCAACACATTCACGAATGAAATGATACTTAATATCAATGTGCTTGCTATGGCCATGAAAAACTGGGTTCTTCATCAAGGCAATAGCAGAATTGTTATCCACTAACAATGTCACCTTCATTGGCTTCTTTGCAGTCAACTCTCCTAGCAGTGTTCTCAGCCATAAAGCTTGCTTTGCTGCCTCTGTTGCTGCCATGAATTCAGCCTCACATGATGACAAAGCTACTGTCTTTTCTTTGTGGGAATTCCAAGTAACTAGACCCTCATTCAAATAGAATGACATGCCTCCAGTGCTTCTTCTTCCAACCAGATCTCCTCCCACATCACTGTCAGAGTACCCCACCAGTACTTCTTCTGACTTGGTCTGAGTATACACCAACCCAAACTCCAAGGTACCTTTGAGATACCTCATTATCTGCTTGACTGCATTTCTATGCTTCACAGTTGGTTTTTCCATGAACCTACTAGCTATGCCAACAGAGTAAGAAAGGTCAGGTCTTGTGTGCAGCAAGTACCTCAAACAACCAACAATTCTCCTGTATTCAGTAGCATCCACTCTCTCACCCTGCTTATCTGCATCAAGTTTGACTCCAGAATCCATTAGGACTTTGGTTGGGTTGCAATCTGCCATCCCAAACTGTGACAAAATCTTCTTTGCATAGCTGCTCTGTCTAATTGTGATGTGATCCTCAAGTTGCTCCACCTCAATCCCAAGATAAAATGACAATAAACCCAAGTCACTCATCTCAAACTGTGAGGTCATCTGCTTCTTGAATCTGTCTATCTCTAAAACATCTTCACCAGTCACAATTAGATCATCGACATATACACCAAGTATCACTGCATTCTTCCTAATTCCCCTTTTGTAAATAGCAGGTTCACTAGCACATTTACTGAAACCTAGCATCTTCAATGACTTGTCAAGCTTAACATTCCAGGCTCTTGGAGCCTGTCTGAGCCCATACAATGCCTTGCTCAATTTGAGAACCATTTTCTCCTTGCCTTTCTCAACATAACCTTCAGGCTGTGCAACATACACTTCCTCTTCCAATTCTCCATTCAGAAATGTTGTTTTCACATCAAGGTGATGAACTTGCCATCCTCTATTTGCTGCCAATGCTAGAATTATTCTGATAGTATCCAAACTTGCAACTGGAGCAAACACTTCATCAAAGTCTACACCTTGCTGCTGCACATAGCCCTTTGCTACCAGCCTAGCCTTATGTTTCACAACTTCACCATCTGCATTTTTCTTGAGCTTAAATACCCATTTCAGCCTAATTGTTTTCTGCCTAGGTGGCAAAGTGGCAAGTTCCCATGTTCCATTTTTGCAGATTGATTGTATCTCACTATCCATAGCCTGAACCCAATTTGGATCATCAACTGCTTCACTGAAACATGATGGTTCCTCCATAACTGTGAGCAATGCAGCTACCTCCACTACATCTCCCTGCTCATCTGAGCCTGCATATTCCTAATCATCTTCTTCTGGTTCAAGAGTTACTACATGAGAGTGTTGATACACTTCATTCACGCTTCTGAACCTCTTTGGTGTTTCATCATAATCATCACTGTCCATGGCCTCCATCATTTCTTGATCCCAGCCTAAACTCTGAATTGACTGCTGTGGTGACTCTGTCTGCATCCCTGTTGTCGGATTTTGAACAGATTATGAATTGCCTTCAGTATCTACTGACTCCATGCCTCCCCCTGCAACTGAATGCTGTCCACCACTGTCTTCTATACTCTGATCAGCTGGATGATCATCTTGAGCTCCTGCATTATCTCCAATCTCAACACCAGCATTTTTCTGAGAGTACCACTGTCCATTCTCCATCTCAACTGAAAAACCTTCAGTATCTGTAGCATCCCAGTCCCACATCACTGTCTCCTCAAAAACTACATCCCTGCTAACCACAATTCTGTTGGTTTGAGGATTAAACATCCTGTGAGCCTTGCTGCCTTCCTCAATGCCAAAGTATACCATTGGCACACTCCTATCATCCAATTTCTTCAAGTGTGGCATTGCTGATCTGACATGACCCTTGCACCCAAATATCCTCAAGTGCCCCAGATGTGGTCTCTTGCCATTCCATGCCTCATATGGTGTCTTATACCCCATAGCCTTTATTGGTAACCTATTCAGCAAGTAGACAGAATGTCTCACTACCTCTGCCCAAAACCTGCCAGGTACCTTCATGCTCTTCATCAAAGCCCTTGTCATCTCCATAACTGTTCTATTCTTTCTCTCCACTATACCATTCTGCTGAGGTGTATATGGAGCTATGAATTGCCTCCTGATGCCTGACTCATCACAAATTCCTTGGAACACACCATTCAGAAACTCACCTCCTCTATCAGATCTCAATACCTTGATGTTGTTCCCATAGTTATTCTCAACCTGAGCTTTGAACTTTGCAAAGGCTAACACTGCCTCATCCTTGGATTTCAGCATATACACAGTACACCACCTAGTGCAGTCATCAACAAGCAACATGAAGTATTTGTTCCCACTTAGTGTGGAAGGTGTGATAGGACCACACAAGTCCACATGAACTAGCTCAAGTGGCTCATCTGCCCTCCAATGTGTTGAATGAGGAAAAGGTGTCCTAGTTTGTTTTGCAACCAAACAGGATTGACAAACTTGATCAGGTTTCTGAATTAGTGGAATACCCCCTGCCATTTCCTTATCTGCTAACTGTTTCAGAGAATTAAAATTGACATGCCACAACCATCCCTGATCTCCCAAACTTGTCAACAAACAAGCAGGTTCAACAGCATTGAGCTCTATCTTATACAGCCTATTTGCAGTTCTTTGAACACACATGATCAACCTAGGTGGATTTTTCTCAGAAACAGTAATCTCATCATCATCCATCACAACTCTATGACCAATTTCAGTTAACTGCCCAAGACTTATCAGATTTGCTCTAAGCTTTGGTATTAAATAAACATTTCTTAGCACCCACTGATCCCTAGTTTTACCCTGAAACACAATGGACCCTATCCCCTGAATTTCAACTGCAGAACCATCACCAAAACGCACCTTACCAGTGAATGATGGATCAATCTCCTTGAACTTGTTCCTGTCTCTAGTCATGTGGTTACTGGCACCGTTGTCGAGGTACCAGATCTCTCCAGTGGGCTCTCTATTGCCGGTGAAGTGAAGCTCCGGCTGCATTGGGCCACCACTCAGACACTGCTTCTTCTGAATCTTCTATGGTGAGAACTGTAGTGGATCAGACAATTCCAACTCCACGTACAGCACTGATGGCTCCATCTCTGCCCTTGCATGATGCGCCTCCTCTTCCTTCTTCTATCCCGGACAGCGATTAGCATAATGCCCATAGCCATGGCATTTGAAGCACTTGATGTGACTCTTGTCACGTTTCTCTGTGCCTTCTCTCCCTGCATCACCGCGCCCACCGCGGCCACTGCGGCCGCCTCCACGACCACGGCCTCTTCCCCGGCCGCCACTGCTCTGTGATCTCCCACCACCAGAGCTCTCGCCACCCAACTTCTTCTGCCTCGCCTCCCACTCTGCTTGAGTGAGGAGAGCCTGCCCATTCTCAGAGCGCACACCACCAGCTCCCCGCCTGGTGCGCTCCTCAAATGTTCTGAGCTGGCCAATGGCTTCATCAAACGCCAAGGTCTTCAAATCACAGAATTGCTCGATCCCAGCCATGATTTGGATGAATCGATCGGGCACAGTGTCAAGCAACTTCTTCACCATGGCTGAATCCTCCAACGATCCTCCAAGATTGCTGTATCTGACTGACATCGTCGTCAATCTTCCCGCAAACTCATCGATGGATTCTTCTTCCTTCATCCTGAGAGCATCAAACTCTGCCTTCAAGGTCTGCAGCCGCGCATCTCTGACACGCTCTGCCCCCACAAACCTTGCCTTCAACGAGTCCCAAACTTCCTTCCATGTCTTCTTCTTGGCAACTTGCATCAACAGCTCATCGGTCAGGCACTAGAACAGGTGCGCCCGCACCTTCTTGTCCTTCCCCACCGCCGCCTCCGTCAGTGCTCTCGTCGAACTGCCCTCCGGCGGTTCCACAACCTCCCACCAACCCTGCTCCTCCATGATCGTCTGCACCCGGATACTCCAGCTGGTGAAGTTCATCGCCGTCAGCGTCGGGAACACCTGTCGGTACCCGCCGCCGTCGCCGCTCCCACGACCTCCATCAGCAACCGTCAAGGACATGGATGAACTCTCGGTGGAAATGCTTAGTGATTGCGACTCCGATACCAAATGTTGGGAATAGATCGTCAATCACAAGCGTGTACACACGGTGGCTAAGCCTAGACACAAGATCACGCTAGATCAGAGATGAAATCGGATGAACACACACGGTAACCGCCAGGGTGACGGTGCCCCTTATCACCTTCTATTAAACAGAATACAAACACAGATACAAGTGTTCCAAAGCTCTTACTCACACTTCTAACTCCCTGCTACTTATACCAGTAGCTAATGAGCACACTTACAACACGCAAATTCAAATTACACACTGATACATGTTGGCTAAAACAAACTGTCAGAGAGAGACACATGTCGTGGGCGCGGTCACCCCGCTCCACCCTGTCGAGTAACTGTTCCCGCCAACGGCGTAGTTCAAATTATGCTGCAGCTTCTCCCTAACCGGTTACACCACAGCGTGTCTACCACCTGGGAACACATCATGCTTACACTAACAACACTTCTGGGTGTCAACACTGTTACATACGTGTTCATTCTTATTTTGCAAAGCACTAACATACGAACAAGTGATCTCCATCTCTTAGCACGTCGATGTCCTCAACTTCGGCGCCGTCGACGGTGAGCACCGTCGTCACCACCTTCCTGAACTTGGCCTCCGCAACACTCCTCAGCTCCCGCATGGAACCAGGAAGGCATAAAAGCTTCCCTGCAGCATTTTCAGACTTCTGATGGATAACCACTCGCCGCTTGGCCTCTCTACGCAGCGACATTCTCAGCTGATCAGCCTCTTCCAGTCCCTCCGGGTTCAACATCTCGCTCCTCCGCCTCGACATTGACGCTGCGGTGGCGGCCTCGGCCTCAATCTGATCTGCGATCTCCCTGAATAATGGCGCTTCTTCCCTTGCAACTTTCCACACGGGAGATCCAAGGTGCTGAACGAAATTGCAGAACACCCTGGCGGCGTCGGCGGTGTGAGGCCGGACTACCCGCAGAAGGTGGCCTTGGCTGACGTGCACGGCCTGGGTGAGCCTCCTGCACCGGACGGTGAACGGCTGTGGGATGTTGAGCATCACGCCGATCTCGCCGGCGATGCCGCACCGACATGCCCTTGATACGACCGTCTCCGTCCCGTCGGCAGCAGTCGCCAAGACGTCGACGGAGCCGGACACGATGATGTAGCAGTCCGTCGGGGTCTCGTTCTGCTGGACAATGTCGGCCTTGGCCGGGAAGAACTGCGCCGTCGCGTCGGCGACGAGGTCCACGACGAGGCCCTCGGAGACGCCCCGGAACAGGTACGCGCCCTCGACGGTGTCCCGGAACAGGTGCTGCGCGATCCCCGACCGCACGGCCCTAGGCATCTCGGACAGAAGCTGTTGCTGGAGCAGCTGCTCCGTCATGTCGAAGTTGAGCTGCACGCTCTCCGCTATCAGCTCCGTCAGCGCTTCCGGCAGCTGGTTCATGGCCCCGAACATGGAGACGCCGCGCAGCGTGTCCCGCAACGCGAGCGCGGCCGTGGAGCCGCTCACGGCGAGGTTGGTCATGTTGCCGACGATGTACGCGGCGAGGCCCAGGTTGAAGAGCACGTAGAAGACGGCGAACACCATCTCGCCGGGGTTGGCGGGGTGCAGGTCGCCGTAGCCGACCGTGGTGAGGGTGGCGACGGACCAGTACACGGCGCGGGTGTACCCGGCCCAGACGCTGCGGGTCTCGAAGCCGCGGCCGAGCCACGTGCGCTCCTTGGGCCCGCTGTAGTGGGAGGCCATCCACAGGTGGACGCACGCCGCGGCGTGCACCGCCAAGAGCGTCACGCCGACGAGCTTGACGAGCCGCGTCCAGGAGTAGTTGAGCCGGACGTCCTTCTCCAGCTTCGCGAAGAGCTCGCTGACGCGCCGCAGCCGCCACAGACGGAGGAGGCTCAGGAACCGGCACGGCGACGACCACGCGGCGGCAGCGCCCCAGGCGGTGGCCAGGTGGTAGATCACCTGGAACGGGATCGTCGAGGCCACGTCCATCGCGAGCGTCCACGGGCGCAGGTGCCTCACATCAGCCTTCTTGCGGTCGTCGTAGAAGAGACTGGTAGTGGAGGACGAACCGCGGAGTTTAAGGCACGCGACGAAGATGGAGGCGGCGATGTCGACGGCGAAGAACACGTCGGCGACCAGGTCTGCGACGAGGAGCGGCAAGGTGGACGCCCTCTCCACGGCCAGCTCGAACGGCGACGCCCACGCCGAGTATAGTACGGGCGCGACGAGAAGCGCCTGCCACCAGCCGTAGCCAGCGCCGGCGGGCTCGACGAGCGGCGTCGACGCCGCCGACGAGCGCATGCACAGCGCCTGCGCGACGACCAAAACCTCAGCCACCGACTGCAGTTTGCGGTGTACTTATAGGAACGCATCATGCATGGGATCAGTTGTGTACCACCGAATTCGATACCAATACGTAGTTCGTATTGGTCTCGATGCGGACAAATCATTTCTTCTTTTCAGGTTGAACTCTGGCACCGTATTTTTCCACGTCGCCTAGTTCTAATATTCGTTGGATCTCCGGTACTTTTAAGGACATGTTTGGATAGTATAGAAGCAATTCCAAGAGTGTCTATATTCTTTCTTATTAATATAAATAAAGATTTTGGTGAAATAATCTCTCAAATAGCTTCTTTAATCATATATTTTTAAATATTGGCATTGTTTGTTTTGGATTTAATTTCTCGCTAGCCAAAAGATGGAGAGCACGATTGACTCTCTAGAATGAGCACATAATATAGATAAACTGTTGAAGGGTGAAAAGATATAGATAATGCTTTTTATTTAAATGGCTCTCTAAACGATGATTTAGAGAGTGAGTTTAAGAAGACTCTTAGAAATGCTCTAAGAGAAAATTATTAGTCAGCTAAAAATTAGCCAAACCCAATCCAAACAGGGGGCTAAACTCCAAGGACCTCTCTATATCCAACCTACCTTCTCGATGGAAATAGATATTTTGGTGAGAAAATACCTTTCAAGAGCTTTTTTAACGAGATCTTCAAATATTATCATTCTCTATTCTGAATTTCTCGCTAGCCAAAGATAGAGAGTAAGATTGACTCTTTAAAGTACACAAGATATAGAGAGATTGTTGGAAGGTGAAAAGATATAGAGAGCATTTTTTATTCAAATGATCTAAATCAAGATTGACTCTCTAGAGTACACAGTATATAGAGAGATTGTTGGAAGGTGAAAAGATATAGAGAACATTTTTATTCAAATGATCTAAATGATGATTTAAAGAGTAGGTTTAAGAACGATTCTTGAAGATGCTGGTAGGTGGGATAATTTGTGAGCCAAGTCTACAACTAATTGTTAGTCAACTTGACCTGAGCTAATTTATCTCCAACTATTAATTAGGAAACATGCCCTAAATCAAGTTGTTCATAGGTACAACGCTAGCGTACCTGACCGTTCGAGAGGGCTCGGCGTTCCATATGGCTGTCGCGTCCCTTGCAAGCTCCGGTTAGCCCGACACCCATCGAGGGCAAGCACCAGATGTGGCTGTGGCTGTTTGGTTGCTACATGTCAGCGGTCTTATATAGTGCTACATAAGATTTTTGCTGATACGGAGGGAAGAGAGAGGGGAGAGAGAAAGAGGGAAACGACCTCATGACCTAAAACTTTGGACTATGAAACAAAGTTGTTGTCATGCAACTCACAACTTTACTTTTATTCTATGCATAAATTAAGAAATTATGAGTTACTATGAGACAACTTTTTAAAAATGAAGTACTCTCTTGTCCTAAAATAAATGTATATCTCGCTTATTGAGGAGTCAATCTTTTAAAGTTTGACTAAAAAATAGAAAATAATATTAATATTTGTATCTTCAAATAAATTTATTATAAATATATACACCATGCTTAATCTAATGATACTTATTATATATCATAAGTATATTAATATGTTTTTGTATAAATTTATAGTTAAATTTAAAAAATTTAACTTCTCGATAAGTGAAATGTGTATTTATTTTGGAAGAGGGGCGCGCAGTGACCGCTGGACCGGAGCGGCCCAATCGCGGCCCTCAATCCAAACACGACGCTCGCCAGCGGTCAAATTTGGACGGGCCGGCGCTGGTTTCGGCCTAAATGTACCCCTAGTTCCTTCTTGTAATCCTGTTCGAGCGTCACCCGACCGGCCCCGGTCTCTTCTCGCCGCCCCTTCGCAGTCGCAAGTCTCTTCCCCCTCCTAGAGTTGCCGCCCGTCGCCGCCGTCCATTCCACGCCCCTCCGCTTTCCATGGCCTATGTAGGGCTGGTCTAGAAGGCCTGCCGCTAGTGGTTGGATTTCCGCGGAACATTGCTGAGTCCGCTCCGACGCGCTCCTCGCGGCTGGCGCTGCTCTGAGAACTGGATATGTTGGGCCTAGCACCCCTCCGCTCTGCTCCTCTCCCTATCCGCGCCTCCGCCACCGCCTGCGGCCGAAACACCTCGGTAAAGCCCCGCGCCTTCTCCTCCTCTCTCTTCCTCCTCTCGTCCCCTCCTTTTTCATGTTACGTGAAATGATGTCTTGTTCTCTCCCTCGGACGGGCAGCAGCAGTTCGCCGATGGCGGCCAGCTCTCGCTTGTCGTGCCAGAGGCGGCCGAAGGTGACACGGTGCAGCCGGAGAATATGCACAAGTGGAGGATGGTCATCGCCTACGATGGAACAAAGTTCAAAGGTTTGATTTGATTCCTGATATAGCATCTAAAATTAATACATTGGTTTACCGTAATACACCCTTCGTCTCAAATCAGAGGTCATTTTAGTTATTTGTCTAAGTTAAATTTCTCTAGTTTTCAGCCAGGTTTATAGAAAAATACACTAACATTTAAAACATCAAATTATTTTTATTAAACCCACCATGAACTGTAATTTAATAGTGTATTTATTGGACATGTTAATAGGTTTTGTATAAACTTGGTCAATGTGCTCTCTGAACCGTGCTAGATTTGTTAGCGCGCCCCTCCCTCTTTGCAACCATGGTGGTAGCTCTAGTGACGGGAACCATGACGGCAGCCCCTCCCTCACCCATTGACATATGGGTCCCATGGCTGAGCATTGAGAAGTAAGCTGTAGATAAGCCGGAGTGCCAAACGTAGCTTTTCATCTAGCCAGCTTTTTCAACAAGCTGCTTATGCGGACAGCTGGCAAGATGCTGGCTGAAAAATAAATTTAAGCAGTGACCAACAGGGCCATAGTCACTCATGACACAGCTCTCCTTCGTATATGCGCTTTACTGATTCATGGTGTTGGTGCCTTATCTTAGCATATTAAGGCTTTTGTGGTGATTATTTCCGTACATGGTACTATCCGATAACTTGAAGAGTAGAGAAAGTGTTAGGCTTCAACGCTTCATCTTAGCCTTTGTAGATGTGATGTGCTGAATTGTAGATGAAGACATTGTATGTCTGAATAATTATTGAGATGGAAAGGAGTGAGGTAACGTTTTTTGTGGCATCTATGTGTTTATTTCTTTGTAGGCCCATTTGATTAATTTTGAGATTCTATAGCTCTGCTATTTTGGATTGTAACAATGCACAACAGTAGGTCATCTTTATAATCTCTAATCTTTATAACTGAATTTGCCAAGGTACAATATTCTCTTCTTAATTGTGCGTCAAAATTATTTTCTAAGATTGGGGGTATTAATTGTGGTGGCAAAGACTTCTAGAGGTCTGGCCCCATATAGGAGGCCATCCTTTTAGGATATATTAGAGTATAAAGCAGAGATAAAAATGGGATTCTTGGAGGGGCTCATCACTGCAGAAGGTTTAAATGACTGTTTTACTGTTTACACTTATCAGGCTGCAGCAGCAGCTTGCTAATAGTCTACTGCAACTTTAGTGCACTAGTTACCATGTTTTAGCTGTTATAACATTCACAAGTATTTTTCAGTACATATTGGGTATGGAGTTTATTCCCTTCACATATGAGTGGTTTAATCTTATTGCAGGAAGATAAATAAATGTTACAACATACACAAACTGAGTAATTTCGAATTCCAGTTAAGTAATTAGTCCAGGCCTTGGAGACATATTTGTAAAAGCTGGGCACCTCTTAGATGCGAATTCTTCATATGGCTAGCAGTTAAGAACCGGTGCTGGACAGCTGACAGGTTAGCCAAAAGGGGTTTGCCCCATCCTGCTTCATGCCCTCTTCGCGACCAGGCAGAAGAAACTATTCAACGCACCCTTGTCAGTTGTGTGTTTGTGCGATAGGTGTGGACAGTGATTCTAATTAGATTGGGACTTCTAGCTATTGCTCCTGAGCCGGGAGTGACCCATTTCTCTAACTATGTGTAAAGCAATCAAGGGGTTTGATAAAAAGATGAGAAAGGGGCTGAATTCTTTGATTTATCCTGGTCGCTTGGGAAATCTGGAAGCATCACAATGTATGTGTGTTTGAAGGAACTTCTCCTAATGTCCAAGAGGTTTTTTATGGTGTATGGCTGGAGCCTCTGCTCTTCAAGAACTGCTCCTTCAGTCGCTAATCACATAGCCATGAGCCTCTGTGTGTTTCTTTGGCCCTGGTCATGTAGTCCTTGTTCACGGTAATTCTTGTACTGTTGGTGTTTGTGGTGTCCGGGAGCCTCTCTCCCCTGTACTAGGAGTGGACTCTTGTCCCTCTGATGTAATTTTTTTCTTCTTAATGTGACACGCAGTTCTCTTGCGTCGTTCGAGAAAAAAAATTAGTCTAGGCCTAATAGTTGGATTTTTTTTTTTTGAAATTGGCCTAATAGTTGGATTTGATTTGGGTTACAACATACACAAACTGAGTAAAATTGAATTCCAGTTAAGTAATTAGTCCAGGCCTCATATTTGGATTTTATTTGGGTTTATCTTCATGTTATCAATATTTTATGCAAAATTGTTAGTCAGATATCACGATTAGATGTGAATATATGATTAGTTATCATGGTCCAATGACCCTAGAATTTCTATTTAAGTTTTACTCTTTTGAAGTATCTATGTGCATGCATAGGTGCTGCACAAGCATTAATTAAACGGTTGCGAAATAATAGGTTGGACATTATTCTCTTTTTCCTGCTCTGATTGACTTGTTTTTGCTCGAAAAGAAAAATTTCCAATTTGGTATGGATTCAACTACATGTCAGCTTGATTAGGCTCAGCGCCTCAGCGTGTTAACCTGGTATATAAATTACTTCTGAATAAATAAATAAGATGGTCCATAATCACTAATCAGAATATTCCGAATTTGAACAATGCTCGGCCAAAAACTGTTAGCTTGATAGCCACCCCTTATACTCAAGCTATCAACCACTATCTAGTTAAATTGCTTCACATTTCACATGTACATCCCTTAGGTTTCACGAGAACAGTGTAATTTTGCAACTTAACATGATTCTTACCATTATATCACAGGTTGGCAGTATCAACCATCAATTCCAACAATACAATACTTTCTAGAGGACGCACTGATATGCATCACTAAGCTGGATCGGAAGAAACTGTGCTTGGTCGGTGCAGGCAGGACTGATACAGGTGTTCATGCGTGGGGTCAGGTTTAATAAACATACTACATAACTGTAAACTGAAGCTTAAATTGATATCTATCATCTGGTTTGCGTATCCTGCACTGTTAAATGTCAGTGTTATGTTTTATATGAAATGCTGGGGGGTCACTTATCATATTTGTTGTTTTCAGGTGGCACATTTTACTACACCCTTCAGTTACCGTTGCCTCAATAGTATTCATTCTGCAATGAATGGACTCCTTCCTCCTGAGATTCGAGTCAGGGAAATTAGCGCAGCACGTCCTGAATTCCATGCTCGCACATCCACAAAGAGCAAAGTCTATCGCTACAAGATCTATAATGAAGCAATCATGGATCCCTTTCATAATCGCTATGCTTATCATAGTGCTTATAAACTTAATCCCCATGCCATGCAGGAGGCTGCAAATTATTTTGTTGGAACCCATGACTTCACATCCTTTGCTAATGCTGCACATAATGATCGTGAGCGCAGACCCACAAAGAAGATAACACGTTTTGATGTTACTGAAATGGTAATTGATTTCCAAACCAAAATAAAATGTTTTTGGTACTTCTGTTTTTTTAGTGTGCTGTTCAGTATTGGTTTTATCTTTTCATATTGGTGGGCTTCCTTTTGGTGTTGGTTGACATGTTCTTTTTTGTTCATATACTCTACAGGGTGCTGTCCTACAGCTCGAGGTTGAAGGCACCGGTTTTCTGTACAGACAAGTGAGGAACATGGTAAGTTCAACGTTGTGTGTAAATGCCTATTTCAAATTTAGCTTCTTTCAGGTTTACATATTTATACATTATTATCATTTTTGCGAGTCCTCCATTGTCCTAAATCATAATGTGTTCTCCAACATTTATTTATCTTAGATGCATGGGAAAAACAAATAAACAATACTGAACCCATTTATAGCAACCTTGTTTATATTTTTATTTTCCCTACACGTAATAGTTGAAATTTGAAATCAATTATGAAATCGCCTTCATACTTCTACATTAGTGTAGTCATAATGTAAGTGGAAAACTAGTCATATCTCCATCTACTTCAATGTTGGTCAATAAACCTTTAGCCTTTTATAGGAATGAAAGTTGGCTATCATACATGGTCAACATGTTTTGAAAATTGGCACCCGATTACTTTGAAGCTCTACTAGGAAGCTACAAGGATTCATGTCATGGTGGTGGCTAGGGTTGAGAGGGAGAGATGGGGGCCGGCTGGGGGCCTTGCCCACGGCTGAACAAGAGAGAAGGTTTCCTTCTAATTCCTGCTTTATTCTAATCATCCTTATTACAGGGAAATAAATAGGCTCTCGGCCTCTAAACTTAGGAAAGAAACGCCTAGAATTAAGGCCTAGATTGACCATGCAACACTCTCAGCCGCCTCCCTCCATCAGACACGGTCACACCTATTTTTAGGCCTGCGTGGACTGGCCATGCAGCCTTCTCAGACGCGCCCTCCTTCAGACGCGGTCCCCGTGGCCCATGACATACGCCTCTAACACTTATCGTGAGTCCAGCCAGCCCAGCCCAGCGGGCCTGCTCGGGTGATGACCTTATGACGGCCCTGCTCGACGAGTTTGCCACCAACTTCGCTGAATTGACCGGCGTTCCAGGGACCACTGCATCAACCTGGTTCCGGGGTCAGCGCCGGTGGCTGTGCGCCCCTATCGCTACCCCGCCTACCACAAAGACGAGCTGGAGCGCCAATGCTCCACCATGTTGTCCCAAGGGCTGATCCGGCGCAGCACTTTGATGTTTTCCTTGTCAGTCCTGCTGGTCAAGAAGGCCGACGGCACGTGGCGTTTCTACATCGACTAACGCGCCCTCAATGCCATCACCGTCAAGGACGCGTTTCCCATCCAAGTGGTCAACGAACTTCTTGACGAGCTGCACGGCGCCCGTTTCTTCACCGAGCTAGACCTCCGCTCCGGCTACCACCAGGTCCGCATGAACACCACCGATGTCGCCAAGACAACGTTCCGAACGCATGACGGGCCTCTACGAGTGCCTGGTCATGTGTTTGGAATGCCGTCTTGGCCACATCGGCGATGTTCATGCGGGTATGGTGGTAGCCGAAGCGGAGGTCTAGTTTGGTGAAGAAACGGGCACCGTGCAGCTCGTCGAGAAGTTTGTCGACCACCGGGATGGGAAACGCGTCCTTGACGGTGATGGCATTGAGGGCGCGGTAGTCGATGTAGAAACACCACGTGCCGTCGACCTTCTTGACCAGCAGGACTGACAAGGAAAACGCCGAAGTGCAGTGCCGGATCAGCCCTTGGGACAACATGGTGGAGCATTGGCGCTCCAGCTCGTCTTTGTGGGAGGTGGGTAGCGATAGGGGCGCACAGCCACCAGCGCTGACCTGGAACCAAGTTGATGCAGTGGTCCCTGGAGCGCCGGTCGGTTCGGCGAAGATGGTGGCGGACTCGTCGAGCAAGGTCGTCGCCTGAGCAGGCCTGTTGGGCTGGGCTGGCCGGACTCGTGATACCCCGCCAGCAGACCTTGTGATCCCAGCGCGCCAGAAGGACATGGTGAGGGCGCCAAAATCCCACAAGATTGGGCCTAGGGACGCCAGCCACTGCGTGTCGAGCACGACGTCGTAGCCCGCCAGGGGAAGCACGAAGAAATCTGCTGTGAAGTCTTCGTCACCGATGGTAAAGGGCATCCCGTGGTACATGCCTGGGCACGGCACACGCTCGCCGTTGGTCACCGTGACCAGCATCTTGCCCCGGGGATGGAGCTGGAGAGTGGTGCGGCCTGGAGCTTCCTCAGAGATGAAGTTGTGGGTGAAAGCCCAAGTCGAGGAGTGCAAGGAGGGAGGCGCCCCCAGCTGCAATTGCACCCGCATCGTCTCGCTGGTGCGGTCCTCCACGATGGCGTGCAGGGAGATCTGGGGTCGGGTTGTCCGCCTGTTTGATGTCGTCATCATCATCTGCGGCGGCCAGGTCAAAAAGGAAGATGCGCTGGCAGACGCGGTTGTGGCCGTGCCCGAATTTTTCATTGCAGGTTGAGAGGGAGAGATGGCTAGATGGGGGCCGGCCGGGGGCCTTGCCGACGACCGAGCAAGAGATATGGCTTTTCTTGCTTGATTCTGAACATCCTTATTAAGAGAAATAAATAGGCTCTCGGCCTCTAAACTTAGGAAAGAAACGCCTAGAATTAAGGCCTAGATTTGGCCATGCAACACTCCCAGCCGTCGGCCTCTACACTTAGGAAAGAAACGCCTAGAATTAAGGCCTGGATTGGCCATGCAACACTCCCAGCCGTGTCCCTCCATCACACGCGGTCACACCTATTTTTAGGCCTGGATGCTGGATCAGCCATGCAGCACCTCAGCCGCGCCCTTCAATCAGACACGGTCCTTGCGTGGACTGGCCATGCAGCATCAGACACGGTCCTTGCGTGGACTGGCCATGCAGCCTTCCTCAGCTGTTCCCTCCTTCAGAAGCGGTCCTCACAGCGCATGACATACGCCCCCTAAGAGGAGACTAGCAAAAAAGACTAGCCAAATTTACCGATTTAGCTACTTCAAAAATAGATTTGACAAAAAATACTAGAGTACTCTAACAGACTCCGTAAAACAAGAGGCTATGGCTAATGAAGTAGGCTATCCAAAAGTAAAGAGCGAATGAGGTGGGATAGAGACCTACTAAATTTAGAGTTATTTACAGAGTCTTGGAGACGTTTTTCCTTTAATAATAGCCAAATTTACCTTTAGAAAACGATTTGACTAATCTCTTGGAGATGATCAATTCAAATGTAGCCTGAACTTAGCAAATTCTAGTTACTCCACCAGTGAGTATAATGGGCATCTACAGTACTGGACGACATGGCAGAATAAAAATGTGTGCAATTTTTTTTTTTAAGTTTGAGGGCTTCTACTTCTGTTAAATTGTTTATTTGCACCGAATGCAATATTTGGTGCATTCAGCGTTTCTATTTGAGACAAATCATCTCCACGAGAGGCTCTAAAACATTTTTTTTTTTACTTTGCACACCCATAGAGTATGATGTATTGTATGATGCAGGTTGCTTTGCTGCTTCAAGTCGGAAAGGAAGCACTGCCTCCTGATATCGTTCCAGCGATCATTGCGGTCAGGGACCGCAAAGAACTGGCGAAGGTGGCCTTGTCAGCACCACCACATGGATTGTGTCTCATGTCGGTTAACTATGACGAGGAAATCCTGAAGCCTCCTGAAGGTTCCCCTCCAATTTCCTTTGGCAGAACTCACCAGCTTAGTAAATGCAAACTTCCATTTTATTAATTTGTTACAGATGAATTGTCTTCCAGAAATGGAGTATCGTTTTTTAGCTTCCCTTGCCTCCTAGAATTTTCTTGCTTCACAACTGTCAATCGTAGGCCCTTATGGCCTGCTAGTTTTTGCGAACGTACTGAAGTATACTTTTTTATACTTCCTGTATTCTGAAAACATCTAGGCCCTTAGTTGTGTTTCGGTGATTAATGACAATACGTAATTATTGTGACTAACGTGTGTTTTACAGATGTAATTAAGTTAGGTCACGGTAATAGAGATCGATTGGGCAATTATGGTTGTCATGTCCCTACGATAGAAATCGTTTCGGTTTTTAAATGATAGACGACAAGGTTAAGGATGGACTAGTTTTAAGTATCGATTGAAGTTGGAGAGACACTTAAAGTAGTTTAGGACTTTGTTTTTCCTTTGGTCGTACTATTAAGGGGGTATGAACGGGTAGTTTGATCTAAGTGAGTTAGGTGCGGTGCACATTTATTAAAACTAGCACTAGGTAGCTCCACGACTGCCCTTTGATCCAATGGAGCAAACTTCATTCACATATGTTCGAGAGTTGAAAGTGAATGGAGAATCAAATACTGATCGGATGCTGGCTTCGGTGTGACTGGACGCTGGCTCAGGGTCCGGTCAGTTCATTTGACCAAGGTGAAAGCGTCTGGAAGTGACCGGATGCTGCGAGGTCATGTCACCGGACGCTGAGGGCCGGCGTCCGGTCGACTCCAGTAAGGTCCCAGAGAGGGAGAATTCTGATCGGACGGTTCCGGCTACTGATCAGACGCTGCTCAGCAAGTGATCGGACGCTGAGGGTCCAGGTTCCAGTGAGGGAAAAACGTGTCCGGACGCGTCCGGTCAGTGCTAATCGGACGCTGGCCAGCGTTCGATCAACACTTAACCATTAGAGTTCGGGGTGTATTGATTGGTGCGTCCGGTCAACATGACCGGAGCGTTCGGTCACCCCGCAGAGGCACATAACGGTCTGTTTTTCAGCCGGTGTTATAAATACAACCTCCGCTCGTGTGTGGGGGTACTTTTGCTCATTCCAACAGCTGAGAAACACCTTAGAGAGTGCCAAGAAGAGCAAGGTCTCAGTAAGGTGATTGAGATTTGAGAATCCCAAAGAGAGCCCTTATTAGTGAAGATAAAGAGTAGCAAAGTGTGCATCCACCTTTTCATTAGGTTTGTCGTGGTCAAGTGAGAGTTTGTGTTTGTTACTCTTGGTGATCGCCATCACCTAGACGGCTTGGTGGTGATTGGGAGCTTGGTGATCATCCGAAGAGCTTGTGGATGACCTAACTCAAGTTGTGAGCGGTTGTGGATGATTCACCGTGACGGAGTGTCGAAGAATCAACCCGTAGAGAGCACTTGATCCTTGCGTGGATCAAGGAAGAGCTACACCCTTGCACGGGTGCTCCAACGAGGACTAGTGGAGAGTGGTGACTCTCCAATACTTCGGTAAAATATCGTCGCGTTCCTCCTTATCTATTTACTTTGAGCACTTATTTTGAGCATTTACTTTGAGCAATTCAATTCTTGTCTTTACATTCATAGAAATGTCATGCTAGAGTAGGATTGAAACTTAGGTTGCAAGTCTTTTGTGCGGTAGAACAATTAGAAACACTTTCTAGGCACAAGGGGTTAATTGGGCTAACCATATGATTTAATTATTACAAAGAAATTTAGAATTAGTCCAATTCACCCCGCCTCTTGGGCATCTTGATCCTTTCAATTGGTATCGGAGCCTCGTGCTCACGTATTTAGGCTTAACCGTCTAGAGCAAGATGTCTCACGGGGATGGACCTCCTTCTATCTTTGAGGGAGATGATTTTTCTTATTGGAAAATTCGCATGGATGCGTATCTAGAAGCTCTAGATGTTGGTATTCTTAGAGCCACCTCACAAGGCTTTCTAAAAGCTCAGGATGCTACTCACCTACAAGACGATGAGGTGAATTACGAGAAGTGGAATGCAAAGGCTCGAAACACCATCTTTAGAGGCCTTTGCAAAGATGTGTTCACTCGGGTGAGGAACCACAAAGACGTCCATGCACTATGGTCGGACGTTTGTGCGCTCTATGAGGGAACTAAGAGTGAGCGTGAGGAACGCTATCATCTTGTCATGAAAAAGCTCAACTCTTTTGAAATGCTTCCTAAAGAATGTGCTAATAAGATGTATTCACGTTTGAATGTTCTTGTAGAGGAAGTCAATATGCTTGGACTCACTCAAATGCAACCATCTGATGTTGTAAGAAAGATTTTGAGTGTCATCCCCATTGATAAATATGGGCATATTGTGACCGTGCTCCATCAAGGTGATCTTTCCACCGCTACACCGACACAAATCTTGGGAAAGATCAATGCTTATGAGATGTACATGCACATCACACCACAAGATAACTCATCCTCTACCAAGAAGAAAGATAAGGACTTAGCATTCAAAGCTAGCCAAGAGAAAGGCAAGGCAAGACTTGAGTATGAGAGCTCAAGTGATGCAAGAGTGGCATCAAGTTTGATGGCAAGAAGAAGAAGTTCTTCACTAGCTCTAGAAGGAAGCCAATCTCCAAGATGGATTGATTCAATTGTGGAGAACTTGGTCATCTAGCATACCAATACACTAAGCTCAAGAAAGACAAGTTCAAGAACAAATACAAGGGTAAGAAAGATGACTCAAGTAATGAAGAAGAAGATAAGAAGAACAAGCCATACAAGAAGAGAGATGACAAGAAGAGAGACTTTCACAAGAAGAAGAATAGTGGAAAGGCATACATTGTCGGTGATTGGCTCACGGACATTGATTCATCTAGTGCCTCATCCGATGATGATAGGGACAACGAGAATGTGGCCGCAATTGTTATCAACTCTTCATCATCTTCATCGCCACCACAGCCATCATCCTCTACACACCTATGTCTTATGGCCAAGGGTGACCGGAAGGTATCGAACAATGATGATAGTGTGGTGATGAACATGCTAGCAATGATGATAGCGATAGTGATGATGATGAATATGAATCACCTTCTTATGATGATCTTGCTAGATTACTAAAACAATACACTAAGATCATTATAAAAACTAGAGCTAAGAATGAAAAACTAGAAGCTAAAAATGATGCTCTTTTAGCAAAATGTGATATAGCCGAAAAGGCTTAGTGTTGAGCTTAGAGAAGCAAATGATGCTATAACATCCAAACTCAAGGAGCTCAAATCTTCTAAGAAAGAGCTTAAAGGAAAACATGATAAACTTGAGAGGACACATAATGAGCTCATCACTAGCCACAACAAGCTAAGAGAAAAATATACTACTCTTAAGGTTAATCATGATAATCTTGTTATTGCTCAAGAATTCTTATCCAATGAGCCACATGATGCTACTAACGATGTTGTTAAGATTGATATAGCTACATCATGTGATGACTTGATTATTGAGAGCATTGAGCAAAGTTCTAGTAGCAAGGGCAAACAAGTGGTTGAAGCCGATGACTGTGATGAGTTTGTCAAGCTCAAGAATGAAAATGAAAAGCTCAAGAAAGATCTTGAAGAACTCAAAGCCACCAAGTCTATTGTGCTAGAAACTATTGTTCATGATGATGGCTTGATCCTTGAGAATGAGGAGCTCAAAGAAGAAAACAAGAAGCTCAAGAAAGAGAAGAACAATGATGCTCTCATGGAAGAAAACAAGAAGCTCAAGTTGGAGAAATAGCATCTTAAGATTGGATTGAGCAAGTTCACTAGAGACAAGCATCTTCAAAGTGAGCTACTAATGAACACCATCATGAAGATGGATAGAAATGGCATTGGGTACTTGGCAAATCAAAAGAAGTAGGCTCAAGCTCAACAATAATATAAGTCCAAGCCAAAGTCAAAGAGATGTTTTGAGTGTGGACAAGAAGGCCACTTTGCTCATGAGTGCCAAACTCTACCACCACAACCCTTGCCCAAGCATGCTAGATCTTTTGCTTTCAATGCTCACTACATGCTTAGAAATAATTCTAGTGGAAAGATGAAAGTGATGTTCTTAGGTCCTCCCAACAAGAATAGGCCTAATAAAATTTGGGTTGCAAAGTCACTTGTTGAGAAGGTGAAGGGTCCTCAACAAGTTTGAGTTCCTAAAGCTTGATCTCTTATGTGTAGGTGAACTACAAGACCGGTGGGAGTCATTGGGTTATTGATAGTGGTTGCACACAACATATAACCGGTGATCCTCGTATGTTCACCTCACTAGATGAAGAAGTAGATGGACAAGAAAGAATCACATTTGGAGATAACTCAAAGGGCAAGGTCAAAGGATTGGGCAAACTGGCAATATCAAATGACCATTCCATCTCCAATGTGCTATATGTTACTTTATTGAGTTTCAACTTGCTATCCGTTGGACAATTATGTGATCTTGGCTTTCAATGCTTGTTTACCGAAAGGAGGTTGTCGTATCTAAGAAGGATGATGATCATGTGATATTCAAATGATTTAGATACAACAACATATATCTAGTGGACTTCACCTCCGAAGATGCAAACTTGAAGACATGCCTATTCACCAAAACAATACTTGGGTGGCTATGGCATAGAAGACTTGCTCATGTTGGGATGAACTCACTCAAGAAGTTAATGAAGAATGATTTGGTGAGAGGGTTGAATGATGTGAAGTTTGAGAAGGACAAGCTTTGTAGCGCATGTCAAGTCGGCAAGCAAGTTGCAAATACCCATCCAACAAAAGCTTTCATGTCAACCGCAAGAGTGCTAAAACTCCTTTACATGGACTTATTTCGACCAATGACATACAAGAGTTTAGGAGGAAATCTTTATTGTCTTATGATTGTTGATGACTATTCAAGGTATACATGGGTATTCTTTCTTCATGACAAATCCAAAGTTGCATCTTGCTTCAAGAAGTTTGCCAAGAGAGCACAAAATGAATTTGAAGTGAAGCTTAAGAAGATAAGAAGTGACAATGGTAAAGAATTTGACAACACAAACATAGAAGCCTATTGTGATAAAGTTGGGATCAAGCATGAAGTCTCCACAACATATACTCCTCAACAAAATGGTGTAGTTGAGAAAAAGAACCGGACATTGATCACTCTTGCAAGAACAATGCTTGATGAGTACAACACCCCCGAAGCTCTATGGGCAAAAGCAATCAATACCGCATGCTATGCATCAAATCGCCTATTCCTTCAAAAGTTCCTTAGCAAGACACTTTATGAATTGCTTAATGGGAAGAAGCCGGACGTCTCCTTCTTTAGGGTGTTTGGTTGCAAATGCTACATCTACAAGAAGCGGCAACACCTAGGGAAGTTTCAAAGACGTTGTGATATTGGTTTTCTTATTGGTTACTCATCAAAGTCCAAAGCATATAGAGTATTTAATCATGCCACCGGCTTGGTTGAAGAAACATATGATGTGGAATTTAATGAATCTAACGGCTCCCAAGGAGCACATGAGAATCTTGATGACGTAGGTGATTAACCATTGAGGGAGGCTATGAAGAACATTCCGGTTGGAGACATCAAGCCTAAAGATGATGAAGATGATGTACAAGTGATTGATCCACCTTCTTCATCAAGTGTGCCACAAGATGGTGAAGAAGATGTGAGAGTAGAAAATAAAGATACTCATGTCTCCCATGAACAAATGGTGGTACAAGCATAAGATGTTGATGCTCCACAACCTCCCCCTCAAGTGGTCAATAGAAGAAATACACCTCTATTTCAAGATCGTCCACAAGATCTCATCATAGGGAGTCCATCAAAGGGTGTAATGACTCGATCACAAAAATTTGCTTTATTTATTGCTCATCACTCTTTTGTCTCTTGCTTTGAGCCTACTAAGGTAGAAAAAGCTCTTCAACATTCGGATTGGATAAATGCCATGCATGAAGAGTTGAACAACTTCACCCGCAATGAAGTTTAGACTCTTGAAGAGCGGTCAAAAGGTGCAAGAGTCATTGGAACAAAGTGGGTGTTCCGAAACAAGCAAGATGATCAAGGTGTTGTTGTGAGGAACAAGGCAAGACTAGTTGCAAAGGGGTTCTCTCAAGTTGAAGGTTTGGATTTTTGAGAGACCTTTGCACTGGTTGCAAGATTAGAAGCCATCCGTATCCTCCTTGCATATGCATCACATCATGAAATAAAACTTTATCAAATAGATGTAAAAAGTGTATTTTTAAATGGCTTTATTAATAAACTAGTCTATGTTGATCAACCTCTCGGGTTTGAAGACCCTAGATATCCTAATCATGTTTATAGGTTGTCCAAGGTATTATATGGGCTTAAGCAAGCCCTAAGAGCTTGGTATGAGCGCCTTTGGGACTTCCTTATTGAGAAGGGCTTCACCATTGGAAAGGTCGACACCACACTATTCACCAAGAAGCTTGATGGGCATATCTTCATTTGTCAAGTGTATGTTGATGATATCATCTTTGGATCATCAAATGAAGATCCGTGCAAAGAGTTTGGTGAATTGATGTCGAAGGAGTTCGAGATGTCAATGATTGGAGAGCTTATATTCTTTCTTGGTTTTCAAATAAGTAAATGAGAGAAGGGATTTTCATCTCTCAAGAGAAATATACTAATGATCTTCTCAAGAGATTCAAGATGGATGAATGTAAGTCAATCAAGACACCAATGCCAACTAATATACATCTCAACCTAGATGAGGGAGGTAACCCGGTTGATCAAACTCTCTACCTATCGATGTTTGACCACCGATAGCCTGCCACGGGGGTCCCCGGGGCAGTATGTTTGGGCTTCAGCGTATGCGGAACTCGACGGTGAACGCAAGAGACGGTCGATTTATCCTGGTTGGGGCCCTCGACCGTGATCGAGTAATAGCCCTACGTCTAGTCGGCGTTTGTCTTGCGTTGGATTGATTGTGTGTTGTTGTCCAAAAGTCCTCCCTTTCGCTAGGAACCCTGCCATCCTTTATACAGTCAGGAGGTCAGAGTCCTAGTCGGTTTACAATGAGAGTTCCTAGTAGGATTTATAGAATAATACTATTACTAGGATTACATGAAACCTAGTTAGACTAGATCTTCTCTCTTCCTTGTGGGGTATCCCGCGGGTCCCGCATCGACAAGCCCCCGAGCACTTCATGGTTGAGCTCTGAAAGCCTTGTCTTGTTCCTTCAGGTTTTGTCGAGTAGAAACAAGCGTCGTCCGAGTACTTTCTTGAGTAAAACCATGTAGTGCTTTCTGGGATCTTCGAGTGGTGTGTGCCTTTTTGAAGAAAAAAGCACATCCAGCTGGGTGTAGCCCCCGAGCCTCTTGCTATTTGGAACAAGTAGCTGGAGGGTCATGTCTTGGAGTTGCTCTGATCCTTCGCCGAAGAGTAGCCGAGTATACCCGGGTTCTTTATAAAAAAGAACTCGGATATATCGTGAGGTCTGGGAGTAGTGTGTCTTGAATAAGTCTTCTTGGTGATGTGCGCTTTTTTGAAGAAAAAGTGCACTCACTGAGTGTAGCCCCCGAGCCTCTTGCTATTTGGAACAAAGAGTTGGAGGGTCTTGAATTTGAGTTGTTCAAAGAACTGAAAACTTTCCCTGTTGCAGCCCCTGAGCATTCTTCAAAAAGAACTCAGATACAGAATCTTGGTATATTCTCTGGTAGTCTGCTGTTGTCAGATGTAGAGTCTGCTGCTTTTAGATGTAGAGTCTGCTGCTTTCAGATGTAGAGTCTGCTGTTGTCAGGTGTAGTTGTATGGTGGTGGTTGAGTGTAAATGTCTTTTGTTCACGGGCTGTACAGTGTTGGTATATTCTCCCGAATATGCTTGTTGAGTACTGCTCCTTCACGCCTAAGTCTTCTTTCATTGAATTCTGTCTTTTCACTGTGTCCTTTGTTAGTTTTGCTCTATTGATGCTCCTGGTCCATGTGCACCGCTTCTTCGGTTATAAATACCCTCCTGGTGTGTTGTTTTGATTCATCGAGCATTTTGTTGCGTGGTCTTAAAATCTCCGTAGCCATGAATATGATAGTTTGTGAAGTAGAGCAGCCCCCGGGCGTATTCTATTGTTCTTGTACATCTTGTCGTAGCTGGAGGAAGTCTTGTGATAGGGATTAGAGGTAGATTAATCCCGTAGCGGTATTGTACTTGAAAGTACGTGGCGGTAGTTGGAGGAAGTCTTGTGATGTGGGATGCGTTCCTTCATCCAGCAGTTCTGGGTTGATCTTCGCCGCCTGTCTTGAGACTGTCCGGTGCAGATCAACACCATATCCAGTATCACATCGGACTTAGGTAGACAGATGCCTGCCGGCTTCACCTGGTCTATGTTGTCCCGCCGTGCTGCTGATTTCTGCCTTGGATGCACTGCGTCCGTCCTTTGAAGATAATAGTGTAGCCGAGTGCGGTTTGTTTTACCGAGTAGCAATTTGGAACACGTAGTCGTTCCAGAGCCTAGTTATTTCCAGGTTCCTTTTTGCTACCTTGCCTGTCGTAGTACTGAGTTCGTTGGGTCTTGTAAGATGTGTAATCTTGTATCTTTCGAAGTCATTTGTAATGGAAAGAATCTTGTCTTTTGAGTTGTCATTCTTTATTATGCTGATGTCCCTTTATAAAATTCCTGAGTTCTTTCTGTAAGGTCCGGGTTGTTATGTTCCTTGTGAGGTAACCTTTCGTTGCTTCATGGCTGATAAGTTCTTTTTGTAGCAATGTGACAACTTTGCCGTTTTGCTGGATGAATAAGTTCGAAATCTGCCCGTTGAACTGTACCGTTGTGTGGATTTGTGCCTTCCGTCATTTTAGTTGTGTCAGTAAATAGACCGTTGCGTTCTCACACCGTGTTTTAACGGGCCTGGTGGGCCGTGCTTTACTGCTGTAAAATCTATTTAAAGGTCTTTCGTCTTCTTCTTTACTGCTCCGCTTTTGCCTTGAAACCCTAGTTTTCAGAAATCCGCCGCCGCCATTGTCGCCATCATCTGAGCGCCGCCGTCTTAGCCTCGTCTTTCCCTAGTGTCTTTTTGCTTCCGCTTCTACATGGGTAGAAAGAAAGCCACGAGCAAGTCCCAGGCAGCCTTCGTGGATGAGGAGTCATCACTTTCCGTGATCGAGAACCAAGAGTTCATGGCCATGAGGGCTGCTCAGAAGGCTTGGCCGGCTCCGACAACGACTGAAGACCAGCTTCGCGAGCTTGTTAGCGATGATTTGATCCAGAGCAAGGACATTGCTGAATGGAGACCTCCAGGCGAGCATCGGGTCCCTGCTCTAGGTCCTGGTGAGATTATTCTTTTCGTCTCCTTTATCCGTGCTGGACTTTGCCTTCCTGTTTCCGCCTTCCTTCATCAATTTCTCGGTTATTTTGGGGTTAGTTTGAACCATCTTACTCCCAATGCCGTCCTCCATCTTTCTGTTTTTGTTCATCTTTGTGAAACTTTCCTTGGAATTCCTCCTTCTCTTTCTCTCTTCCGTCACTTCTTTCGTCTGAAGCCTCAACCTCGCCGTGAAGACACCAATGTTCTTGGCGGCTGCGGGATTCAGTTTCGCCAGGGTTTCAAAAGCAAATTCTTTGACTATGACCTGGTTGATTCTGTGAGGGATTGGCGTGTCGACTGGTTTTACGCCGCCAATTTGATCCGGAGGTGATCGTGGCCACGGCGGTGGGTACTTCTGAGGAGGTAGCTGGGGCTTCCCAGGATACAGCCCTGGTTTTGCCTTCTTTGCCTGCGCCGGCTTCTCCCTCTGCCCTCCTTGGAACCAGCAGTCAGCGTTTGGACGACGATGTGTTGCTGCAGTTCAATGCCACTCATCGTTTGTCAGAGGTTACTGCTGCCTGGGGGGGCCTTTCGACTTCCTTTGGTGAAAAGCTTCAGGTGAGTTTTTTTGGAGTTCTTTCTTTGGATGTTCGATCTTCGTTTTCTTCTTATGCCTTTTCTCTCTCTCTTTTTGTTCAGTCTTTCTCTCGGGATCATACCGGCTTCTTTTTCTCGTCCGAAAATGAGAAAAAGTTGTCTTCTGAGGTAAGCGCCCTGAAGGCTGAGCTTGACCTCCTCCGGGCCGAGTTGAAGACCGAGCGTCAAACGCACCAAAAGGAGGAGAAAACTCTTCGTGCCCGGGTGGTAGAGGTAGAGAAGCAGAAGGATGCTGCGAAGAACGAGTGCAATGGCATTGCGGGTTCTTTTTGTTTCCTTTTGTATTCTGACTTCCCTTTTTGCTGACTTTTATTTTTTCTTTTGTACTCTGATTTTCCTTTCCGCTGACTCGTTTCTGTTGCCTGGTCTAGCTCTCCGAGTTGAAAAGCAGAAGCTCTCGGAGGGTCTTGAGGAAATGAAGACCACCGCCGCAATAGTCACAACAGGACTGAGGAGGTAATTACTCGTGCTGAAGAAGAACTCACGCTTGCCAAACTGATTAGGCGTGGAGCTGACAGAGATCTTGTGCAGGCTCAAAAGACTATTCAAGACTTGTCTGGTAAGTTGGCGATGACTACTGAAAACTGGAATGCTTTGTGGAAATCATTTCGGTCAGTAGCCGGTCTCCTCCGGACTTCAGCGGATGATGGTCAGTCTTGGGGTCAGTTTATTCCTCGGGTTCCGACCCGTTTCCAGGAGTTCATGAAGAGGTGCGCCCAACTGTGTACTAGGAATGTTCTTGCCCAGGTCCAGGTTCTTTCTCCGGAGTTTCCCCTGTCCAAGATTGCTGACGAAGCCGAAAGTCGAGAATATGTTGATGCTGTTGAAAGGGCGGAGCCTAAGGTCAAAGACTTAGCTAGTAGGATTGTTGATAACCTTAATATTGATATTTCTACTCCTGATGACAATGCTTGAATGTAATCGACCTTTGTACTCCGGCTTTTGTAACAGAATACTTATACTTCTTCTTGAACGAAGATCCTTTATCTTTGTTGATGTCTTCTTTGTCTGGATGTCTAATCCTTGCTTATTCTTTAAATGTGTTGTCCAAGTGATCAGAATTTTCTCCGAGTAGTTATTTGTTCTGACTTTCATCTGCGTTGTATAAACCACTCGGTGTATGTAGATCGTTGCATTTGACAAATTTTTCTTGATTTGCCGAGTACTTGTCTGTCTTTCGTCTGCGCCGTGTAAAACAACTCGGTGTAGATCGTTGTCTTGACAAACTTTGTGTTCTTGTTAGTACTGAAAAGACTTAGGATCGGCGATCTCAGCTTTTTCGCTTAACTCGAGATGTGGTCAGCATCTGGTGTAGCCCTCGAGCACTTCATGGTTGAGCTCTGGAAGCCTCGCCTTGTTCCTTCAGGTTTTGCCAAGCAGGTACAAGCGTCGTCCGAGTGCTTTTCTGAGCGAAACTGTGTAACGCTTCTTGGGATCTTCTGAGTGTAGCCCCCGAGCCTCTTGCTATTTGGAACAAGGAGCTGGAGGGTCTTGTCTTGAAATTGCTCTGATTTATGCTCAGGCTTAGTTTCAGTCGTTTTGCTTTTTGGTTCGGGTGTTAGCTTATTAGCTACCCTCATCGGTGAAAGGTCCTAGTATGGCTAGAGGGGGATGAATAGCCTATTTAAAAATTTACAAATTAACTAGAGCAATTTGATTAGTATGACAAATAGCGTAATGTAAATTTGCTCTAGCTCTACAAAGGTTGCAAGCCACCTATCCAACAATTCTAGTTGTAATGATTACTTAGGCACACAAGCTTGCTATATAACTACTCACTAAGAGCTCTCAATCTTGCTACTCTAAAGAGCTCAACTAGATGAATGTAAATAATAAAGCAAGCTCTCAATTCTAATTACACTAAAGAGCTTGTATCAACAAGTTTACAAGAATGTAAATAAGTGAGTAGGGTGATTATACCGCCGTGTAGGGGATGAACCAATCATAAGATGAATATATAGCCAATCACCGGGAGAATGCCAAAGACGAGACAATCGATTTTCTCTCGAGGTTCACGTGCTTGCCAACACGCTAGTCCCCGTTGTGTCGACCAACACTTGGTGGTTCGGCGGCTAAGAGGGGTTTCACAAACCTCGTCCACACGATTGGACACCGCAAGAACCTATCCACAAGTGAGGTAACTCAATGACACGAGCAATTTACTAGAGTTATCTTTCGGCACTCCACCGGGGAAGGTACAACTCCCCTCACAATCACCGGAGATGGCCACGAACAATCACCAACTCGTGCCGATCCTCCACCACTGCACCGAGCCATCTAGGTGGTGGCAACCACCAAGAGTAACAAGCGAAATCCGCAGCGCAACACGAATACCAAGTGCCTCTAGATGCAATCACTCAAGCAATGCACTTGGATTCTCTCCCAATCTCACAAAGATGATGGATCAATGATGGAGATGAGTGGGAGGGCTTTGGCTAAGCTCACAAGGTTGTAATGTCAATGAAAATGTGCAAGAGTTGTAGCTTGAGCCGGCCGTGGGGCTTTAAATAGAAGCCCCTATCAAATAGAGCCGTTGGCTCAGAAAATGGGCTGACTGCGCGTCGACCGGACGCTCCGGTCACACTGCACCGGACGCAGCACCGGACGCTCCGGTCGTGAATACCAGATGCGTCCGGTCGGAATACCAGACGTGTCCGGTACCTCCCAGACTGCCACGTGTCCTGTTCAAACCAGCCTAGCCGTTGCTGCTCATTTTGCCGACGATCGGACGCTCACACCGGACGCAGAAACTCAATTGACCGGACGCTGCACCGCCGAGTCCGGTCTAGTCCAGTAAGCCACCAGGGCCAACCGGACGCGTCTGTTAGAAACTGACCGGACGCTGAGCCTCAGCGTCTGGTCGAGTACAGTAAGCTCTCATGGACGACCGGATGCGTCCGGTCATACCAGACCGGACGCTGCCAGCGTCCGATCAACTGATCTGCCGAGCACTGCGTTTGCTGAGTCATACCGGACATGTCTGGTATGGCGACCGGACGCGTCCGGTCGCTGAGTTCGCCACCAAATACTGGACATGTCCGGTCACCATACCGGACGCGTCCAGTCAGCCTGTAACCAGCGCGACTAACTTCTTTTCGACTCTATCTTCTTCACCCTTGCTCAAATGGGCCAACCACTAAGTGTATCACCTTGTGCACATGTGTTAGCATATTTTCACAAACATTTATCAAGGGTGTTAGCACTCCACTAGATCCTAAATGCATATGCAATGAGTTAGAGCATCTAGTGGCACTTTGATAACCGCATTCCGATACGAGTTTCACCCCTCTTAATAGTACGGCTATCTATCCTAAATGTGATCACACTCGCTAAGTGTCTTGATCACCGAAACAAAATGGCTCCTACAATTTTACCTTTGCCTTAAGCCTTTTGTTTTTCTCTTTCTTCTTTTCCAAGTTTAAGCATTTAACCATCACCATGCCATCACCATCGTCATGATCTTTGCCATTACTTCATCACTTAGAGTAGTGCTACCTATCTCATAATCACTTTGATAAATTAGGTTAGCACTTAGGGTTTCATCAATTAACCAAAACCAAACTAGAGCTTTCAATCGGCGGGCTCAAGCATCTTTTCAGCTCTTTTGCTCTCGACCGGTATGCTCAGGCATGTTTTAGCCATTTTGCTTTTTGGTTCGGGTGTCAGCTTATTAGCTACCCTCATCGGCGCTCTCGGCCGGTATGCTTAGGCATGTTTCAGCCATTTTGTTTTTTGGTTTGGGTGTCAGCTTATTAGCTACCCTCATCGGCGCTCTCGGCTGGTATGCTCAGGCGTGCTTCAGCCATTTTGCTTTTTTGGTTCGAGTGTCAGCTTATTAGCTACCCTCATCGGCGCTCTCGGCCGGTATGCTCAGGCGTGTTTCAGCCATTTTGCTTTTTTCGGGTGTCAGCTTATTAGCTACCCTCATCGGCGGGCTCAAGCATATTTTCAGCTCTTTTGCTCTCCGCCGGAATGCTCAATGAAAACAACTCAGAAAAAATCATATGTTGTGTAAAAAGACCATCTTTATTGATCATGAATTGTTGATAAGCCATAATAATACATATGTTGTCGATGAACATTATCTGTATTTCTCATGAACATTGATCCCTTGTGGCCTGAATATATATTCTTCCTTGAGTTGCTTTCACGCGTAGAATCTTCTTAGTTGGCCGATGTGCCATGTGTTGCTGACTTCTTTTCCATCCTCGGTTGTTAACTTGTACGTGCCTGGTCCGGTGACTTTTGTGATAATAAAAGGACCTTCCCATGGACTGAGTAGTTTATGGCGTCCGTCAGTTTTTTGTATTCTTCTTAGTACTAGATCTCCGATTTGGAGTGATCGAGGCTGGGTACTTTTGTTGTAGTGGCGTCTTAAACCTTGTAGGTATCTGGCTGACTGCAGGGTAGTGTTTACTCTGACTTCTTCTGAATTGTCGAGTTCTAATCTTCTGGTGTGTTCTGCTTCTCCTTTGTCATACTGTTCTATTCTTGGTGATGTCCAGATCAAGTCGGCAGAAAGTACGGCTTCTGACCCGTAAACTAGGAAAAAGGGTGAGTAACCGGTGGCCCTGCTTGTTTGAGTTTGTAGCCCCCACACTACTTTGGGTAATTCTTCAATCCATTTGGATCCATAGTCCACTAGTTCTTCATACAATCTTGGTTTTAATCCAGCAAGTATGAGTCCATTAGCCCTTTCTACCTGTCCGTTGGCTTCTGGATGTGCGACTAATGCGTAATCTATGCTGAAACCGTAATCATGTGCCCAACTTTGGAATTCTGTAGCTGTGAAGGGAGAATCCAAATCTATGATGATTCGATTGGGCATGCCGAAGCGGTGCATAATGTCTTGGATGAACTCGACTGCTTTGGCTGCGCTGTATTTTACGAGTGGTTTGTATTCAATCCACTTGGTGAACTTGTCAATTGCTACGAAGATGTACTCGAAACCGCCCTTTGCTTTCTTGAGAGGTCCTACTTGATCTAGTCCCCAGCAAGAGAAAGGCCAAGCGGGTGGGATGCAGATGAGATTGTGAGTTGGCACATGAGCTTGTCTTGCGAACATTTGACAACCTTTGCATTTTCTGATAAGTTCTTCTGCGTCTTTTAAAGCGGTTGGCCAGTAGAATCCGGTATGAAATGCCTTGCCAACTAGTGTTCTTGAAGCGGCATGATTTCCATAGCAACCTGAGTGTATTTCGTCTAGGATCTCTTTGCCTTCTTCAAATGAGACACATTTTAGGAGTACTCCTGATGACGCGGCTCTTCTATAAAGCTTGTCCCCCACTATGACGTAGTTCTTGCTTCTGCGAACAACTCGGGTAGCCTCCTCTTTGTCTGCTGGTAACTTATTCTCTTTGATATAATCAATAAAAACTTGGGTCCATGAGGTGTTGATTACCATAATCTGGGTGCCTTTGTTTGAGAGTTCAGGGGTTATCTCTCCGGGTTGTTTGATAGAGGGAGCTGATAACTCTTCTATGAATACGCCGGGTGGGACCTTTGCCTTGTCAGATCTGAGCTTGGCGAGGACATCTGCTGCAATGTTGGAATCACACAGGACATGTAGAATTTCTAATCCTTGGAAATGTTTCTCGAGTTTTCGTATTTCAGCACAGTAAGCACCCATGTTTTCTTTGGTGCAATCCCAATCTTTGTTGACTTGGTTGATGACCACTGCTGAATCGCCGTATACGAGTAATCTCTTAATTCCGAGGGTAATTGCCACTCGTAGCCCGTGGATGAGGGCTTCATATTCTGCTTCATTGTTTGTAGCTTGCCATAATATCTGAAGGACATACTTGAGTTGTTTTCCGTCTGGAGAAATGAGGAGAACGCCTGCACCGGCTCCGCCTAGTTTGAGTGATCCATCAAAGTACATCTTCCAGTGGTCAAAGATGGTATTTGAGATAGGTTGTTGAATCTCTGTCCACTCGGCAACAAAATCGGCAAGGGCTTGAGATTTAATTGCCTTTCGTGGGGTGAAATCGATACTGAGAGCACCAAGTTCAACTGCCCACTTAGATATACGTCCCGTTGCATCTTTGTTGTGTAAGATATCTCCGAGTGGGAAATCTGCCACCATGGTAATCTTGTGGCTTTCAAAGTAGTGGCGAAGCTTGCGTGAAGTGATCAGTAGGGCGTAGAGTAGTTTTTGTACATGCGGGTATCGGATTTTTGATTATGACAGTACTTCGCTGATGTAGTATACGGGGCGTTGTACTTTATACACGCACCCTTCTTCTTCTCTTTCTACGACTATCGCCGTGCTGATCACGGTAGAAGTTGCCGCAATGTATAGCATCATGTCTTCGTCTTTCTTTGGAGGTGTGAGAACTGGCAAGGAGGTGAGGTATGCCTTGAGTTTCTTGAAAGCTTCATTGGCCTCTTCCGTCCACTCGAACTTGTCTGTCTTCTTTAATAGTTTAAAGAAAGGTAACCCTTTTTCACCGAGTTGATATGAAACGATTGAGGGCCGCCATGCAGCCTGTTAGTTTCTGCACATCTTTGATACTTCGAGGAGGGCCCATCTCTGTTATAGCTCGAATCTGCTTGGTGCTGGCTTCGATTCCACGATGACTGACCAAGAATCCAAGTAGTTGTCCTGAAGGAGCTCCGAATACACACTTCTTTGGGCTCAATTTCCATCTCCACCTTTTTAAATTTTCAAAGGTTTGCTTTTAAGTCTTCAATCAGTGTGTCCAGGTTCTTCATTTTTACTACTACGTCATCCACGTATGCCTCTATATTTTCGTCGATCTGGTCACCAAGGCACGTTTGAATAGCTCTTTGGTAGGTGGCTCCAGCATTCTTGAGTCCAAATGACATGGTCTTGTAGCAGTAGGCACCGAACGGAGTGATGAAAGATGTCTTGCTTTGGTCTTGTTCTTTTAATGCGATCTGGTGATATCCTGAATAGCAATCAAGAAAGGATAATAGGGCGGATCCTGCCATTGAATCAACTATCTGATCGATGCGTGGTAGCCCAAATGAATCTTTCGGGCAGTGTTTGTTGATATCTGTGTAGTCGACGCACATGCGCCACTCATCTGTATTCTTTTTCTGTACTAGAACTAGGTTTGCTAGCCAATCTAGATGAAGAATCTCTCATATGAACCCGGCTACCAATAGCTTCGTGATTTCTTTTTTAATTGTTGCCTTCTTATCGGGTGAAAACCGTCGTAGCCGTTGCTTCACAGGCTTGGAGCCTTCATTGATATCAATTATGTGCTCAGCCAACTCTCTTGGGACACTTGGCATGTCGGCCGGCTTCCAAGCAAAAATATCTTTGTTGTCCCGAAGAAAGTTGGTGAGCGCGAGTTCCTATTTTGTCGAGAGGTGAGCACTGATGGTTGCCGTTTTGGAGGGATCACCGATGCCCAGGTCGATTTGCTTGACATTGGCTTCTTTTGGTGGTGCAAGTATGCTGGGCTTTTTAGCCGGTATCTCTAGTTCCTCTGGGTTCATTTCTGCAGCAATAGTGGCTATTTCTTTTCTGCCACTAGCGGCTTGTGCTTTGGCTGTAATTTGGATTGCCTGAATGTCGCAGTCAAAAGCGCACTTCAGATCACCTCGGAGGAAAAGTACACCATTGGGCCCTGGCATTTTGAGCAATAGGTATGGGTAATGCGGTATCGCCATGAATTTTGCTAGTGCTGGGCGTCTGAGGATTGCGTGATATGATGAATCAAAGTCTGCAACTTCAAACTTGATGAACTCTGTACGGTAGTTTGATGGAGTTCTGAAAGTAACTGGTAGAGTGATTTGCTCAAGTGGCATGGCTTCCTTGCCGGGTACTATTCCATAAAAAGGAGTGCTCGTTGGTGTAATCATTCCGGCGAGTTGTAGTCCCATTTTCCTTAGCGTTTCTAAAAAAATGATGTTGAGTCTGGCTCTTCCATCGATTAGCACCTTCGTGACAGTCATACCGGCGATAGTTGGATCTAGAACCAGTGGGTAATGGCCTACGTTTCCCACGCTAGTCCATTGGTCTTCTCTTGAAAATTGGATTGGATACTGTGACCAATTGAGATATCTTGGAGTAGCCGGTTCTGCTGCCATGATGGTTCGTAGAGCTAGCTTTTCTTGATGTTTGCTTCTGGAATCTGGGACCCCAGCGAAGATCACTGCTACCGTTCCCCTGGATTTTTAGAATCCTTTGTCTTCGTGGTTGTCTTCATCTTTTTTCTGATTGTCTTCTTTATTGTCTCCCTTACTATCTTTTCTTATGTATCGTTCCTTGAAGGTGTGGCAATTTCTGATGGTGTGATTTGCTTTGGGGTGCAAGATGCACTGCATATTTTCAATGTCGTCATATCTTCTGGGTTTGGAAAACTTTCTTGACTTGTCAGCCATCGCTACGGTGTTGTCTGACCCACGTTTCCTTTCCTGATGTCTGGTGTTTCGATGATTTTGTCTGTCCGGGTTGTCTCGATTGCTTCTTTCCGGGAACCTTTCTCGTGTCTTCTCCTCTGCAGTAATCATCTTTTCTACTGTGCGTCTGAAGTCTTCATTGTTTCTCGGGTTCTCTTTGCAGAAATCCTGAAATTGCCACCTAGCCATGATTCCGTGAGAGAAAGCTTCGATTACTTCTCGTTCGGTGATGTCATGTACTTGGGCACGTAATTCGCCAAATCGTCGATAGTAATCTCTGAGACTTTCACCTCCTTTCTGCTTGAGTCCCTTTAGTTCTGCGTGGGTGATTGAGTGCGTAATGATACCCGCGAAATTTTCACAGAAAGCCCTTTGCAAGTCCTCCCAATTTCTGATTGATCCTGGATTTAATTTATCGAACCATTGGAGGGGCATGGTTTCTAGGGCCATGGGAAAGAACAAGGTCTTGATATCGTCGTCTCCTCCAGCTAGTTCAATCGATTGTGAGTAGATTCTGAGCCATTGCCTTGGTTCGGTCTTGCCATCGTATTTAGAGTGGTTGGACGGCTTGAACTTGTGAGGTAGTCGTATTGAAGCAAGTCTACTTGCAAAACAGGAGAATCTATCGTGCGTTTCGGCTTCTCTGTATTCTGATTCGGCACCTCCTTCCAGCCAACTGTCGTTTTGGTGAGAGTAGTTCTGCGGGGCTGTCCGAATGGGTGCTTCGCTTCTGATCTGCCTTGGTTGTTCAGCTCGGTAGTTTTGACTGTGGTCCCTTCTACTTTCTCTGTTGTGACTTCTACTTGGTCCAAGTCTCTCGAATACGGACTTCCTTTGATTTTGATCTTCCTTCCTATGAGATGCTGACCTGGTGGGTAGTCTTGAACGGGTTCTTCCATCGTGTGTCTTTAGGGATGCTGTCCGGAGAAGTTCTCGGAGCTGTTCCTGCTGTTCACTGGGATGCGAGGTCGTTCCGAGTTCTTCAACTGCTTCTCGGATCCTGTTATAGGGTGTGTTCGCCGCACGTCTTTCTTTGACTTCTTGATCTAATTTTCTTCTATTGTACTCGGCCAGATCTGACTCATATTTGATCCAAGCTTCCTTGCGCTGCCTAGCACGTCGCTGGTGTCCTTGTTTCAATTTGTTTCTTCTTTCTCTGGCTTGTCTCTGATTCTCGGTCTCACCATCGTAGCCCTAGGCAAAGGGTGATATGTTGGACTCAGACTCATCTGATGACCTGACGTCGGGTGCTTCTAGAGGGATCAATGGTGATCGAGGACGGCGAACCATGAGTACTTCCCATGCATGAACTGTTCTGTTATTGGCGTTGGTTTCCACGCTGTCGGAGTTGCTGATGACTTCAATAGAGGCTTCAAGGTCGCAGATTGAGTCTCCTTCTTGGTAGGGTAGAATTGCTATTGTCGTCGTGCCGACCAGTCGCGTACTGCTATCCTCAGGAATAGAACCTGGCCAGTGGACAATGCAGTCTTGAGATGTTATAGTTAGCACGAGACCTTCCTGAGCTCCTCTTAGTGGCATTCTAAGCACCAAATCGAGGGACCCTTCGAGCTGTGCCTGGTAAGCCCTTGCCATGTTGTGGAGTCCAAACAAAAAAAGATCCGACTTCTTGGAAAGATTCTGAGTGCACTTCGAGTTGTATTCTTGATATGCCGAGGCTGCGTTCTAGAGCCCCATTGGAAAAGAACTCAGATTCTTGAAAGAACTCGGGCCATACGCCATCTCGGATGTGGAGCCTGAATTCGAGTCAGATGCGCAAAGCCGCGGAACCTGAATTGAATCGGACATCACGAGCTGTGCGAATATTCCGGTGATTTGATCCGTCATAGTCGTCGAAATAGGAAAGTTTTCATGGTGAACCGAATCTTCAAGAAGACGTCTTTGAAGTTTGCCATCGTCGCCTGCCTCGCAGATCCACGAACCGAAGATGAAGGTTGATCCTGTTGAGAAGATCATGTTGTCGAGGTCCATCGAGCTCTCGGATGCAAATTCGCCGAAAGCCCCTACCTAGCGTGCCAGCTGTTGATGTTTGACCACCGATAGCCTGCCATGGGGGTCCCCGGGGCAGTATGTTCGGGCTTCAGTGTATGCGGAACTCGACGGCGAACGCAAGAGACGGTCGATTTATCCTGGTTCGGGCCCTCGACCGTGATTGAGTAATAGCCCTACGTCCAGTCGGTGTTTGCCTTGCGTTGGATTGATTGTGTGTTGTTGTCCAAAAGTCCTCCCTTCCGCTAGGAACCCCGTCCACCTTTATACAGTCAGGAGGTCAGAGTCCTAGTCGGTTTACAATGAGAGTTCCTAGTAGGATTTACAGAATAATACTATTACTAGGATTACATGAAAGGAAACCTAGTTAGACTAGATCTTCTCTCTTCCTTGCGGGGGTATCCCGTGGGTCCCGCATCAACACTACCGCTCTATGATTGGTAGCTTATTATATTTGACCGCATCTAGACCCGACATCATGTTTAGTGTGTGTATGTGTGCTAGGTTTCAAGCTAATCCTAAGGAAACTCATTTAATTGCCGTAAAAAGAATCCTTAGGTATCTTAAGCACACACCAAGTATTGGCCTTTGGTATCCCAAAGGAGCTATATTTGAATTAGTTGGCTATTTCGATTCGGACTATGCCGGTTGCAAAGTTGATAGAAAGAGCACATTCGGAGGGTGCCATTTGCTTGGTAGATCATTTGTGTCTTGGTCCTCCAAGAAGCAAAATAGTGTGGCTTTGTCCACCGCCGAAGCGAAATACATTGCCGCAGGTGCTTGTTGTGCATAAATACTTTACATGAAACAAACTTTGCTAGACTATGGTGTAGTTTTAGATAAAGTACCTCTATTGTGCGACAATGAAAGTGCGGTAAAACTTGCAAATAATCCGGTTCAACACTCTCGCACCAAGCACATAGATATCCGCCATCACTTTCTTAGAGATCATGTTGCTAAAAATGATATATCACTAGAAGGTGTAAGGACCGAGGATCAGTTGGCGGATATCTTCACTAAACCGCTAGATGAGGCAACATTTTATAGATTACGGAATGAGCTCAATGTGCTTGATTTTAGTAACTTCACTAAAAAATGAGCTTATGTTGTCCCTTGCATTGCATTGTAATATACAACATGTTTAATGTTTCGTAATGCATATAGGGCTTGTTTATCATGGTTAAGATAACCGTCGAAAAGCGTGTGAAGAAGCTTAACCTTGGATCAAACTTGACAAGCAACTAGATTTATTTACAAGTATTGCATTGCATATGCATGAATGTTGTTTTGTCGTTTGTCTTCAAATTGTCCTCTTATTGCCTATTTTCTTAAAAAGAATTACAGCCTAAGGCAAAATATTTTGAAAAACTTGAGGGTTTGAGAGAGGTCACTCATATTAGTCATAATTGGTGTTTATTTGGATCTTATTCGAGTTGGAACTTGATTGGGAACAGGCAGCACGAAGGACTTTGAAGATTTGCTGAAGAAAGAGTGACCGGACGCTGCATTGGACTCTAGAGTCCAGCGTTCGGTCAGTTCATAGGAGGTGAACTTGCTGCGAAGGAGTGACCGGACCCTGGCTTTCAGCATCCGGTCAGAAGGCTTTCAGTGTCCGGTCATGTGGAAGAAGACGAAGGCTGTATTGATTGGACTCTGGCTGTGTCCGGTCGGTGTCCACTGGACGCGTTCGGTCGTGATTCCAGAGGGATTTGACCTCTCTGGAATCGACCGGACGCGGGGTGACAGCGTCCGGTCGCTGCCATCGGAGCGTCCGGTCAATAGGGAACGTGCGTTTTCAGGACTCTTTTCTCCTTTCCTATTCTATCACGTTGGGGAACCCTATATTAATCTAATCCACCACGTCGTATCCTGTTTCCCGCATCCACGCCGCCGCATTGTCCTATTCCGCCTCCACGCCGCCGCACGCCCTGGCCTCCATGCCGCCCGAGCGCCACGCCGCCGCCGCACCGCGCCGCCGCACGCGGGCCTCCCTGCAGCTTCCAGCACCGCCGCTGCTCTTGCCCGCGCGCCGCCACTGCTCCTGCCTACGCGCCACCACAGCTCCGCGCGCCGCCGCTGCTCTTGCCCACGTGCCGTCACTGCTCTTGCCCCCCCGTCGCCGCAAGCCTCGCCTGTGCTGCACTGAGCCGAGCTGCCGCATCACCGCAGCACTCCCGCGCTCTCCCTGTGCCTCCAGCCGCCTAGTGCTAACCCTAGCCATCGATTCACCGCCATTGCATCGCTCAGCCTTCGCGTCTCAAGTTCACCGGAACCCTAGCTTCGTTGCCGACTCGGTGGTTCCCCGATCCTTTCCTCGTCTCGTCGTTTCGCCGGTTCGTCAGGTAGCAAGCCGCACGTTTCAATTTCGTACCTAATTGCTTACTCTATTAGGGTTTCGTATCTCTAGATGCATAATCTAAATTATTTGTATATCCTATCTATTCCATCGTGCAGCGAGCCGGTTCTGTTGAGGTGTCAGTGGTAGTTATCAGTTAACTCGGGGCCAAGCTTGTGAGTACGGAATGAGGCCAAGCCTCGAAAGTGATAGTTGATCTTTGACAGCGGCAGTTGATTCATCTCAGATCCATCAGATGGCTCATACGAAGAATATCAGAGGTGCTCCCAGTGGCAAGGATCCGAGGCCCCCGCCTCGCCAGCCTACAGAACCAAAAGGCAAGGCGACAAAGAAGTTGGCAATAAGGAAGCACAAGTATCCAGATGCAGATACAGATACAGATACAGCGAGAGCCGCCACAGTTGCAGAGGCCACAGAGCATGTCGAGAGAGGAGGTGCTCGCAGTGGAGTCCGGATTGCTGATCAGCTTTCACCAGAAGCGAGGGCTTCACTTGAGCGAGTTGAGCGCCTTCATAGTGGTCCAGCTAGGACTCTCATGATTGGCAGATGACGTGTTGCCATTGATGAGGTTCAGCCTCAGGGGGAGCCACAGTAGCAGCCACAGCAGTAGCCTCAGGCAGCAGAGCAGACATAGGAGGCACAGCCAGCTCAGCAGACTCAGGAGGGTGAGCAAGCCGAGCAGGCCAAGGAGACAGAGCTGGCACCACAGCCACAGTTACGTCGCTCTGGTCATACTCATGTTCCAGTCACGCCAAGGGCAGACACTCAGAGGAGGGGTTCTCGTCCACCGCCTAGACCACAGGGTCCGCCTCTAGTGACCCATCTTGACCTAAGGGCCGCCACGGCCAAGCAGGTGCAGCAGCTGAGGTTCGTGGACTTTGGGGTGTGGTTTCCACCTAGGAGGGATGAGAGAGCATCAGAGAGATTCTATACACCCTTACAGGAGGACTTCTATAATGCCTATCTCAATAGTGGAGCAGTCTTTAGATCATAGAGAGTGTGCAACATAGAGTCTATAGTAGCAGCAACTGAAGAGCACATTCGTCCGTACCTATCCTATTTACTAGGGCTGACAGATCTTATTGGACGGACAGGGCTGTATGTTCCATCTTGGGTTCGATAGTTTTATGCTACTCTCTAGATTGACCCCCAGCACAGGTTCATACATTTTGCATTCAGTGGCAGAGACTATCGGCTAACGAGCACTAGGGTCAGGGAGATTCTTAGGCTTTAGGAGCATCCAGTCAGGCTCCATGAGGTGTGCTATGGACAGACCGCACCCCCTAGACGCCCTCATGGTGGTATGGTACCTCCTACGGACTTGGTTCGTCACTATTTCACAGAGCCATTTGGCGAGGGATCGCGGAGGAACCCCAGTGATCTCACTCCCACTGCTCGCGTGATTGAGGCTATCATGAGGACTTTACTTCTGAGGATGGGATATAGAGAGGGATTGACTCAAATACAGCTATGGCTTCTCAACTCTCTAATGCAGCAGACAGTCTTTGATATTTGGGATCTTCTTCTGTCAGAGATGGAGGACACTATAGCTGAGGGCTTCAGAGGTCACAGGCAGCTACCCTATGCTCACTGGATCGTATTCCTTATCCATAGAGCAGTTACAGTTTGGTCGACTGAGATGATTGCTGAGTACAGTGGTGCCACTACAGAGTTTCCTACTTATAACCTGACTCAGATGATTCACCACAGTACACCACAGGCACCTAGCCAGCCGCGTCATCGCCTAGAGGTGCTAGAGACTGCAGCCTAGTAGGATGATATTATCAGGGGTATTGCAGTCATAGAGGAGGAGCAGCTTGCTCAGCAGGAGGGGTTGGTCACTAGCGAGCCCAGTGACAGTTCTGATGATGACTACCAGCCTATTCCTCAGATGCCTCCATGACGATATGATGCTAAGGCCGGTAGCTCTAGTTCAGCGCCACCTGCCCCGCTGACAGACCCCGCTCTTCTGGCTGTACTTGAGCGGATGAGGCAGGACTAGGCACGACAGGCTCAGGAGACAACTGCTACATTTGCTCAGTTCTAGACTCGGCAGGACGAGTTCCAACGATAATAGCTAGTTATTCAGCAGCAGACACAGGCTCTACAGCAGCAGCAGCAGGCCATGCATCAGCAGCAAATCCTCATGCAGCAGCAGCTTCTCGGATTCATGCAGCATGTAGTGACAGCGATTGGGGCCCCACCGCCACAGGCTTCGCCCTAGCTTGGTCAGACTGCCACCACTTTGATGACTCCAGCGTTACAGCCTAGTGGGCTTCAGAGTCAGGGACAGCCACCAGCATAGTATGCTTCACCTACAGAGCAGGTATCCCAGTGGTTTGCTTCGCCAGTGGTAGCCCCACAGTTCACACCACTTCAGACGAGCTTCACACCGGCACAGACGTCATCGCTGCTAGTGCCAGACACTTCAGTCTTCAGGAGTCTTGGAGCTTCCTTCAGTGAGTTGGCAGGGCAGCCCACTCCATACCTACATGCTCCAGGTCCTATGGCTGCACCTATCACAGTGACGACAGAGACGCTCCCCTCCTCAGTGGTATCATCAGAGCCGGCTGCCTTAGTTATACCAACCCAGCCTACAGCAGCACCAGTTCCTGATTTGACCCAGACTGCTTCAGCATCACTACCAGCTTCAGAGGGTCAGATAGCTCAGAGCTCTGAATCAGATGATGATGGCACCCAGTTCCACCTCGCTCCTCGTACCTCAGCGCCTGACTCGTCCGCTGCAGCCCCGCCGACCGACCCTTAGGTTTTGGTGTTTGACGCCAAAGGAGGAGATGGTTCAAGTATGTTAGGCTTAGGGGGAGCTACTTATCTAGGGGGAGCTTAGTTATTATATTAGCTTATCTATTACATTTGGAGTTTTTATATGTGAGATACACTATTATACATTTGTGTGTGTGATACATTATGCATTCATGTTTACTACTATATTTATGTGATAGTGCTATCTATGTGATCGTGATATATGATATGTGTGCTCTCTACTTTGAATTCTTTATATGTCATATCACTTGTGCTATGCTCTTTTGCCTTTGCTTTCACGTTTTACTCCGATGCAAATGAGCTTCATTACTTATACTCATGCTTATTTCATATCTTTTGAGTACATCATGTTGGCTTGAGTCGTATAAGCTTGTCTAACACTTTTGTTCTTATTGCCAAAAGCTTACATGAACCGAGCATGTTAAAAACCTCATCTCTTTCATGTACTCGAGATAGTATTGTCATCAATCACTAAAAAGGGAGAGATTGAAAGCATCTAGGCCCCTAGTTGGGTTTTGGTGATTAATGGCAATACATAATTACTGTGACTAACGTGTGTTTTGCAGATGCAATTAAGTTAGGTCACGGTAATGGAGATCGATTGGGCAATTATGGTTGTCATGTCCCTACGATGGAAATCATTTCGGTTTTCAAAGGATGGACGACAAGGTTAAGGGTGGACTAGTTCTAAGTGTCGATTGGAGTTGGAGAGACACTTAGAGTAGTTTAGGACTTTGTTTTTCCTTTGGCCGTACTATTAAGGGGGGTATGGACGGGTAGCTTGACCTAGATGAGTCTAGTGAGTTAGGTGTGGTGCAAACTTTATTCACATATGTTCGAGAGTTGGAAGTGAATGGAGAGTCAAATACTGACCGGACGCTAGCTTCAGTGTGATCGGACGCTGGCTTAGGGTCCGGTCAGTTCATTTGACCAAGGTGAAAGCGTCTAGAAGTGACCGTACGCTGCGAGGTCATGTCACCGGACGCTGAGGGCCAGCGTTCGGTCGACTCCAGTAAGGTCCCAGAGAGGGAGAATCCTGATTGGACGCGTCCGGTCAATGCTGACCGGACGCTGATCAGGTTTCGGCTACTGACCGGACGCTGCTTAGCAAGTGACCGGACGCTAGGGGTCTAGAGTCCGGTCGATATCAGTAAGGTTTCAGTGAAGGGAAAATATGACCGGACGCGTCCAGTCAGTGCTAACCGGACGCTGGCCAGCGTTCGGTCAACACTTAACCACTGGAGTTCGGGGTGTACTGATCGGTGCGTCCAGCCAACATGACCGGAGCGTCCGGTCACCCCGTAGAGGCACATAACGGTTTGTTTTTCAGTCGGTGTTATAAATACAGCTTCCGCTCGTGTGTGTGGGTACTTTTGCTCATTCCAACAGCTGAGAAACATCTTAGAGAGTGTCAAGAAGAGCAAGGTCCTAGTGAGGTGATTGAGATTTGAAAATCCCAAAGAGAGCCCTCATTAGTGAAGATCAAGAGTACCAAAGTGTGCATCCACCTTCTCATTAGGCTTGTCGTGGTCAAGTGAGAGTTCGTGCTTGTTACTCTTGGTGATCGCCATCACCTAGACGGCTTGGTGGTGATTGGGAGCTTGGTGATCATCCAGAGAGCTTGTAGATGACCCAACTCAAGTTGGGAGCGGTTGTGGGTGATTCACCACGACGGAGTGTCGAAGAATCAACCCGTAGAGAGCACTTGATCCTTGCGCGGATCAAGGGGGAGCTACACCCTTGCACGGGTGCTCCAACGATGACTAGTGGGGAGTGGCGACTCTCCGATACCTCGGCAAAACATCACCGCGTTTCTCCTTCTCTATTTACTTTGAGCACTTACTTTGAGCATTTACTTTAAGCAATTTAATTCTTGTCTTTACATTCATAGAATTGCCATGCTAGAGTAGGATTGAAACTTAGGTTGCAAGTCTTTTGTGCAGTAGAACAATTAGAAACACTTTCTAGGCACAAGGGGTTAATTGGGCTAACCATATGATTTAATTATTGCAAAGAAATTTAGAATTAGCCCAATTCACCCCCTCTTGGGCATCTTGATCCTTTCATATTCTAAATTATAAGGCATTCTAACTTTCTTAGAAAGTCAAGACATCTTAAGCTTGACCAAAATTATAGAGTACACAAATTTATGATATTAAATAAGTATATTGAACATATAATTAATAAAGAATCTAATAGTACTTATTTGGACCTATCATAAATAATTTGAGATGGAGTGAGTACTATACTACAGCCTGAAGTAATTGTTTATTCAGCCGAACATGCTCCCTTTTACTGAACTAGTTGCTCAACCATGCGGGGTCACGGAGACCGGAACTACTGAACGCAATAATTGGTGCATGAAAGAACACACATAGGGTGTTTGTTTTTGTTTGTTCCTCGTAAACTTGTTTTTCACTTTTTTGTTTGTTTTTTTACTCGGTAATGCTCAGGGCCGGACGTCCGTTCGATCGGACGCTGCTTCTTGGCCTACACGCAGGCTATCGGTCCAACAAGCCTATCTCCTCCTCCTCTATACGTCTCTCCCATCTCTCTTAAAAATATCTTCTCGCTCGCCCAACGCAAGTGCTGTGCGGCCGTTAGCCTGCCCCACTCCGCATTCGCCGCAGCAGCCATCTCACCCGCGCGTCCTCATCCTACGCTCCTCGCGTGCCCCATTCGCGGCTCTCACTCCTTGCTCCTACAGTCCCACCCGCGCCGTCCGCCTCTGCTGGTGCTAGTGGTGCCGTCGTGTGCCTCAGGTAGGTCCTCACCGAGCGAAGGGCACCCACCAGCACGGCACCGTGTTGGTGGTGCTCGCGCGCTGCCGCTCGGCGTCGGCTCCCATTCCGAGGCTGGAATCAACCGGCCCTGATGTTATCAGAGATATGCTGCAAGTGTTTCATATGTATGTTGTAAAAGTAGATCGGGATGTTGCTATGTTGCAAGTGTTTTAGAGGCATGTTGCAAGCGTTTGTTCAAAATTGTTTCATCTGTTTCAGACGTATGTTGCAAGCGTTTTTGATCTGGATGTTGCACATGTTTCACACATATGTTGCAAGAGTATGTTTGAAATGTTTCAGCTGTTTCAGTATTATGTTACCATAAGTGTTTTCATGTTGCAAGTTACAAGCGTTTTATCTGAATGTTGCATATGTTTGACATACATGTTGCAAGTGTATGTTCTAAATATTTCATCTGCTTCGGTCGTATGTTGCATTCAAGTGTTTTCATATTGCAAGTGTTTCATGTTTTAGAGGTATGTTTAGAGAGTCACGGGGGCACGGCCCAGGCACCGGGGGAAGGGGCGCACAGCGCGCCTGGGGTCTTGCGGACGGGCATGCTCTTCCTTATCCTGACTCCCGTGTCTCGTCCGCGCAGAGAGAGAGGAGGGGGGCAGGGGAAGGAGCGGCGGGTGTAGGGCGGGACGAGGTAGACGTGGGCGGGGTACGCGTGTGGGGCGGGACGAGGCGGATGGGGGACGGACACGCGCGTGCAGCAGCGAACGACGCAGTGGCAGGCGTGGGCAGGTAGTCTGGCGACCGAAGCCGGGGTCACGCGATGGCGTTTTCTGATGGGCCCTTCTACTATGCCGTTTGGTGGGAGTGTGCCTAGGTTACCGTCCGATGGAATCCTATCCCACCGGACGTCCGGGCGCCCACAATTCCCTTTGTTATTCCGTTAAATTTGAAGAGTAGACTTGTGATGTACCGCGTCATCATTTCAAACAACCCTAACTGTTTTAGAATACTAGCAAAATGTTGTTCACAATGGCTAAAATCAGTTACAGTGAAAGATTTTGTCTCAATTTTAAAGACGTGACATAGAAACTGAATAGCAAAACACAGAAGGGACTCGAGTGGGCGAGGTCCCGTATGCGTGCTGCGTACCCGCCGTTCTGCTCCGGCCAAGACGAACAGATGCAATGCTTCGTGTTCAGCCGTTCACGAGATCTGTGACTGACCGACTGTGCGTGCTTGTGCGTCGCCAATGAAATGTGTTGTGAAACAGGTGCTTCTCCAAATAGACAGCTCTCAGTAATGATCTCATCAATATTTTCGATAGTTAACATAGCTGGCATGTCCTTTGGCACCGAAAGTTCGAATAGTTGCCTTGTCTTTTCGTGATAAGACACCCTTTCACTGTACCATTTCACCTTGTATATAGTACATTCGGCCCTTAGATCAATGCAAAACAGAAGTTCTACAAATTCATTATTCCAAACATTTCATACTTTAACAAAAAAAAAAGAGTTTGGTGTAGCAAACGATGGAAGGTGCTGGCCTGCGTGTGTTTGCTTTTGGGGACCCTAGATATTAGGGGCATGTACGGACGTGAGGTTGCACGGGCTACACATTAATAGGGATGGGAGGCCATGTCTAAAAAAACACAGCTCCCGCACGGGCCCGGTAGACCCTTTAAAAAATGGTTTTGGGAAGTTGCTATGTGTTTGAAATTGAATGAAGTGAACCTTCTAGTTTTTCTGCCGATTTTGTATTAAAAAAAGAAAAAATCTAGACTAGACAATACAATAAGCAACAACAATCTCAGAGAAAGAGCTAACGACAACAAAGACCATAACAACTATAACAACAAAGAAAGCAAGCTAGAATGTTCAATGCTGCAACAACGACAACCTTCTAGTTTTTTCTCTGCGAAAGAGGAGAAAATTACATCAAGAAACAGTAGCACGGTACATCCCTAGTCTTATATATAACACCCTTGCAAAATTAGAAATTACGCGCAACATCCAAAACACCATAATGTTCTCGTTGTCATCGCTTGAACTTCGTCCACCAGAAACGTCAACCAATATCCACCTTCTAGGCTCACAATGGGTGCCAAACCATGGATTTGTCGCAAGAGCGAGCACCTAGAAACTCCACCAGAATGCATCGATGATGCTAAACGAGCATCGGCCGCCGACATGTGAAGAAAAGGAGAGGAAGAGGGATCCTCCGCCTCCGCCGACCATGAGACCGACGGCCATAAGATTATTTCGTTGTTGTCAATACCGTCAACAACACGAACAAGGAATCCACCAAAAGGGATGCCGAAAGTCCCCACCCCTTCGCAAAAATGATTGAAGGAAAGCCTTACTCTTCCTCGGGTGATGGAGACGGAGCACCGCGTGCCGAAGGACACCCCACAACTAACTATGCTGAAGTCCTCCACGTGAGTGTCGCGTTGAAGCGAATGTAGCAAAAGCACCCGTGTAGCGTTACCGCCATGCGTAAACTGAACCCTAACCTACCTAATACATACCTAGTAGTATAGGGTAAGTACACTGGCCATTGAAATCGAGGTCCTCCCACCCCTCCATCATCGAAGAGGACATACGAGGCAAGGGGGAGTTGCCGAGATCGACGCTAGAAAGCAACTCGCTCTCGATTTGTCTTGTCTACTGTAGCAAGGGGGAAACAAGTCGAGAAAAAAAATTGACCTACCCGAAGATAAACATCTCTCCGACAACCTTCTAGTTTTAAAACCATTGTATTATTAAAACAAGATTTTTGGAGCTTAAGAAACCCCATTTGAGATTTTTCTTTCTAAACTATGGTTTTGCACAATATTTATCTTATAAACTATACTTTCTTATATCGTAGTTTCTTAGTACTGCAACATGAAAATAGGCCTATATCTTACAGATGTGGACTGCTCCGGCAAATCCAAAACATTGTTTCAACTGATATGGTTGCAACCAAATGAACTTTGATTATCCAAATTAACTCTTACAACGTATACAGAAACCTGCCACTGCCAACTTGGCTCGTTTTACAAGATAACAAAACACAAGATCTCCTTAGAAAAAGAGATTCATACAATAAAGTTAATTAACTAATCTTTCTTTGTAGAAAGTTAATCACGACTCTGGTTAGTTAGTATACTCCAGTATTAATAATCGGTTAACCAAAACCCTGAAGGCTGAAAGTGTATACTTTGATAAAGAGCAAAGTGCATGCCCGGTCCTTATACTTGTTAGGGTGTGTCATCCCGGTCCATAAACTCTCAAAACGACTAATTAGGTCCGTAATCTCTGTTTCTATGCTGTTTAAGTCCATAAGCAAGGATGGCGTGGCGTCTTATTGCAATTAGGCCCCTTAGATCTGTAATTCCACCCGCATGCCTTCGTGACCCTTTGGGTTCGTCGTCACGGCTCGCGGCGAGGGCGTCGAGGGCTACGAGGCGAGCGACTGAAGGGACAACGGCGAGGGCGGCGAGAGCAGCGAGGGCCTCCGCACTACCGGAGCAGGAGAGACGGGCGACTGAGCACTGGAGCGGCGACAAGGATGGTTGCGACGCTGCGGCCAAAAGGGGCACCTCCGCCTGTGTACGGTGAGTTTGATCGGTGCTTTCTCTTCTCGATTCATCGGATTTGGTAGGCTAAGAGGATGCACATGAGGTAGAAAGGCAATACTTTGCCATGTCCGGTCGTCGAATTGGAGCAACATTTTAGGGTTTTGGCATTTTTCGTCTTCACTGCAATGTACCTGATTCTGTAGGTGATTGTAGAGATGTATTCACAGTAGAGATTCATCATGGTGGGTTTTTTGTTGGTTCTGGGAATCTCAGATCATATGTGGATGAAAGGGTGTCTTGGTTTGATAATATAGAGGCAGATACATGGTCTCCTTTGTGGTTTCCGGATTTTGCAGAGCAATTAGGCTACCAGAACAATCTAAACTTGAAGATACATTGGCTGCTACCAGGGAAGACAGTACCAGATGGTCTTCGTCTCATACTTTTCAAATGCTGACACCAGGGGCGGATCCAGAACGGGGCTACGCCCCGGGCTGAGCTGCTGATTCACGTTCAAAACAGTCTGATCTTGCTTCCTAGGCCTCCTTTTGTCTAATTAAGATCATAGTTTTTTAGGCTAAACACCACATATGTTACAGGGGCTACATGGACTCGGGCCCTGGATCCGCCCCTGGCTGACACCAATGTAATGGCAACATGTGTAGAGGATGTGAAAAATCTGGTAGTGTATTTTGATCATGAGGACTTGTACGATGAAGTTAATTGGGATGATTTTGTTGCAAATTTGGTGCCTGAATTGCCAGAGGTCATCAGCCCTTAATTTGCAAGAGGGGGTTTCTTGCTGGCTGCAGGCCCTTAATTTGCCTTGATGGATGCCATATTAAAACCAAGTTTGGAGGTCAGCTTCTTACTGCAGTTGGTATGGACCCTAATGACTGCATTTATCCTATTGCTTTTGCTGTTGTTGAGGTGGAGTCATTTGTTACTTGGAAATGGTTTTTGGAATCCTTGAAGGCTGACCTGCAAATTGACAACACATTCCCATGGACAATAATGACAGATAAGCAGAATGTATTGTAATTATTTCTGATGATGTTTAGTTCTATCACATTTGTCATGCTGTTTTGGTTGTCTAACATTTGTCTTGTTTCAGGGTTTAATCCCAGCAGTGAGCAAGTATTTCCTGAGTCAGAACACAGGTTCTGTGTTAGGCATTTATATTCTAACTTCAATGAAAAGTTCAAAGGGGAAATTTTGAAAAAAAACAATTGTGGGCATGTGCAAGGTCTTCTTCAGTTCAACAATGGACCAGAAACATGGAAAAGATGAAAGCTTTGAATCAGGATGCCTACAAATGGCTAGAGAAGATGCCTCCTAACACATGGGTAAGGGCTTGCTTCTCTGAATTTCCCAAATGTGATATATTGCTGAACAACAACTGTGAGGTCTTCAATAGCTACATTCTAGAAGCTAGGGACTTGCCAATACTTAGCATGCTTGAAAGGATAAAGTGCCAACTCATGACAAGGCACTACAGTAAGCAGTAAGAGATAGGAAAAGATATACAAGGTGCATTCTGTCCCAAAATTAGGAAAAAAGTTGCAAAAAATGCAGAATTTGCAAATATGTGCATTGCTTCACCATCAGGTGTGTTCCAAGTGCAGATAAAGGACTACCAACACATAGTAGACATCAATGCTAGGACATGTGATTGTAGAAGGTGGCAGTTAACAGGGGTGCCTTGTTGCCATACTATCTCATGATTGAGAAGTGAGAGGATCCCACCTGAAAGTGTCCTTGCTAATTGTTATTCTGTGGAAGATTTCAAAAATGCATATGGATTCAACATTTGGCCTTGCAAGGACAAAACTGAGTGAGAAAAGGTGAATGGGCCTGAAGTACTTCCACCAGTTTATGAGAAGAAAGTAGGCAGGCCACCAAAGTCTAGGAGGAAACAACCACATGAAGTTCAAGGAAAGAATGGGCCAAGACTGACTAGGCATGGTGTGGTCATGCATTGCAAATATTATTCAGATGCTAACCACAATTCTGGTGGTTGCAAGCTTAAGAAGATGGGCTTTAGTTCAGAGAAAGCAAAAAAATTAGTGGCCACAACACGTGCTACATTAGCACAGGAAGCTGAACAAGCAGCTGCACAGGCAACAGCAAACCAGGAAGCCCAACCAGAAGAACAACCACAACAAGAGTGCCCTATCAATCAAGAGTTGAGGCAAGATGGCCAGGCTGAGTCCATGATACAAGCCAGCACAACCCTGTTGAGTCAGATGTTAGGGGAGGTAATATACAGAAATTCAGTTGCATATTAACAATGTTTCTGCTACAATATGTGTTACCACTTATTTATTTACGGGCACAATTGCATATTTATTTGCTGTCTCCTCGCATTGCACAGGCGAGGGTAATGCTTGCCACTGACACCCTTCCCCAGACCCTGCACAGTGCACTGGGTACGCCCTTTTTTTACAATTGCATATTTAAACCACTTATTTATTTGCTGACATAATTGCATATTTATTTGCTGGCACAATTGCATATTTATTACAAGAAGGCCAGACTGAGTCCATGACACAATTGCATATTTATTTGCTGCAGGGGTCTCACTCTACATCACTATCTCAGCCTCAGGGGCCATTGCCAGATAGTGCCTTCATTTGCTCCAATCCACCTGTAGCAAGACCTGCACCACTAACCACATGCACAAAGGCAGGAAAGGCAGCTGCAGGTAGGAAGAGGAAAGCCACAGGACCAAGCTCCAAGGATGGAAATGAAGCACCTGCAAAGAACTCCAAGCCAAAAAAGAGAGCAGTAGCTAACAACTCCTGAATGACATGGAGCAGAGCCCAAGAAGTCTGTAGAAAATTTAGCAAAGATAATCTTTTGAATATGATAAACTGTTAGTTTGTTTAGACCTTTTCCATTGCTGGATGTTGCACCTTTTGTCAGTGTTATGAAATGCATCTCTTTCAGTCAATACAAAACATGGATGTTGCACCTTTTGCCAGTGTTATGAAATGCATCTCTTTGAGTCAAAACAATTGCTGGATTATGCACTCAGATTTTTTTTGCACAGGCAATTGGCAATCAGATTTCAAATCAGTGATTTTTTTTTGCACAGGCAATTGGCACTCACATTTTAACCAAATTTTATTCATCAAACTGTACATGTGCCATTCTTACATCCTACTAAAAGCAAAAAAACATCCCAAAACAGGATTCACATATATGATCTCTGAACCAATTCCTAAAAAACGCAGCAGCAATTGCTCCTTTCTTGGCTTCAACAGAAGTACAAATAACAACACAAGTACAATTGAGCTCTGAACCAAACACAGCAGTAAATCTGAACCAAACGCAGCAGCCCTTGGCGTGCATCTGCTCCAGCGGCAGCACCTTCACCAGCCCGTACAGGAATCGCGAACAGGTCGCCGGCCACCGCTTGACAGCGATGGACCTGGCCGCGGCGGGCACCCAGCCGGCGCGCTTCCTGGACGCAGCCCCCGACGGTGATAGGCTGCTCCTCGTCCGCGCTCGCCCTCAGCGGCCTCAGCCTCGCGCTCGCCAAGATGCGGCGGCGGCGGCGGCGACGACGAAAGATGTGGCGCCGGTGTCCAAGAACAAGAGCGAATGAGGATATTTTCTTTCTATGCCAATCTGAGGGGTGATCTGCAAATATAACCACGGACTAACACTCGGTTAGCACCATTACGGACTTGAGCGACACACAAACAGAGATTATGGACTAAATTAGTCATTTTGGGAGTTTATGGGCCGGAGTGACACGTCCCAACAAGTATAAGGATCGGGTATGCACTTTGCTCTTTGATAAAACTCTGGATCCGTGCACCCACTCCAGGCGTGTCCGGTCCTGTCAATCCGTCAGTCTTTACGACGCATTCGCCTTCGCGCTCGACCCAGCTCCAGCCCTTCCCTCCAGAACCGAGATCCACCACCGCCCACCTCCACGGCTCGGCCGGCGCTCCGTCACTCGCGATGGCCGGCCGGCCGCGCCAGCAGACGGAGCTGCACTCGCCGTCCGCCTCCACGCGGCGGCGCGAGCGGTGGCTGGTCGTACTCGGCGTCGCGCTCCACGCCGTGTACATGCTCAGCATCTTCGACATCTACTTCAAGTCCCCCATCGTGCACGGCATGGATCCCGTGCCGCCCCACCTCTCGGCGGCCCCCGCCAAGCGCCTCGTCCTCCTCGTCGGTGTGTCCCCTTGATCCTCCGATCCCGTCTCATTAAGCTTCGGCTCGATGTTGGGTGTGTAATTTGGCTGGGGGCTTTTGGTGCGTGCAGCGGACGGGCTCAGGGCGGACAAGTTCTTCGAGCCGGACGAGCGGGGGAGATACAGAGTGCCGTTCCTGCGCGGCGTGATCGAGGAGAAGGGACGGTGGGGAGTCAGCCACGCGCGCCCGCCTACCGAGTCCAGGCCGGGTCATGTCTCCCTCATCGCTGGCTTCTACGAGGACCCCAGTGCTGTCACCAAAGGTGCGCTGCCCCGGTGCTAGTTCTAGTGTACCACTGCAGACTGTTCGTGATTCAATTTGATGCAATGTTTTCACAAGTCTTTCAGTTTACTTTAATTTTCAAGTATGCTGCACTTTTAATGTGTAATTGCATTGCTTTGCCATTTTTAGTAGTTGTTGCTACTGAACTAGTATTAGCTGTACTCATACCCTCATGGTTGTTAACCAAAAAACGTGTACTGAATTATAGTGCTTAGTGCCAGTATTTTATAGCTGAGAGAAATGTGTATAACTGACATCCTGCACATGGTTAATATTGCTTAGTTAAATTAAACAAGTGTTATATGCTGAAATAGTGAGTATTGTATTTGGCAGGATGGAAGGCCAATCCTGTTGAGTTTGATTCTGTATTCAACCAGAGTCGGCACACTATCTCATTTGGAAGTCCAGATATTGTTCCTATATTCTGCAGTAACCTACCTCACAGTACTTGGGGCACTTATCCCCATGAATATGAAGACTTTGCAACAGGTCAGATTTATTGGCAGTACATGTAGCTTCCTGAAGCTTAAGCCATTATTATGATATTGTATTTTTGTAACTGCCTTACCAGTATTGTTGTATTCATGGAATCACATTGTGCTTTTCTCGATGGACTAGATAACTTTGTGATTTCTCATACTGCACATCCTTTCTTCCTGAAATATTGATATTAGTCTAAAAGTTCATCCTGCAGAAGGATTATATATATAAATTATCTTTGAAATTATTTTCTTACTCTTGGTCTGAGCTTTTTTTACCACAAATCACAACTACTATAATGATTTTACAGATGTGCAGGTTAATTCGTAACTAATAAATCTGTTCTGAGGCAAATTGTATAAATAAGTCTGTTTCCTCTTTAAATACATGAAGGATGTGCCCCTCTTCAAAGAAAACATTATCGACTCAACATCACAGAGTCTAAATAATCAATCCTCTGCTTTTGCAATTTATTTTCCTTTTGGAATCATGTTTTTTACTTTGTCAGAGACCTTGATTGCAGATGCATCATTTCTGGATCATTGGTCATTTGACCAGTTTCAAGGTCTTATCAACAGGTCTTTTGATGATGTTAAATTGAGGCAGTTACTCCTACAAGATAAGTTGGTTATATTTCTGCACTTGCTGGGTTGTGATACCAATGGCCATGCACACCGACCCTATTCAAGCATCTATCTGAACAATGTCAAGGTTGTTGATCAAATAGCTGAAAGTATGTACAATCTCATGGAGAACTACTTCAATGACAATCAAACAGCTTATGTGTTTACTGCAGATCATGGAATGAGTGACAAAGGTAAGTTATACACCAAATGGTTTCACAAATATATTTTTTTGCTGCTCATGTTTATATAGTTTTTAGAGCTAGACTAGATTCCTTGCCAGGGTCCAGGATGTCGGAGGCAACTGGCTGGTTATGTTTTTCTGGGAGAGTGTGGCATCTCAGTTGTCACCACCAGGAAACTGTAAAACTGATGAGCTTGAAACTTTGGGAGTTAAATTAGATTTGAATACTACCATAATACCATTCCCCACATCTATCTCTTCCCACCTTGACAATGACGATCGTCAATGGGGGAAATGACTGGGTTGCAGTGCGGGTACGAGGCCCCGTCGGTCTTCTTAGCCTAGGTGGATGGATGAGCTAGCCCTTCGGTGTTTCGTCGCAAATTTTAGTACCATGTAATTGCTATAAGTATACGTCTGTATGTCTGCCTGGCCTGATTTTGTGTTCTCCACCTCTTTGGTAATTCCGGGTATCTCGCCTGTGGCTGCCAAAGTGCTGTAAAACTCTTCCCTCTTAATGAAACACGTGCATGGGCACGTTCGCGAAAAAAAAAATCTCTTCACACCTTAGCAAAAATACAGAAATAAAAAAAGACTATTCCTCTGCAAAACTATGCATATAGATGTGGAAAGTATCCCCTAATCAGCAGCTTCCCAAAATGAATGGCTTATTGGTTGCAGTAATGGATTAGTTGCATTACCTACCTACAAGGTTACTCATGTTATGCTCCGTAGCGCCTAGGCAGCCACATTCTTTAGTTGTATTGACAAATCCAATCCTGGCATGTAATGCTTTCTAGCGCACTAAATTTAGTTGCACACTTGCACTTTATGGTTTATGCAATGCTGTCTTGGGTCGATCACAAGGATGAGGGTTGTTGACCCATTAGGCTATTACTAATTGCAAAGGCTTCATTTTTATTGGTTAACTTGGTAGTATATTACTATTAGGTTAGTACTATATATTACTCCTTTATTATGATGCCTGATAAAGCACTGCTACCTACAGGAAGCCATGGAGACGGACACCCTTCAAATACAGATACTCCTCTTGTAGCATGGGGTGCTGGAATTAGAAGCCCAAAGTTCCTGGCTTATACAGAGAAACCTGATGATGGCTTTCGGTTTGTAGATGACCACAAACATGATACACCCACTCCAAAAGACTGGGCCCTTGAAGGCTTTGAAAGAGTAGATGTCAACCAGGCTGACATAGCTCCCCTAATGGTGGCTTGAAAATCTCCATGTGCAACCACATATTCAGTTCTTCAGTTCCATATAGTTTTCTTAAGTAAACCCTTTTTCTTTTCTCAAATTTTCACAACTTTTGCAGGCTACACTTGTGGGGTTGCCATGCCCGATGAACTCTGTGGGGAGCTTACCTACTCCTTATTTGAAACTAAGCAAGGTCTGACAATAACTGTACTCTATGCAAAAAATCTATTGCGCTTGGCTCAACACTGCTTGTTAAAGTTTATTCCCTATATTTATACAGGCTGATGAAGTTGAAGCTGTTCTGGCCAATACAAAGCAAATTCTTAACCAGTTTCTCCGAAAGTCACGTATCCTTTCAAAACAATTTTTGCTACATACTTGAACTTCAAAATTTTCCTACTCCATGCTTCTAAGCTTGTAGTGTGGTAGTGTGAATGGGTGCTAGAGGCATCATTGTTGATCTATTATTGGAGTCACCCATAGCAGTAGGCTGATGAATCTCATCGTGCCATTCAATTTCCTTTTTTTTTCCTAATGCAAATTTATGATGACCAAGACGACCAAATTAAACAATAAATCATACTGTTACTCCTAAGCATGTCTTCCCTTATCGATCTCAGAGCTGAAGGAATCCAGTTCACTCTACTTCAAACCTTTTAAGCCACTGGCAAACTTTTCTCTAGTGCTCAGTCAGATTGAGGATCTTATATCTGGAAGGGACTATGAAACTGCCATGGAGCAATCTGAGGAGCTCCGAAGGCTGGCTCTTGCTGGTCTTCATTATTTCCAAACATATGATTGGTTCATGTTAATGACTACAATTACCCTTGGATATATTGGATGGATGGTGAACCTCATTATACATGTGCTACAGTCTTATACATCATTTCCTGCAATTCTTCTCAAGAGGGCTCAATTGTATCCTAGGAATACCTCCATGAAAGTATGGTATCTTTCCACTCTTTCCTTATCAAATTTATGTCTATTTTTTTATGTGTTACAAAATCATATGCTTGTGTTTTTGTTTTACTCAATCTAGATTGCAGCCAATATGTGCTTTGTTCAAGCTCATTATATTTTTCTGTTTGCATTTTTCCCAGAAATTTGTTTTTTTGCCTTTGGAGCAGATATCGTAGAATCCAAAGGTTTGATTCTGCATATAAAGCATAGTCATTGGATAGAATTAGGGCTACATACTATTTGTTACTAACCTTGGGGATCTCAGAAGATAGTCCCAATAGAGGGATAGCTATGTATATATATAGAGCCTCATGGGCCATATGGGCCTACAGTAGATGAGTCTTAACACCCCCCTTCAAACTCAAGGTGGAAGCGGAGGATCTAAAGCATTGAGTTTGAGCAAGTGCAGTTGATGTTGCTCTCGAGTTTGTGCCTTAGTGAAGAAGTCAGCCAATTGCAGCTCTGAGGGCACATACTATAGATCAATGGTGTGTTGATGACAACGAGACCGAGTAAAGAAGGCATCAACACCAATATGCTTTGTAAGTTCGTGCTTCACAGGATCATTGGCAATCTGGATGGCTCCAGTGTTATCACAAAGAAGAGGTGTGGCGGCAGCACAAGAAATCCCAAAATCAGCCAACAACCATCGAAGCCATACAATTTCTGCAGTAGTAGTGGCAAGTGCTCGAAGTTCGGCCTCTGTACTAGAACGAGATACAGCGGCTTGTTTCTTGGACTTCCAGGCAATAGGAGAAGAGCCAAGAAGAATACAATACCCAGTTATGGAACGACGATCTGTCGGGTCACTTGCCCAAGTGGAGTCCGAGTAAGCATGAAGCTGAAGTGGACAATCACGAGCATAGAATAAACAGCGAGATGATGTCCCCCGTAAGTATTGTAGCACACGAAGTGACCAAAATGAACTGAAGTAGGGGCACACACAAACTGACTCAAAATATGGACTGCATGAGCAATATCAGGTCTGGTGACAGTGAGATAAACAAGACTACATGGGGAAACCCATACTTCTCTTCAGGATGAATAGTACTGCGGTCTCGAAGATTATATCATGGTGCAACCTGTAACTCATCAGAAGCCATATGTAACTCATCAATATTATTATTAGAAACATCAACATCGAGCTCATCAGGGTTGACCAAGGTGGGGGTGGGGGAACTAGATGGAACAGCAGGAGGGTCTTTGGGACGACGATGGAAAACTTGTGTGATAGGTGGTTTGGAAAAAGAGTGAGGTGGCGGAGGTGGAGGCGATGGGGGAGGCGGAGTTGGTGGATCAGGAATGACTGTAATGGATGGGGAAGGTGGAGAAGGAACATGAATGGGTGGAGGAGGTGCAAGAGTAGTGGTGGATGGCGGAGACAAACGATGGAACAACATCATCCCTGATGGGAATAGGGGGAAGGGACATAAAAGATGTGGACTCTGTAGGAGCATATGATGACTTTGTAGTGGAGCTATAAAAGAAAGGACGGTCCTCAACAAAAGTTACATCACGAGAGATACGCATGCGACGGGAAGAAGGATCATAACAACGATAACCCTTGTGCTCAGGACTATATCCCAGGAAAACACATTCAACCGACTGAGCAGTCAGCTTAGTTCGCTCACGAGGTGCAAGCAGAAATAGCATAAGCATCCAAAAACACGAAGATGATCATAGCTTGGAGGAGTTCCAAAAAGAACTTCACCAGGAGACTTGCCAGACAATTTAGATGATGGTTGTCTGTTAATAAGATAAACAAATGTGGAAACAGCCTCTCCCCAGAAATGTGAAGGAACAAGGGAGGCAATCAAAAGTGTGCGAGCTGTTTCTATGAGATGACGATGTTTACGTTTAGCAACACCGTTTTGAGCGTGAGCGCCAGGACACGAGAGCTGAGGAAGAGTACCTTCTGAGGACAAAAATTGGCGAAAAGCATCAGACAAATACTCACCACCAGAGTCAGAGCGAAAAACTCTAATAGCAGTAGAAAACTGTGTATGAACCATGCGAACAAAGGATTGGTAAATAGAATACAACTGAGATCGATGTTTCATGAAATAAATCCATGTGCAGCGAGAATGATCATCAATAAAAATAACATAATACTTGTGACTACCCTTGGTAGCAAAAGGTGCTGGACCCCATACATCTGAATGAATAAGGTCAAATGGTCTAACAGAATGAGACGCACTAGAAGAATATGGAAGTTGTATCTGTTTGCCAAGCTTGCAACCCTTACAATGAAAAGTAGAGTCAACAGAAACATGCCCCAAACATCCTTGATGAACAAGAGTGGACAAGCGAGATCCACATAAGTGTCCAAGACGATGATGCCATTTGGCAAAACATGAGGTGGATGGGGACACAGCTGATGACACACGAGCAGAGGAGGAAGGGAGATGTAAATTGTCCAAAACATAAAGGCTAGAAGAATCTCTATGACGATTACCGGTCCCAATCACACGGCCAGTGCCATGGTCTTGAATAAAACATGATGATTCATCAAAACCAACAAAACAGTTCATATCAGTTATTTGTCCAACAGATAACAAATTCATGGATAGTTGAGGGACTAAAGAGATATCAGGTACATGAAAATGAGGAGAAGAAAAAATGCCCTCATGAGTAACAGGACAAGATGTACCATCAGCTGTGTGTATTGTCGAACCATCAACAATTTGCTTGCAGTCAATCAGGTGATTCTTGTTTGATGTGACATGGAAAGAAGCCCCTGAATCCAAAATCCAAGACTGAGGAGTAATATTATCAGAGGCAGCAGCTATAGAGACAAATCCAGTGATATCAGAACCCATTATTCTGAGTTCCAACACACCACAAGCAACACCGATACAGACCTCTGTAATTCCAAGAGACCAATGGCACCACAGCACAGAAGTAGAACAGAGCAGACAGCCAACAGGAGAGCAGACCTCAGCAGAGCAGACCGCAGAGAAGTAGAGAACACCAGCACCTCCTCTGGCACACAGCTGAGCAGAGACGACCAGGCCGCGCGGGCGGAAGGGCACGACTCCGACGGGAGACCGCGCGAGCGGGGGCGGACGAAAGGGCACGACTCCGACAGCACGCAGACGAAGGGCGGACAACCAGGCGGACGGCCCCGTGCGGACGGGCACGGACGTGCGAGCAGATGCCCGAGCCGACGGCGCGGACGGGCACGTGGACAATCGACAGCGCGGATGCGCGCGCAATCGGCCGAGAACAAGCTCCCGCGGATGATGCAGCCGAACCGAACGTAGCAGATTGCCGATGCAGCGATGGCTTCAACGGAGATAGGCGGACGGGGCGATGATGTGCTGCACCGACAAAACAGATGAGATCCCAATCCCATGCGGGAAAAAAATGGATCGTTGGTGGATTAGATTAGTCTAACCCTAACCATGGTCGTTGGCTTTGGTACCATGTTACTAACCTTGGGGATCTCAGAAGATAGTCCCAATAGAGGGATAGCTATGTATATATATAGAGCCTCATGGGCCATATGGGCCTACAGTAGATGAGTCTTAACACTATTAATTTTAGTGCAATCAAAGTTGCTCATCAAAATTTGACAACTACTCCATTAATTTCATGCTGAACTGCATGGTGACATAGTTAAGACGATTTGATTTTATCTCCTCTGGTTTCAGGTTTACATTGGTGGATGTTTCTTTATGGGTTTGTCATCCATTATACTACTTCTAGAGAAATTACCACTTCTTTACCATGCTTATGTATTTATGACAATATTCCTTTGGACAAGAATTGTACAAAACTTTGAATTTTTGAAGGCCGTATGGAGAGAACTAGCTAATAAGCCCTTCAAGTACATTTTTGATGTCCTGACCAGTTCAGTTGTTGCACTGCTTGTATTGGAGTTTCTGGTATGTACCCACTTGTTGACACAGCAATCATTTTAAGACTTCATGAGATTTGATGTGAAATTTGATACTTGTGGGCAGGTTATGAGCTTCTTTGATAGGAAAGTTTATACGTGGTGCTTCTTGGTCCTCGGGATACTCGGTTCAACTTATGTAGCCTTGTTTATTCAAGCTAGCCCTGCACTTGCGATATACATATGGCTTGCTTGCTGGTTCCTGTCTGTATTCACTTTGATGCCAGCTGAAATTCCAGAAAACATCAACTTGGTGTATGCTTCTTTCGCTGACAGGATTCATGCATTTTTTCCCTTACACTTTATCCTGTGCCAGTAGAGAACAAGCTGACAGGATTCATGCATTTTTCCCCTTACACTTTAACCTGTGCCAGTAGAGAACAAGCTGTTACATATATATAGTAATACCGTTTAATGCTGTTATGTGTCATTCATGATTTCTTAAGAATCTGCTAGCCATCTAGATGTTATCAAATATTGTTTAATTGGTTGTTTCCTTGTAGCTTTTAGTCTGATGAATTCTTTATATGCAGAATTTTTAGTGGAGGGCTCATAATACTTATTGGATTAGCTTCAAGATGGATTAAATCGAATAGTTCCAGCTTTTGGCTATATCTCACTCGAGCAAATAAACAGGATCCTCAATCCTTTAAACTGTATTTTATTCAGGTGCAGAACTCAAATAGTTATATCCTGTGGTTGGCATTTCTTTCTTGGAAGTTCAAGTTTGAGACATTGTTTTCAACCGTTTATCATGTTTTAGGTTATTTTAGTTGCAATATCTTCGATAATGGTGTGGCTATCTACCTCACATCGGTCCCAGAACAGAGAATTGCACTCACTGCACCAGTTGATCAATTGGTCTGTAGCTGGTAAGTCACTGATTTGTTATTTGTGTTGTTAATTGTCTACAGTGTCATTGGATCCTCTCTTTCAGTTTTATGGTGATATCTGATTTGTTTATACATCGTGTCTTCTTTTAACTATAAAGCGACAACTTACTAGTCTAAACCCTACAGGCCTACACACAGCTAGCCTTTGTATGTAGTAAGTCTACGTACACATGCTTATGTTTGCATCAATCCAAGGGTCTGGCGGAGCTTACTCGTCTTATAGTTTAGGTTCTTGATCTGTTTTTGGTTTTAACACTTCTTGTTTTGTCTGGTTCAACAATACATCTTGTCCAAGTGAGTTTTACAGACCCACTGGGCCAGGAGCTACTCAAGCCCAGACATTTACTTTTCTACTTAGAGGCCTGCGTCTTGGAGCAAATGTATGGTCTGCCAAGGACTGATGGACTTAGGTAAATATTTACAGGATTCCCCAAGGGGAGCTATGTGTTTTGGGACTTCGTGCTCCGTGGTTAGGACCTCTAAGGTCCACCAATGGTTGGACTTGAGTGGCAAGAATGACACTGGGTCTTATTTGGCAATTTTTGAACTGTGGCCTTGCCGCCTTGATTTAATCCTTTGCCTGGGCTTAAAAAACTCACAATATTGAGTGGTAGCTCTTTCAAAAAAACAATATTGAGTGGTAGTAAATAAAATGAATAAAAAATGTTCAAGGTCCTTAAAATGCTTTTCTTGTATTTCTGATGGATCTTTCCCTTAGCATCCTTATGTATATTTGTAATTGGAGCTCTGGTTCTTTGCCTTTTGTTCTATAATGAAATATGTTGATAAAGGTTGGTTACAGTACTGAATACTGATAACCATATTTTCTAAAATCAGTTTGGGCTCCACACACAGCCGTTTTTCTGAAACCTTCTGAATACGATCAATGGCCTGTAAAGTTGGCTGATATTGTTGTAATAAATGTATCATCCACTGAATTATGAAAAGGATATAAAATAATAATTTTCCTATCCTACAATTCATAGCCTCTTTTTGGTTACTGTTTTTTTAATGGAAATATAAAGTGAGTTGTACTGGCACACATTCAGAGAAATAACTGTGCAGAGAAAATATGCAAAATGGAAAATTGGTCCCCGCTTCTGGCCTCTGGGGATTGGGGAATACCTGTTAAGCCTGTAGCCCCAGGTGGAAACATTCTAAACTTTAACAGGTCTACGTCATTTTGGGGCTTTGTCCATTGGAAATCTTGTTGTGCCCTTTAAATATGACATTCTTTTTTAAGCCAAGCCTAGTGTTCAACTGTTCATCCTGTTTGATTGTTCATCCTGAACTTGTGAGCTTTATGGTTCTACTGTTTTAACATGTCATATATTTTGCAGGTGTTGCTATGGTGCTACCTCTTTTCTCACTACCTAGTGTTCTATCCCGTCTTACATCTATATTCTTGGGTTTTGCTCCTCCATTTCTGCTGCTTTCTATTGGGTATGCTGTTACCTTCTGCTGTAGTTTATACATCATTTTCTTTTTGCTGTGCCTGAGCTCTTAACATGAAAATGATTGTTCAAATTTTGTTAAATCTTCACAGCTATGAAGCAGTTTTCTATAGCGCTTTTGCAATGGTACTCATTGGATGGATATTTGTGGAATCTGCCAACCTGTATCGCTCAGAAAGTGGTTCTGCACGTCGCAGAAGCCTTGCGGATGACTCGGTTTTTGGCTATGAAGAAAGGCACCTACGACTATCTGATTTAAGAATCCCTCTGTTATTTGTAAGTCTGACAATTTCCATTTGTCTTATGGACTATAGAGGTGTGGAAGCTCTTGGATACAATGCATTATTTTTTATATGGCAGAGTAGGCTTTAGATTATATTCACTCTAGATAATCCTCCAGGATTAATTATGCAAAGATGCTAAATCATTTGAAATAGGGATGACCAATCGAAGCTACTCCCTCTATTCTGATTTCTGAAGAAGTTTTGTAGAATATGTGAAGTCGGACTCTGAGAACTTTATGCACAAACGTATTTAGTTTCACAAGGAAATGATATTGGTATATTTAAAAAAAAACTCGACCTGCGGGGGGTTATGACGGCCCCCGGGTTTTCCGTTTAAGAAGAAGGATCTTCTCACACAGATCGAGAAAACCCCCGAACCCCCGCCCCCATCCTGACACAGGAGGTGCCGTCACCCTGTGAGAACCGGGCCGGGGACTTCCACTGCGCTTTGGCACATGGGGACGGGCGAGGGGATTTTTTTAACCTCAGCCTGAAATCCGCTCCCACGGGGAGTCGAACCCAGGACCTGAGGAGTGCCGCTGGGTCACCTAACCGTTTGAGCTAGGCGCCCTTTGGTATATTTATAACCAAAAAAATGCTTCCTGCTTCCATATGGTTATACATTCAATAATTTTGGATAACATGTAACAAGAAACTACGATGAATGCATGTATTGGATACTCGTCTCGTGCTGACAATTTTTTCTTTTCAGAATGTATTGCTATCTTCATACTTGCATTATATTCCATATTTCCACTATATGCATATATGTATTTTGTTTGTAAATATCCAATCATTTATTATCAATAGAAACTAAGAGCACTTTTGTTGTAGTTTTAGCAGAAAACATAATAGTGTAACTAATGGTATCTTTCTGTTTTGCAGGTGATCTTATTTAATGTCGCCTTCTTTGGTACTGGTAATTTTGCAAGTATTGCAAGCTTTGAGATCTCGTCTGTGTACAGATTCATTACAGTATTTAGTGTAAGTTTATATGTTATATTTCTCTGAATGACCCTTTTACTTATTATTATTATAGACACTAATGTTTTTCTCTTTTCTCTTGGCAGCCATTTCTTATGGCAGGACTTCTTATCTTTAAGTTGTTCATTCCGTTCATGCTTGTCATGTAAGTCTTTAATGAAAGTTCTTGTCACAAATTAGGTCATCTTCTGCTATAGAAAGATAAAAATAGGCAACAATCCATTTGTAATTTAATGTTCATTTTGATATCTCTATATAGACTGTCTATATACTCTCCGCATAGTTATCTGTTGAGCAACTTCAAGATTAATTTGGCAGTTCTTGCATTCTCAAAAAAAAAGGCAGTTCATGCTTAGGTTAACAAGCTATAACAAATAAATGTAAAGATGAGGTTTTCCCCCAAACGTTAGGTCTTTGGACATTTTTCTATAACACCTTACCTTAATTATGTATATTCTTTTAATTTGCGTTGAACTTGATGCTACTTTTCATTAAGCTGACCTTGGTGACAACTGCAGATGTACGTTTAGTGCGATTACCAAGGTTGTCCGCATCCCACGACTGGGCTGTTATTTTCTTGTAATACTGCTTTCAGATGTAATGACTATTCATTTCTTTTTCCTGGTATGTACACCTTTTCCCTTCTATAATTCATAACCTAATTTCATGCATTTTACATTTAAGAAAAAAGACATGCTCCATGGCCTTGACCATATTTAGTTGCTATATAATTGTTCTTTCAATTTTGTCCATTAGTGGGTTAATTTTGTTTGGTTTGCCACGTCCTGGACGCCATAGTTTGCTATATGCTAACAGAGTAAAGTAGCAAACTAGCTGTTGGCCCTGTTCGGCTGGCAGGAAAAACGGCTGATGCTGATGCTGATGCTGATCTGTTGTGGGAGAAAAATACTGTTATTTCGCTGAAACGGTACGGCTGATAAGTTCAAGCGAACAGGGCTCTGTGTGATTGCATCATTGGAAAATTTGAAGCTGTAACTGCACCAAGTTGTTTTGTATTTCATTTTCTGATGTACATTAGCCTTATGTATTCAATGTGGACTTCCTGCTTCAACAAAAAATAATGTACTGAATATTCCTGTTCATTTTACCCACAGGTACGGAATACCGGTAGTTGGATGGAGATTGGCAACAGCATTAGCCATTTCGGAATAGTGAGCGCCCAAGTAGTCTTCGTTTTGCTGCTTTTTGCCCTCACAAATATATACACAAGAGATATCTTGGTCTCATCTCGGCAACTAACGGCGCGGAAAGTTATGTAAATTATTCAGTTTATTTACAGATCCAAATACATTCATCTTTTTCTTTATTCATTTTTGGGTCGGCTTTCATTTTTGGCCCAAGCTTTGTAGCTTAGCAATTGGCCCAGATTTTGTAGCTTAGATTTTGTAGTTTGTACATGGACCTTGGTGTCAAATTTTTGTGCTAATTTCATTTGCATACTTACAGCCTGAACAAAATTTACGTACATCATTTATAACTATGTTAGTTCTTTTAGGAAGGGTAACTATTTTGAGTGATTATTACGCGAGGCAACATAATCTCAGGGTTGAAATTGGTGAAGCAATCGCTCGAGCTTAAAATTACACTGCACGCTCAACCAGCGTCACAAACTCTGATGCGCAGGCATACAAAGCTGTCACCACGGTGGACATCGGCGATGGGAGGAGACCTCTTTTTGGTATGACGCCTGGCATAATGATGACTCCATGGCAGATCGGTTTCCAGCCCTGCACCTCAGGCAGATCGGTGGCCATTGTAAGAAGAACAGTACGGTGGCGCAGGTCTCTTTGCTTTTGAAGTGCAGGATACCCAGTTCGTGGTGCCACGACCACGACTCACCTCGGGCGACTTCGGAACTGACGGAGCTGGGCAGCATCATTCAGTCTACTGTCCTCTCGGTCACCAATGAGTCAGGGACCGGCGCGGCGCCGTGGCCCCTTCTGCCTACTGGCAAGGAAAGTTTGAAGGCAAAGTATAGAAAAGCCACGTCCCTCCCCGGGTTCAGTTCTTTCTTTCGCTGCTGACACAGGAAAGGGTCAATCTCCATCGAAAGATGATCGTGGATAGTCCGACCTGTGAGATCCGTCAACAACTGAATGAGACAGCAAGCCACATAGTTGCTGGGTGCCTCTTTGCTGTACTTTTCTTGTCTAAACTTGGGATCAGCATGCCAACGGACACTACAACCGTTGCTGGAATCTTTAGATACTTTGATCTGTCCACCACAATATCTCAGGTAAGCATTTCAGAACCTTTGTTGCCCTTTGCTGTTGGCGACTATGGAAGCGAAGGAACGACGTGATCTTCAGAGACGATGCGGCTAACCTCAGACGCACAATGGTAGTTTGCAACGCTGAAGCAAAGCTCTGGGCACAATGATTTCCGAAGGGGGACAAGGGCATAGGACACGTTTGGGCCCTTTCGCTGAAAAGTTCAAGCGAACAGGGTTGGTGTGGTATGTTTACTTCAGCGATGTAATTCCGATCCTCTCTATACACAGCAAATGTAATGTTTATCAGCTACTACTGATAGGTTCTCTTGAACCAAGATCAATGAATGAATGGCTGGTGGGAATTCACTAGGCCAGCCACAGCTGATGATGGGCCCCGATCCCGATCGCAACGGCTCAGTCCAGTAAGCATGCGGTCCGCCCGTTCGTTATCATCTCCCACCAGGCCACCACACCCTCGCGTTATCCAGCACCCGCGCCCTCGCCCCCGCCACGTCACGCCGCCAGGCCACATGGCAGCGGCCCAGTGGCCGCTCACCCCACACGGGATAAGGCGCCCTCTCCGTTCCGGACCGCAGCTTCATAACCAACCATGCAGTGCAGGCCCGCCGCCAAAAGCTCTTCCACAAAGCGCAAGCAATCCACGTCCACACGCAGCACCACCAGTCCACCACCGTCGTCGCCACCAGCAGCCCCAGCGCAAAGCGATGGCGTCGCTCACCATGATGGCGTCCTTCGCCGCCGTGGCGGTGGCCGCGCCCTCGCGCCGCGGCAGCTTCGCCGTGGTCAGGACAGCCATGGCCGACCGCTGCCAGCAGGAGCCCGCCAGCGCCAGGCTGGCGGCGGCGGCCGAGGAGGCCGCCGAGGGGCGCCGCGCCGTCATGCTCGCGGCGGCTGCGGCGGCCGTGGCGGCCATCGGCGGCACCGGCGCCGCCATGGCGGACCCCAAGAACGGGAGCCCCGAGGCGAAGAAGTACGCGGCCATCTGCGTCACCATGCCCACCGCCAAGGTCTGCCACAACTGAGAGCTCGCGCGCGCGCGCGTTGCATGCAGTTGCAGGGCCGGGGGGTGGTATATAACGTGTATGTGTACGGTGTCGTCTCTCTTGTTGATTCGAGCTTTTAGATGCATGCTTGACGTGAGGCCGCTTATTGCTTGCTGACGGTCTCGGAGCTGTAATATCAAGTGCAATGCAAATTGAATTCGGGTGAAACTGTGCTTATTTTATCATAAATTTCGTTCATGCATGCGTATGTGATCACCAGATGAAAATTTCGCAAAGCGTTGCTGAGGGAGACGAGAGCACGAGGCTTGCATCCGAATGGCAAATTGGAAATGCCACCAGTCCGGGCCACGACCGCGACTGAGCCACTCCACTCGATGCCAAGAGCCTAATAACACGAGTTCAGCTGTATTGCTCCTATAATTTGGGCCCAGATCCAGTATTCCAGCGGGTTTATTTTTCGTTATACTCGGCCTGGTCCCAAGTAGATGTACTCTTTATCGAAATTAGTCGACCTCAAGAAGCCCACCCAAAAATCCAAACCGACGAACCGCCTAAGTCCACGTCAGCCCCACCTTGACTAGTGCAGGCGAATGGTCACCGTGACTCCAAGATGATCCACCAAATGTGAGGTGTCACACACACCGCCCTAGCCCGACTACCTTCACACAACCAACACCAGCCCTTCCCTTCGCTCTCACTCCCTTCCTCTCCCAAAACAACATAATAGAGAAAGAGACAAGAGAGCAGGTAGAAGAGTGCCTTGCCGAAGCATAGCCAGAGGAGCACATTGTCCACCATGTTGTCCTTGCTAACGTTCATCCACAAACCCTCTCCCAAGCTCTTCTTCTTCCTCAATTCATGGCAGTGCCCTAAAGCGGATCTCCCTCCTTGAGAAACCCCATGCCAAGCTACTGCACCTAGAGCACCTCCTTGCACTAGTGAGCCATCCCCAACCCTCCTCCTTGACTCCTCTCTACCAAGCCTCCCATGAGCCATTTCTGATCCAGGGCCCTAACCACCATGGTTGAGTTCAAGCTCCCAAACCCTAATGGCTGCTGAAAACTCTAGTTTGGTTGGACCAATAATGATTGTGCTTAAGTGTTGATTAAGCTAGGCATAGTCCACGCCAAGTGTTGAGCAAGAAAGCAACCATGGAGGATATGGTGATGGCCATGAAGTGATCAAGTGCTCAAGTTGGATGAAAAGGAGTTGGAGATGGAAACAAGCCCAAAGGATAATGTATACCTCATAGGGTTTTAGTTTCGCCGGCCAAGGTGCAATAGAGTGCACGATTATTGGATTTAAGATAGATAGTCGTACTATTAAGAAGAGAACTCTAAAGAAATTGAAGTTATCTAGTGCCACTAGGTGAGGACTAACATGGCATATGCATTAGACATAGTGACGTTGTGAGGACGAAGCAAGTGAAATGTTTGAAAAATTGTTTTGAAAATGCTAACTCAAGTGCTTAAAGGTGTTTGTTTTCAATGGAGTACATTTCCGGGAGTTAGCACATTTGAAAAGGTGTTTGAGAGAAGGGCTTAGTGTAGGGTTTTTGCACTCACCGGATTTATCCGATGCCCCTGGTAGGGAAGCACCATAGCTTAGGCTCCATCCTCTGACCCCTGTTTGTTTAACCTATTTGCACCGATTGTTGGACCACTATATTTATTTGGTGGTGCTTATAAGCACCAGAGCTTAAGCTCCAGAGGGGGGCATGTGGCGGTGATCTGTGTGTGCGCAGGAAGTTTAAAAGGATAAGCCCTTTCTCCGATGGTCTGATATTGGGGATACCAGAGTATTCCGATGGTGTCAAAAACCTTGTGTAGAAGGTTTCCAAACCCACCAGATTTCTCTGGTGGTACCCTTGGGGGTCACCGGAGGAAACCACTAGCAGAGTTTGTGCGCAACGCATCTTGGCTACAGGCAACCATCGGATTTCTCTAGCGGTTGGCTCGGTGGAGTGCCAGAGAATGCATTGGTCCATCACCTAGTGACTGTCTAAATATATATGTGGGATCTGACTGTTATTCCTCTGGTGGTGACTTCTCCGGTGATCATTGACTAGCTCATACGAGAGCACCCACATAGGGGCCAAGCTTGAGGGCTTGTTTAGCTTGCGAAGGAGTGCCAATCCTTGGAGTCGCCTCAACAGGGACGTATGTTGCCGGCAAGTAACTAAACCTTGGAGGAAAAATCATTTTCTCCATTGTCTTGGGCACTTGCTCTTTTACTTGTGCAATCCTTGCTTGTGTAGTTGTTTAGCTAGCTTGCTTGTTAGCCTTGTGGTTGCTATTGTTGCTAGCTTGCTCCAGTAGTTGTTCTTAGTTCTAGTTGAGTAGCTTGGTTGCTCTACCTTGTTTGACTTGTAGTTGTTCTTGCAAGTATTCAAGTAGCTCTCTAGTTCTTGCTTGAGTAGTTGTTTAGCTCATGCTTGTGCTCTTTGCTAGTAGTTGATAGTGTTTGGTTTGTTGCTTTGGCACTTTGTTAACTAGACTTTTGTAGGAGCGCTTGCATTGGTTTTAGGCTAGGTCCATAATGCTTATTAAGGATTACATTTGTTACTAATTGTGTGCCTAGTTTTCTTTGTGCCTTTGAAAGAAGGGAAAATTAGCTCAGTACCATTAAAAGATCCAATCTTTAGAAAACTACCACCGAAAGATTCAACTACAGAAAAGTACCATTGAAATGTTTCTCCGTTATATCTTTTACCATCCCCGTTTACTGCACGTTAGCTGAAGGAAAAAAATAAAAAAAGAACGGAGCCAACAGCAGAAAATGCACGCAGCCTGAGAAGGTCTCGGACCTGAGCGCGACCTCGAGCGGCGCTCTTTCTCTCGCATCGGCGGTCTTCCCCTCGGCGACAGCGCTCCTCCCCTCAGCGACGACAGCAGTGGTAGTGACTTCACAGGCCTATCCTCCACGGTGAGCCCCTCTTCTTCCCTACTTTTCTTGTTCTCCATTCTTTTTGTCCTCTTCTCATGGTCTGAACCCTAAGTATTGGTGATTTTGTAGTGCTGTGACAAGGGATTAGGGATTTGATTGAAGATGGATGCTACTGAAATTCCAGAAGGGTAATCTCCTTGGACACATTCTACATTCTTCCAATTTGTATCTATTTTGCTGGTTTTTTTAGGGTGGACATAGCTATCTGAACGTACTGAATGAGGACCTAATTTATTTTTGTGAAATTGGGCCTTACTGTTTTCCCTCTGTTCCATGTGTTTCGGGCTGCATATCACAGGATTGATCCAAAGAATGCTTGTAGAGTAGAGGTCACAATGAACTCATACTTTAGTACTGTACATGGTAAAAAGGTCTACAATAGGGGCAGAGATGTAAGCTGGGTTGTTGATTCAGAAAAATATTCAGTCATTAATCTAGAGAAGGATATTGCTTCGCACTTTACATGGGACAGCAACCAGCAGGCAAATTTCTGGGTTGTAAAAGGGATGCATTGGACAGACAAATTACTTTCAGATGGTCAGCTTCACAGCTTGCTAAGGGCATCTTAATTGGTGAAATTTATGATGATAGTGGGCAATCGTGTGGAGGGGGATGAGATGCCTCCTGCAGTGAACATAGATTGTGAGGGCATGCCTAATGAAGTGCCAGTTGTTGAGAAGAAGATGGAATTTGAGGGATTTGAATGGGCAGAAATACCACAATATGGAGAAACCATAGCAGGGCCACCAATGCTTGAAGAGGAGGAGAAGGAGCACTTCATGACTATTGGGTGTGACCCTGATGGGGATGAGCCAACCGGAGTAGATGAAGAGTGGAGATACTTAAAACCAGTTGATGCTGCAGTTAATGATGCACAGCCAACAGAAAATATTGAAGTAGAGGTGCAGAAAAGAAAGAGGGCAAGGCCTGTTCTGGACTTTGATTCTGAATGTGTTCATGATGATGAGGCTACTATGCTAGATGATTATGCTGCACCTTTCACAACATATGACAGAGAGAATCCGATCATTAATGAAGGAGATACATTTGGAGACAAGGATGAGTTCATCATGACCTTGAGGACATATGCCATAAAAAATGAGTTTGGTACTAGGATTGAACATAGTGACAAAGAGAGGTACAGGGCAAGGTGTGCTGATGCAAACTGCGATAGGAGAATTTTTGCAAAGAGACTTCATGGTGGTGACACATTCATGGTTATTATTCTTTCTTTATAGCTTATAATCAAATATTCGTTGTACAATGATACATTTTTTGCAAGCTGTAGCTTATAATCAAATATTCATTGTACAATGATACTTTTTTTGCAAGCTGTAGCTTATAATCAAATTTATTTGCAGGTGGTCAAACTCTCAAAATTGGATGATCACACTTGTCCTAGTTTAGAAACGGTGAAAGGCCATCAAGCTTCTACAGCCTAGATATCTCAAAGAGCAAAACAAATTATTGAAGAAGATCCCACTCTTAGCGCAAAGAAGTTACAGAGAAGATTGGAAAAGCATTACAATATTGAGTTGTCATATTTTAAAGTGTGGTCTGGGAAAAAATCAGCAATGGATGATATTCATGGCACTTGGGAGGAGAGTTTCATAATGTTATGGAGATTCAAAGCAGCTGTAGAAGAAACATGCCCGGGTAGCATTGTTGAGATTGATTGCAAGAAGATCAAAGGCAAAATAAATTTCTCAAGGATGTTTGTGTGCATTAGAGCATGTGTTGATGGTTTTTTGTCAGGGTGTCGGCCATATCTTGGTGTCGATTCTACTCACTTGACTGGAAAATATAATGGATAATTGGCTGCAGCAACTGCAATTGATGGACACAACTGGATGTATCCAGTTGCGTATGGGATTTTTGATAAGGAAACAAATGCCAACTGGGCATGGTTCATGGCAAACCTGAAGAAAGCAATTGGTACTCCACCTGGGTTGACAATCCATACTGATGCGTGCAAAGGATTAGCATATGGTATCAACAAAGTCTTCAAAGGTGATGCAGAGCACCGTGAGTGCTTTAGGCACCTAATGGCTAATTTTAGGAAGAAATTCAGAGGTGAGGTGTTGAAATACATGTGGCCTCTTGCATGGGCATGTACAGCTCGAAGGCATGATGCATTGTTGGAGAAAATTGGAACTGAATGTCCTAAAGCAATTACCTTTTTATTTTTAGACAACCATCACAAGCTGATATGGAGTAGATCTAAATTCTCCAAAGAATGCAAAGTTGATTATGTTAACAATAACATATCTGAATGTTTCAATAATTGGATTAAGGATTATAAAGACCTTCCAGTTGTTGATCTGATGGATAAGATCAGAGAGAAGATCATGGAGAAAATCTACACAAGGCAAGAGATAGCCGGCAGACTTCAAGGGCACATCCTCCCTAGTGTGATACATGAGCTGAACATGAAGAGTCGAGGGCTACAATATGATATCAACAAAAGTGGTCCAATGTCAGCTGAAATTTTAGAAACAACGAAGGAAGGAAAAACTTGGAAGTATGCAGTTGACCTTTCGAAAAGAGAATGTGGCTGTGGGCAATGGGAGGTGTCTGGAAAACCATGCACTCATGCTATATACTTATTTGGGAAAGTGAGGCAACTAAACATTGAGGACTTTGTACATGATTACTATTCTATGGAGAGATTCAAGATGGCTTACCAATTTCAAATCGCTCCTATGAATGACAAGTCTCAATGGCCAAAGGTTAATCTTGGTTTTGAAATGATTCCTCCACCACTACAAAGGGCTGCTGGTAGACCAAGGAAACAAAGAGTAAAGGCTAGAGGAGCCAGGAAAAAGAGGACCATACCAATGCAAAAGGTGTTTTCAATTTGGACATATAGAGAAGGGTTGTAATGCTACTCAAGCTGAATTAGAACAAGAACTTCCACCACCTCGTCCAAAAAAAGAGAAAAAACAAAGGTAATATAATATTTTGTTTCTTTTACGTGCTCAAAAAGTAGTTTTACCAATCCAAATTTTCAAATGTAGGATAAACAACTCTGAATCTGTTGGAGCCTCCACATCTGATGCTAGGACATCTAAAGCAGCTGCTGAACCCTCTCCAATGCCTCATTCAAGCCTGGGTGTAACAACTAGAAGGATGTCATCCATTTCTCTAACTAGCCCAGGTGTAACAACTAGAAGGATGGCTGCAATCTCACCTGGTGGAATCAATCGGAGGCTCATCATTGAGTAGATGAATTAGCTATATTAGTACTGTAGTGTGTGAACTGTGGTCTTATATATATGTGTGTAATTTCTGGACAAACCTTACTGAAACTTTTAGAGAAACCATGCTGAAATTTTTGTGAGAAATTTCTGGAGAAACCATGCTGTAGTGTGTGAATTATGGTCTTATATATATGTGTGTAATTTCTGAACAAACCTTGCTAGAACTTCTAAAGAAATCATGCTGAAATTTCTACCTTGATGAGTGTTATATCCTGTGGGTTTAGGCAAGGCAACAACATATATGCTGCAGTCAGGTCTAGAGGGCTACTCAGTGTTTGCTTTTTTTACATGTTTGCTGAAATGAATCGGGTGTGAAAGGCTGCTCAAATGAACCTTTCAATAGGAGTTAACGTTGAGTTAACAGATGTTCTAGAAGCCTACGATGGAGAAAGCTTTCAATGGTATTTTCTATAGTTGAATCTTTTAATGTTATTTTTCTAAAGATCCAATCTTTTAATGGTACTGAGCCAATTTTCCCTTGAAAGAATTTTATAGGCTATTCACTCCCTCTATCTATCCTAAGGCCCTTTCAATAGTGAGGGCATATATGAGGACCCAACATAGCCTTACAAGTTTAAAGGGCCCTGCCTTACATCTAGCCTATTTACATGGCATATATACCTAACTTTGCTATTAAAAACCAAAAGATAGCTTACATCTGTTGCATCTTGGAGGCCCTTTTAACTTCATATACAGTGGCTTCTTTTCCACCACCACTTGATGATGCTGAATAATTACATCCTCATGGTCCTCAATAGGCTGTCCTGAGCCCTTATGTCCTTTAGAACATACTTCCACATCACCTTCAAATACATCTACGTGCGATCGGACCACTCCTCATTGACCCAATGGATGAAGGAGCACCATTTTTCTTCATCCTAGATAGCAAGGCAGGAGTTAGTGGTGTCTAGTGCATATATGTAACATTGCTATTTGTCGGGGTTATAACCCCGGGGTGTCTCAAGGCACCGATTAGTTAACAGGCCACGCGGCCCGCAATACACCAGCTAGCGAAAGCCCAAACGACCGAGGCCTAGCTAAGTCCAACAAACTAGGCCAAGACACTAAGGGCAGGGTTAGCTGTGACCCCTTCCTCCCGCCTTAGCCGCACGGTGCCCCGAGGACACAAGACCTCTCCTCCGTCATGACTCCTGAAGGGATGGGGAGAGGTCGAGCCCCGCCAAGTATGCCTATTCTGACAAGGACATGCACGACACACTGACCTCGCAAGGGCCGAGGGGACAGCAGTCACCTCGGTCCGATCAGATGCCAACCCTGTGCCATGCCACATAGACAAGACCATACTGCTCTAAAGAGGTGATGATAGGTACGATGACCACCAGCCAAATATGGCTCAACAAAATAAGAGTACGATCCTACCCACTATGTGACAGAATCCGCAACGAGGGCTATGACAGGCTGGTGGGAACCACGATCCTAGCGACAGGGGTCATGGCCCCCATTCCTCAAGACAACAAGGAGATCCACGACCCAGGGGCAGCCACCAACTCCTGTACGATGCCCTAGGAAACCAGGAGATGATGATGAAGACCCTGATGGAGACCACGTCGCACAGGATGGTTGGTGAACCACCATCGTGCCTATAGTGCCGCCATGGCTAGCGTAGCACCACGCCACACCATGTCACGATGTGGCCATAAGACGATGATGACAGCCACACCCAGATGTGCTCCACAAGACGGCGTAGCTTGCAATCTAAGTTAGCTAGGCCCTCCCTTAGGCTCATGACCCTTTGGTCGGGAGAACCTCCTGCTTTGTATGTGCCTTGGCCTCGAACTCTATATAAGAGCAACTAGGGCACCCTTTTCAGACATTCTGAGTCCCCTACTCATTTCACTCACTCTCCATCGTAGCAGGGCTTTTGAAGCTTCCCTTCGGGTAGCCCATCGCCTAGCATAGGTTTTTCTTCCTCTTCCACCATTCTTGCACCCCCAATGTAAGAACTTTAGAGCATTCAAGCGAGGAACATGCACGTGATCATCTCTGAGACTAGACGTAGGGCTCTGGCCTAAACCAGTTTAAATCCTCATGTCTTTTAGATGCTACCATCATCTTTCTAGAGCAGCGTGGCAATCATATAAGTTTACTAGTCTGGTTTACGAAACACCGATAATTGGTGCGCCAGGTAGGGGATAGTCACGCACTCTTGATTGTTGAGAAGGTGGACTCACTCATGGAATGGCCCATGATGGCCACATCTGCCATGAAAACTATGAGTTCGTCGGTGTCAAAGGGCCAGCGCCCTCGTCCTCCTTTAGCCGTGGCTCGGACTTCCACCCTAGAGATCTGGATCTCGCAGTCCACGATGGGCACACTCTCGAAACTGCCCTCGGGGGCTACATTCTAGAGTTCACCTACCCAGTGGGGCCAGTACCCTCACTCATCATCGATCGTGGCCAGGTCTCCCATTCAGGAAACCAAAGGTCCACGACTCATAACGAATTCACCCGGGGAATGGCCTCGACCGGCCACATCCTTTTGGGAAACCACGCTGTTAACCACACCAAAGGGCCAACGCTCGCTTCTGCCTTCAGTTATGGTCTAGACCTCCACTCTGGAGGTCTAGACCCCATGATCCACGGTAGACGAACACCCAGAACTGCCCTCGAGGGCTGCATCCCGGAGTTCACCGATGTAGGGGGCCTAATACCCTCTCTCATCACTAGCTAGGGCCAAGACTTCCACCTAGGAAGCCAAAGGCCTATGGCTCATGGCGAGATCGCCCTAGAAATGGCCTGCGGTGGCCACATTCTTTTGGGGAATCACGAGATCGCCTGAACCAATAGGTCAACGCCCACCATCGGCTCCTACCCGGTCCAGACCTACTGCATGGGAAAACCAGATTCCACAGTAGAGCCATGCCCTGGACAACGTCTCCGCCATTGGTGGGATGCAACGAGCCAAGGCACACACGAGCGGCAAAACTACATGCCACCATGCAGGGACAAGCCTAGAACCAGGATCCAATCCTGGTTCATAGACAAGCCAGGCGATACCTCTCCACAAACTGTCAGTTGTCCCTTGGAGGTGCGTGCATCCGAGGAAGCGGGCTCCTTGAGTGCACTATAGCCTCGGCGAGTGGATCGAACCATGTTGCACTCAAAACCAGCTCCCGCAGCGATAGGTCATGACAACTCTTCGTCAAAAGCGGAAATTACGCCTAGAGACGGAGACGCGACGACAACAACGTTGTCGCGCTAGGAGGACTCAAACTCTAGAACGCATGAGCTCTTCTGACCAGAAACTACAACAGGCCAGACACGAAGAAGTCATCCCCGGGGGGTCGCAAGCCCTTCGAGGATGTCAGGCCAGTAGGGACCCATCCAAGGCTGCCCGAGAGGCCGATCCATGCTAGCTACGACTGCTCAGAGTAGTCAAGAAGCAACCCCATCAGCTCACTGCCTAGGAACTGCAATGACTCCATCACGAGCAAGCACTCAGGAGCTCACAGCGCCTCGAACAACAACTCCACCATGATCAGACGATCAGGGGCTCGCCACACCCCGAGCAACGGCAACCAGTCCTATGACAACTTCTGGTACATCGGTTAGTCACATCCACTTTGACCTTAACCTCTCTACCCAAACATGTCCACATACACATGTAGGCTCGCCCTTAGCTCCAGAAAACCGTAGCTAACCCATGGAGCAAGCCATGAAATAGTGTGCTCGAGCACCATGTCCTAGAGCCGCTTAGATTCTCGAGCGACCTGACCCGACTCGTGCTAGCAGTCGGACACGATTCACTCGTGGAGGCCACACATGAGGGTGCATATACATGTCCCACAATGTAGCACTGCTTGTCACCGTCCTAGCAACCTTTTCTCGAGCGCCTTCTGATCGCTCCCCCACCACGATGAGCCGGCAACCCACGTCTTGACCTCTCGCTCAGGTCGCCCCGACTGACCTGATGAACCAGCTCCTAGGCGAGGCCAAGCACATGCGCACGAGCTTGATAGAAAATGGGAAGCTTGTTCGCTCAGTACCAGGGGGGTGAAAGGAAAGAGGACTCATGTCATTCCCCCACTTTCTTCTTGCATCATGCCCGACCTGTGATCATCCCTCACCGTTCTGTCGCTCCAACAGATCGCACACATTTTAGCCCCATGGGCTAGCCCCTAGGTTAAAATATGCATTTGCGGGCACAGATCTAAGGGGATGAAGCACATTCTAATTTGAACATAAAGTAAGTGAAAGAACAACAGAAAGACAAGCGAATACGCCAATCGCACACTATGTGCAAAAGAGCCCAAGCACCATCTGTCGTCGAATGAGGGACCTGTTTCGAGCCTCTCCATGCATACCCACGGTAGGATAGAATGACAAACTGTTTCCCCACCTCTCAACCGCAACGAGACGCCTCCCAGACCAAGCTTCCTGGACTAGCTCTAGGGCAAAGTCGGGCACTCACGTGGATGGAGAGCAAAAGAAAGCAGAGCGTCGAGCAGGTGGAACAGAGATAATCGAAGCCTATGCCCTCCGTGTGTGTTTTCCCTCTTGCATCAAAACAGATCGGTGGCCTGACCCCGACACCTTGATCGCAACATTGGGCCACATAACATTCAGCTCTACAGGCCAGCCCCTAGGCTAGAACACGCACCCACGCTCACAAGGCTAATGGAGAAGGAGCACATTCCAACCTGAACAACAGGAACATAGGCGGCAACGCGACAAGGTAGGTCCACATGCCAGCAAAACTGCAAGCGGGAGCAGCAAGCTCTACGATGGCCAAGCAGCCCTCAGCACGCATGATGCTTGAGTAAGCTGACCCACCCGAGCTAGAAGCAAAATTGTCATTCGTGGCCGACCCCACACATTTGAAAGAAGAAGACCGAGCGAACGACCTCGGCAAGGACAAATCCTGCACGACGAGCTCGATGAGGACTGAGTCCACAAGAGCGATTCGCTTGCAGAACATTTGTGCTCGCCAGAACAATCGTGGCGAGTGCATCATCCAGCCAAATGAAACCATTGGGAACCCCTTGAGGCTCCAAGAAACACAGCCCGCACAACCCGCTCAGGAACGTCGAGCGCCTTGACGCATGCTCGAATGACATAGCAAGGCCACTTCATCTAGGTCCGTGGCAGCCGCTATGCTGGAGGGAGGCCTAGTGGGGAACAATAGATATGCCGCCCCCTCGATTGCGGTGGAGTACTCCACGGTGTACAAACACGAATCACCATAGCCTAGCAACGGCTCGACGATGAGCGTAGCCAGGTAGAGCGATTCGTGAGAATCAACAACATAGAGACCAGTGTAACACCCTAAAGATTTATTTAGAATTTAGTAATTAAATTTGAGCATTAAATTAATTTTTGTGTGTTTTAACCTAGGTTAAATAGTGATTTTTGGCTAATTAAAATTGACTATAAGATTTAGAAACATGTTTGTTGCATTCATGCCAAAGCATACTGTTTTTGGTTGAGTGTAGGCCTAGGTTGTTTGAAGTTGAATTCAAATTTCATTTGAATTTGATCAATCTTTAAAGCTCTGAAAATAGAAAAGGATTTCCTTTTTAAAACATTCTTGTTTCTCCTTTCTAGCCCAGCACTAGAACTAGCCTAGGCCTGTTTTTCTTTTCCGCACCTAGATTCTGGCCTTGGGCCCTTCCTGGCCATTTGGCCCGCTCTCCCCTTTCCTTCTCCTTTACACGCATGTGGCCCAGCTTGTTTTGCTTGGCCCAGCAGCGCCGACCTGCTCGGCGGCCCGAGTGGCGCCTGGCGTGGCCCGCTCCACCCTACGCTCTCTCTCCCTCACTACACAGCCGGGCCCGCTCATCATCTGCATGACGCCATGCCCGCTCTCCCTTCTCCTTCTCTAGCGTCTGGGTCCCGCCTATCAGCGCCCACCCTTCTCCTTCCTCGCGCCAGGAATCCCACGCTTGCCTTCATCGATGTCTTCATTCCTTCTTTGAAAACCCTAGTGATGGAGGCCATTAAGCCCAACAGTGACGTCGGTGCCCGTTTCCGCTTCTACCACCCCCGTTCACCTATAAAGCCCATGTTGAGCCCCTCCCTCTCTCGCTTTCACTCTTTGTTCACACGCACACGCACTGCCACCTCTAATTCACCATTTTGAAGCCCAATCGCCGCCATGAACATGATAGGGAGCTTCATGGTGCTTCGCCATGACCATAGGTGCTCTCCTTTCTCGTTTTCATCATGGTTTGGTCCAAATTTGAGCTCACCGGCGCCCTTTTCTCTCTCCAGTCCATCGTCGCACGTCGCCGGACCTCTTGGAGCCTTCGTGGACACCGTGAATGCCTCTATCGGAACCGCGGTATAACCCTTGTTGTCCCCGTGCCTTCACTTTTGTTTCTAGCTTACGAAATCTCCATATTAGCGAGCTCTGTATTCGCCATTCATGGTGCCACCGTGGGGGCCATCGCCTTGACGTGCTTCCCCACCATCTCTTTGTATCTCGTTGAACTCGCGATGTTCTGCTCATCACTCCCGTGCTTTCAGTTTTGAATGAGGTGGTCAGGAACGCTATTCTGGTGTTCGCCGTGGTGTTCGGCTCGCCACCGGTCATGGCAGGCTCGCCAACGCCACTGTGCAGGTGGTGGAGAACCTTCCCCTTTGTTTCCCGCTGTCTGATCTGGGTTGAACGATCGCGATTAGAACATACCCCTTTGGGGTTATGAACGGTCCACCATGGACCATGGATGCAGCGCACCGCACCCACGTCAGCGCACCCACCACACACCTGGTGCACCACGCCATGTCACGCCCAGTCAGCGGCGACGCGGTCAAACCGCGGTCAGCCAAGCGCACTTTGTGCTTTAGCCCTTCTGTTTTCCCAAAATCAACCCGCAGTCCAACATCAGCTCAAAAGCATTTACTTTTAGTCCTGTATTTATTTGTTTTAGCCCCTGTATTTATGAATAATAGTACGCACCATCCAGAGCACGTTAAAATTCAGATTTTATTAGTTTAAATTTAAATTTGAGTTCAGTTTATTTATAGAAATGCCACTGAAACTTGTATTATGCATAACTTTTGTGTTTTAAAGCCGATTAGAGTGATTTTGTCGCACATGTGTTCGTAGCAGTACGCAGATTAGTTTTATAAGATTTTCAATCTCTATTTTTACTGTTTGGTGTACTGTTCTAATAGAAATATATTTGTATGCATGTGATGACGGGAATGGATGCTTGATTGGTGAATTGGAATAAGTTTAGAGGGTGATCAGTTTGAGGTTGCTGAGGATCAGTTGGGTCACCAGCAGTACCAAGAAGGAAACTTTTAGGAAGGCAAGTGTAGCAAAGGCCCATTGTATCTATGAACTCTATAATTCATACATATGCATGTGTTTAAAATTGAATCGCCCTTAAGGACTTTACCTAGATTATTTCTTGTACTACATATCCTTGTTACCTAGGGTTTGGGATGCATTTTGGTTAGATGATGTAGTGCATAACTCAAAATAAATAATAAACGTGACTAATGGTATATGCAATATGCTAAAATTATGCTTTTTAGCAAACGTTTAGGGGGCTAGAGTGCTGGGTTTGAGTGCTCTAGTGCCTCTCCATAAGGACTCAATCTTGAAGTGGCTACCCAGGAGGTTCTGTACAACCCCAAGTGTCAAATGGCTCTGACTTTAGCCCGGTATCTAGATTGTACTAGCTCGTCTATAGCTTTCCGTAAGGGCAAGAGGGGGCACTAGTTGGTATGTTTTTTCCTTCCAGGATGTGTACTATGCCTCGACCATGAGTGCCACTCCTGGAGGAGGGCCGCATACGGCTAGATGGCTGAAACCTTAGCAGCTATGACTTGTTAGTGTGACTAGCGAAGGGTTATGTAGTGAAACCCTACTATGCTTCCTTGGTAGAGGCGATGTGCGCTTTGCAAACTCTAGCATTGGGAATCGTGGCTCGGTGGGTAAAGTTATACAATTTCTACAGAAATATTTAACCTGTTATAATAGCCGAGCTCACGGATACGAGTGGCCTGGATCCTTCATGATTAGTGGTTACCATGGTTGGTTTGGGATTGACTCAATCTTGATTAATTATTAATACAACTTGGGTTGGTTTATTCACTAAAATAGTGATTTAAGTGTAATAAAACTTGACCAACTAAAATTGCTAACCGCAGTCAAACCGTGTCTAGCCTTTGAGCCTCATAGATCCCTTTGTTATACTTGGTAAGCATGGTGCGCTTACATTTGTTTCACATTCAATGAAAATCTTGGATGGGTAACAGATGTCATATATGAAGAGTTCCCTGAAGATGTCTAGGACTACTAGATTGAAGTCCACCAGTTGGAGTCCATGTGGTGACATGGGTTTAGTTTTTCGCTTTATGTAATATTGTTGCTGATGAGCAAGACTATGTGATAACTTTGCGATGATATATGCGATGTAATAAAGTACTTTACTTTGATATTATTACAATTTTAGTTTATATGTGTGTTTGGACATCCTGGGCGCACATATATGAGTACTTGATTTTGCTATGCAAAATTGGGTGCGACAACCGGATAGCTTGGACAAAACCCTTTATGCCAAGGATCACTGAGATAAGTCATTCAAACAATTGACATTGGTGATGACAAAAGGGAAATTGGAAAAAGCAATGCATACATCAGAGCCTCAAGGACTTATGCGCTTGCCGATTACAACGTTGTCCTAAGTACTAGGATCACCGGCTTCTAAAGCCACAGACAAAAACATCTAGTCTAACATGTTACAGGACTAGATGGACCCGAGGTTACAATGATCGTCGGGTCCCCTCCCACTCGCGATGGACATCTCATGAAGTGGAGAGTCCGGTACAAGGTGTCTCTAGCCTTTAGAGCTGCATCATGAGCATGAGAGGACTATCGAAAGAAGCCTCGAGGACAACCACCTCATGGAGCTTCCTCTAACATCTGAGGAAGAGGAGCCCCGCTAGGAACCGCCCCGATGCCGCTTCTAGTAGAGCAGGGGAGGAACGCCTGGTGATGAGCCAGCGAACATGAGCCACCGAGTCAATGCTCGAATGCTCCCAGACCTAGAGCTAGGACCCACGTGCTCGCCAACCATGGGGAGCCTAGCGGCCTGAGCGCTCCATGGCATCATTCCTCCCCATCTTCGTAGAACTTCCTCTAACACCTGTGGAGGACAAACGCTAGCAGGGTACGGCAGAGCCTGATCTCCAAAGATCCCTCCCGGCGATGGCAAAGCTACCGGGATGGGCCGCGAACCATGGCGCTCGAAGAAAACAACCGTTCTCTCACTCGGACTGGACGTCGGGGAAAAGTCAGAAGTTGGGGAAGAAGTGGGGATGAGACTCGCTACCCTCCTCTCCCTCGGCTTAAATAGATGGCACAAAGATGAAGGTGGAGAAGATGATGGTTGGCGTTCTAGACGGGCCCAAACTTCAAGATGCACTCGCAATCAAGAGGCAAAAGATGCGGTGGTTCAGTCTCTAGGCAACATGAGACCCGGCAACGGTTGCAGGAGGTACATTGAATGCATGTGTTTCCTCTGGCATTTACTAACCGCTTTCTCATAGCATAGGGGAGGTGGCCGGATGAAAGAATGAGCGGGGGATGCCAACATGATAACATATCATGAGTAAGCCTTGCACATTTAGTCTTCATTATCTTTTGATTCACGCGCCCGCTTTTTATGGTGCACAATCGCTTGCGAGTGGGCACCATTACGCCATGACATGACTAGGGAGGCCAACAACCCCTTAGGATTATGTGTGGAGTGACCCACCGCAACCACAACCCCATGTCGTGCTTAGGAAAACTTCTCTTAGGTCTGCCCTTAGAAGGGCTCAAGGCCACAAAAGGGATAGGGGCAGGGAGGAGATGGGCCCCCGTGGCTCTAATCGGTGGTGCGGAGCCACATGACCATCTCTCCTTATGTTCGAGTCATCTGCTTTGAAGTCTCCTAAGTTGACCCCCTTTGAGGGGAGGCATCTTGCCCTCTGGCTGCTATGGAGGCAGCTAGGGACCAATGGGATTGATGGCTGATGATTTATAAGACGTCTCTCGATGAGGCACAGCCGAACTCCACATCGATTGGGAAGGATATCGGGTCCCGCTTGAATTACCCATTGACCCCGACAAGGCGCACCGCTCCGACCACATGGTTATGGTGGACATGCCTCTCCCTGTGTGGGGTGAAATCAAACCCGCCTATAACAGGGCAACACGACCTCTCAAGGTCGACAAGGACACTAGGGAAAAACAAAGTCGGGCCCTCACAACCGTGAAAGGAATCAAGGCCAAGCCATAACCAAGCTCTTCCCTATGTCCTAGGTCTAAGACCTAGGGCCAGCTTCCGAGACTCACAAACCCTCAGAGGTCATCGACCTCTTTGGGAGAGATCGATGAGGTAGATGGCCAGGGTAACACGACAATGTGAAGCCCAAAGCATGATCATAACTTGGTCACACAAAAGAAAACTTAAGGTCCAAAAACCTACGAGCCAACACGCGATCACAGAAAACCTCGCGACTGCACAGAAGAGAGGTTGGGGAAAGATCCCTCGCATTGTCAGGACATAATGACCCTTGTGGAAACCCGAACCGAAAGGAATCCCCTGAACCGATGGCTTAGGGGCTTAGTGCAACCATAAAGGAACCCAAAAAGATTATAGATGTAAGAGCAGCCATGCCGCTAAAACACCAAGGGCGGGCGCCACATCGATGGTGAGGCCAACTGACAACCTAAGGCCAAATGACGTGAAGGAAGCATAGGCAACGCGTGCCCCACCTGCTCCTCAGCGAACTGCATGACCTCAGGGACCACATGCCGGGGGGACTACTACCATCCCTTCGACAACAAAGGTAGCCCGGTTATTACCAGTAAGTGAAGCATAGAAGGTACATCATCCTTATCCATTTGACACGGACAACATGACGAGGCCGCGCTACTTCGCCCTCCCCCTTCACCACGAGTAGTCCCAAGCAGACATCGGGAGAGCCTTCAGCAGGATCCTGACACGACACCAAACTATGCAAGAAGCCCAAAGAAGGGCCCGAAACACCTCTAGCCGCTGCACATTTCGAGCACACGAACCACCTAGGTTTGGGGCAAGAAGTGGCGAGGGAGGGTAGCGAACCGATGTCATGTATGACCTGACTCAGTGGCCAAGATACCTCTTGGTACCCTGCTTGCAAGTCACCTTCTAGCACCAGATGGTGAGAGGAGCAACATCGGTCCTCGACCACCGCAAACAATCCCCAATGGATCGCCGGTCCTCCTCTTTCTCTCTTAAACTCAACCAGAGCAAAAACCAAGTTCATAGAAGTAACTGAAGGTGGTTTGAATGGTAAGAAGGTGTGTATTTATAGGACCAAAGGCAGCCCCCACACCATGTGGTGTACCAAGGGAGGTCACAGCTAGTGTCAGATGCCCACGTGAGTTCGAGAAAATCAAGATCCTCCAAAAGGCAGGGCTAGTACAGCATCGACAAGACCACTCGGCCCCCGCCTGGGTCGTGAACCCCGATACATAGCACACTAACATGGCAGGGCTCAGCAGTCACATACCACATTGTCAGGGCATCCTAATGGGGTAAAAGCACAATGGCCACCAACCGCAATGAACGCACCTACTCGCAAGGGATCGAGCAACGAAGCTTGAATAAGCCACGACTACAAACCCACGCTCTGACATAGATGCACATCAGTGCTTTCATGGTCACTTCGTGATCGTAAAAATGCTCAGGGGCTACTATTGGGGTTATAACCCTAGGGTGTCTCAAGGCACCGATTAGTTAATAGGCCACGCGACTCACAATACACTAGCTAGCGAAAGCCCAAACGACCAAGGCCTAGCTAAGCCGAACAAACCAGGCCAAGATGCTAAGGACAAGGTCAGCCATGACCCCTTCCTCCTACCATAGCCACATGGTGCCCCAAGGACACAAGACCCCTCCTTCGTCATGACTCCTGAAAGGATAAGGAGAGGTTGAGCCCCGCCAAGTATGCCTGTTCTGACAAGGACAACAGTCACCTCGGTTCGGTCAGATGCCAACCCTATGCCACGCCGCATAGACAAGACCATACCGCTCTAAAGCAGTGACAACAGGTACGATGACCATCGGCTAGATATGGCCCAACAAGACAAGAGTATGATTAGGGAACCCTTTCCATACATTTTGAGTCCCCTACTCATTTCACTCACTCTCCATCGTAGCAGGGCGCCTAAAGCTTCCCTTTGAGCAGCCCATCGCCAAGCATAGGTTCTTCTTCCTCTTCCACCATTCTTGCACCCCCCATTGTAAGAACTTTAATGCATTCAAGCAAGAAACATGCACTTGATCATCTCTGAGATTAGACGTTGGGCTCTGGCCTAAACTAGTATAAGTCCTCGTGTCTTTTGGATGCTACCATTGTCTTCATAGAGCAGTGTGTCAATCATAAGTTTATTAGTCCAGTTTATGAAACACCGACAATATTATTATACCTTAGCATAGCTAGGGAACCTTCTCCTTGATGCTCCCTAATGAGATCCTAACATATGGGTATGTTAAGCCCTAGGTTCAATCGTTCCTGAATGAAGAATACCCCCGACCGACCCCTCTAGGATCGCTCAGAGGCTCGAGGGCTATACCCATCGGGTACGCTCATGCGCACCCTCTGGAGGAGAAACCCTACCGAGCCTGACTATGCCGCGATGTCCGCGTGGGGCTCAGGGGCTTGCCCGAGCCCAGAGGCTCCTGATCTACACCAGCACTCCGGCCTGGTCCTTGGCTCGTGCCCGACCAACAACGCCAGCCAAGGCCCGGGCACAAGAAGACATGCCTTGAGCTACCAAGGCTTGGGGGGCTCCTTGGAGCTCCTCCTTGGGCATGGCATTGCCGGCCACTTTCCCAACAAGGTCACGCACGGGGCGTGACACAAGAAGACAAAGCTTCCCCATGGCCTCTAGAGTCTCGGAGGCTCCTAGGCCCGTGCGTGAGCCCCTGGAGCCGACCTCCTTCATTGCCAAGAAGACTCCAGAAGGTCCACCTGGGGTGGCGGTCTAAGCCGACATAGCCTAACACATAGAGTGTTAGAACAGAGCAGCCTAACGACGCCCAAGGCTTCTTTGGCTCCACGACACCACCACGGTCCACAACGCATATCTACAAGGCCCTCCTAGACTCGTGCCCCCAAACCACCATGTACCTGACCTATCTTGTTATATATGGGATAAGGTCAGACCTAGGGAGTGGGGACGATCATCAGAAGATCATTCCATTCCATTCCATTCCTTGATCTCTACTCAGCATCGAGAGCAAGGAAACCCAGAGAGGGGTGTTGACGGTTATTAATGTCAATCATAAACCATTAATATATCCTACAAGTACACCTAATTCCATGACCAAACATAGGTATAGGGGTTTAAACTAATGAATTTCACGAGCTTTGGTGAATATGTGAATGCAGGAGGATTTATCCAAAAATAGCTCCTAGGACCACCATCATACACTCTAAATAGGCAAACCGACATCAACAAGTGATTCAACCTGCGAAACCTATGAAAGACAACTCAAGACAGAGCCCAGGACCCACCACCCGAAGGGGAGGCCCATTTTCCATAGTAGCAGACCGGCTGCCCTAGTGGTGAGGCCAGCCGGCCCATTACGGAGGCCCCTCGCCCTCCGCCACCTCGTACGCCTTCCTAAGATCTAGACCCTTGATTTTAACATGGTTTTAGGTCAGTTTATCCAACGGTGATCGAGGGAGTTGACAAGGATTGATGACGTGATGGTTCCTTGCCCCCTACTCCACCTTAGCCTATATAAGGGCGCCTAGACCCCTTCCCTAGAGCCATCCTAATACCCTAATTCATATTCTCCTCGTCAGGATCAGAGCCAGCTCTCAAGATGTAGAAGTAGAATAGCTCAAGTTGAGGGTTAGGGAGAGTTGAGCCATACTCAGGGTCTGAAGAAATCTTTAGAGGTCTGGTATATCTTTGTATCTTACCTTTGCAAGACTTATGCTTTAATTTAGTTATCTTCTCTATTTACTTTATTGCCTTTCATGTGTATGGTTAGAATAGTCGTCATATCTTAGCATGGGATCTCCGCTCGCATCGAGTGCTCTAGTTATCGTACGTGGCTAGAGTAGTAATCGATAGTATAGACAAGGTGTCTAGACTGTAAGTTAGAGATTGTTCCCAAACCTATGGTTAGTTGTGGTAGCCCTAGGGATGATAGCTCTATCAGGACATTGTAATCCACCATGTTAGGATTGGTGTTCGTAGAGCTTTAGGCAGCCTTCCCCCAACTACGCTATCTCACTCCCCTCGAGAGTTGGAAAGGTACTACTGCTCCAAAGTGTTATTGTGTATGATCGCTATATTTACCCATGATTTAGTTATACCCTTTAGAATCAAAGTAATAGAGAAGTATTTAGGAACCTTGAACTCATCTGCTGTCCTCTCAACTTAGCTAGACTGCTCATTTATTATATAATTCTCTTATGTATGAGTCATTATTCATAACTCTTATCATAAACAACACTTACCCCCACTTTAGTTTAGTTAGTATACTAGTTAGTAGATACATGATGGTGAACTATCAACTTCTTTAACCATTGTTTCCCTATGGATAAATATGATACTCTAGAATACTCCCGGGTGAAAGCTACAATGGTATCCATGTGCTTGCGGTCTTATCTGTGTGCATTTAAAATATACCAACAAGGGGCACCGAGAGCTCCTCCACCACATCCTATCGTCTTCCTCCTCTTCGACGAGGGGAAGGCTACATCGGTGGCGAGGCAACCTTAGGATTAGCATCGAGCTAACCCCCTACCAAATCTCTCTACAACCCTATTGTAACCCCCCCCCCCCCCGATTTAGGGTGCTTTTGAGTATAAGGATCATTAGTTGCTATACGTAGGGCATCAATTGGCCCAAACCAAGATAAACCATTGCGTCCTATCTGTGATTCTTGTGTCCTTGAGTCTACCTGAGCCACCAGAGACTCGTACTCTAACACTGACTTGAACAACAATGCTTGCTGCGATTCTGACCCTATGATAGCTGACGCACTAGGTAGACGGCGGTGTCCGCTTCTCCGGCGAGTTCTCCAGCAAGGTCGGTGCCTTCGCTCTAGGCTAGGTCCTCAACTTTGGGAGCCTGGTCTACGTCGCCGACTGCTACCACATGCTTCATCCACTCCATGAGGCTGCACCGGCGACCAACAAGCCCCCGACGTTGCCCCCTCCACTAGGACTTCTGGGAGCAGATCTCGAGGTCCTAACCTAATAGATCTAGCGCGGTTTGGGCCCAAACCCCACCATGTCAGACCATCGCCAGATGTTCTACATGCTAGCCAATGTCCACCACCAGATCGCCCCTACCACGTCATAGATCCATGGGATGGCCTCCTCACTCCTTCTCCAGCGTTGATCCATGGCGCTTTGATCCAAAGGTACATGTTGAGCTACCTTGAATCTGTGGGCCCGCTGTCATACACTTGGAGGGGGCAAAACCGACCTCCAAACTACCTCACCAGCTGGGAAACTGACTTACCTGCCATGCAATCGCCATCTAGAGGCCATCCATCACCGTTGGATGGTGAGGTGGTGCAATGGACGGTCGGCCGACCGTGGCCAACGTCGGCTGATGCCCCACCGCCTCTCCACCACCTCATCTTTGCCTACAAGTACCCCCATGCCCTCTAAACACTATAAAAGGGTCTGTAGTGCTCGATGGAGATCATCACTTAGCAGCTCTCAAGCATTCCAAGTGTTCCAAGCTCATAGAAGCTCTCCAAGATCATCGTTAGTACTTATCCTACCGTCTGGTTAGGGTGTTTCTATCTCATTTCACCAAAGCTCAGATCAAAATAGGAAGTTTATAGATTAAGCATGGTGCTTAGTCTATATCTTGCCAGTACATATGGCTAGATCCCCAGTTAGATTGTGGTAGTTGGCAGGTGATGACACCCCTGTCCTTCCTCTGTATTCCACCACATAGGGCCTAGTTATTAAAACATAGGGCTTGTTGTGCTTCGTGTTCGGTTAAATCCAACGCAAGTACGCCCCTCGTAGTAAGGACAATCTCACTATCATTAAGTTACTTTTGTTGCTTTAAGATTACATACTCTACTTCTTACACTCAACTACACTACACTTCTAGTTACCACTGCCTGTGTGATCAAAACCCTTTTTATCTTTTTCCGTCCATCATCCATACTACCCTCATCACTCCTGTGTTGCTAAACCCACCTACCAAGTCTACCTAGCTACATTTCCCGACATGCCAAACCACCTTCCTTTAGGAAAATATAAATTTGACACTCGATACTCACCGAGCAAAGTGCTACACGATAGTTCTGTGCGCTTGTGGAATCCCCTTTCCTATATACACACTTATGAACCATCGTCAACATGTATTTCTAGCGTTGTTGCTGGGATATACTCCTAGTAGTGACGTTAAGAAACACCAACAAGCATTTCTGGCGCCGTTGTCGAGGAAGGCAACTGGTGCGTGTTACTAATTTATCATTAGGTTCTGCTAGCTAGGTCTCCATCTTAGCAACCTTCTTTTCTTCCTAGCACGGTCATGGCCAATAGGACCATCTGTGATTTTTTACCCCTTTGACTGCTAATGTAGCCACTGGTTCTGAAATGCGGACACTCACTTTGAGCTTAAGCCCGCATTGATCACGATGGTGCAAGCTAGTCCTTTCTATGGTAAAGCCCATGAAGATGCTAATGCGCATCTCCAATACTTTTTGGAGATTTGTAGCACCTTTACCATTAAGGGAGTGACCCAAGAGGCCATACGTCTTCGTCTTTTCCCCTTCTCTTTGTTGGGAAAAGCAAAACAATGGTTCTACTCAAACCGCAATGCTGTAGATACATGGGATAAGTGTTCCAACGCTTTCCTAGTTAAGTTCTTCCCGATGGGTAAGACCAATGCTCTTCGTAAAAAAATCTCTAGCTTTCAATAGCAAGCTGATGAGCTAATTCCCGAAGCCTAGGAACGAATGCAAGAGTATGTCACCGCATGCCCACACCATGGTATGGAAGACTGGCTTTTGATCCAGAACTTCTACCATGGCTTAGTTCCGTTGGATAGGAGCCATTTAGATGCTGCCGCTGGAGGAGCATTCTTTTCACTTTATGTCATAGACGCCAAGTCATTGATCAAGAAGATGGTTTCCAACTAAGGATGGAGCGATGAATGACTACATCCCCACAAATGAGGTATGCATTCTCTTAAAGAAGCTGACATGCTTGCAGCCAAGGTAGATCTGCTCGTAAAGAGACTAGAAAATTGTGAGAAAATGAGTGCCCAAGAAACTGTACAAGCCATGGACACCCACATGACTTGTGAAATTTGTGGAGAGACCGGACATTCAGGCAATTTCTGCCCCGAGACCCATGAAGGCCTCAACTTTGTCAATAATGACAACGGTTTTTGTCCTCAAAATCAAGGATGGAATCAACGCTCCAACAACCAAGGTAATAATTACAATAATTATACGCAACGTCCGAGTAATCAAGGTAATTGTTATCCTTTCAATAAAGATCTTGTCTATAGTCAAGGTAGAATGACTGATAGTATAAATAAGAAACTTCATGCTAATGATAAGATGTTGGAAAACATAAATGCTAAATTAGATGATTTTTCTTTCGCTATAAAGAATCAACTTAGCTTTAATAAGATGCTAGAAACCCAATTAGCACAATTAGCAGCTGTTATCCCATCTTTTGAGTTTGTTATCCCATCTTTTGAGAAAGGAAGAATTCCTAGAAAGACTAAAGAATTCATGGAGACCGCCAACCTCATCACATCAAGGTATGATTTTGGTTTAGATGGTTGGGGTGTTCCTATTAAGAAAGGTGATCCTGGAAGTCCTATTATTACTTGCTCTATTGGTCCTCATACTTTTGAAAATGTAATTTGTGATCTTGGATCTAGTGTGAACATAATGTCTAAGGAAACTTATGAAAACTGGTTCTACACTGAATTAGCTCCAACTTCTGTCTATTTGCAACTAGCTGATCAGTCAGTCCGCCATGTAGAAGGTATAGCCACTGACCTTTTGGTCAGAATTAGAGGTGCTTATGTGCCAGCTGATTTTGTGATATTTGACATGCTAAATGATAGGGATGCACCCCTCATCCTTGGCCGTCCTTTTCTCAATACCGCTAATGTTTGTATATATGTGGCATTTGGACGCATTCAATTCCACTTAGATGGAAGGAAAGAAACCTTTGCTTTTGCCACTAGAAAACCTATCTTTTATGAGAAACAGGAAAGAAAGAAGCAACCAAAGAAGAGAACTAGAAAGCCAAAGCCAATTGAGAAGGAAGAGCCTAGCAAGAATAAGCCAAAGCCAAGAGAGACATTGCGCAAGAAGAAAGAAGCATCGTCTACATCATCGTCGCCTGATCCTGTGAGTACCCCTGAAGAAAACAAGGAGGAAGAATTTCTGTACAAGGAAGAAGAACCCCTGCGTAAGGAGGCACAGCCATGAGCCAGTACTAGAAGGTACGCTTTTATTGCATTTAGTATAGGTTGCATTTGCATATTTCCCTTTTCAACTTTGCATTACATGTTAGGTTATTAGTTGCATTGCATGCTTACATTTTCAATAAAGGTACTTATGAAGTACTAGTATTTAGAATAAATTCATAATAATATAAAAAATCTATAAATATTTCAATAAAATAAATATCATAATAAGTAGCCTCAGTAATAAATTATCATAGTAGTAGTAATAAATAAGGAAATATTCAAGAAGAGCCGCTCGAGAAGAAGATTCGAACCTCCACAAAAGGCAAGCTTGGGGGAGTACCTCTCCCGCTTAGGTATGAAGTAATTCACACCTTCTCTTTTATCTACATTAATTCTTTGTATTGGAAAAATGCATGATATATACAATAATAATAGTAACATAACAATGACAATAGAATACGAATACAATTATGCTATTATAACCATTGTAGAGGAGAATCATTAAAGCTGCCTTAAACACTCTTGCTATGAAAATTGATGTTAAAATACCTTTTGGAAATGATGAATAATTGCTTTGTGATACTTTGCAAAAGCTTGTTGTACAACCCTTTACTTCTTAAGTTTTGAGCATGCAAAATTAGAGTCATCTTTTGCTGACTGCTATTGTGGGTTGCAAATGCTAGAACCAAGTATAGGCTTTTATGAGATATGTGTGGCAAAGATTAGAGTCATTCTTTTTAACTTGTCTGACGAATAGTTGAGACAACCTGGAGTTTGTTCTTACAAAAAAATAAAAACTCTTGCTAGAAGTTCCTCAATGGTAAAAAATTCCAACCAGAGCCAAATATATGCTTTCTGATATGATAAGCCTACACAAAAAGCTGCTTGTTTGTTTTGAGCTTTGTCATGCCTTGTTGATCTGAGTAGAGAAACTTGTCATACCTTTTGATCAAGATCACGTACACTCCAAATATATATATGCTACTTCTACACTAGAAGTATGCAACCACCATTCCATATTTATGCACCCTTTGCTCAATAAGAGACATATGCTGATACCCCTCTAGCTATCTATCATTATAAAGAGAGGCATGGGCTACTGAAAAAGAGCAAAAGCTCTATTGTTCAAAAAAAGAAGAGAAAAAGAGTAAGGTAGACATGCCCTTTCAAAAAGAAAGCTAGAGGAAGGGAAGTTCTCAAAAGGAGTACCACTTCCACCAAATTCCACACACTTGCACATCTTGATCATTTTGTATGACTTGTTGCTCCTTGTGATCCGAGTGTTTGACTTAGCAACAAATTCAATTCAAGTAAGCCTCTCTTTTTTATTCACTACCTATGAACTCCACATAAGCCTTAGAGTAGGAGAAAAGGCTAAGATCTTTTGGCCTTGGGGAGGATTTAAACACCATTGAGAGATTGAGTGTACCATTTGAGGAACTCAGGCAAGTTTTTCTTTCAAAAACCTTGAAAACCTCTAGGAAGTCTTAGCTAAACCAAAGTAGGGAAGAAAGTTTCTATCTATGCTATGCTAATCTTGCAACTGTCTATGTCAAGGTGAAAGCTATGAGCCCCATATGGCTAAAACTAACGGTGAATTTCTAGAACTAACTTGCTCAACTCAAGAGGTAGTATTGGTTTGTATATGAGTTTTTGCAGGGCGTTACATTGAAGCAATTCCTGATCCAACATGCTAAACCCGCATCTTTGCTCAGGACGAGCAAAGGGGTAGCTTGGAGGAGCTTATTGATGGTCACTAAACACCTAATTTGACCATTAATATTCCACCCACATCAAGGTAAAACAACATCACATGTGCCATATTATGTTTATAATTCACCTAGTTCCACTTGTACTTGAAAAAAATATTTGTATGCAGGGAAAATCACAAAAATGGACAAATATGAAGCATAGAAGGCAAGTGGACGTGGCAGGGGAGCAATGAGCCCACATGCTACATCGGCCGACCATGGCCAATGTTGGCCAATGGCCACCTAGCCCCTACCACATCATTGATCCATGGGATGGCCTCCTCACTGCTTCTCTAGCATTGATCCATGGCGGTTTGATCCAAAGGTGCACGTTGAGCTGCCTTGGATCCAGTGGCCCGCTGTCATACACTTGGAGGGCCAAACTAACCTCCAAACTGCCTCACCAGCTGGGAAACTAACTTACCTGCCATGCAATCACCATCCAGAGGCCATCCATTGCCGTCGGATGGTGAGGCGGTGCAATGGACGGTCGACCGACGCCCCACTGCCTCATCTTCACCTACAAGTACCCCATGCCCTCTACACACTATAAAAGGGGCTATGGTGCTCGGTGGAGATCATCACTCAGCAGCTCTCAAGCATTCCAAGTGTTCCAAGCTCTCAGAAGCTCTCCAAGAGTAGTAGTTTAGAAGTAGTAGCTAGATAGTAGTGATAGAGTAGAGTGGAGCTCGCCTCGGAGTCCAGAAGAGTCTTCTGGTCTGGTATAGCTCCTCTTGTAATATTTCTTTTAGCATTTACTTTATTTAGTACTTTACTTTGTCAAGTACTTTATTCAGTAATATAGCTTTGCTTAGTTGAAGTCCTGTCTTGCTCTTGTATATCATTAGTGAGCCTAGGTGCTTGTCCTTTGGTATTTGCATCATTATTATCTTAGTGTTTAGTTCATTCATCGTTAGTACTTGTCCTACCATCTAGTTAGGGTGTTTCAATCTCATTTCACTGAAGCTCAGATCAAAACAGCGAGTTTATAGATTACGCATGGTGCTTAGGCTATATCTTGCCTATAGGTACGACTAGATCCCTGGATAGATTGTGGTAGTTGGCAGGTGGTGACAGCCCTGTCCTTCCCCTATATTCCACCATGTAGGGTCTAGTTATTAAAACGTAGGGCTTATTGTGCTTTGTGTTCGGTTAAATCCAATGCAAATACACCCCTCGTACTAAGGACGATCTCACTATCATTAAGTTACTTTTGTTGCTTTAAGATTACATACTCTACTTCTTACACTCAGCTACACTACACCTCTAGTTACCTCTACCTGTGTGATCAAAACCCTTTTTATCTTTTTCCATCCATCATCCATACTACCCTCATCACCCCTCGTATTGCTAAACCCACCTACCTTGTCTACCTAGCTACATTTCCCAACACACCGAACTGAATTTCTTTGGGAAAATATAAATTCAACACTCGGTACTCACTGAGCAAAGTGCTACACGATAGTTCTATGTGCTTGCGGAATCCCCTTTCCTATATACACACTTACGAACCATCATCAACAGGTATTTCTAGCACAGTTGCTGGGATATACTCCAAGTAGTGACGTTAAGAAACGCCAACACCAATGAGCGGCTAAACGAGGCAAAGTGGCTCCTTTGTGTCACCCTCAAGCAGCAGGCCGAGAGCTCAGCATCCTGGCACCGCGCCATGCTCTCTTGGCCGTCCCAGATGATGGCCACTCCCAATGGGGACCGCTCCAACGCGCATGCCCCATAGGTAGGGGGAGCAGCGGCGACACCTCCGACAGCAGCTCTGACCGGTCATCGACCCGAGGTGCCAAGCCTCGACAGGAGCGAAGGTGGGACCTTTCTCCTCAGTGTCCCACTGCACGCCACTAAATCAGCAACAACAGTGACATCCATGAAACCATTGAAGCTAGGCGCCACGCTTAAGCGTAGTCCTGTACCCCTGAGCGATGAGGCGGGGCGCAACCCTGGATCACTTTGGCCCCCTGGCATTCGAGGCAGCGATCCAGGTGGCTCCCTACCCCAGGCATTTCCCATCACCGATGCACATCCCCAAGTACGACGGTGAGACCAACTCGGATCACTAGCTAGAGGACTACTACCTCGCCATGGAGGTCGGGGGGGTCCAACGATTACTTTGCCATCTATTATCTTCCCTTGCTTCTGTCGGGCTCGACCAGAGCTTGGCTTGAGTAGCTCGAGCCTAGCAGCATCCGCTGCTAGGGCGATCTTTGTTTGGTCTTCATCGGCCACTTCCTGGGCACATACATCAGCCTAGGAACTCGTGGGACCTCTGCAACTGCAGGGAGAGGTCCAACGAGACCGTCTAGGAGTACATCCATCATTTTTCCAAGAAGCACAACGAGCTCCCCAACATCACCGATGCCGACGTCATCAACGCCTTCATCTATGGCATGACCTACGAGGCGCTCATCCACCCAGTACGCCACTGGTGAGGAGGCGGTCTAGGCCAACTTCAGCAGCAAAGCCAAGGCTGCCGATCACCTCAGCGGAGGTGATGGCGGCGATGACCCCGCCTCGTCCCAGTGATGCCTTGATAGTGGAAGCACCGCAGAGAGGAGATGGTGGCCGCGGCCGACCGCACCGCTAGACCTCAGCCCCATGGGTGAGGCGCATGCCCAGAACACTTCTAGAAGACGCTCAAGGCCCCCTACCCATTCCATGGGGGGTAGGCAAAGCACCTCCTCAAAGACTACGCTACCATGAAGGGCTACATCCATGGCACCCTTGGCCAGCAGGGCAAGGCCTAGAAGCCCGCCCTAAAGGCTGGCGACTCGACAGGGGGTGCCCAGGAGGAGGACACCGAGTTTCCCAAGGCTGAGCGCTGCCTCATGATCTTCGGGGGCCCCCATGCCTCTAAATCTCGCCGGCGGCGCCGCATCACCAAATTGGAGGTGAATGCCATTCACACCCTCGTCGCCCTGACACACCTCTGATGATCCCAGGCGGCCATTACCTTCGACCAGGAAGACCACCCCGATCATGTCTCTTATCCGGGGCGCATTCGGCTCAGCGTCACCTTTGGCTAGCCGAACAACTTCCGTAAGGAGCCACTCACCTTCGAGGTGGTTGACTTCCCCAGCGTCTACCACACAACATACTCTACGCCAGCACCCTCGACAAGATGGACATTCCCCAAAGCAACTTGTGCCCCAGCAAGGCGCTGTTCTATAGGATCGTGCCAAGGAAGGAAGCTATGCCCCTCGGGCGGGCGCATCTAGCTCAGCGTCACCTTTGGCCAGCCAGACAACTTCTGCAAGGAGCCACTCACCTTCAAGGTGGTTGACTTCCCTAGCATCTGCCACACCCTCCTCGGTTGACCATGCTTTTCCAAGTTCATGGCCGTCCCCAACTACACCTACCTGAAGCTCAAGATGCTCGGCCCGAAGGGGGTCATCACCGTCGAAGGCAGCTTTGAGCAACCCTACTACTGTGAGCAGGACTGCATCGCCCAAGCAGCCACACTCATCGCCCCCTGTGTTCCCGACGGCTCTGGCCATGATGTAGGAAGGGCGCCGGTGGAGGAGGCAACCAAGGCAGCGGTGGTGCTCGACTGACCAAGCATCGGTGAGGTGGCCAAGGCACCTAGCAGCAGTGATGGCTCAGCTGGTCCCTCCATCTAGGCGCTCAGCCCCCCAGAAGGGGTCAACCCGATTGAGGTGAGTTCTAATGTTTCCCCATGAGGGAAGGCCAACGCCAGGCCATCCGCCCAAAAGAGCCGTCTCCTGAGCCATGACCTGCCTACCGACCTCCTTCACCGACCTACCTCTCCAACAACAAAAACCAAGATAGTCCTATCCTCCCAATCCTCTTGCTTTGCTTGTCTCTATAATTGTCTCCTTTAACCTGAGCCACCCAAGCGGTAGCTCGACTGTACCAGATGATCTACTGAGCTAACCACCTGCTGAGCGAGGCGAGGATGGATGGACAGAGCGAGAGGACCGGGTGAGGGATTGGCAAGGCGCTAACAAAACAGCCCCGACCGCCATGTTACTAGCTATGTCATCTTCCCCTTCTCTTGTGTCCATTCTGTTTTCTTTGTAGTTATCCGCCTGTCTCCCGATCCTTCATTGAATCACGCCACCCCACCCCACCGCATAATGGTCTAGGGGCCCCCTAGAAGGAGCATCGCCGAGGGTTCTAAGGCTAGCCCACCGGGCTTCAAGGCCGCCCGTAGCACCTAAAGTGTGAGGGACGCTCGGGAGATGAGCCCACGTGGCTGCGGCCAAGACGCCCAGAAGTGTCCCGACTGTCTAGACGAGCAATGTCTGAGTACCAATCCTAAGCCGCTCATGATGACCCATCAAGGGAGGCAGCGAGCCCCCGAGTATCGACAAACGGGATCAGGAAGTATACGAGTGGATCGATCAGGAAGCCGAGGATCTCCCCTCTAGGGGACATGACCAGGGCATGGAATGACTATAAACCTAGGGTTCTCAAGGACTTACCTGCTAGTAGCATGGGCGTGGCAATCTTGGCCACCGAGGCTATTGTCGTGGTAGCCTAGCCCACTGAGAGAACAATAGCCCTGAGCTGAAGGCTCATCCGAGCCCCAGAATACTTCAAGGCCCCAGCAACCTTAGGGGCTACGCTGGCTCCCCAGATGGAGCAACCCGACCCCCCGATCGACGGGTGCTCGGGTGAAGCACCACCAAAACCAACCAACTCCCTAGAGTTGGGGCAGGAGCCGCTAAGCAATGGGCCCAACGAGGGCCTCCATCCAAGGCTCGGCGTACTCCCCGCACCCTGATCTATGGCCGTAGAAGGTCAGCCCCAGAAGGCCAACTCGAGAGGATCAGGACCTGCTATTGTAGCCCTCAGAAGGGCATGGTGCTCCCGGTGATCAGGTGGCCCCAAGCTAGAGCCCAGATGCTCTCGATCACCCAACCCACTGTAGTCTCTGATAAAAAAGGAGGGCACCCCTAGGCCCAAGATCAGCAACTCCCAGACGATCTTGCCGAGCCCTCGCTCAAGTCAAAGACCTGCGCGACTTAGGCTCATGAAGGGGTCATCACCATCATTGCTCGACCTCGATAGCTGAGCAACGCCCATCACATTGGAGAAGAAGGGCACAACGCCCTTGTCAGCGAAAGCCATCCCCGCCAAGGAGGGTTCGGTCACCAGAAGATCAAATTCAGCCCTTCATCGTCATCACGCCAAGTGAGACCACGAAGGGCTCGGGGGCTCCTGACGAGATCCTAACATATGGGTATGTTAAGCCTCGGGTCTAATGGTTCCCAAACGAAGAAGACCTCTCGACCGACCCCTCTAGGATAACCGGGGGCACGGGGACTATATCCATCAGGTACGCTCGCGCACATCCTCTAGAGGAGAAACCCTACCAAGCCCGGCTACGCCACGACCTCTGCGAGGGGCTCGGAGGCTTGCCCGAGCCCAGAGGCTCCCGATCTATGCCAGCACCCCAACCCAGCCCTTGGCTCCTGCCCGGCCAACGACGCCAGCCAAGGCCCGGGTGCAAGAAGACACACCCTGAGCTACCAAGGCTCGAGGGGCTCCCTAGCGCTGCCCCTTGGGCATAGCATTGCCAGCCACTTTCCCGACAAGGTCATGCATGGGGCGTGACACAAGAAGACAAAGCTTCCCCACAGCCTCTAGGGACTCGGAGGCTCCCAGGCCCGCGCGTCAGCCCCTAGAGCTGACCTCCTTCACCACCAAGAAGACTCTAGAAGGTCCACCTAGGGGGCGGTCTAAGCTGACATAGCCTGACACGCAGAGTGTCAGAATAGAGCAGCCGGACGACGCCCAAGGCTTCTTCGGCTCCACGACACCGCCACGGTCCACAGCGCGTCGCTGCAAGGCCCTCCTGGACTCCGGTGCATGTAGACCGTAGACTCGCTCCCCCAAACCACCATGTACCCGACCTATCTCGTTATATAAGGGATAAGGTCAGACCTAGGGAGGAGGAACGATCATCAGAAGATCATTCCATTCCATTCCTTGGCCTCTGCTCAGCATCGAGAGCAAGGCAACCCAGAGAGGGGCACCGAGAGCTCCTCCACCGCATCCCGTTGTCTTCCTCGTCTCCGACGAGGGGAAGGCTCCACCGACAGCAAGGCAACCTTAGGATTAGCACCGAGCTAACCCCATATCAAATCTCTCTACAACCCTGTTGTAACCCCCGATTTTGGGTGCTTTTGAGTATAAGGATCATCAACTGTTGGACATAGGGCACCGATTGGCCCGAACCAGGATAAACCGTTGCGTCCTCTCTGTGATTCTAGTGTTCTTGAGTCTACCCGATCACCGGAGACCCGTATTGTCACACCGACTCGAACAACAATACTTGCTGCGGTTCCGACCCTGCGACACTCCCCAACCCTTTTTTCCTTGGCAGTTTATTATGGTGAGAATGTATAGTGGGTTGATAGATCATCCGATGGTACTGTGCATCAGCTTGTTCAATTTGAAGAAGTTACTGATGTGCATCATATGATCCGTTGAGCACCTTAGTGGTAGCAGCATATCATCAGGCATGAAATATTAGGATATTTTTAGCGGTGGCCATTGGAAAAACAGGCAGAGCAGTCCGGTGACCCCAGTGAGGCATGGTGCATTGTCTAGAGTTGACTTAATTTCTCAGCAATTTTTTTCAATAGCTAGGACCTCACCCATGGTGCACGTGTGCGTGTGTGTGTGTCCTACAACTTATTTGGAGCTCTCCCCGATCAAAAACAGTTGCATCCGACAGTCATTTGGAGCTCTCTCCTACCATAGACAGTTGCATTGCACACATATTGCAAGACTTAGAGAAGGGTTTGAGGGCAGTTCAAGCCAAGATAGGAGTTCTTAGGAGTGATCTTAGTATGCATAGAGATGCAATTGGCTTGGAGGGTTGATCAAGTGAAGATCAATACTTATTACTCTTGGAGTTTGCTAGCTCATAGATGTCCAAGGATTATGTCACCTTCCCAGAAGAGTTGATTATCATAAGGCTCCTAGCTTTGTGCTCGGCTTGAGACCTACCAATCTACCAATCTGGAGTGGAGAATAATTAATGGGTACTCCTAGTGGATCTTGAGCCTTGGTGACTCAAGAGAGCTCAACCTTTAGTCGGTGCTCCAACCTGGACTAGAGGGTAGTGGCAACTACTCGATATCACATACAGTAGAAACCCAGTTGTCTCTTATCCACTTTTCTTTCATGAGCATTAATTTCATTGCTTATCAATTATCATGTTGTGTGCTTGAGATAATGTGTGAAGTTTTTGTTAGATTTGATTTTGTTTCTTTGTATGACGCACTAGCTAGGCTTCACTTGAGCAATTTTGTATGGACTATCTTTGCTAGTGTGATCCAACTAAGGACGACATGTCTTAGTGTGATGGCCTTAAGTACTCACCTTAGTTTGCTGTTGTAGTAATTTTAAGACCGGTTCTTTCTTAGTGCTGAAACAGTTTTAATATATGAAAGGTTAAGATTTGTTGTTTTAAATTTTTAGAGCTTCAATGTACCCTCTCTTGAGGCTATTTGATCTTTAGGTCTTTCTAGAAGCTCCATGAGCCATTTCTCAATGGTGTAGCGAGGCGAAGTTGTTTAGAAATCTCCCAAGAGCTGCAAATTAATAATCTTCATATATAGGTCCTGAAGATGTGATTATGCAAAACTTTAATTCCACGTAGGCTGGAATATCAACATATATATAAATACAAGCATGACGACGATGTATACAACGGTCTATACTCTATATATGCCTGTATTGGATCATCGCGAATAAGCTAATCGGACTCCCATGGTTAAGACTAATTATTGCCTGATCACGCGACACGTTGGGCTCTACGATGGAATACTTTAATCTCGAGTCACCAATAACTGAGGCGCGCCTAACAACATTGCAGCCGAAGCGAACATTCTTCCAGCTACGCCTTCAAAGTCACGAGAACAAATGAAATTTTAGAATGGTTTGGCAAAGTTAGAAAAGCGAGCATTATTATAAGTTGTCATGAACAACGCCGGAAAAGCGAGCATTATTACAAGTTGTCATGGACTTCCAACAACGCCGGACAAAAATGTACCTTCTTGGCTGCTTCCTTTTGTGGCGCCGCCGCGCTTCTCTTCTTCATCTTCAAGACTATGCCCATGTTTAGTTCTAACACAAAATCCTAAAAAGTGCTACAGTAACCATCACATCGAATGTTTACGGCCCGTGCATGGAGCATTAAATATAGACGAAAAAAAACTAATTGCACAGTTTGGTGGGAAATTACAAGACGAACGTTTTGAGCCTAATTAGTCCATGTTTGAACACTAATTGCCAAATAAAAACGAAAATGCTACAGTAACCTAAAATTCCAACTTTCTGAAACTAAACACGGGCTATATATATACACACACTATGGCTTTCTCGAGAACAATCTTTCTAGGGCATTCTCGAGTACCATTTAAATCATTAGATGCGTGTGTGTATATGCAACTTTTCAATGCCTTTACGCATAACGACAGATGACTGTCTACATCTTCTTTTATATATATTTTTGATCGAATTAAGACCGTGCCTGTTTTTATTGATATAGAAGAACAAAAAGAGTAAGTAACCCTGAGATGCTACCTGTAGGGGGAAAAAAGGGGGAAATCCACAGTAACTTTAACTCAACGGCTGGATGGGCAAACAACACCACATAGCACAAGCTGCCACAACTCTAGGTCACTGCCGGCCACTAACAAAGCAACAACTGATTAGAGCTCTACCAGCAACAGCTTGATAGAATAGGATGTGAACACACTGCTCGAGACCAGAGTTTCCCTGTCGGTGCAAAAGCGACAGAATAATCTTATCGGTGGTGCGCTAACCGACAGAATAATATGCATTTTTCTGTCAGTATGTATATAACCGATAGAATTTTTTTTGTTTCCAGTAGTGACACGGACTACACAACATGTCTCGTGCTCGTCAAACCACAATTTTGGCTCCACGTCCGCCAAAACACCACACTGCACCGTAGTGGACGACAACATTGTCAAGTCGAAACGCCATCATCACCGTTTAGGCCGTGTGTCTTTTACATAGTTAAAAGACGGGGCCTGGCCCCAAAACTCTAAAAAAAAAATCACCGCTTACGCCGTTGTCGCGAATGATAAACCCACACTAATACAAGACGACCCTGCTGAAGGCACCACTTACGCTGTCGTTGCCAACATATCCCAAACCAATACAAGGCGCAACCACTGCTACGAAGAGTTAGTTGCCATGGTCTGCTAGAAGCCATGTAGTCGCCACTCACCAGGCCATCAGATCCGCTTGGCATCACCTCTTGGCGTTGCCCCCACACTAGACTAGCCCCTGTCATACAGGGTCAGCCGCCATAGTCTGCTGCAATGCAAACTATAAAATAAACTGATACTTGAGCAACTGCATCCGAGTTTCACCACGCTAACCATATCCACCAAGATCTGGCTGTATACGTCATAGCTCTTTTGGCAACACAACTGCCTCTTTGAAGGTAGCAGAAGTATCCAGGGACGAAGCTAAAAAAAATTTAGGAGGGGCTAAGGGTGTGTTTAGTTCGCGAAATAAAAATTTTTGGAGGTCACATCGGATGTTTCGGGGATGTTGGAAGGGGTTTTCGGATACTAATAAAAAAAACTAATTGCATAGCTCGCCTAGAAACCGTGAGACGAATTTATTAAGCCTAATTAATCCATCATTAGCGCATGTTAGTACTGTAGCACTTATATATGGCTAATCATAGACTAATTAGTCTTAAAACATTCGTCTCGCGATTTCCAACCAAACTGTGCAATTAGTTTTTTTTCGTCTATATTTAATACTCCATGCATGTGCCGCAAGATTCGATGTGATAGTTTGGGGTGAAAATTTTTGGGAACTAAACCAGGCCTAAACAACGGCAATTAGCAAGAAAAGAGGTTCAGCAAATCTCAGCCCCTCCTACCTGTACATCTATAGCTGAAATTTCAGACGGCGGCTCTACGGGGCTTCGCTTGCTCGCGAGCGGTAGGGGGGCCGGAGCCCCCTAGCCCCACCGCTGGCAACAGAGCCACACAGCACGTTCTGGCCATTAGGACCTGCAGCATGCTCTGGCCTTGCAGTAGCGCTGCTAGCCTTTAATTTTGTATAGAGGATCAGAGGTGCATGCAGATCACCGACCATACTTACCTTAGGGGTTAAGGATGTGTACATATACTATGATATATGTATATACATATACATGCATGCATCTGTTTACTCTTTGCGCTTAATAACCTCTAGCTGTCACTACTGAACTTGATTAACATTCCATTAATCTGATAAGAGAAAAAGTAGCAGAACAAAAAGGGATGATGCGATCAAACTGATGACAAACAGATACGTATGTACATGTTTGCGACGATGTATTCTTCGTCAGCAGAAAAGTTGGCCCATTATATATTGTATTGTTTCTTCATCAGCATGGAGAAAGATTAGAAAGAAGCTGGCCCATTATTGTATCGTTAATTAGTTTATCTATATGCTGATTGCGGCCTTCTTCCTGGTGGTTTCGTGGCCGAACTAAAGGTAGAGACTACTGTTCCTTTTGGCCCAACTTCGTCCCAGCCCGCCCCCCCCCCCCCCCCCCCCCCCCCCCCCCCCCCCCCCCCCCAAACCTGTACTGCTGTACAGATCGCCGCTTGCCAGCTGCTTTTGGGGCAGAATAAAAATAGCGAGACCACTCTACTGTGTACGTACGTACTTGAGTTTCCAACCTTATAAGCTAGCGCCGCCGCCGGCCCTCCATCTATTATTACTAACTGAAGTTCCTATAACCCTACGTCCTCGCTCCTAAAATATAAAGCATTCTAGAAATTTTAGGGCAAAATATGAAGTACCAAACAAATGGCGCATGTAATCTTCCATGCATCATCAACAATAAAGATCTCTTATGCTTACCGTATTCAAAATCTGGTGGTAGACATGACAGGTACACATGTAATTCATGCTTTTTGAGGAGAGTTAATTCACTTAGAATATCTTATAATTTAGCATAAATTTTGAATGCTAGCTATACCTTATATTTTAGGACGGAGGGAATAGTTTAGATGAGGATCTGCACCCCAAAGTACTTAAATTTAGGTAGCAACGTTCTCTCCCTAAATTAATCAACTTCTGATAATTACTATATAATCTGCGTTATTAGTTTATTTAAACTGCAGCTACTGATCAGTTATTGATTGAAACCATCACCAGTTAATTATTATATATTGGTCCCCTTTTATATCAGGAGAGAAAAAAGGAGACAGAGAAATGGAATTTCACACTGGTCCTCTCTTCCTCTCTCGTATATATATATGTAGTAGCCTCATTCATATCGATGAAAGCTAAGCTAGCACATCTGAACTCTCATATTGGAATATATTTTGGGATGTACAGATCAATTCCAACTTGGTGCCCCCAAACAAAAAGATGGTGGTCACTAAATGATTACAATCCTGCAGTAGATTCTCCATTTGTTGAATCCCTTTTTGCTGCTTGCAAACGTGACAATGACAGCTACAATAAAACTTATATTAATTATTGGATAATCACACACTGAATATATATGAGGGCAAGTAGTGTTGTGCTAATGATTTGTATGCGCGTGTGTGGCCCACCTTGATCTCTTCTTCCATGTACAGGACCACGTACGGCTCGGAGTTGGAATAATGCAATATATGCATCAAATATTGTAATGGATATTGTTATCTTGGGAATATTGTTGTAATAGCTTAGGACCGGCCGAGATGGATTGCTCTAATTAAGAGACCAATGCAAGACACAGCAGGCAAAGCCAAAGGCCGGGGAACTGAAACAGCTTGCGGTAACCTTAAACAAGAGCTAGTCGTAGCTGGCTAACTGCATGCAGAAGGTACAGATTCGGAGATTAACCTAAGGCAAAGGCACACACTCGGTTTCAGTTTTGACCTGTTGCCTTTCCACAGCAAACTAGCTGCGGCTGGCAAAGTAGCTTTTTGCAAATGCGCGTTTGCGTACTGCTCTTTACTCAAAAGTGAAATATTTTCAGTTTATCTCTTGATAATTGTAAATTGCATATGTAGAGGATCATGCATGACAACAAACTAGCTATAACCAGAAAGCGCATGCACGAGATATTTTGCTGGATATTTTTTCATAACACGGCTTTTGGCATATATAGCGATATATAAAGAAATAAAGCAGAGCTAATTATAGGTGTTCTTGTACGTGAGAGAGAGCGATTGGCGGCGAGTTATGTTCCAACAAGGTGGACCAATGCAAGGATAGGATCAAAAGCTGTGCAGTGTGCAGCAGAAGCAGCTTCGTTCTCGATCGACCGCTTTGCATGAGCATGATGCATGCATGCTTTCCCAGTTTCCCTCCCTCTTTTCCGATGTCCGTCCCTCTCGATCTCTAGCTATAGCGGCTAGCTAGGGTCTGGACTCTGGACAAAAGCAGAGGCCTGGAAACCACGCGCGCCCCCCGGCGGCCTCTAGCTTTACTCTTTTGCGTTGCGTTGCGTTGCGTTGCGCTCCGGCCGGGGGGGCCGGCGGCCGCGTTAAGTTTCTCCTCCTCCATCAATCGTATCATCATCTCCGGCTGCTGCTGCTGCAGATGCTATATGTACGTACGTAGAACACGCGCTTTAGCATCATTTCACATCGCGCGATCTTGGCCGTCCACTCCCCCGCGATCCTCGATCTCGTACCCTTCCATCACCTTTAGTTATTCATTATTAGAACCCTAGCCAGCTTGCATCCACCAAGGCACCAAGCCATGGTCCGCAGCCCCCTCCTATAAATCCAGGTGCCCCCCTCCCCCCTCATCACCATTAAGCCAGCGCACAGTTGATCCATCCAAGCAATAAACTCGCTTAGCCACCACTAATCAAAACGTACAGCTCTCTCGATCTCACTGCCGTCACTGAACTTTGCTTATTATTTGATCGAAGGAGGGCTAGCTACTAAACGAAGAAGATCATCAGAGCTTCTTCCAGCCGCCGCCGCCATGGGAGGCAAGTCGTTCTTCTGCCCCATCTTCAGCTTCCTGCGCAAGTCGAGGCGGTACGACGACGACATGAGCGACTGGGACGGCCGGACCGGCTACGTGCGCAAGGTGCGCTCCAGCGACGAGGACTACGGCGGCTGGTGGGTCGGCGAGCGCGACGTCGACCGCAAGGCCTCCGACTTCATCAACAACTTCCACCAGAAGAAGCTCACCGTCTAGCTGCCGCTACCGCTTGCCCAGCATATGGTCGTCGTCGTCGACATCGACGACGTACGAACACCACTGCGACTACATCGATAACGACGCGCCACTGCCGGCAGCACCACTGGCCGGTCCACGCTCATGCATGCAGCTACGACGTTTCATCATTTATTAGGTTCCTTGATATTCTTATATGTTAATGTATATTGATTATATTAGTTCATCTCGTTTGTGATGTTATTATGTCGTACGTGCTCATTTAATCGATCAGAGAGGGTGATGAATAATTCGATCTGCTGGACAGACCTAGATCGATGTATGTCGTTTAATTTGTTTGTATATATGTATGCGCTGTATGTATGTGTACGTGTGTGTGGAGGCATGCATAGGGACGATGCATGGAGAGATGTATGTGTCGTTGTCCATCACACGTTCACATGTACATCAGTTAACGTTAATTATCACCAAATAAATAATGTTATGTATGCTCGATCTTGTTATCATATATAGACACGCACCTATACGGCTATACGTACAACAATTTCTTCGTTGTGGACTTGCATATATTTTCAGCACTCTTTCTTCTCCTTGATTAGCATATGTGCTCCGTGTGCACATGCATTAGTAAAACAAGCTTGAACTAATTGATATTTGAGCAAATTAAAAGAGAAAGGCGATGACACAGAGATAAATCTATTACTTGCCTATCATTTTTGTACTTCCTCTTTGGAGCTGTCATATGGCTACTGTCTACTGTCTACTGGTGTGAAAATCTGGAAGGTTTCACCCGATTTTTATGGCCATAAGGCCATTAGATCAACTTTTTAAATGGCTGAGATGAAACTGTTGGCGAAAAAGAATTCTCCACAAATTCATTTTTCTAAGTATCCTTGAACTAATAATAATCCACGTGAGTATGTCTGGGACGATACTACAACGTCTGAAATTAATCCACTTCTAAACCATAAAAATTCTATGATCTTTTTTTAGGGTGCTTCAATTTTTTTTATTTGAGATAGAACAGCTGCTGGTCCGTTTGTCTTTTCACAATTTGCAATGCTCTCTCAAATCATCTTGAATTTGTTTGTTCACACTGACAAGAGAACCAAGGAGTGTCCCTTTTATGCAGCAACAAAGGAAGACGAAGAAAGCAAAGGTACATGAGTTGATAGTGGTCATCATGGTATCGTCCATTACTAGTAATACATAAAACTGACGAATCAATTATCCATTTCTAATAACAGAAACAAATAAAATAAAACATAGTGGTCATATGACCTCATGAAACCGTCGATTACAATATGGAAAAAGGGTCTGTGCACATTGCACGACTGCTCTGCCATCACGCCGCGCATATCGCGCCTCTTGTCTGTTTCCCATATAGGAATAACCATGATTACACCTAGTATCAAATATGGTCTTGAATTTCCTTCATTTAATTGCTAAATAAAAATGGCTCAGGCTGAATTAAATCCAACAATCACTACTACAAAAAACATTTGTAGCAACAGGACAATTTTTTGTAGAGGCGGCTGGTGATGGAGCCGCCCCTACAGTGGGCGTGCTCAGGACCCACGAGACCGGCCGCCCCTACAAATGGCACAGTAGGGGTGGCTGGTGATACGACCCGCCTATACAAATGAGTCGATTTGTAGGGACGGCTCACTCATCAGCCTCTCCCGGTGTTGCGATTTGTAGGGGCGGCTCAATCACCAGCCGCCCCTACAAATGCCCCACGTATAAAAACCTGCAGCCACTTCTTTCTTCTCGGGTCACTCACTCCAACCCATGAAAAAAGGTAGGGAGGCCTTGGGCACCTCCCAAAAATGGCTCTACTAAGGGGGAAGGTTTTGATCTCAAATCCTTTGGTGGAGAGATGGTCGAAGATAAGAAAATGCCATTCCACACTTTTTTGAAGTTTTAATGGTTGGTTAGTGAGTAATTAGAGTTTTGTTTTTCTCTCTCTTCTATGGTGCTTGAGCTAGTTATGAAGCAAATTAGACTCAAGTTTTGAATGTACTAGGGTAAATTAGGTAGGGGAACAAGATCATACCCTTATTTGGTCCATGTTTCCTGATTTTAGTGAATAATTAGTTAGTTTTATGGATGTTTCATGTGCATGTAGATCTAGATCTAGATCTAGGGTTTGGTTTTTTTATTAATTTCATTTTTGTAAATTTATGTTCGATGAAATTGAACTAGGGTTTGCATGAAACATATTGGGTAAAATATAACTGTTGCTAATTGTTGTCTTTCAAATTGTTTATTGTAATCAATAAATATGTATTTTAATTATTTATAGATAAATAGGCCATTAATTAATTTTTCTCTACCATGGTGTGTTTGTATGCTTCATGTAATTATATTTGATTTATATTCATATATATCTGAAGTATATATAATTATTCTCAAGTAATTATTAATTTGATTCATTTTTATATATATCTGAATAAGTAGTCCTTTAATGTTTGTTTTGTTGTTGTTGTAAAAGATGGAGTACATGAACTCTTGGATGTATGGTTCGTTAAGGTTCAATGCAGGTTTCTGTGAAGAGGTGGATAAATTTATTGAAGCCACAGAGAAGCATGCAACGACGTTGACAGAGAATAAGGATACAATTATTTATCTCTGAAAAGATTGCAAGAACCGTATAGCATGGACAGATGTGACTATCATCAGATCACATTTAATTATGCAAGAATTTATTGAGGACTACACAGTGTGATTCATCATAGTGAAACGGTTATTGTTAATGATGAGGATGAGGAGGAATACGACGATGAAACCCTAGAATCCCTGTCCCAATATTTAGCATAGTTTGATGCACGAATGGATCCTAAGTTTGGCAATGAACAAGGTGGTGATGCTGGTGGTTGGGATGGTAACGACGAAGGTGGTGCCAATAATGATGGCGGAGCACGTGTCGGGGATGAAGATGATTTGGAGGACATGATTCGAGCCATTGGACCAGAGATTTTACTAAAGAGCCCGAAAGGTCTAGAAAATTTGGAAAGGGTGACAAAAGCATCGAAGGAGACTGTGTATGGTGTTGAAAAGGGATGTCTGACACATTGGACATTGCTATGTTTTGTGCTTGAGCTACTCATCCTAAAAGCTAAGTACGGCTGGTCAGACTGTAGTTTCAATTATCTATTGCGTCTCCTATCATGGGTGCTGCCACAACCAAACTCAGTTCCCGTCAACACATACCAAGCGAAGAAGGTCATAAGTCTATTGACAATGGGGGTTAAAAAATCCATGCATGCTCCAACCACTGAACCACTGTATCCTTTTTCGTGGCAAAATGTTCAAGTCACTGGATAAATGTCCCCGGTGTGGGGCCAGCCGGTACAAGAACAATTACCTTTACGGTGGGGACAAAGCCTCCACGGGGAAAAAGAGGAATGAGAAGGGTACGAAAAAGGTGGTACAATAATCTCAGTCCCCAGAGGACACTCCATTAGGCAACAATGCAAAGTAGAGAAGAATTCCTACCTTGGTAATGTGGTACCTGCCAGTGACTGACCGCTTGAGATGTATCTTCCTAAACCCTAAAGAAGCTGCACTCATGACATGGTGGGATGATGAGCGCAAGGTGGATGATGATAAGATTGCACACCCGGCTGATTGTAGTCAGTGGCAAATGATCAATGAGAAGCGCAAAGAATTCAGCGATGACCCAAGGAATGTACGGTTTGGCTTGAGCACCGATGGAATGAATCCCTTCAATGAGAGGATGAGAGATCATAGCACTTGGCCAGTGATCTTGACCATGTACAATATCCCAACGTGGTTGTGTCAGAAGAGAAAGTACCTTCTCCTCACTATTCTTATTTCTGGCCCTAAACAACCAGGCATTGATATAAACATGTTCCTCGAGCCTTTGATGCAAGAAATGGAGAGGCTATGGAGGAATGGGGAGCCGATGTACGATGCGTTCCGAAAGGAGGACTTCATATGTAGAGCAATAATATTTGTTACTACCAATGATTATCCCGTGTTGTTTGCTTTGTCTAGACAAATCAAAGGGAAGATGGGATGCTTAGTTTGCTTGGATGATACTACATAGGTGTTCCTGGATGCATCCAAGAAGATAGTTTACCTAAAGAACCAACGCTTCTTAAAGACAAGTCACAAGTACTGCAGCAAATTATTCTTTAGATATTATGACAACACCCCAGAGATTGAACCCTCTCCGAAGAGATGTCATAACGAAGAACACGTGTATAGAATGGTGAAAACATACGCATCGTCTATGGAAAGAAGAATCCGGATGGGATGAACAGAGATAGAAGCACACCTCCTGTCGAAGGCATACCTTTCAAGAAACAATCGATCTTCTTTCAGTATCTGCCTTATTGGTCAGACTTGGAGGTCCCCCATGCCATTGATGCTATGCACGTGTAGAAGAATGTCTTTGAGAGTCTCATTTCTACCTTGATGAACACAGGCAAGTCAAAGGATGGTCTGAAATCATGGAAAGACATGGTGCAGCTAAACATGATACCACAGCTTCACCCGATACCTGAGGCTAATGGAAAATACACTCTGCCTGTGGTGTGCTTCAACCTAACACCAGAAGAGAAGAGAGCTATATATACTTTCCTGAGGGGGGTCAAAGTCTCGACTGGATTTTTAGCGAATGTGAAGAAGCTAGTGTCGATGAAGGACTTGTCAATAACACACTGCAAGGCTCACGATTGTCATGTGATGCTGACAGTATTTCTACTTATTGCAATCAGGGCTATAAAGCCAGAGTTCTTAAAAATGGCCATCACCCGCATATGCTACTTCTTTTCGAAGATCTCATAGAAGACGATTGGCAAGAAAGAGCTGAGTGACCTACATGAATTTGTGGTGGAGACACAAAACCAACTAGAGATGTGTTTACCTCCTGCATTTTTTGATATAATGCCACATCTCATGATTCACATGGTTCATCAGATACAGGCGTTGGGCCCTTGCTACTTGCATGAAATGTGGTCCTACGAGCGGTTCATGTCGGTTCTAATTCGATACGTGTATAATCGAGCATACCTAGAGGGCTCCATGATAGAGGGTTACAGTACTGAAGAAGTCATCGAGTGCTGTCAAGAGTACCTAAAAGTACAGAAAGGGATTGGTAAACCCGATTCTCATCACAAGGGTATGCTGGCTGGGAAGGGCACCAGTGGTAGAAAAGTATTCATCGACCATGATTACAAAGAGGTGAGTTGGGCGCATTACAGTGTCTTGTAGAGTACACAACTAATGTAACCGTACATTGATGAACACTTGGCTATCATTATGGTAGAGAGAAATGGTCGTTCGGATGATTGGGTCATGAAACAGCACAAGCAATGACTAACTATATGGTTGAAGGACCAAAACATACCGCCTGGCGGAGGGGCCATCGAGACAAGTGACATCTTGGAATGCTTATGACATCAATGGGTATACATACTATACCCACGCAAAGGATAGTAAATATGTGAACTAAAACAACGGCGTTCGAATAGAGGCTGTCGATGGATTGGGGCAAAAGATCCAATACTTTGGCATCATTGAAGAGATATGGGAACTTGACTATGGAAGGAATATAACGGTGGCCCTGTTTCGATGCCGCTAGATCAAAGGGAAGACGAGATGCTTGGTTTGCTTGGATGGTACTATATGGGTGTACCTAGATGCATCCAAAAAGATAGTTTACCTACGGAACTGATGCTTCTTAAAGATAAGTCACAAGTACCGCAGCAAATTGAACCCCCTTCGGAGAGACATCATAACGGAGAACACATGTACAGAATGGTGAAAAACATACGCATCGTCTATGGAAAGAAGAATCCGGATGGGACGAACAGAGATAGAAGCACACCTCCTATCGAAGGCGTACCTTTCAAGAAATAATCGATCTTCTTTCAGTATCTGCCTTATTGGCCAGACTTGGAGGTCCCCCATGCCATTGATGCTATGCACGTGCAGAAGAATGTCTTTGAGAGTCTCATTGCTATCTTGATAGACACAGGCAAGTCAAAGGATGGTCTAAAATCATGGAAAGGCATGGTGTAGCTAAACGTGATGCCACAGCTTCACCCGTTACATGAGGCTAATGGAAAATACACTCTGCCCGCGGCGTGCTTCAACCTAACACTAGATGAGAAGAGAGCTATATGCACTTTCCTGAGGGGGCTCAAAGTCCTGACTATGTTTTCAGCGAATGTGAAGAAGCTAGTGTGGATGAAGGACTTGTCAATAACACACTACAAGGCTCATGATTGTCATGTGATGCTGATAGTGTTTCTACCTATTGCAATAAGGGCTATAAAGCCAGAGTTCTTGAAAATGGCCATCACCCGCATGTGCTACTTCTTTTTGAAGATCTCACAGAAGACGATTGGCAAGCAAGAGCTGAGTGACCTACATGAATTTGTTGTAGAGACACAAAACCAACTAGAGATGTGTTTACCTCCTGTTTTTTTTGATATAATGCCACATCTCATGATTCACATGGTTCATCAGATACAGGTGCTGAGCCCTTGCTACTTGCATGAAATGTGGTCTTACGAGTGGTTCATGTCGGTTCTAAGCCGATACATGCATAATCGAGCATACCTAGAGGGCTCCATGATAGAGGGTTATAGTACTGAAGAAGTCGTCGAGTGCTATCAAGAGTACCTAAAAGTACAGAAAGGGATTAGTAAACTCGATTCTCGTCACAAGGGTAGCCTGGCTAGGAAGGGCACTAGTGGTAGAAAAGTGTTCATCGACCATGATTACAAAGAAGTGAGTCGGGCGCATTACAGTGTCGTACAGAGTACACAACTGATGCAACCATACATTGATGAACACTTGGCTATCATTATGGCGGAGAGAAATGGTCATTCAGATGATTGGGTCATGAAACAGCACAAGCAACGACTAACTACATGGTTGAAGGACCAAAACATACCGCCTAGAGAAACCATAGACTCTATTACCATCAGTAGGTTGGCGGAGGGGCCATTGAGACAAGTGACATCTTGGAAAGCTTATGACATCAATGGGTACATGTACTATACCCACGCAAAGGATAGTAAATATGTGAACCAAAATAGCGGTGTTCGAATAGAAGCTCTCGATGGAGTGGGGCGAAAAATCCAATACTTTGGTATCATTGAAGAGATATGGGAATTTGACTATAGAAGGGATATCACGGTGGCCCTGTTTCGATGTCGCTGGATCAAACAACATCAACTTAACGAGATCGGATTGAGAGTCCTAGACCTCGAGATTCTAGGCTACCAAGATGACCCTTGGGTGCTCGCTTCACGTGTAGCACAAGTTTTCTATATGCCTAACCCACAAAGTGACCTCCCCCGAAGAAGAAGACAAAGCACGTGGTTTCCTCCGGAAAACAGTACATTATCGGAGTTGATGGCGTGGACAATGTTGAAGCTTATAATAACTACGATGAGATGCCGCTATTCAGAGACTTTCCTAAGAAGATCAGTGTTGTGGAAAAGAATCTACCCAAAGACATATTGACATGGGAATGAAAAGGTGTCAAGGGAAAAGTCGTTACAGCGGGCTAGCTAGTTGTTGAGAGTGGAGTATTTATGTAAGTGTGTGTGTTTGTAAGACTTCATTTATGCATGTGTGTGAGACTATATATTTATGTATGTGTGTGAGACTACCCTTTGCAATATCCAGATGAACTTATTGCAACATCCACTCTATTACTACTAAAATAGCTGTAACACGCAGACACTTGAAACAGGCACTTATTACTACTGCAATATGTTCGGACTACTATTGAAACACTTAAAACAAGCACTTAACACTTTATGAAATAAAGAAATGACCAAAATAAAAGTTGGAGATCTTGACGAGTTATATAACTTTTATATTCATCACCTTTACAGCTGAAATCATTTAACGGTTGAAAATCAGGTTTGAAGTTGTCATTTTCTAAAATTCAAACTTTGAATTATCCATAATTAATGACAAAGATAGATGACTAGACTAAAATAATAGAGCATGATTTTAGAAAATTTTAGGAAAAAAACACATCACATTTGGAGTTAGTATGAGCGAGAAAAACTAGTTACAAGTTTCAGCCATAGATTAAAAAGAGAAATCACACTTGTTCATCATTCATCATTATGAACTGTTGTGATTTTTCTTTTTAATCTCTAGGTAAAATTTGTAACTAGTCTTTCTCCCTCGTACTAACTTCAAATGTGATGATTTTTTCTAAAATTTTCTAAAATCAAGCCCTATCAAGTTACTGTGTTGATTTGGTCATTCTTTTCATTTGACAAAGTTGGAGCAATTAAAATTTTCAAATTTTAAAAAATAACAAGTTCTAACAAGATTTTGAAATACCAAATGATTTCACCTGAAAAAGTGATGAATACCAAAGTTGTATAACTCATCAAGATCTATAATATTTATTTTGATCATTTCTTCATCTGATAAAGTGATAGTAAACATTGTTCACAAATCAACATGTCTCTCGTATAGTTTATGAAACTATGAGTGATATGTGAATTTGTGAACAATGTTTACTAATACTTTATCAAATAAAGAAGTAACCAAAATAAAAGTTGTAGATAGTGATGAGTTCAACAACTTTTATGTTCATGACTTTTATAGTTGAAATCATTTAAGGTTTCAAAATCTTGTTTGAAGTTGTCATTTATTGAAATTCAAAATTTCAACTGTTCAAATTTTATCAAATGAAAAGATGACTAAAATAAAAGTTGTAAATAGTGATGTGTTCAACAACTTTTATGTTCATGACTTTCTTATTTGAAACCATTGAAGGTTTCAAAATCTTATTTTAAGTTGATATTTATTGAAATTTAAAATTTAAACTGTTTAAATTTGGTCAAATGAAAAGATGACCGAAATATAAGTTGTATATCTTAATGAGTTCTACAACTTTGGTACTCATGAGTTTTTCAGCTGAAATCATTTACTCTTTCAAAATATTATTTCAAGTTGTAATTGTTTGAATTTCAAATTTTTTATTTTTGATTTTTTCTTTTTCTATATTGTTTTGAATATCAGCAAATTGTTTCTATATATATTTGTGCATATATAGAATATTACAAAATATTATATACATTTACTTTGTGTTTTTGTGATATAAAAAATACATAATTAATAATTTAATAAAATGAAAAATACTTGTAGGGGCGGCTAGATCAAGAAGCGCCCCTACAAATGCATTTGTAGGGGCGGCTAGATCAGGAACCGCCCCTATAAATCGTCTGGGGTATATAAGCACGGGCGCTCGGGGGCCGAAATTTCCTAAGTGTTGGGCGCTCTCTTCTTCCTCCCGACACCGCCAGGCTGCCCAATCTCCACGGCGGCTAGGGTTGAGCCCTCGGTCGGCTGACCCGTCGCCTCCACCACGACTCGGTCCATAGGTGTGACAACAACCCCAAGCGCCTCGCTCTGCGCCACCAGCCCCACTGCCCTCCCCCACCTGGACTCCCTACGCACCACACGGAGGTCACACTCCGCGCCACCCTGACGCCTCCCTCAGGTCGCCGCCCTCCGCACCACTCAGGAGTCGGAGGGGCTCGGCTAGGTTGCCGCTTACCGCCTTGCCGGCGGGGCTGTCGAATCTCCACGGTGGCTAGGGTTGAGCCCCCGGTCGGCCAACCTGCCGCCTCCTCCATGACCTGGTGCATAGGTGAGACAACAAAGCCCGAGCGCCTTGCTCCGCGTCGCCAGCCCCACTGCCCTCCCCCACCTGGACTTCCTACGCGCCGCACGGAGGTCGCACTCCGCCCCGCCTAGGTGCCTCCTTCAGGCCGCCGCCCTCTGCTGTAACAACCCAAAAATCCACACACCAAAAATCACAACTACAAAATTTTTGTTGTTATCCTATGCAATGTTGAGTGACATTTGTAGGAGCTAACCCTAAGTGTTGCATTAGTTGTAACCCAACTAAACAATTTCATGAGCATGGCATGTAATTTGTTAATTATGTTTATTTAAATTCTAACAAATAAAGTGTTCCATACATTGTTAACTCAAATTGTGATTTGGATTTCCATTTGCTTTATGTTATGCTTAACAACTCCTTTAAAGAAATAAACCATAAAGTAATTATTAATCAAACCAAAGAATAAATGCGTAAAGAGAAAACTATTCCCATTTTTGTATAACAAAAACTCCACCAGATCTGAATTCAAATTCTAAAACAAAATTTGAATTCAAAACAAAGAAGAAGAAAAACAAAATAGAAAAAGAAAAGGAAGAGGGAAGCCTCGCAGCAGCCAGGCCTGCTCGGCTTTGCGGCCCAGCCAGCCCGACCGTGCCCGCCTTGCACCCAGCACACACGCATGTGGCCCACGAGCCAGCCCAGCACGCGCTCACACCCGCACGCCCGTCTACCTCGCCTGCAGCCGCCGCCACCCGGGCCCCACGCGTCAGCCACTCCTAGCCACAGAATCATCTTCCTCCCCACGCCGATTCCTTCTCCAACCAAGCCCTAGCCAACGTGGCAGGTGCGGACAAAGGGTCATGCTGGGAGCATGACCCTGTCTCCCCCTTGCGCCGCGCCTATGCAACCACACGTGGGCCATTGGATGCGATGCACGTGCCTCCACCGCTCGATCGTCGTTCGCCATGGGAGCTTTGGAGCTCGGCTATAAAAGCCCCGGCCCCAGGAGCCCTAGAGCTTTCCCATCGCCCCGTCGCCACTTAGTGGCCATCCACTGCACACCCGAGCCAAGAGAGGAAGGAGGAAGAAGCAAGGAGGAAGAAGCAGGAGGGAGAAGGGAGCCGCTACGGGGGGGGAGAAGCTCGCCAGAGCCGGAGCCAGAGCGGACGACGTTGCGCTGCACTGCACTGCTTCTGGAGCTACACGGCCGCGACCTGCCACCGTACCACCATCCTTTCGTCTTCGACACCAATGGTGAGCCCCAGTCTTTCCCTACTCACCGCAAGACCATGCTGCTCTGGCCATGGCGCTCCACACCGGGAGCGCATAGGCCAAGGCTGTCTCTGGCCTCTGGGAACACACGCACTCACGCGCCCGTCCACGACTACACCTAGACCGCCTCACTGGTGCCACGTAGTGCTCCTGCGTGCCTCGCCGTCGCCACCATGCTGCCGTGGCTGCCGTAGAGCCCCTACCAGCCACATGGGGACCCAAAGCCCCGCCTTGAGCCCCTAGACGCCCTCGCCGTGCCCCCACGGATCCATAGAAGCCCTTATCCACCCCGCCGAGCCACCAGGGAGCCTACACGCGCAACCTCACCGCCGGCGAGCACCGCCGAGCCGCCGACCACCATAGCCAAAGCCCTAGGAAGCCCTGGTCACCACCTCGACCCCACCACCGTACTCGCCGAGGACTGGTGAAGCTTTTTCTCACCTCAATTGTGCACTAGCGCCGCTATGGGGAGCTCGCCGGTGAGCTCACCACCGGCGGGAGCACACCGGGGAAGGAAGCAGGGGATTTCCCCTCGCTGGCCGCACATGTACATGCACCCAGTGCACGTAGACCATGCCAAAGGAAGGAAGGGTAGACTCGATCCACCGAGGACCTAGCCTACGGTCCATGGACCATGAACATAGGTCCACCGTGAGCCATGCGGAGTGGGCCGATCTATGAACCAGAGCCCAATAGAGGCCCGAGGCTATAACGTGGCTGCACCGACGCATGACACGTGGCGGGCTGAGCCTAGCCCATACCCAGGCCCAATCGGCCCAGTTCAAACCCGGTCCGTGTTGACCATTGAACGGTCAACATTGACGATTGACCTAGCCCCACACGTCAGCGACACAGAGACTCTAGACCACTCGTCAGTGAGTGACGTCATGCTAACGTCATGACGATGTCATGTGGGTCCCACCTGTCAGTAATAACACAGCCGAGGTGACGTCATGCTGACGTCACGATGATGTCAGCTGCTGACGTCAGCAGCCCTGGCCCCACACTTTAGTGACTATGAACCATTGACCGTTGACTCGCCCGTTGACTTGACGTTGACTTTGACCGGACCCACATGTCAGTGACTCAAGAGCCTCTGGACCCACCTGTCGGAACCGATGATGATGATGACGTCATGCTGACATCAGCAGGACCCCCACTTGTCAGCTTAGAGCCGAGCCGCTGACGTCATGCTGATGTCAGCATGCCACGTGGACCAGTCACAATGTGACACGTGTCAGCCCAGGATTAATTCGGCCTTTTCCGTATTCAGAAATGATTTAAACTTCAGAAATTCATAACTAATTCATACAAACTCAGAAAAATACGAAACTAGGACCAAAATTCATCTAAAATCGAGCTTTACGCAATAAACCCATGTTTGAGTGCATTTGGCTCTTTTGAATTTTCATTACTTCTTTGTGCTATTCTATAAACGTCGCTAACGTGACTATAATGCGATCGTTGCAGACTCGAAGGAGAACCAGATGGACGAGGATCGTGAGTACCGTGAGGAGTACGGAGACGACTACACTGAAGGTGCCACATCCCATCTAGTCTCATAGTACCTATTACGCATGGCTAATATAGAACTGCTATTGCTTTACTTTACTGCTACAATCATACTATGATAGGACTTGCATGGTAGTATGCTTACTTGATGGCCTCTACCTTGACGCAACCTTACCCTGCATACCCTGCTATTAGGCTAGACACACGCTTATCGCTATATTTCATTGCTTGTACTTCTACTATGCTTATACAACATTAATGTGTGGTGTTATCTAGACTATGGAGAGAGTGCTGCGTGTGTGACTTGGGTGTGTGGAGGGTGAGGGTTGTGTCGACCAAGTTGGAGTATACGACGAGCCTGGGGCAAGTCTTGCCGTGGGATGCTACCTGGGCACCCCTAGAATGAATACATGTGGTGGGTAAATGGTATATGAGGTGGCCCTAGGTGTGAACCTATGATGGGAGGAGCCCAGGGTGGAGGTGCTATGGTGGCATGGTAAATGGAAACCCTAATGAAGACATTCTGGCTTGGTCATCCCTAAGGACTTACTAGTACTCAGATTCACCGGGAAGCCTTACGTAACACTCACCCTATATGGTGCGGGACGGCCGAACTACTTGGTAGGATATTGTCACTACTGCTAGGTTGATAGCAGACAGTGTAAGGAGGTACGGGGTGCGGAGGATTTCCCCCACACCCTTCCGAGACTTCATGGAGACCTTGTGGACCTAGCTCATGACTCACAGTTTCAGCCACCCCAGACTAGACCTAGGGTGTACCAGGGCTGAATGGTTGGGTGGCATTATCCTAGGCTAGCAAGCGGCAGGAATTAGCCCAGTTGACGACGGTCAGCGAAGAAGGTAGATCTTGTGGTTATGTAAAACCTCTGCAGAGTGTATGGTTGATCGATCGATACATGTGCCGACTTGTCGGCTATGGACCTTTTCTGGGTTTTGCTTAAATTAGATAGTGAGATGAGTCCTTCTCTTCTTCCCTAGTGAGAGAGTGCTGGTCATAGCCAGGGGTTATGGGCCATGAGACAGTGCTGAGAGGGAGTTGGCCTGTCGACTGAGCGATGGTATGGTGGTGATGTGGTGATGATGTGGAGATGGTAGTACATCGATCCCAGGATCAGAACCTGGCTCCAGAAAGGGAATGGGGTGGAATGTGTGTGGGAGTGGTGTTAAAAACTTGACTATACAATAATATACTTGATATGCTAATACATAGGAAACCCTAGCCTTATAGGTTCCTTTTGATTATATCCAACTTGCATCCAATTTCCACAAAGCATAGCTCATAGGGTGGGAGTGGCCAGTACAAATCGTACTGATAAATTTTGGCATACAGGTTCTGCTGAGGAGTATAGCTCCGAGGAGTTTGACGGTTGAGGAGTTCATTCCTATGCTTGAGTTGGTGATCTTATCTTCAAGCTGTTCTGAATGAATGCTACTTTTGATTCCGCCAATGCAACGATGTAATAAATTATGTAATTCCGCACTATTTGTACTATGATATTATCGTTGTATGGATGTGGTATTCGACTAGAAATTTGGGTAATATGATCTACAACAATCTTATTACACTTCGACTCTATGGATTTCCCTTCGTGGAAATCAGGTCGTTTTAGTTGGTATCAGAGCCATACTTGACCATAGGATGAAACCCTCAGAAATGGATGATAGAATAGGACGTGAACAACCCTTCTTTCGGTTAGATACCGACCCTGCATTTACTTTTATGCAAGGCTTATCTATTATTGACCTACTAACACATGTTCCTTAAAACATGCAGATGGCAACGAACATCGACTGGCCGCCTCTAGGACCACTACCTCTGGACCACGCCAAGCTTACCTTCGACCTATGTGAGCTCGGAGGTTTTGCACAGACCCTCTGCCAAGTTCTCGTCATGTTAGGAGTTCCCGACGAGCTTGTCAAGGTCACTTGCACCAGGAAGCTAGCTCAGGAAGGAGGAATCGAAGGACTGATTGTCACCTCAGTCGAGTTCCTAGCTAGCACTACCTTACCTTCTGTCCCAGCTTTCACCGAGATGACGATAGAGGCCACAGTCGAGGAGGGACTACAAGCTATCTCACACAAGGCACTCCACAGAGTGATGAGGGACCACTACGAGCACCTGAAGATGACAGAGTTCCGTCTACTCCCCTAGGCCCTCGACCTCAGCCTTACCCCTAGTGAGTAGAGCTTCGCAGCCGGCAGAGTTATCTTTGCCAAGGAGGACAGATGCCTTCGTGTCTCAACTATCCACCTACTGGAGCAGGATAGGTATGTGACCCAGCTGGAGCAGAGGAGACATCAGGACTAGGCCCTTCTATGGGAGTACCAGGAGCGAGACTCATAGGGAGCATAGGAGCGAGCTAGTCTACTTGAGATAGTTGCCAAGCTACAGGATGAGCTCAACCGTCGTGAAGAAATTCACAGAGCCGAGGTCACCGACTTATAGGACAAAGCCGCTGACCTAGGCAACAGGAACTGCTACCTCGACAGCAAGGTCTTGGAGTTGGAGAGAGAATTGGATGACAAGAAGGCCGAGTTCAACTGTAGAGGAGATAGAGAAAGGTCCAAAGGGATTGATATGCTGAAAATCCAATCTCAGAACAAGACCATGACTCAGGATCTAGAGGAGTTCAGGAAGAAGGCCGTTCGCAACCAGGGTCACCTGATTGAGGCACTCAGGTAGAATGAGTACCTTCAGGACAAGTGTGAGAGGACTTGGCAGGCTTGGTAGAAGTCTGACAGGAAGCACCTCAGGGAGATGAAGGGTATGTGGGATCAGCTACCCAAGGAGATTCATAGCAAGACGAAGCCTAGGGTAGAGGAGTTTGAGTTAGCCCTGACTCGCCTCAACCTAGACGCCTGCCCTACCCTACCTAGAGCCAAGCCTACTGAGGAGCTCATCGAGGCCTTTAAGCACATGTCCCGACTTCACAAGTCTGATGAGGAGATCGAGATTGAGAACAGTCGTATCCCAGCTGCGGTGTACGAGTTAGAGTAGAATGACCCTGCATGGTCATGAGTCATGTCAGTGGCTTCCATAAGTTGTACCCCATGATGTACCCCTTATGAGATGTAATATAAGACCCTGTGTGTAGTACGATTCTCGCAAGTCTTCAAGTGTAGCTACTAGAGATGATGCTATGTAATAAAACCCATGTAATGAATGTTTTGGATCTTATTGCATCTTATGGATCTTATTGCTTCTTTGTAATGAGTGTTGGATAGTATAAATGATTTTCTTTAAATCATCAAAAATCAAGTAATCATACTAAATTATAAGCACTTATGGCACAAGCACTAAAATTCTTATGATCTGTGTTGTAGATGTTGAACCACCGATCTAATCGTCTAATGAACCGTGGACGTGCGCCCACCCCCGAACCAGTAGAACCAAATGGGGGGTGTGGTGGCAACAACTATGGCCATGGCCGTGGCTATGGATGTGGAGGGATACCCTTCAACCTAGAGAATACCCCACCGCCTGAGGAGAACATCCCGCCACCACCACCACCACCGACCCTGGCAGAGGTGATGGCACAATAGACCTAGCTTCTTGCAGCTCTTGTAGATGGAGCAAATCGTTGCTAGGGAGGACAGCAGAATGACTTCCAGAGGAAGTTGGAAGGATTTCTGAAGCTAAGGCCACCTACCTATGATGGCACCGACCCTGACCCGCTTGTGGCCGATGACTGGCTCAAGGAGATGGAGAAAAAGCTTGACCTTACTACTTTCCCCGACGATGAGTGTGTTGGAGCTGCCACACACCAGCTCACAGGTGCAACACGCGCCTTTTGGGACAGTTTTAGTGATTCCCATGAGGACCCTACCAACATCTCGTGGGACGAGTTCATCGAAGCATTCACTGAGTATCACATTCCCAAGGGTATCATGGAGGCCAAAGCTGAGGAGTTCTGCAACATCAAGATGGGAAAGGATAGGGTGACTGAGTACACTACTCGTTTCACCAACCTTCTGTGCTATGCACCTTCCTACGTTGTGAACTCTGAGAAGGAAAAGTTGTACTATTACCACAAGGGACTTAACCCGCACATCAAGCTGAAGTTTGGCGGTATTGAGAGTAACATGTTGCGTGCTCTGGTGGATCGCTGCATCCAGATCGAGAAAGATCGTGCTAAAGCTAGAGAGGAGTATAGGGAGAGGAAGCGTAAGCCTGAGGAGTCCTTCCGTGGCCATGATCTCAAGAGGTTCCATAGAGATGCATCACCCAGGGAATGCTCTCGCCACAACAGGGATGACAACCCTAAATCAGGTAGGGGTAGTGGAGGCTACACCGCTAAATACTCCCGCCCTGCTCAGGATCGTTACACCTGGGACCATTATGCTCAGGACTGCAACACTCAGGACCATTTCAACCATTCCCGTTTTGTGAATGAACGCCCAGCACAGAACCACTCCGCACTAAGCACTGGAAACTAGAAGGCACCCGCGCCAACCCCTACAGGCGGTATGCCTTTCACCTGCTTCGCTTGTGGCCAACCAGGTCACAAAGCCACTGAGTGCCCATAGAACTTAGCCACTCAGAAGTCTTAGTTCAAAGGATCTGCTACCTATGGATGTCTCAACCATCTAGACGCCGAGGAAGCACAGGCTGCCCCTGACATGGTGTACGGTATGTTTTTAGTTAATGGCAATACTGCATCAGTTCTATTTGACTCTAGAGCAACTTGTTCTTACATATCATCCAAGTTTGCATGAGAACATGACCTACCTATAACCCCACGTGAAAAGCCTATCATTACTAGTTCCCCTTTAGGAGACCTCAAGTGCACCCACATCTGTAAGGGAGTGAGTCTTACCATTGAGGGCCTTATCTTTAAAGCCTACCTAACCCTGTTACCTTCCACAAACCTAGATGTCATCTTAGGTATGAATTAGTTAACCATTCACCGAGGTATCATATCATGTTCACCTAGATATGTCCAAGTGACCCACCCATCAGGCCAAGTCATTAGATGTGAACCCCAGTCTAGAAAGTCCACCTCTATCATGTGTGCCCTTAAAGCCAGTTTAGAATCACAGAAAGAGGAGAAGACAGTTCATGATGTGCCTATGGTCAGAGACTATCCCGATGTATTCCCTGAAGAATTACCGGGTATGCCACCAGACCGTGATGTAGAGTTCATCATTGATCTTTTGCTAGGAATAGGACCGATTGCCAAGAGACCCTATCACATGTCAGTTGATGAACTGGCCGAGCTCAAGAAACAGCTTGATGAGCTCATCTCGAAGGGATATATTAGACCCAGTGCTTCACCCTAGGGATCCCCTGTTCTATTTGTTAAGAAGAAGGATGGCTCGATGAGAATGTGCATTGATTACCGGAACTTGCCAAGGATTGATGATCTGCTTGATCAGCTTTGAGGTGCCAAGTATTTCTCCAAGATTGATCTCAGATCTAGCTATCATCAGATGAAGATTTGAGAGAGTGACATCCCGAAGACAGCTTTTGTTACTAGGTATGGGCAGTTTGAGTTCATCGTGGTGTCCTTTGGACTCACGAATGCTCCTGCCTACTTCATGAACATGATAAATAAGGTTTTCATGGATGATCTGGATAAGTTCATGGTAGTATTCATTGATGACATTCTTGTTTATTCACCCACCACCGAAGAACATGAACATCATCTAAGAATCGTGCTTGAGAAACTAGCCCAACATCAGCTCTACGCAAAGTTCAGTAAATGCGAATTTTGGCTATAGGAAGTTGCCTTCTTAGGCCATGTACTATCAGCTAAAGGTGTCACAGTTGACCCGGCCAAGATTGAAGCTGTGAAAGAGTGGGATGAACCCCGTAATGTGACAGAAGTCAGAAGTTTCTTAGGATTGGCTAGATATTATCGCCGATTCATCGAAAACTTCTCCAAGATAGCCCGTCTGATGACCAACCTTCTGAAGAAGACTAAGGAGTTTGAATGGACGCCCAAGTGCGAACGAAGCTTCTAGGAATTGAAACAGAAGCTTACCACAACTCTTGTGCTAGCATTGCCTGATATCAGCAAAGATTTCATGGTCTATTGTGATGCATCCCGTCAAGGACTTGGCTGTGTATTGATGCAAGGTGGAAGAGTGATAGCTTATGCTTCTCGACAGTTGAAAGAACATGAGAACCGTTACCCTACTCGTGATCTTGAGTTAGCAGCAGTTGTGCATGCCTTGAAGATCTGGAGACACTACTTGATAGGCAACAAGTGTGATATCTATACGGATCACAAGAGCTTGAAGTACTTTTTCACTCAGGAAGATCTAAATATGAGGCAACATGTCACACCCCAAAAACTCCATTTTGGGTTGTGAATAGTTTTCAATGAATAAAATTAATGCTTTTATCATTTTCTAAAGTTTCCACGATTTAATTAGGGTTTTTGCAATTTATAATGTGAAAAATGTTGATTTTTAAATAACTTTTGTAATATAATGTGAAGGGTGTTGCATTCATGCCGGATGCATTTGGTGTTTATAAGTGCAAATGGTTTTGAAATATGATAGAGCGACGTTTCTTTCTCTCCAGGAATTTTTCTGACCTTTTCTGGAATTAAATTCCTTTTTCCTTGGGCTTAATATTTTTTCTTGATCTTTGCAACCATCTTTTCATGAGCTCAAACAACTTTAGTTGAGTTCCTCATCCTCCAATCTATCTCCAGGATTTTTGCGAGGATTTTTCTGAGCTCCGAGCTATTTTTCGTGGCTTAAAAAGCAATTCTAGATTTTCTGGAATTATTTTAATTCGCGAAATTAAAATAATCCCAAAACCCTAATTTTTCCACCGACCCAAATCCTGCCTATAAATACTTGCCGGTGTTCCTCTCGACGTAAGGGTTCCAGAAGTACATCCCGTTTCCGCAGCCGCCACCCGTAGCCTCCTAGATCGGACGCCGAAGTTCGGAAGAGGCTATGTTTCCGATGAACTTCCGGTGAGCTTTTCCAGGCAAACCGTCGTGTTCCGGCGACAACCACCACCACTTAGAGGTAGATCTCTTCGTTCTCTACACCGTGGTATATCCCATTACACGAATCCATCACCGTTTGACCGTTTTCCCATCTATTCTTCCTTCTCCGGCGAGTATCACCATGGCTAACTCTGTTTCCTGTGTTCTGCAGGCCACCGCCGCCGCTCTCTGGCCGGCCGGCCCAGACCCTCTCCCCAGCTAGCCGCCCCCTCCCACAGCCGGCCGAGCTCGGCCCTAGCTCCCCATGGCCTTCCCTTCCCTTCCCTCCCTTTCCTTCTCTGTTGGCCACACATGAACAGTACCGTGGTTTCTACTGTAGCGATCTGATCCAGAGGTTGAAGAAGGACCCGATTGTAATTATTTATTTTCAGGTTTCGCAGATAGGTCCTTGGTTCATTCAATTTCTGTCATTTTCATCAATTATTCCTTCATATCAAATCCGAATTTAATTCTTTCAGTTTCATCTTTTCAATATATATTTCTATCATTGTTTAATCATGCCAGTACTATTTATTTCATCTATTTCAGCGCATTTCATGTGAAATACCTGAAATGCCCCTCCTTCCGATAAATCTTCCGGAGTCCGTATCTTTTCCGTCCAATCTCCGTTTTCAGTGGTTCTTGCGCTCACACGATCGTAGAAATAAGACCTACAGGTAAGTAACCTTTTCATAAGTTGTTTATCATGTTTGGTGTACTTCTTTTATTTATTTGTATATGTTTGCTTGTATGTCTATGCGCCCGAAGATTTGCCGCGATGGAAGAGAAGTCATCGGTGGACCCCGAAGACCAAGAGTTGAGTTGTTATGCATTTCTAAGCCTAAGGCAAGTGTCCTTGACCATACTTGCTCCTACTTTTGTTTTGATTTGAGTTAGTTTAGTTAGACCATTAGTTGCATGCTGAGTCATAATTTGAATCCTATGTTAGGGTTTACTAGAACTTGATGTTATCATCCTTGTAACCTGGGTTGGTTGGGTAGCTATCTTGCTTAGCTTGCAGTCTTGGGTTGGAAAGGTTATCATTTAATATTGATTAATTATTTATGCAACTTGGGTTGGTAATGTTTATAGCAACATGGTGAATAGGAATCTGGCAGGATGATTGGTTTTGGTGGAGGTGTGTGCCAGATTTTGGGTAAATGTTTTCTGGTGGATTGTTGGAATTGGTGGAATGGATTGTGCTCGTTCCTGCTTGGATTCTAAGGACCGGTTCATGGACAAGTAACCTGGCTTAACAGCGCAACCTCGAGGGCTATATGGCTCTGGCCCTGGCCAAGTAATTAGTTTCCTCCAAGTTATGCTACATCGGGTCTGTTTGTGTGGCACAAGAGGGGGCTTTAGCAGTGGTGTTGGTACCCACTGTTAGCGGTTAGAAACCTTAGTGAAGGTGTAAAATAGACTTGGAGGGACTTTGTAAAGGCCTTGTAGTGTGACTGAAAGTGCATCTAGCCCTTTAGTGGGTTTTGGATGATTGAATAACAACGTGATTAAAGGACTAACCCATTTGCTAAGTGTGGACAGGTAATAGGTTATCTCACAGGTACTTAGTAAAAGCCAAAATGATGTGTTGTTGTATAAACAATCTAGTCAAGCATAAGACAACAATGCAAATACAATTCATGTGAAGGCTTATTTATTGTGGGATTTCCAATGTACTATATGAAAGCAAGCTCGTGATTATTAGTTAATGAGACATGAGGGATTGCATATGGAATGGTCTCATATTTGAAGCTTGCTAAATTAAAATGAAAAAGATAACAATACATATGAATGGATGATTCAACAACAAGATGTGACTTGATGGCTTGAGATGGTGAAGATAGCAAGGAAAGGCTTCGAGGTACTAAGCAAGGGTGAAGGGCAAGCGACGGCTTGGCGGCCGAAGAACCTAGCTAGGGTGAAGAAGAAAGTACTTGCATTTAGTTGAGGTACTAATCAAGCTAAAGATGGTCATATTGATGTGAAGAATCAAATCTATAATGAAGTATTTGATGGAAGTGACTTGATACATTTGGGATTATTCAAATTTGATGAATGGAATCAAGTCACATGCTCAAGATGGCTATGCTCAAGTGAAAAGATCAACATCAACATGTTAGCACCCTTACTTGATGAAGATTGGAAGGGACGGCATCAATTCAAAAGAAATCAACTCAAGTGGTATAAATTCGTTTTTGTTTCGATCTTGAGTTTAATAGGTATGCCGTACTACTAAGAGGGATGCATCATGTTGATAGATAATGTTTCATAAGTGCTCAAGCCAACCCATGTGAGGTTTGATTATTTGAGTGACAAAAGTGCTAACTGATTTCTTGCTGGTCTGGCAATACCGGACGTGTCCGGTATTCATACCGGACGTGTCCGGTATTTGTCCAGCAGCTGTAAAACTGTTGTTCTTGGGTTGGTTCATCGGGAGTTCTGACGTAGGTCGGGAGTTCCAACGGTCGGGAGTCCCGGCATGGGTCGGGAGTTCGACGTCTCGCACTTCAACTAACTTGGAGGTTACACTGTCCTGGTCATACCGGACGTGTCCGGTATTCATACAAGCCAACGGCTAGTTTTCAAAAGCCGTGAGGGTCGGGAGTACCGACGTGAGTCGGGAGTTCCGACGGTCAGGAGTTCCAACATAAATTGGGAGTTCCGACACCTCACCAACTTTAACTCAGTTACATGTTTTTCAAATATGCTGAGGGTCAGGAGTTCCGACGTGAGTCGGCAGTTCCGACGGTCGGGAGTCCCGGCATTCATTGGGAGTTCCGACACCTCACAACTTCACTGTAACTTAGTTACCATTGGCGCAGTGTGAGTCATACTGGACGTGTCCGGTATGCATACCAGACATGTCCGGTATTGCAACGGCTATAAAACGGCTAGTTTTTCAAGGGGGCTATAAATACCCCCAAGCCTTCACCTTTGGAGGCTACTGATTCTGCTGAGATAGACACACGTTTTTGAGCCTTGCCAACTCTCCTAAACCCTCTCTTAGTGAGTGTGTGATCCAAATTGCAAAATCAATTTGTGGGTTGAGAAAGAATTTGAAAAAGAGAGCAAGCCACCACTTGAGCACTTGTGCATATTGTCAATCTCGTGATTCGCATTTGTTACTCTTGGACTCTTCGGTCCTAGACGGCTAGGCGTCGTCAGAGAGCAACCGAGAGATTGTGATTGCTTCGGAAAGTTTGTAACGGTCGATTTTGCCGCCTCAGAATCATTTAGTGGAAGGAGGAAAAGGAGTTGGAAAAGACTCCGGCTAGAGTGACCTTCGTGGTACCCTCTAGGGCTGACCTTTGCTGGGTCGCCCGCAGCCCCCTCAACAGAGAGTAGGACTCGAACGAGTCCGAACTTCGGTAAAACAAATATTGTGTCATAATTCGCATTTCATTTGATATTTGTGTTGCTTTAGCTATTCTGTAGGTTCTCTGTGTATTTTACTATCTCTAATAGTTTCCTACAGTTTGGATTGAAGATAGAAATCAAAAGGAGCAAGTTAGGGGCAGGTCCACTGAAGTCGTGAATACCGGACACGTCCGGTATACCTACCGGACACGTCCGGTATTAACCCCTGCGCCAAACTGAATTGAATTGTATTCTAACTCTTTGGTTGCAGGCGTTTGGCTCCTAGATTCATTTAGTATCTTTTATATACTCTGTGGCTAACTTGTGAGGGGTGGTACTCTTTATTTGGAGTTTCCATTTTTGGAAACTCACTTTACTAATCGTTTCCGCAATTAAAGGTGTTAATTTTCAGAAACACCTATTCACCCCCCCTCTAGGAGGCATCCTAGGTCCTTTCAATTGGTATCAGAGCGAGGTTCTCACCTAAAGCTTCACCACCGTGAGAAAAGGATGTCAACGCCTATCGAGTTGGAGCTGGTGCTTCTCCAAAATGATGGTTCAAACTTTCTACCTTGGTCAATTAATGTACTCAATGCTTTTAGAGATATTAGTCCTCTTGTTGAGCATATTGTGGATGCAAGCATACCTCTTCCTATAGTTGATTGGAGCAACTACAAAAATTTGTCAAAAGAGGAAGAGATATGCGTGCAACTCAATGCTCAAGCTATTAATGTCATTTTGAGTACATTAAGTGTAGAGGTTTAAGATGAGGCAATATTCAATGGACAACCACCTCCGGAGAGTGCTCATCTCATTTGGACTAGACTTTTTGATTTATATGGAAAATCAAAATGTGATGATGCACTTGAGATCGAGTCAATGGAAAGTATGTCCATTGTGTCTTCATACAGCGAAGAAGCCTCACAAGACCTCAAGAGTGCCGAGCCGGAGCAAGAAGTGCAAGAAGCGCATGACCTGTCTCTGCCTACATGTACTGGACGTGTCCGGTATGCCTGTCGGACGTGTCCGGTATGGCCGAGGCAGCAGACCAGCAAGCAGCTATTTGCAATGATGCTCAAGCCCAGTGGCAACCAAGTGATGAGTCAATCTCAGTATCTCATGATACTAATCACTTGTGTCTCATGGCCAAGAAAAGCAAGAAGAAGAGTAACAAGAAAGATCAAGAAAAGGAGAAGGCTCAAGTGGATGATCAAGATAAGAGTGATATTGAAGTTGAAGACAACTACAACCTTGATCATCTCAACCATAAAGACAAGTTCATCATCATGAAGATAGTTGAAAAGAATGATGAGCTTAAAGAAGAGATTGAGAAGCAAGAGCAATCGCCTCAAAATCAAGAAAAGTTTCTCATCTCCAAATTGCAAGAGCTAAAGGCAATAAATGAGAGGTATGAAAAATTGTCAATTGAGCATGCTTTAGTTACTAACTCCTCTTCTAGTGTTTCACAACTAGAGAAGGAAAACTTCGAGCTCAAGGCAAGGCTAAATGAGCTACAAGCAAATTATGTTCATCTAAAGTGCTCTCATAAGAAAGTAGTAGAATCAAGCATCATGCTTGAGGTGGCTCATGAGGTTGTGATTACATCGGTAAAATTCTCTCAACCTCTCACACATCCGCTCACTAGTACACCGTCTCAATTAAATATTTCTTGTACTAATGAATGTGCTCCTCAAGCAAGCCAATCTTCGATTGAGCTAAATCTTATAGAAAACATAGAGCTCAAAGAAGAAGTGCAAAGATTAAAGAAAGATGTGATTCGGTTGAAGTGTAAGGAGAAAGCACAACCTTCTCAAGATAACCGTGATAACATGGTGAAGAAGCTTGAGAAGGGTTCAAATCTTGCTTCCTCCAAAGCCCAACAAAAGAATCACATCTCAAGCAAGGCCAACACAACCAAGAGCAAGAAACATGGAAAAAGGATGTGCTATGGTTGTGGATTGTATGGACATGAGTGGGCTATGTGTCCACACAAGAGTTGGGCCGACAAGGTTGAAGCCGCCAATCAAAAGGCTTCTACCAAGGAGGCCAAGCAAATAAAGAGTGATGGACAAAGTGCTTGTCTCATGAGCAAGAAATTGGGGTATCCTACCAAGAAATGCCCAATGTACAAAGAGGTAAGAAAGGAAACCCAAGTTGCAACTAGAAGATGCTATGGGTGCAATGAGATGGGCCACAAGGTTGATAGATGTCCATACAAGCAAAACAAGCATAGAGCAAACAAAGGCCGCATATGCTATGCTTGTAAAAGAAAGGGGCATCTAAGCTATGAATGCCCAAATGGTAACTCACCTAAGCCAAACACATTTGTTTATAATGATAAGCTTAGGAAGACCACAAATGGAGTTAGCATTAGCAAGGTGATGTGTTCACCACAAACTAGTGCTAAAGCCATTTGGGTGCCTAAGCACTTATTGACTAACTCAAAAGGACCCAACAAGAGTTGGGTACCAAAGTGTGCTTAGGTTAATGATGTAGGTACTTGGTGATGGGATGAAGGTTTTGGGGTGGTTGAGCAAGCAATTTGATAATATTCACTCAATCTATCAACCAATTCTTATCATAATCCCTTATATGGTTGACCCAAAGATAATTCAATAAACATATCATATATTTCATCCTCACCATTGGTAACAAGTACCTAAACCTTGTAGGATAGCCACTTTGTTCGTTTCGTGTTCTATAGTTCACAAATAAGTACATTTGTGAAATAATGAAAGTGGCTAATAAGATTCAATTAAAAGGAATTCTACTTTGCCATATGATGCTTTTAACGGCTCTCTAGTAAAGCAATTCATTTGTTGAGATGCAAGTTTACAATAAATACTAGAGCTAAAATTACAAGCAGTGAATTAATTGGTTCTGTCCTGAACCTATCGGACGTGTCCGGTATTACTATCAGACGTGTCCGGTATGGCCAGGGACAGAAAGTCAGTGCTTCTATTCTGTGTATTCCGGACGTGTCCGGTATATATACTGGACGTGTCCGGTATTACAGGAACCAGAACACTTTGTGAGCATCTCCCGAACTTAATTTTAAATATGGCAATTTTATTTAGTTTATGGTCAAAATAGAAAATTGACTTCCAAATTCTTAAAAGAATAAAGTGCTTGTTGAAAGTTATTCAAATTACTTGAAGCACTTATTTAGGGGGAGCTAAATTTCTATTTTTGCACCATTGTGAACTAGCAAATTTATCTAGCATTTTCTGTAGTTCTTTGGATGAAAATGTATCTAGCATGATTATTTGGCAATTGAGGTCAACATAAAGATCATCATGCTATTTATCCTCTTAGTGGTATTCCTGTGGGCTCAAGGCAAAGGTATGTGTTTACATACATATATTGTAAGTGCATTTAAGGCCCTTTGTATGTTAGAATGTGCATTTGTGTGACATAGGAGAGATGTTTTTTCAAAACCACTAACTAGCATGAGTAGGAAGTGTGAATTTGAAAAATTATTTGAATCTTGGTCTTTGTGACCTAGCCTTGTCATGTGATGATTATAGCTCTCCTTGATTGTTTGATTGACTAATCACACAAGATATGGCTTTCTTAAGTCCACAATCTACTTTGTCTCTCTCTCTCTCTCTCAAGTAAGCAAAATCTTGTATATGCCAAATATTTGGAAAAGAGAAAATCATTTTACGGCATTGGATAAGGAAAGTGATGATACTCGGATTGGATCAACATTATATACCTTTTTGGACTAAGAAATAACAAAAAAGGGGATTGGAAGAGAGAAAACACATTTTGGAATAAATTGGGCCAGCCCGTGTATACCGGACGTGTCTGGTATGATACCGGACGTGTCCGGTATGAACGGGACTATAAAAACAGAAGTACCCCTTTGGCCCAGACTTGTCTATCTCCTTCCAACCAACCAGCCGACGCCCTTCTTCCCACCTAGGGCGACTAAGGATTTCATCAAGGAAAAGAGAAAGAGGGAGATTGCATTGGAGAAGGCTTGGATCAAGGATTGAAGGCCCGTGGATTTGGATTTCACAACGTTCTCTCTTCTCTCCTCTCAAGGTACCCTAATCACGGACCTCGTCCAATCTACTGGGTCAATACATGATTTGGAAATTCCTTTGGTCAATATGCTGCATTGGTGATGTAGAAGCAATGCCCAAAGTTTGGTATTAATCCATGTTGATTTGAATCAAGCAACCCTGGTTAGGGATGCTGGTCGCCCATACCGGACGTGTCCGGTATGCTACCGGACGTGTCCGGTATGCTACCGGACGTGTCCGGTATGGCCTAGCAGAGCAGGCTCTCTGCTTCCTTTGATTCAATGCTATCCTAGAATTGTATATTAGGCACAGTTTCTTCTGTATCTATGTTTTGCAAATCTTGTGACAATGGTGTGTCGAGGTGATTGTAAAACCTTGGATAAAAGAATCTATGTCTAATTACAATTCAAAAATAAACTATGGGCATGTATCTAAAATTCTCTAAAAATCTTTGGATATAGGACAGCAGCCATGAGTGGACGACAGGAGCCAAGGTCTAAGCACAGGCATGATCCAGCACTTGAGAAGTACAAGAAGGCGAGACAGGATATGCATCCTAGATTCAAGCCAACCAGCAGGAGGTCTACCAGGGCTGCCTCTAGTGTAGCTGCTCAGTATGTAGAGGGGACCGGAAGCTCTTCTTCTGACATAGATACTGATGAGTTCAGAGTGGAGTCTAGAGAAGAAAGAAAGAGAAAGAGCACTGAGAGAGGATCAGATGGTGACAGCTCAGATGAGGAGTAGGAGATTGAGGAGGAGGAGTCAGTTCCTCCAACTCAGCACCAGCTTGGTCAGGGGATGCATTATGGTCTTCTAGAGACACGTCTGCCTAATGTGCCCTCCTATGTTCCTAGGGTTGACTACAGGGGAAAGGGTATGACTAGGAGAGCTAGAGATGAGCAAAGGGTTGATCCAAGAGGCTTACCTAAGGTTCAGTACGATCACCGCTTCTAGACAGCTTTTCAACTAGACTTCTACTCCAGTGTGATTCTCACCAGGAACCCAGTGATTGCCAGGTCTCAGTGGATTTACTGGCAATATATTAGAGAGTTGCAGAAGGCCTCAGTTGATCATGCTATTGCCATCTGCCAGAGCACAGGAGTTTATGAGATCATGGAGTTCCAGCATGACTAGAACGCAGAGGTAGTAGCTCAGTTCTATGCTACTCTATTCGTTGAGGAGGATGAGAGGCGGATGCACTGGATGCTTGAGGGCCAGTGGTACAGTGTTGACTATGATGTATTTGCCGCCTAGCTTGGCTTCTCTGAGGATGATCTCCAGAGGGACAGGATCCACACTGAGCAGGTGTTACCTCCTGAGCAGCTCGCCTACATGTATCCTCCAGGTGGTGAGAGAGGAGCTGTGGGGAAGGTTCTAGGTCTTCATCCCACTTACAGATACCTAGACAGGATGTTCAGGAAGACTATTGACTGCAAGGGTGGAGACAAGGGCAACATTGCAGATTACTCTAGGAACCTACTCCACAGGATGGCACCTGATGCTCGGCCTTTCAGCGTATTTGACTTCATTTGGTCCGAAATCAGGAGTGTTGGAGAGAGGCCCCTCAAGGGGTGTGGTTTTGCTCCTTATATCATGCATATGATTGAGCAGGTGACAGGGCACACATTCAAGTATGATAAGATTCACAAGGCCCTGAAGATTATTGCAGATCTACCTAAGACAGGATTACCTCCAGCAGGACCAGGAGGAGGAGCAGCAGCACCAGAGGCAGATGCACTTGGGAGTGGTGCACCAGCAGGAGCTTCACCTTCACCACGTGCTCCTTCACATTCTACTTCACGCTGTGGCAGTCCTCCCTCACCTATCTGCAGGCTTTTTAGCTCCATATTTGGGATGTGCTGTGACATCCAGACTAGGCAACAGAAGGAGAGGGAGGCTAGGAGAAAGGACACTCGAACCTTGAAGCAAATTGCTTCTAGGCTTGAGCTTGATCCTCCTAGGTCTCCTCTATCAGATGAGGCAGCTAGTGAGCAGGAGACTGAGGAGCAGTAGTAGGCTAGATATGACAGAGAGTATGTTGAGTTCATACAGCGACAGCAGCAGCAGCAGGCACCTAAGCACCCTGACACTCTACCACTTCAGGCTCATCTGCCTACTCACTCTCAGCCACGTCCCAGCACTGCCAATGACTATGCTATAGATTGGTGGAGTGACTTGACAGGTGGTGGCGGCTACTATGGCTCTAGTGGCTACGACCCATCTGGTGCCGGTGGTTCTCGTCCAGCTGGTGTTACCCGCTCTGATGACGAAGATGCTGGGAGAGACGATGATGATGATGAGTGATGCCAGAGATTAGTGACAGCTTGTAGCCCCTTTGTCCTTAGTATGTCATTGTTGGACCTTTGTGGTGATAGATGACAAAGGGGGAGAGAGACTGATTAAAGCTTCAGGATTGTTTCATTTGCTTATCTTTGTACCTGAAGATATGTACTGCAGGCTGTAGTTTGTTTTTGAGCTTCATTGATTATATCTTGTGAGAGACTTATGCTTTATCTATGTATCTCTTGAGACATGATCCTTATCTATATATCAGTGGTTTCTGGACTTGAGAAAATTTGTAATGAGTGCTATGTGTGAATTACATGTGTCATATTTATTTTCATAAGGACTATGCATGCTAGAATGAAAATATTTGATGTGATGCCTTTATATTTATTCTTGTATGATATATCTTGTCATATGCATCACGGTTTCTCTTTGTCACACACACATGCACCCCACGGATGAAATGATTTAGGGGGAGTCTCCTATTTGTTTTAGTATGTGCAATTGACATAGTTTTCAAAAGCCGTGAGGGTCGGGAGTACCGACGTGAGTCGGGAGTTCCGACGGTCGGGAGTTTCGACATAAATCGGGAGTTCCGACACCTCACCAACTTTAACTCAGTTACATGTTTTTCAAATATGCTGAGGCTCAGGAGTTCCGACGTGAGTCGGGAGTTCCGACGGTCGGGAGTCCCGGCATTCATTGGGAGTTCCGACGCCTCACAACTTCACTGTAACTTAGTTACCATTGGCGCAGTGTGAGTCATACTGGACGTGTCCGGTATGCATACCAGACATGTCCGGTATTGCAACGGCTATAAAACAGCTAGTTTTTCAAGGGGGCTATAAATACCCCCAAGCCTTCACCTTTGGAGGCTGCTGATTCTGCTGAGATAGACACACGTTTTTGAGCCTTGCCAACTCTCCTAAACCCTCTCTTAGTGAGTGTGTGATCCAAATTGCAAAATCAATTTGTGGGTTGAGAAAGAATTTGAAAAAGAGAGCAAGCCACCACTTGAGCACTTGTGCATATTGTCAATCTCGTGATTCGCATTTGTTACTCTTAGACTCTTCGGTCCTAGACGGCTAGGCGTCACCGGAGAGCAACCGAGAGATTGTGGTTGCTTCAGAAAGTTTGTAACGGTCGATTCCGTCGCCTCGGAATCATTTAGTGGAAGGAGGAAAAGGAGTTGGAAAAGACTCCGGCTAAAGTGACCTTCGTGGTACCCTCTAGGGCTGACCTTTGCTGGGTCACCCGCAGCCCCCTCAACGGAGAGTAGGACTCGAACGAGTCCGAACTTCGGTAAAACAAATATCGTGTCATAATTCGCATTTCATTTGATATTTGTGTTGCTTTAGCTATTCTACAAGTTCTCTGTGTATTTTACTATCTCTAATAGTTTCCTGCAGTTTGGATTGAAGATAGAAATCAAAAGGAGCAAGTTAGGGGCAGGTCCACTGAAGTCGTGAATACCGGACACGTCCGGTATTAACCCCTACGCCAAACTGAATTGAATTGTATTCTAACTCTTTGGTTGTAGGCGTTTGGCTCCTAGATTCATTTAGTATCTTTTATATACTCTGTGGCTAACTTGTGAGGGGTGGTACTCTTTATTTGGAGTTTCCATTTTTGGAAACTCACTTTACTAATTGTTTCCGCAATTAAAGGTGTTAATTTTCAGAAACGCCTATTCACCCCCCCCCCCTCTAGGTGGCATCCTAGGTCCTTTCAGTGACCCCACTGAGCACCTAGGTAGTGTGAAGCGTGATGGGGAAACATGACTCGTGGTGAAAGTGTGAAACCTCTGCAGAGTGTAAAACTGATATATCAGCCGTGCTCACGGTCAAGAGCAGCCTGGACTTCTTCTTGATTAGATGGCTCTAGTTCAATTGGGAGGCTTGGATGGAATCCAAGTGTTGGTTGGCTTGGATGGAATCTAGGTGTGGTGCTCAGATGGGATCTAAGTGTTGGTTTCATTGGTTCTCTGAGGAGGAAGAAGATCTCACCTAGTTAAATAGGTGCTTAAGGTTTAAGATAATAGGTGTGTTGCTTAAGTGCTTGTGTCAAACCCTGTTAGCCTTTCCTTGTGTTGGCCCTCATGTCATACTTTCCTACACTTGCGGAGTACATTTTGATGTGCTCACCCTTCTCTTTGTCCCCTTTGCTACCCCACCCAGCGGTTCAGACTGGAAGATGGAGTTTCTAGAAGATGGCATTTTCCTGAAGATGGTGTCAATGCTAGGCTGGTGTACCCCTAGTCAGCTGCCTGAAGGGATGGAGACCCTGTTCTGCTGGAACTCTGATGTAATTTTGTGTTTAGACCCTCTGGTCATTTTTTATATATGTAATCGCTTTTGTAATAAACACTGCAATGTATCATTTTGTCGTCGCATGTATGAATAAACAGATCCTGGCATACATATGATGTGCACTCGGTTTTGTCCTTAAAATTGGGTGTGACACAACGCCGATGGCTAGAGTTGATCAAGGACTATGACCTAGAAATTCACTATCATCCGGGAAAAGCTAATGTAGTCACAGATGCTCTCAGTCGCAAGAGTTACTGTCACACTTTGATCACTGAATCCGTACCACCTGAGCTCAAGGAAGAGATTGAAGATTTCCAACTTGAGATATTACCGCATGACTTGTTGAATGAGCTCTGCATATAGTATGATCTCACAGATCGCATTCGTCAAGCTCAGAAAAATTGTGAAGAGATCGAATATCTCTGTGGTCTGATGAAACTAGGCTACAAGACCAACCACCATGAAGATGAACAAGGAACCATCTAGTTCAAGGATAGAATTTGTGTCCCTTTTGATCCAGCCCTACGAGAGGAAGTTCTGTCAGAAGCACATGATTCTAAGTACTGTATTCACCCTGGAGGTTCAAAGATGTATCAAGACTTGAAGAAACACTTTTGGTGGAAAGGCATGAAGACAGACATTGCGGGACATGTGGCACGATGTGACACCTATAATAGAGTCAAGGCTGAACATCAAAGGCCTGCAGGATTGCTGAAGCCTCTTGACGTTCCCAAGTGGAAATGGGAGAGCATATCCATGGATTTCATAGTTGGATTGCCCCGTTCGCAGAAAGGCAATGATTCCATCTGGGTGATTGTTGATCGTTTGACCAAGATTGCTCACTTTGTACCAGTTAAGACCAAGACCAATGCCGAAAAATTAGAAGATCTATATGTTGAGCATATTCTCAGACTGCATGGAGCTCCCTCTAGTATTGTATCTGATCGTGGTCCTCAGTTTGTGTCCAGATTCTGGGAAGCCCTACACAAGTCCATTGGAACCAAACTTGATTTCAGTACCGCTTATCACCCACAGACAGATGGATAGACTGAACGAGTGAATTAGATCTTAGAAGATATGCTTCGTGCTAGTGTACTGAATTATGGCTCTGATTGGGAGAAATGCCTACCCTATGCAGAGTTCTCTTACAACAACCGCTACCAAGCCAGTATCAAGATGTCGCCATTCAAAGCTCTGTATGGCAGACCTTGTAAGACACCGTTGATGTGGTCCCAACTAGGAGAAAGATCGTTCTTTGACTCCGCTAAGATTCAAGATGTCGAAGAAGGAGTTGCTCAAGTGAAGGAGAATTTGAGAATTGCTCAAAGTCGATACAAGAGCTATGCTAACAGAAGAAGAGAACTTGAGTTCAATGTGGGAGATTTCGTCTATCTCAAGGTATCCCCGCTATGAGGAACTGTCAGATTCCATGTGAAAGGCAAGCTTGCCCCTAGATTTGTTGGGCCATACAAGATCCGCAAAAGGATTGGAAAACTCGCTTACAAACTTGAGCTACCTGAGGAATTGGTGGGTGTACATCCCATATTCCATGTCTCACAGCTACCCAAGTGTTTGAGAGTGCCCGATGAAGTAGTTCCAACTGATTCACTTGACATTCAAGATACACTTGAGTATAAAGAACATCCTATCAGAATTCTGGGCAGAGATACCAAAGAGACCCAAAGCAAGACTATTCCTATGTGCAAGATCCAATGGAGCAACCACACTGAGAGAGAAGCAACATGGGAGAAAGAGTCTAACCTCCGGCTACACTATCCTTATCTCTTCGAAGGGTACGCTATGCTTTAATCTCGGGGACGAGATTCTGTTAAGGGGGTAGGACTGTAACAACCCAAAAATCCACACACCAAAAATCACAACTACAAAATTTTTGTTGGTATCCTATGCAATGTTGAGTGACATTTGTAGGAGCTAACCCTAAGTGTTGCATTAGTTGTAACCCAACTAAACAATTTCATTAGCATGGCATGTCATTTGTTAATTATGTTTATTTAAATTCTAACAAATAAAGTGTTGCATACATTGTTAACTCAAATTGTGATTTGGATTTCCATTTGCTTTATGTTATGCTTAACAACTCCTTTAAAGAAATAAACTATGAAGTAATTATTAATCAAACCAAAGAATAAATGCGTAAAGAGAAAACTATTCCCATTTTTGTATAACAAAAACTCCACCAGATCTGAATTCAAATTCTAAAACAAAATTTGAATTCAAAACAAAGAAGAAGAAAAACAAAATAGAAAAAGAAAAGGAAGAGGGAAGCCTCGCAACAGCCAGGCCTACTCGGCTTCGTGGCCCAGCCAGCCCAACCACGCCCGCCTTGCACCCAGCACGCGCGCACGCGGCCCACAAGCTGGCCCAGCTCGCGCTCACGCCCGCGTGCCCGTCTGCCTCGCCTGCAGCCGCCGCCACCCAGGCCCCACGCGTCAGCCACTCCTAGCCACAGGATCATCTTCCTCCCCACGCCGATTCCTTCTCCGACCAAGCCCTGACCAGCGTGGCAGGTGCGGGCCAGGGGCTGTTAGATGCGATGCACGCGCCTCCACCGCTCGATCGCCGTCCGCCATGGGAGCTTTGGAGCTCGGCTATAAAAGCCCTGGCCCCAGGAGCCCTAGAGCTTTCCCATCGCCCCGCCGCCACTTAGTGGCCATCCACTGCACACCCGAGCCAAGAGAGGGAGGAGGAAGAAGCAAGGAGGAAGAAGCAGGAGGGAGAAGGGAGCCGTTGCGGGGGGGAGAAGCTCGCCGGAGCCGGAGCCGGAGCGGATGATGCTGCGCTGCACTGCACTGCACTGCGCTGCTTCCGGAGCTACACAGCCGCGACCCGCCACCGCACTGCCATCCTTTCGTCTTCGACACCAATGGTGAGCCCTGGTCTTTCCCTGCTCGCCGCCAGACCATGCTGCTCTGGCCATGGCGCTCCACACCAGGAGCGCGTAGGCCAAGGCCATCTCCGGCCTCTGGGAACACACGCACTCACGCGCCTGTCCACGACTACACCTAGATTGCCTCGCTGGTGCCATGTAGTGCTCCTGCGTGCCTCGCCATCGCCACCATGCCGCCATGGCCGCCGTAGAGCCCCTACCGGCCACATGGGGACCCGAAGCCCCACCTTGAGCCCCTAGATGCCCTCGCCGTGCCCCCACGGATCCATAGAAGCCCTTATCCACCCTGCCGAGCCACCAGGGAGCCTACACGCGCAACCTCACCGCCGGCGAGCACCGTCGAGCTGCCAACCACTGTTGCCAAAGCCCTAGGAAGCCCCAGTCACCACCTCGACCCCACCATCGTACTTGCCGAGGACTGGTGAAGCTTTTTCCCACCTCAATTGTGCGCTAGCGCCGCTGTGGGAGCTCGCCGGTGAGCTCACCACCGGTGGGAGCACGCCGGGGAAGGAAGCAGGGGATTTCCCCTCGCCGGCCGCACACGTACATGCACCCAGTGCATGTAGACCATGCCGAAGGAAGGAAGGGTAGACTCGGTCCACCGAGGACCCAGCCTACAGTCCATGGACCATGAACACAGGTCCACCATGAGCCACGCGGAGTGGGCCGATCTGTGAACCAGAGCCCAGTAGAGGCCCAAGGCCGTAACGTGGCCGCACCGACGCACGACACGTGTTGACCATTGACCGGTCAACATTGACAGTTGACCTAGCCCCACAAGTCAGCGACACAGAGACTCCGGACCCACTCATCAGTGAGTGACGTCATGCTGACATCATGACGATGTCACGTGGGTCCCACCTGTCAGTAACAACACAGCCGAGGTGATGTCATGCTGACATCATGATGATGTCAGCTACAGACGTTAGCAGCCCTGGCCCCACACGTTAGTGACTACGAACCATTGACCATTGACTTGCCCGTTGACTTGACGTTGACTTTGACCGGACCCACATGTCAGTGACTCAAGAGCCTCTGGACCCACCTGTCGGAACCGATGATGATGATGACGTCATGCTAACATCAGCAGGACCCCACTTGTCAGCTCAGAGCTGAGCCGCTGATGTCATGCTGATGTCAGCATGCCACGTGGACCAGTCATAATGTGACATGTGTCAGCCCAGGATTAATTCGGCCTTTTCCATATTCAGAAATGATTTAAACTTCGGAAATTCATAACTAATTCATACGAACTCAGAAAAATACGAAACCAGGACCAAAATTCATCTCAAATCGAGCTTTACACAATAAACCCATGTTTGAGTGCATTTGGCTCTTTTGAATTTTCATTGCTTCTTTGTGCTATTATATAAACGTCGCTAACGTGACTATAATGCGATCGTGGTAGACTCGAAGGAGAACTAGATGGATGAGGATCGTGAGTACCATGAGGAGTATGGAGATGACTACACTGAAGGTGCCACATCCCATCCAGTCTCGTAGCACCTATTACGCATGGCTAATATAGAACTGCTATTGCTTTACTTTACTGCTACAATCATACTATGATAGGACTTGCATGGTAGTATGCTTACTTGATGGCCTCTACCTTGATGCAACCTTACCCTACATACCCTGCTATTAGGCTAGACACACGCTTACCGCTATATTTCATTGCTTGTACTTCTACTACGCTTATACAACATTAATGCGTGGTGTTATCTGGACTATGGAGAGAGTGTTGCGTGTGTGACTTGGGTGTGTGGAGGGTGAGGGTTGTGTCAACCAAGTTGGAGTATACGATGAGCTTGGGGCAAGTCTTGCCATAGGATGCTACCTGGGCACCCCTGGAATGAATACCTGTGGTGGGTAAATGGTATATGAGGTGGCCCTGGGTGTGAACCTGTGATGGGAGGAGCCCGAGGTGGAGGTGCTGTGGTGGCACGGTAAATGGAAATCCTGATGAAGACATTCTGGCTTGGTCATCCCTAAAGACTTACTAGTACTCAGATTCACCTAGAAGCCTTATGTACCACTCGCCCTATATGGTGTGGGACGGCCGAACTACTTTGTAGGATATTGCCACTACTGCTAGGTTGATAGCGGATAGTGTAAGGAGGTACGGGGCGTGGAGGATTTTCCCCACACCCTTCCGAGACTTCATGGAGACCTTATGGACCCGGCTCATGACTCATAGTTTCAGCCACCCCAGACTAGACCTGGGGTGTACTAGGGCTGAATGGTAGGGTGGCATTAATCTAGGCTAGCAAGCGGCCAGAATCAGCCCAATTGACGACGGTCAGCGAAGAAGGCAGATCTTGTGGTTATGTAAAACCTCTGCAGAGTGTATGGTTGATCGATCGATACATGTGCTGACTTGTCGGCTATGGACCTTTCCTGAGTTTCGCTTAAACTAGATAGTGAGATGAGTCATTCTCTTCTTCTCCAGTGAGAGAGTGCCGGTCATAGCCAGGGGCTACGGGCCATGAGACAGTGCCAAGAGGGAGTTGGCCTGTCGACTGAGCGATGGTATGGTGGTGATGTGGTGATGATGTGAAGATGGTAGTACATCGATCCCAGGATCGGAACCTGGCTCTAGAAAGGGAATGGGGTGGAATGTGTGTGGGAGTGGTGTTAAAAACTTGACTATACAATAATATACTTGATATGCTAATACATAGGAAACCCTAGCCTTATAGGTTCCTTTTGATTATATCCAACTTGCATCCAATTTCCACAAAGCATAGCTCATAGGGTGGGAGTGGCCAGTACAAATCGTACTGATAAATTTTGGCATACAGGTTCTGCTGAGGAGTATAGCTCCGAGGAGTTTGATAGTTGAAGGGTTCGTTCCTATGCTCGAGTTGGCGATCTTATCTTCAAGCTATTCTGAATGAATGCTACTTTTGATTCTGTCAATGTGGTGATGTAATAAATTATGTAATTCCGCACTATTTGTACTATGATATTATCGTTGTATGGATGTGGTATTCGACTGAAAATTTGGGTAATATGATCTACAACGGTCTTATTACACTTCGACTCCGTGGATTTCCCTTTGCGGAAATCAGGTCATTTCATCTGCGCCACTCACGAGTTAGAGGGGCTCAGCTGGGTTGCCGTTTGCCGCCTTGCCGGCCGGGCTGTCGAATTCCGGCGCCCCTCCCACCGCCATTGAATTCATACGTGCTGGAGATAGTTTTGAGGAGCTTCATGCTTCTCCTCTCCACTTCTTCTCTCATCATGTGTTTCTTGGTTTTTCCCCTCCCTGATATCTTGGATTCTTGGTTTCTTGGGCTCTTGTTTTTCAAGCCGAGCGTTCCCTGGTATCCGTCCCCTGATTTCTTTCTGCAACGCAGCTGTCAGAGTTCAACACTAGGTCTACAGCAACCGAGGTCCAGGTGCAGTTCAAGTTCAGATTTACTTTCATCGGTGTGGTATGTCTATCCTTCCATCATTCTTCCATCTTATATACTTGCTTCTCGCAAATATACTTTCTTTCTTGCTATGTTGTATGACTGTATCTTCTTGTTCATGCATGGTGTTTTGTGTTCGTTGTACTGTACTGAATCGACAGTATTGCATCACGGCCAAACTTAGTTCAAAACTTGTATAAATTTTTTTTACACAACAATACTAGATGATGCAAGCAGTGAAACTGTGAATTTTCAGAAGTTTTGCTGTTAATTGTGATCGGGGGCAATCCTAGGTGTGATGTGTTATTGATTAATGATCACCTAAAGATGCGCACATGTTGTGTTGACTGAAACTAAATTCATGGTTAATAACCTATAGATGGTAATCTAGAAAAATTTTGTCAAAACTGGTTCGGAAAAAGGATAGACAGGATCACAAGAAAAATACCAACATTTCTATGTGGGGCATTGACTACTCAAACTTAAACTCGTTCTATGAACTTTGGAAAGGTAAGAGAATTTTGTTAGTTTTTTTGTTATATATGTGTTAAATATTTAGTTGAAATAGTACAGCATTCTGATAATTCAATTATTAAAACACCAAAAAAATTATCAACATTTCTATCTTCTGCAATCCGTGCCAGCTAACTATAGAACATATCAGGGAACTAAAAACATAACTAGCAGACATTGTTCTATTGGAACTTGGTATTTGATGCTGCGCAGATTTACCGTTTTCTTTTTCTAATATTTTGACATGAAAAGTATTTATCTTGTTTCCAGAATCCTAGATAATAAATGCCATTCCTAAATATTTGTCTTTCTACAGCTATACCAGATGCATTCTCAATTAATGTTTTTTTCCTTAATGTATGGATATATGGGAATGGGACTGTTATTTCAAATCTTCATTATGAATTTGAATGGAGAGTTATAATACCGAATTACTTAATTCAGAACTCTATCACAATTAACACTTTTCTTGCTTTATTATATGTTTGTCAATTCGATGCAGTTCTGACATAATATATATAACTTCATCCGCCATGCTCACCATTAGGCAGGAGTCAGGACCTAGGAGCTTCCTTGTTCTGAAATGTAACTAAGAATGGCATATATGATCATGTGACTTCAAACATGTGTTCGTATACATCTGATACCCTGGACGTGCAGGTGCCATGGCTGGTGTCTAAGGAGAAAGGGTGGGTTAGGGAATGAAAAACTGTGGTAAGGGGATTGACTTCTTTACTGATCAAGTCAATGGGATCTGTACACCTTGTAGGGACTAGCAGAGGTGGACCTAAACATTTTTAGAGCCTGGGTGAAGATAACAACCGATAAAAATATATTGACTATTTCTATAAATGGAAGTCAAAGAACTTAATAATATGGTACTAAAATCACCATACACTAAGACAAAGGAGATATTACAACATTTGTCTCATTACGACCCTAAATAATTTTGGGTAATTGCTACAAAAAATGCAATAGCATACTTGGGCAGAAAAAAGATATAAGAAGTATATGGGGCAGCTGCTGGAAGGGGAGAAGGGCCATGGATAAGTGATTAGCTAGGGCAATGATCAATTGATGAGTCAAGTTTAACACGAGTAAAAGTCATAGCAAAAGCCAAGTATATTCGGTTACTTGATTACCTATTTTTCGCTTTACATTGGGCTGTATTTATTGGGTGGCAAAAGCTGAGCAGATTAGTGTTTGTGTGCCTGTGATCACTATTGCCTAGATGCCCACGCCACACAACCTATGCACACCCAGCTTGAGCTTGAGCTGAGCTAAGAGCTCAATAGCTGATTACATAGCTTCTCTGCATGTTTAATTTGATTTCTGAAAGATAATTTTTAGGAATAAGTATTTTTTGGAATGCTTAATTTTTATTGTTCTTGATTCTGGTTTCCTCTAGTAATTTTGTTAGTCATGTTTGTTATATGTAGTTTTTGACATGTTTGCTGAACCAAATCGTATTTTCGTCAATCTCACACTACCTAGTAGCATTATTATAGTGATTCAGTATGCGTGTGGCTGTTCTTTAGTTTCCGACATTCATTATTGCACCATCATCGGTTGCAATTTGTTCTAGTTCAAAATTTGTCTTGCTTCCATGTTACTGAACTCGTGCTATACAATTAAGTCTTTTTAATTGTTCCTTGAGATGTTCAAGGTTGCTATTGGCTGGAAGGAATTCGTTTGAACCCTTGTTTGGCACTACGCTCAGTCAGTCAGTTCAGTTGATTGGTTCATCCTAAGGAAATGACTTTCTTCACACGTTTTACCTGAGCTTCTTTTTCCTGTTTGGAGAATACTTCTTGATTTTAGAAAATTGGAAATGATTGCCCTTACATCATAATGGAAAGCAGGCATGGTTGGTGTTTTTGTTATTGTGTTTGGTGTTGGGGGTTGGCATGTACTGAAATTCCACTCTAATATGTTGGTTCTGGCCAATCATATAAAAAACATTGGTTACAAGCCTAATGACACTTCCTGGTAGCTACTGTTGTTCTGATTTTCTATTGACACAGTTCAGCGTCCTCAGGTCAGGCCTGTTCTGTGACCGGCCACACAAGAAATAGTATATTATTTCTCTATGTCCTTGTTGCTGTGCTTGGTCCCTATTCTCAATCCTCTTATCTGATGTGGCTAGTTCTTTCTTCTTCTCCTTACGAAACTTCCTTCTATCTTACAGATCTATCAGGCAATAGAAAAAAGAAATTCTAATGCATATGAGGTAGCTCATATGATGATCGAATGGCCCCTACTTATAAGCAACTGTTGTTTTTTTGCCACCTTTCCTATCCTCTATGTTTGGGAAGCAGCGGATGTTTTTTTACACCTTTTCCTCTCTATGTTTGTTAAGCAGTTGTTACTTTTTTTGCCAAATCTCCCCTCTCCTCTCATCTCCTTTGTTTTGCCGATGATGAAATTGTCTAAATCCATACATTATATAGAATATGAGCTGATGATCAAGAACTTGTGAGGAACTTTGCATCATTACCAGCCGCCCCTACTATCTTTTTCTATATGCTCACTGTTTTTATATATGCTCACTGTGTTTATGATGCCTTTATGCTCCAAGTTCATTATCAAATGATGATTGATATGTTTCTGAGGCCTCTACCTCTACTACTAATGTTTCTACTCGTTTTGTGAGTTAGTTTGAACTTGATTGATGGCTATTTTCTTCACTTCTCCTCTCCTGTTTTGTAGACCCTCCTCTTCTAGTCCTACTACTTCTACTCTTCTCCTCTCCTGTCCCCTGCTCCTACTTCTCCTACTCCTCTCCTCTCCTGATCCTCTACTATAACTGTTTTTCTTGACATAAATTTAGATGAAGATATGGCCGAACTCCCTTCGCCGGATCTGCCAAATAATTATGTGTATGATCTAGGCTTCCAACCAGCATTGGGGAGGGCAAACCACCCATATCCAAGCATAGTAAGTAACATGTTTTAAAGACACCTCTATAGATATTTTGTTCTGATATATATAATTCTTAAATATAGACAATTCATCCTATACCATGGTTCAGAGAGACAATCTCAAATTTCAGGGTTGATTTCCTCAATGTTGATACATTCCCTATAGATGGTCGAATCAAGCAATGTCGAATTGGCTTTTCTATTCTCGCAAGGGCGGGTAACCAACAAGGTATGGTTTTATACATCGATAAGACGAGCAGCGGTCAACCTCATGACATTACTGCGCAAAAATATGTTGCGCAAGCATGTTTAAGGACGCTTCAAAATATTGGGTACAATATTCCTACATACTCCTCCATGAGGATTGTTGCTTTGAATGTGGGCCTCCACCATGATATTGGACTGTTTTGTGCAAAGCTTGCTGAGGACAACATGAATGATGTGGTCAGTCTTATAACTTATATCTATATTAATTGTTATGTCTATATATATATATATATATATATGCATGGTTCTGATAACTATATTTTTCCCAACACTTGCATATTCAGGAGAACGACGTAACATATGTAAGTTGTAGCTTTGAAGCCATTTTAAACCAGGCCATGTATCACTTGAGTCGTTATAAATGGGAATATGGTGGTCATGTTCTCACTTCAGAGGGAATCCAGGTAAAAATTCTTGTGACTAGGAGTGAAGGTTCTCGACCAATGCTGATCGTCGTCAGTAGACCTTGTGAATGATCTTGTGAAGCAAGGGAGAGTGCACTAGTAAATACATTGCGCTAAATCAGTGACATCTTGACATATGAAATGAATGATCTACACTTCTCTGAGTATGTGGTACGACGTTAGAAAATTATAAGAAGTTAAATTACTGTTAGTTGTAATAATAAACTGATATAAATTATTATGGTTTGTAATGAACAAATTTAAATTATTATGTGTTTGTAATGAATGGGTTTGTAACGAAGTAATTTAAATTATTATGGGTTTCAATTAGTTGTTGATATAATGTCCTTGTGAATTATATTATATATATATATGTATATATGTTCTGATCATATTTAAATTTTCAAATTTTAATTTTTTTGGTGTGAAAATGCACTGTAGGGGCGGTTATAGAGTGAACCACCCCTACAAATAGGAATTATAGGGACGACTAGTGTTACAACCGCCCCTATAAATTATTTTTGTAGAAGCGGCTGATGACACAAGCCGCCTCTACAAATCGATTTGTAGGAGCGGCTTGAAAACCGCCCCTACAAACCCTTGATTTATAGAGACGGTGTGATAGGGATGGCTAGTAAAACCGCCTCTACAAACCATCATCAGCCGTCCCTACAAATGCTTACTGTAGTAGTGAATAATATGAGCTACATACGTGTGATGTTTAAGTGGTTAGTATCATTTTAGCAATAAGAAAAGCAAGAGCAGGGAACAGCCTGGCTGACCGAGTGGTCAGTGCAGGCTCAGTATCTTCCCTTGGGGTGGTCAGAGTTCGAGTGCTAAGGGACTCGCTCTTTATTTGTGGCTTCGGCAAGCAGTGACCAAGGGGGGGAAACTCTCTCGTCTATCCCACATCCAAAGCATTGGTCTATGACCAGCTCATCTCATGGAGCTACGGTGCCGCTGTGTATGGGTAGGACAGGGATTCGAGGGTTTTCTCGATCGAAGGTTTTCTCGATCTGTATGAGAAGATCTTCTTCTTAAGCTGGAATACCCAGGGTTGTCTAGCCACCGCGGCGGATCAGAGTTTTTTTTAAAGAAAAGCAAGAGCAAGCTAGTTTGGCCGGAAAGCAATGAAACAGGAAAAATCTGAAGCTGTGGCATGTGGCCATGGAGAGTTGGAGACGGCCGCATCGATCAGATGAGATGACGAACTGAAGGGGAAAACAACTATCATAGAAAGATTACGTACCATGCATGCTGTTACTGAGTAAAATCACAATTAAGTAGCCACATTTCCCTGTCCGTCTGCTCTGCATGGTGCATGCCAACTTGCCAAGGCAAGGCAGGCAAGTGCCATGTCAAATACGGAATACCACTAAAGCTCCATACAGAGTGAATAAAGTGGCGTCGTCACGTACGCATCGGCATATATAGGGACGACGACGACATGTTTTCCTCCAAAAGTTGCAGCCTGCATGCACAGGCATCTAAACCCTCTCTCCCTCAGGGTTCGGGGCACCACGCCGCACGGGACGCGGCAAAGAAAAGCGACGGCGACGCGTCGTGCTCTCCTTGGATATGCATGTGTCTTGGTGTCTCTGGTACGGTCGCTCTCTCCGTCCCAGATCAGACGTTATTATACTCCTCCTATATCAGGAGCAGCTAGCTGCACATAGAGCCCGGAAAGAAGCTAGCGTCAGAGAAAGGAGAAAGCCAATGCAAAAGGCGGCCGCCGGCTTTCGTCGCCGTGACGCCCCCGTCTCGGTTGCTGACACGTGCAGTGCGCATCCAGAGGTCAAGAACGCTGCAGTGCGGCGCCCTCGTGAAGGGCATTTGTGGCCTGGGCACCGTGACATGTTACATGTACAGCTTTCAGTGCTCAAGCTCAAAAGCTTCACTTTTTCCATACGAAATGCAAGGAGGCGTTGCTCAATCAACTTGGAACTTGCAACTCGTGACGTGTCCTCGGGTGCCGCTTCAGAGCCCACGTTGTCGCACTCCCTGACTGCCGCCGTGGGCCTTTGCTCTCTCTTCTGTCCAGGTGGGGGAACTCTCTTCCCCTATTGTCTACAACTCAAACATATATAGTATCTTTTTAGGTGGACACACAACTCTTTTGCTCTATAACTCAAAATCTTTCAACTCACTAAGCACTCACTCTCACAAAAAGACAGGGTTGGGGAGAGAGGTCACACAAGGCTTAGAACAGTCTCAATGATCACAAGAACATTAGTAGCTCCTCCAAGTGGCGTGAGACGGGTGTATATATACCACCCTAAAAAACTAGCCGTTAGAGCTCAAAAACTAGTCGTTAGACCAGTAGAGTACGGAACTTCCAAACCTGTGCACAGAACCTCCTGTGGAACTTCCGTGGTTCGGCTGTGCAAAACATCACCGATCACCACACGAAAAAACACCATAACTTTTCACTGTGAACTCTGATTTCGATGATATTGGACTTTCGGAAAGCTAATTCAAAGGGCAATAAGTCCCAACCAAGAACAAGCTCCAAATAAACAAGTGAAAGTGTTTATGTTGTGCCATGTGTTCCTCTCATGTTACCATTCGAGGTTCATTCACTTATTAGTTTGGGTACTTGAGACTTGTCTAACTATTCATATTGCATCGTACTTGATAGTATGGCATACCTATACTTAAGATAAAAAAGATATATCTATTTCAACTACTTGAGCCTTCAATATCTTCATACGCCATTTCTTTATGAGTATATCTTCATAAGGGTTTGCAAACATCTTTGTATCATTCCTTTGAGCATATCACTTGAATCATTTCAACACATGTGAGTTTTATTTATGGCTTCAAGTCACTTCCCCATATGACACAATAATAATTTGATCCTCCACACAATATGATTCCGCATAGCTCGATTAGTACGCCGACTCAATGCAAGTACTCTCTTCTTTACCTTAGCCATGGTACCTCAATCGCCAAGCTATCACTTGCCCTTCACCTTCGCTTAGTCCCTCTGTAAGGAAAATGGACCCTAGGCCCATTTACTTTAGATTTTGGTGTTTAATGACCAACACAACCAAATTGGACTAATGAATTTGCAAGTGATTGTTTTGTAGTTCAATAGGGTGCAAGACGTGACTTGGACGAAGGCGACGTGATGATCCGATGATCAACACCATAAGCAAGACCCTAGGAGCACAAGAGAAGACCCAAGATATCAAGCAAAGTCCAAGCACAAAGATAGGAACCAAGCCGTACGCAAGATCGCGAAGAAACAAGCTCACAGAGGTGACCGAACGCTGGACCGGACGCTCCGATCAAGAGGCTCGGCAACAGCAAGCGTCAGCAGCAGCGACCGGACGCTGGACCGGACGCTGAGCAGCAAAGTGACCAGACACTGAGTGCCAGAGTCCGGTCAACATCAGTAAGGTTCTAGAGAGCAGTTTTTGTGACCGGACGCGTCCGGTCAGTGCTGACCGGACGCTGGTTAGAGTCCGGTCAGTAGCCGAAAAGCAGGATTTTGTCCCCAACGGCTACTTTCTCAGTGGGGCTTATAAATAGACCCCCCAACCGGCCATTTGAGGTGTGTGGAGCTAAGGAAACATATCAAGGGTGTTGATACACCATTTTAGTGATCTCCACTTGCATAGTGCTTAGTGATTCATAAGGTGATTAGCGTAGGTGCTTTGCAAAGTGCTTAGGTTGATTAGACCACCGCTTATGCGCTTGCTCTAGGTTTAGGCCTAGTGTTTAGTGAGGTTTGCATACCTCTTACCACTCGGTGCTTGCGCGCACCATCGTTGTACATCGGAGGGGCTTGTAGTCTTGCGAGATCACACCAACCGCGGTTGTGGTGTGGCCGCCACCGTGTACCAGAGGGAACAAGGCCCGCGGCGTTTTGGCCGGAAGCTTGATAGTGAAGACGGCGGGGAGCATCCGAGAGAGGCTTGCCGGAAGGCACATCGAAGATCCACTTGCGCGTGGGGGAGGCCCGAGGCTATCCACGGAGTTACCCGACCAGGAGCTTGGCCCTTGCGAGGGGCTCCAACGAGGACTAGGGGGAAGCTTGAGCGCTTCTCGATACCTCGGTAAAAATACCAGAGTCGTCGACGGGAGTTTGCTTATCTCTACCTTGCTCTTTAGCTTCCGCATTTACATTGATTACTTTACTCCTTTTGCGATAGAGATAGCAACACACTAGCAAAACCGTAGTTGCATATTTAGATAGTTTATCTTTTGCATAGGTTTTGCTAAGGTTAGAAAATGAGGTCATAGTTTAGAGTTAGAATTTTAAGTTGCCTAATTCAAACCCCCTCCCCCTCTTAGACATCACGGTCCCCTACAAGTGGTATCAGAGCCGGATGGCTCAATTTGGACCTTTGGCTTAACCGCCATTGAGCCGACGCTATTCAGAGTGGTTGGGATGGATACCTCTAGACCTCCGCAATTTGACGGCACTAACTTCCCCTATTATAAAGCTAGAATGGCTTGCTACCTTGAGGCAGTTGATTTGGGAGTTTAGAGAGTCACTCGTGACGGGATGAAACCTATTAAGAATCTCGATAAACCCACAAAGAGTGAAGAAAAGGAAATACATTTCAATGCTAGAGCTAAGAATTGCTTGATTAAATCTTTTAGCATGGATGTGTTTAACCAAGTGTTTACTTTAAATACAGCTCATAAAATTTGGTTAAAACTCCAAGAGCTCCATGACGGCACATCTAATGTTCGTGAGCAAAAACATTGTCTAGCTAAACAAAATTATGATTCCTTTACAATAAATGATGATGAGCTTGTTCATGATATGTATTCTTGTTTGAATCTAATTATCAATTAGCTCCATTCAATAGGACTAACAAAGCTAGATGATGCGGACATCGTGAGGAAGATCATCTCCATGCTATCACAAAAGAAATATGCAAGCATCATCACCATACTTCACAAAATAGAGGACTTGAGCACCATGACCCCGGCCATAGTCATTGGCAAGATAGTGGCATTTGAAATGCCACACAAGATGGGTCAAGAAGAAGCCTCATCATCAAGCAAAGGCAAAGCTCTCGCATGTAGCGAGAAAAAGAAGATGAAGGGCAAGCAAGTTGAGACAAGCTCAAGCTCAAGCTCCTCAAGTGAAGATGAAGAAGAAGAAGATGATGATGATGATGATGATGATGATGATGATGAAGAAGAAGAAGAAGATTCAAGTGATGATGATCAATTTTCCTCCTCCACCTCCGACCTTGATGAAGAATCAATCAAACTTATCAACAAGGTGGAGAAGATGATCCAAAGGCTCAATGTCAAGGGTGTGCCCATCCAAATTCAAGATATCATCTTCACCAATCAAAGAAATGAGCAAAGAAAGAGAGGATGCTATGGATGCGGCGTCCAAACAAGCCCACACCCAAGACAAAGAAGAAGGCATGCAAGAACCAAGCCCTTACATCAATAAGGTCATGGGATGATTCTTCAAGTGAAGAAGAACACCATCACAAGAGGCGAGGCCGCAAGCACTTATCATCAAGCTCTTCTCATGTGTGCCTTATGGCACGAGGTAACAAAAGCTCATCCTCTAGTGAAAGTGATAGTGATGATAAAATGCCTTCTTATGATGAAATTATGCAACAAAATCTTAATTATGCTAAAATTTGCACTAGTCAATAAAAGAAGCTCAAAAAATTAAAAGAAAAGCTAGATAGTTCACAAGAAGCATATAAAATTTTGCTTGAACAATATAAGATATTTGCTAATCTCAATATTGAACTATCTATTAAAATTGAGCAACTTAAGGCTAGTGCAACAACAAATGCATGCACAATCAATGATGAGCAACTTGTAAAGAAAAATAAAAAATTAAAAGAAAAGTTAGCTAGCTCACAAGATGCTTATAAAAGTTTGCTTGCTAAAATGGAAACCATGTGCAAACATTGTGATGAGCTAACAAATAAAGTTGCTAATCTTAAAGCCGTTAGTACAACCCCCACCAAGGCATCTAAAAAGAAAAGTTCTATCTTTAACATGTCTAAAAAGGATACCTCTACTTCTTGTAATGATTCATGTTTAGACTCATCTTTGTGCAACCAAATTTGTGTTGAGAAAGTTGTTGTAGATACATGCACACAAGAGGTTGCAAAGGAGAATGAGCAAATCAAGCAAGAAGTAGCTCGCCTCACCAAGGACTTGACTCAAGTGAAAGGCAAGGCGAAGCAAGCCCAACTTCATCAAGATAACACCGTCAAGGGAGTGAAGAAGCTTGATGAAGGACAAACCATGGTTTGCTACGTGTGCCACAAGGAAGGTCACAAGTCCTATGAGTGCAAGGTGAAGAATGGGGGAGGAGCAAAGAAGAAAGAGAAGAAGCAAACAAGCAAGCTCTCCAACACCTACACCAACAAGGTGGACAAGAAGGCCTCCACACCATACTTCTTAAAGAAAAAAAATGACAAGGTGGTGGCCATCAAGGTGAACAAGAAAGCCAACAATGGGGTCAAACGCTTTTGGGTGCCAAAGGAAATCATTTCCAACATGAAGAACACCAAGAAGGTTTGGATCCCGAAAGGGAAGTGAGAAGTTCGATGGACTTCAGGGAATTTGGAGACTTGGCAAAAGTATGGGTGCATTTCATGGGGTGCATCATTATGGATAAAGTCATTTCCAAGTGGGTTAGTGAATACTATGGACCCAAATTTCCCTTCCCATGTTAGGTAACTAGATATTATTACTTTAAATTGGTATCTTTAAACATCTAGTTATTTTTCATGCCTATGTTTGCATTTGCATGCTTATATCCTTTGTCATGCATACACTAGGTATATCTTATGGTAGGCTTTCTCGGTTTTATTCTTAACCCTTGGAGCAAACCTACATGGTTTAAAATTGGTTAGAAGCATGGCACATAGCTTGTCTTTCGATTGTTCATCTAATATGTGCCAAACTCCAAATTATAGATAATTTCTCCTGAATATCGTCTTCGAAAATGACTCTCACATTCATGTGATGTCATCTTTCAAGTGGTATTTTTTATTCCAAAATCAATGTGCATGTTTACTACAAGTATTCCATACTTGTGTGCACAAATTTAGGGAGAGGTTACTCTACAAGTTGGATGCTTTGAGACTAACATATTTTCAAGCTTATCATGTGTGCAGTAGTCTCATTGCAAGAAAAATGGAGTCCCGGGAGTTAAGCATCATACTTCAAATATCCACCACCAATTGCAAGTGGTAGAAATCAAATTGATTTCCACATATGGTATTTCTAAACCGATATCATCATGTTGATTTCATTTTGATATTTATATGCTTTCTCCATGCATTATATAGATTAAATTCCTTTGAGCAATAATTTACCAATTATGCATATGCTTTGCCTTCTACCATATGTATGCATATATTTAGGGGGAGCTTAGTCTATATAATGTGAGTCAAATTTTGTGATCTATTCCACTCTACATACAAAGGATCACAAAGTTTGACCCTTCATTGTGCTACTAATGTCTTTCTTTTCGGTGCTTGATTCCAAAGGGGGAGAATTTAAAAGACCAAAAGCAAGCATTAATTTATAGGAAGCAAGGCTTAAATCCATAATACCACATGGGGATTTTTGCAAGGGCAAGATAAGTTTTCAAGTGGTATCTTATAGTCTTACAAGTAGTATCTTTTAGCATCATATAACCTTGTCCCTTGCATTGCATCCTAGCAAGTAGAGAGTTTTTAAAATTCCAAATTTTTATTATTTGCTTGCTTTGGTCGTGTTGTCATCAATCACCAAAAAGGGGGAGATTGTAAGGAAAATGGACCCTAGGCCCATTTACTTTGGATTTTAGTGTTTGATGACCAACACAACCAAATTGGACTAATGAATTTGCAAGTGATTGTTTTGTAGTTCAATAGGGTGCAAGACGTGACTTGGACGAAGGCGACGTGATGATCCGATGATCAACACCATAAGCAAGACCCTAGGAGCACAAGAGAAGACCCAAGATATCAAGCAAAGTCCAAGCACGAAGATAGGAACCAAGCCGTACGTAAGATCACGAAGAAACAAGCTCACAGAGGTGACCGGACGCTGGACCAGACGCTGGACCGGACGCTCTGATCAAGAGGCTCGGCAACAGTAGGCGTCAGCAGCAGCGACCAGACGCTGAGCAACTAAGTGACCGGACGCTGAGTGCCAGAGTCCGGTAAACATCAGTAAGGTTCTAGAGAGCAGTTTTTGTGACCGGACGCGTCCGGTCAATGCTGACTGGACGCTGGTCAGAGTCCGGTCAGTAGCAGAAAAGCAGGATTTCGTCCCCAACGGCTACTTTCTCAGTTGGGCTTATAAATAGACCCCTCCAACCGGCCATTTGAGGTGTGTGGAGCTAAGGAAACATATCAAGGGCGTTGATACACCATTTTAGTGATCTCCACTTGCATAGTGCTTAGTGATTCATAAGGTGATTAGCGTAGGTGCTTTGTGAAGTGCTTAGGTTGATTAGACCACCGCTTATGCGCTTGCTCTAGGTTTAGGCCTAGTGTTTAGTGAGTTTTGCATACCTCTTACCACTCGGTGCTTGCGCGCACCATTGTTGTACATCGGAGGGGTTTATAGTCTTGCGATATCACACCAACCGCGGTTGTGGTGTGGTTGCCATTGTGTACCAGAGCGAACAAGGCCCGTGACGTTTCGGTCGGAAGCTTAATAGTGAAGACGGCGGGGAGCATCTGGGAGAGGCTTGCCGAAAGGCACGTCGGAGACCCATTTGCGCGTGGGAAAGGCCCGAGGCTATCCACGGAGTTACCCGACTAGGAGCTTGGCCCTTGCGAGTGATTCCTTGCGAGGGGCTCCAACGAGGACTAGGGGGAAGCTTGAGCGCTTCTCGATACCTCGGTAAAAATACCAGAGTCGTCGACGGGAGTTTGCTTATCTCTACATTGCTCTTTAGCTTCCGCATTTACATTGATTACTTTACTCCTTTTGCGGTAGAGATAGCAACACACTAGCAAAACCGTAGTTGCACATTTAGATAGTTTATCTTTTGCATAGGTTTTGCTAAGGTTAGAAAAAGAGGCCATAGTTTAGAGTTAGAATTTTAAGTTGCCTAATTCACCCCCCCCCTCTTAGGCATCACGGTCCCCTACACCCTCAAAGCCCATCCCTTGCTATCTTGACCCTATCGGGCCATCCTCAAGTCACATCATATCTTGAACCAACATTAAGCATTCATATGAAGTCACATATCAACATTATCCACATCCAAGTCATCTTCCAAATGTTGTCCATCATTATTACTCCCTCCATCCTGGAATAGAGTGCACTATAACTTCTAAAATTTGTACTAAAATATAATGTATTCTATGTAGTGTCTATGCTTAGATCTGGCAATTCTTTTTTAAAAAAAAAGGGAACCATAATTTGAGGAGAAACTCCATTATTGGGTTTAATCAATGGGAACCTACATCATTTGAGTATTCCCTTATGTTGCCTTAAAAATTTTAGAGTGTATTATCTTATAGGACAGAGGGAGTACATGACTTGGCTCACCTTCATTCCATTCTATGGTATTTTATCATATATGAGCTTGACATCATAACGACACCATTCTATTTGCATATGATCATGTCTCTTTCTACTTTTGCACCTTGGTTGGCTTGATAATTTCCTTCCTCATGCTTCCAACTTGATCAATATCAATGCATAGTGATTTTTCAAGTCTTTATCCATACATGCAAACCAATATTGAGTCCACCATATATATCCAATATATTGTCTCATTTGTCATTTGACATTTCTTCACTTATGCATTCTTGACTCATTCTTCAACATTTTATCAATACCAATTTACTATCCATATCTCAAAGCAAGCCACTATTAAGACCAAATGATATTCATTTCTCTTTGTCTCATTTTGCCTTGTCAAATATGCTTACTTCTTCATTCAAGATATGACATGAGTTTGATATGATCACTAGCAAATGTAGCATGTTCAAAGGCTCATGAAATGCATCAGTCCTTTAATTGTTTTGTCATTCAACCACCAAATCTCAATGGAGAGCCTAGATGCACTTTAAATTAGTTACGATGTTTTTAAAAAGCTCGTTTTTGCTTCAAAAAAAGTTAGTTTTTATTACTTTTGAAAAATACAAAACCACCTTTGAAAACCAGTTAGATGGTAAAATTTGCTTGTTATTACAGTTCAATGGTTAAACATTTCTGATTTAGAGTTGCATGACCAAAACCAAACTCAATAGTTGGATAGTCAAAAATAGACTTCTTCGGTCTCCCCCATGATAAATATGTAAACTTGGAACCAGTTTTCAGCAAATATGCATCAGGTGTGTTGGATAAATGAATTTATCAAATTATCATCAGGCCAATCACTGAATGGTGAAATACTATGCTTCAGGAGGGACAGTTTCCAAATTTTAAGTGCATGTGTGTTTACACAAGCAAGAAGCAACCACGAGCAGGCAGCCCACGTTAGCAGCCGGGGCAAGCAAAGCAGCTAACAATAAATGGGCTAACCGATGTTCCTGTGTACATCAATGGATCGATGGATCGGTACGCACATGTTGGCTCGACATTTTTTTTTTAAGAAACTGTTGGCTCGACAGTTGCACCATCCCCATCTTTACTGCAAACACTCTGGCTGCACCTGCACCTGGCCGAGGGAATAAGGAGCCATGATAGGCGGCCGAGGAACAAGACAAGCTCTAATAAGGGAAATGTTTCACCAGCGGCCAGCGCTACCGTTTACAAGACTCCAAGCAATGCTATCCTGGCATACATAATCAGAATGTACATGGTATGTCGACAGAAAGGCTTTAGTTTACAACCAGTACTTTTTTCTGGAATGCCACATTGGTGCTACATTTACTGCTGCACTTTGCGTGAACACTCAAAAGAATGTTATATTCGACATCCAGCTTTTTTTTTCTAATGCATTGCAGCGCGGTTTCTAATGCATACTTAGTACTACAACACAAATGGGCAGTCCAGATAGAAGAAACCATAGCCCGGCTTTGATGAATCTCGTAATCTGCACGAAATCTTGGAATCCAGAAAAAGAATGTACTCAGGGTATTGGGGGTGATGTTTCTAGCACCGTTGTAACACACAAGGTAAGATGGTGCCGCCAATCAATCTTCATGGTCGTCTTCTCCTTCAGAATCTGTATGGAAAGCAAGGCAAAGTAAAATCAAAGAAAGTTTTTCACCTCAACACAAGTTGGAAGAGCATAATTATAACCAAGTTTTACCTACAAGCAAACAAAACTAATTTGCACAGCATTTTACAAAAAAAATAAATAAATAAAATGATGCACTCGTGCAGCATACCAAAACTTCAGACAGGACAGGGCTTACCAGATCGAACATCATCTCCAACATTTCTTGTCCTGATTTGTCTCACAAGCATCCGATATATTAAAACCCACCAATATATGTGGAGAACAAGTAGTGAAAATAGAAGGGAATTGAACACATAATAGTATATAGGACCATCAAAACTGTGCTTCTTTTTGTCCAAAGTCAACAAGACCTCATAGCTGAAACAAATGGGTTTAGTCAGATCATGTGAAAAGAATCCAAAAACATTCAGTTAGTTTACTTCTAAAGCAAAGCGTTGAATCTTAAAAAAAAAAGAAACCAGCATGTTAACAGTCGGTCTATGTATTAATTGAGAAGGTGAAAAACAGGGGGAAAACCACAACTACAACAGAAAACAACACCAACTCACACGATGAAGGCCACAACCTCACATCGACTCAACAAGCACCACAACAAAGAAACTGTGAACCGGACCAACACTGCAATGGGGCGAATCTGTATGGTACCTTATCAGAATTTAACATGTCTATATAATTATTTATTATGATATATTTTGGACACTGAGTTATATGATTAGCAAAGTCCACACAGGTGTGAAATCTCTAATTCGTGCCAGTGGTGCATACAAAAAATATCCAAAACTTATTTGTGTGGTCAATGGAAGTACAGAGTAAAATTCTCTTTAGAGTATAAGATGCTACTGCCAGACTATACGAAGGGTTGTTCTTTAGACTAGAAGGAAGTCACTGTCCAATTTTTCACAATAAACGTTAGTACAAAACAAATAAGATACCAATCTGCTTTCTACTGTATATGCAAACAAACTTTTACAAACTCGGTGATTTTTCTTGGCATAAGAATCTGATAGACTTATGAGTCAGAACAGAACAATTTACCTTGTACTTCTCAGAATCCAGAACGGAAAATATGTGAGGCGGAGAAGAACCCATGAAATAACAAAAAACAGAAACGAAACATTGGCAAGCCAATCACAATGGCTGTACTTGGACATCTTCCCTACTTCCAGGAAAACGTCACTTGCATCATGAATTGCCAATACTATAGAGCCAACTCTAGCAAATCTGGTTGACCAAGGAAAAGAAGATTGAAATTAAAAAATTGTCTATGAATTATGAGAGGAGTTAGAAAAAGAAATTAACAAATCAGCACTGATGACTAAGAAGTCCTCCTATACTGAGAGAATGATGTTGCAAATTCATGAAACAACAAAAGCTAACAGTTACTCAAGATAAGAAACATACCTGAACACGTAAGATAGAACAATCAGAATAACAGTAGCAACATGATGTGACATTGACACTCCAAAGTCTGAACGCCTTGTTTCCCAAAACATTAGTGCAAATATGGAATGTGTGTAGAATCCAGCAGCATACATATATACAGCCTTAAGTTTCAATCTGAGAGTAAGGGCGCAACCATTAGATTTAGACCAGCCTGAGAACCATTAAGAATTTGTATCAAAAAAGTACAGTGGAAGGATCAGAATTACTTTATCTTTTGATCAGGCCAGACCTGTTCTCCTGGTCCTACCCAAAAATATCTGGTATTGGTGAACCAAGGCTCGTTATATGTGACTGACAAAGATAAAAGCTCTCCAGACAGGAAATAAACACATTTCCAAGCTGATTCCTTGAATTTTCTTATCTTCTTCCTTGCTTCTTCTGTTTCATTATTAGCTCTCTGATGTCCATTCCCATTTATAAGCCTCCTCGCAACCCACTAAAACAGTTACAGAAAAAAAAAGCAGTTAGGTTATCGATTAATGCAAAACTTAGAATAAAAAAACAATGACCTCGTACAAAAGGATCAACCACGACCTAAGGAACATAATATATCAATGATTAAATAAATGAAGATGAAACGAAAAATGTGAAAAAAAGAGAGTAGGTGGACCATTAAAATAAATGCAGAAAAAATGAAAATGTGAAAAACAGAGTAGGTGGATCAAAAGAGAAATCATTGGAACACCAGAGACATGACTACATAGAAGCATATTGCGAAGCCATGCATCCTTGGAATGTAACCCTTTTCAGAACAACGTATTTCAAAGGCATAAGCAAATGCGAACCCAATAATGACAAAAATGATAAGTACTGATGAAAATGATCCCAGCAGGGAAGTGAAAATGTCTCGAGTTGAAAGATAATACAAATGATAGAAATGGTTGTGGGCCAAAAGAACTCCATTAGCCAGATTTGTATAAAGTGATTGTGCATTATTTTCTATAATAACACTTGGGTAAAATAAACAATTTCATTTTTCATCTAGTTGAACTTAGCATCTCGACTAGCCTTCCAGTTAGCAATATTTATAAATGGACATAATTTATCCTGCTGTAAATCTTTTAGCTTCACCAAAATGAATGGAAGAACTCTGCATTTCTGGTGCCCAAATTCCAAAACGCAACTGCTGACTGGTTACAGTTACTTTCCAGATCTGAATGCTCATACATATAGCTAGCACTAGAAATTTTCAGTAACACCTTTTTTTTTTCTCGAACACGCAGGAGAGCTGCGTATCATTGTATTAATAGAAGAATAGAGTCATACATAGAACCAAACCCACACACACAAACACCCACTACAAGGAAACTAAATCGCCGGTTAAAAGCAAATGGACAACCCGACCGCTACAGCAGTCCTTTAGACTGCTCCTCCGGCAGTGAGCAGGGAGATCCCCTTGGCTCCTGCCAGGCTCCACCAATGGGTCTCTTCCCTTGCCAAAGCCAGCACCATATTAACATTTGGGGTTGCACCATTGAAAACGCAATCATTTCTATGCCACCAGATACTCCAGGCTCCCAAAATGACTAGAGAGTTCAGACCCTTCCTCAAATCTTCACTAGCAGAGTTATCAACTTTTCTCCACCATTCATCGAAGGATTGGTCAGTAGGATGTGGAGCAAGTGATGCAAAACCAAAATGCAACAGAAGGGAGAACCAAAAATCTCTTGAGAATACACAGCCCACAAGAAGATGTTGAATATTTTCCTCCTGTTGATCACATAGTAGGCACTGTTCACTTTAACAGGGAATATATAAAGCTCAGCGAAATTTATGGTCCCAGAAGGTGAAGCAAACTGTTCTCACACTCCACACCTGGAACTTGTAACATTGTAATCAGCAGGTATTGTAGTATTTCAATGGATTTATACTCCATTTTCCTAGCTCAAAATCCTCAGCCGGCTCATAAAAAAAAACAGGCTCTCTCTTACTCCAGAAATTGTTGTCCAACAGAAGACATTCTAAACAGGTCTTCATACTCATGAATCAACCAACTGTACTTAGTTTACCATACTAAAAAGAGCAACTAATCCTAGAAATAGTATGCCAATTGGATTTAAATAATGCGACCCTCTTTAAGTCTAAAAAAGACCAATCCGAACAGCTGCCAACATACTGATGTATGAACCAACAATTTCTTCAGGAAACCTGTTCGCGGCTGCAAACCAACCAACCAGGCTACTCCCTCCTTATCAAGAACCAATGTTAAAAGAGCAAGCATCCCCATTAACTCCCGTTACCTTCTATGCGGAAGCTGCATAGCATTAGCATTGGACTGATCCTGGATTCCGGGACCACCATTTACCGTGGAGAAACATTGTGCCCATACGTTAAGCATATTTCAGTGGTCATAGAGTTTGGAACCAAACAGTTTTAGAAGCTATATATAGGCGAGGAGAGGGAAAAATTGCTATGAGAGGAAAAGAAAAAGAAAAGACATGATTTTAGATCTTGAGGAGAAGCTAATCATTTGAGCTTAGATTGCTTGAAAAAGATAAAATCGCTTTCCACGTATCAAATTAACCCAAGACACGCAACGATTAGATGATGAGATCACTAAAAATAGCGCCTCCTTGCACACACAAGACAAGCAGTTTAGCCGAGTCAATTGTACAAGCTGTTATTAGAGCTAGGGAAACCAGCAAAAGTCGAGGCGACTTTCTCGGCAGCAAGCTACGCGCTCGCGTTCAGCGCAGAGTCGAAGACCTTGACCGAAACAACGGAAGAAAGAAAGAAAGAAAGAAAGAAAGACGGCAAGGGCAGGCGCACCTCGAAGACGAAGCGGTCGAGGAGGAAGCGGACGGTAGGGAAGAAGAGAACGAAGCCGGGGAGCGCGAGGAAGTCATCGTACGCCGGGTAGGCCTCGCGCTCCCAGTCCACGGTCGCCAGGAGCCGCCCCGCCGCCTCCCCGAGCCCCATCCCCGCTTCCCCAGCCCAGGCCGAATCGAAGGCAACTTCTGGAGTCCCGTGGTGGCTGCAGCCAGAAAGATCAACGGGATTGGACCCGATTCGGCGGCTCTGTGAAGGAAATCTCTCGGGGAGGGAGGACTCCCGCTGTGTGGCAACGCAGCGCCCTGCTCGCCTCTGTTTCGCGACCTGTGTGAAAGCGATTTTTCACTTTCCCTGTTCGTGTGCCGCAAGGTTTTCCCCCCGTGTTTTGTTTTCTTTTTCTCGTGCCTTTTGTACTGTCAGATACGGTACGGAAATTCCAAAACGTTGGGAATTGTAGCGAAGTGGCCGACATCAGCATGAATTGGTGATCATTTGTTCGATCGGGCGTTTTTTCCGCCTAAGGCCGGTCTCAGCGGAAGATTTCATATCACACTTTTCAACACAGCCACGTCAGCTTTACAATTGAAATTGAAGAATAAAATTACCTCTCTCAATGTACAGTTTCATTTCACGATTTCATAGGCTATCTGTGACATTTAATTCTTGTATGGTATTGTGAGCAAATGTACCATGCGATTTGTGTAGCCATTTGACATCGTATCTAAACTAAGTATATTAACATGCTGGAACATGACCATGTTGGCAAATAAATCATGCGTACCTAGCAAAAACGTCCCTCGGCTCTGGACTTGTCGATCAAATCAAATAAAAAAAGAATGGAGGCCTTATCCTCTCTTTCGTTGGATGCTTCTTGTCCACTCGTGAACACCGGCACAACCGCCGCCGCTCTTGTCCGTCATCTCGTACGGTATGGTTGGAGGCACGGCAGAATACGTCGCCGTAGCCGCGGGGCACATGGAGGTGCCAAGATGGACGACGGACCGACCTCACCACCACCGCCGCAAGGTCCTCGTCGATTCACCTGGGTCGGCTTCTTCCCTGGAGCGGCTCCAGGCGGGAGGCGCGGCGAGCTCCTCCGCACGGCAGGCAGGAGGCGCGGCGACCTCTCCGGTGCGACAGGCTGCTCGCTGGTGATTGCGGGAACGTGGGTTGACGATGCGCAGGTGACCGTCGGGTGCCGCACGGGATCTCCCGATGAAACTCTCGGCCCCTCAATGCGCGTTTCATTCGGTTTCATCGGCATAGGTAACGGAGCCAGTTGAGTTTCATCCCCACGAAACTCTGATCATCTCTCTCTTCATAATTATCATGACAAGTCATCCAAAATGCTGATGTGTCATAGTAATTAATGAGAATGAAACCTCTATTGAGACTGGCCTAAGGATAAAGTTTAGCCACACGTCGAATCTTATATCAATTAGAAGTATTAAACATATGTTAATTTTAAAACTAATTACATAGATTGAGGTTAATTTGCGAGACGAATCTATCAAGTCTAATTAGTCCATGATTTGACAATATGGTGCTACAGTAAATATTGCTAACTAGGCTTAATAGACTCGTTTTGCAAATTAGTCTACTCTTGTGTAATTAGTTTTATACTTAGCTCATATTTAATCCTCCTAGTTAGCATTTGAATGTTCGATGTGACATGAGCTAAATTTTAGTCCCTGAATCAAACACCCCCTTCTCTGTGAGCTATTTTAGTTGTGGTTTGGTAAAAGTTTTAGTCTCATTAAATAAAGAAGTATGGGCCATTATCAGTGTAGTGTTTATACTTAGTTTCCAGTAGTTACAAAGATCTTTAGAGATTCTATGTTGACTAGCAAATATGCCCGTGAGTTGCTACGGAAGAAGTACACTATCAACCATTTATGGTAAACGGTTACTTTATTAATTTTTGATTAAAGTCAGCAAGAAGTTAGTTGCTAGATTGATATGTCTGTCAATGATTATGACAAAAGACTTCTCTCGATTTTCTACATGGCAGTCATCGTTAGAAATTGCAGAGATATATTTATCTTGACTAAATTAGACTATAAACTGTTGAAGATTTTGATTTTACGATTTGATTAGTTGAATGGCCATATGCTGATCCAGATAGTAAGAACAATTTTCTTTCAAATAATAACTATATCAACAACTTAGTGGTGATTATCTTTATTTTTTTGGAAGAAGAGTTAATGGTTCAATGCCTATGGCCCCGTTCGCTGGTCTGAAACTTAGCTGAAATTGGCTGAAAAGCATTGTTCGGGCTGAATTGTTGTGAGAGAAAAAAACTGTTCCGGCTGAAAAAACAAGCCGAATATGGGATAAGCCGAACATGGCCTATGTGTCTATTTAATATTGATTTTCATATTTATATTACAATAGTAAATATGTCCGTGCATTGCAACGGTGAAAAGCTCTAGTTTGGTTTTGGTGAATTGATGAAACCCTAGGTGCTAACCTTTTGTTCTATGTGTTTATGAGATAGGTTAGTACCAATCCAAGTGGTGGAGCAATTGAAGTCCAAAGTGATGGTGTTGGACATGTGATGATGATCAAGCTCCGGACTTGGAAAAAAAAGAGAAAAACAAAATGGGCTCAAGGCAAAGGTGATATCCATAGGGCTATTTTGTTTTGGTGATCAAGACACTTAGTGAGTGTGATCACATTTAGGATAAATAGCCATACTATTAAGAGGGGTGAAACTCATCGTGAATTACGGTTATCAAAGTGCCACTAAATGTTCTAATTCATTGCGTATGTATTTAGATTTTAGTGAGTGCTAACCCCCTTAAAATGTTTATGAAAAGTTGCTAACACACGTGCACAAGGTAATATACTTGGTGGTTAGCATATTTGAGCAAGGGTAGAGAAGTTGGTGTTGAGGAGACGCTATTTCCAGCGATCGGACGCAGGATCGGACGTTGGTCCTACGCATCTAGTCAGTTGGCGCGTGGTGGAGTGGCCTCGGTGATGTGACCGGACTTGGCTCGGGGGAGTGACCGCATGCGCAGGGCCTGTGTCCGGTCACTGGTTGAAAGCATCTAGGCCCCTAATTGGGTTTTGGTGATTAATGATGACATGAGATTACTATGACTAACATATGTTTTGCAGAGGCAATTTGAGTTAGGTCATGGTAATGGCAATTGATTGGGCAATCATGGTTGTCATGCCCCTGTCGATGGAAATCGTTTCGGTTTTCAAAGGATGGACGACAAGGTTAAGGAATGACTAGTTCTAAGTGTAGTTTGATGTTGAAGAGACATTTAGAGTAGTTTAGGATCTTCTTTTTCCTTTGTGTACTATTAAGGGGGGTATAGACTAGTAGCTTGACCTAGGTGAGTCTAGTGGGTTAGGTGTGGTGCACATTTGTCAAACCTAGCACTAGGTAGCTCAGTAATAGCCCTAAGATCAATTGGAGTAAACTTCATTCACATAAGATTTTGAGTTGAAAGTGAATGGAGGATCAAATTACTGACCGGACGCTGGTCTGGTTGCGACTGGACGCTGGAGGGTGAGTCCAGTCAGTTCATTTGATCAATTGCAGTCGTCTAGTACTGACCGAACGCTGAGTGAAAGTGGATCGGACGCTGGGTACCTATGTCTGGTCAACTCCAGAGAGGTTCCAGAGAGACTGTTTCCTGACCGAACGCGTCCGGTCGGTGCTGACCGAACACTAGTTAGGATCCGGTAACTGACCAGACGCTAAACAGTGAAGTGACCGAACTCTGGGGGTAGCATTCGATCAACATCAATAAGATTCCAGAGAGCGTTTTTCTTGACCGGACGCGTCCGATCAATGCTGACCGGACGCAGATCAGAGTCCGATCAGAGCTTAACGGCTCTTTCTGACACAGTGGCGGGTATAACTGACCGGAGCGTCCGGTCACCCCACAGAGTGCTGACTTAGCCTCCAAACATTATGTTTCGAATGAGGGGGGTATAAATACTTACTCCACTCGTCCATGGGAGGTCTCTTGCCCATTTGTTCAGCTGATAAACACCTTGAGAGTGCAAGGGAGAGTAAGAGCCTAGTGATGTGATTAAGATTTGAGAATCCAAGATTAAGGTCCTCATTAGTGCAAGGAGAGTAGCAAGTGTGCATTCACCCTTCTCATTAGGCTTGTCATGGTCAAGTGAGAGTTTGTGCTTGTTACTCTTGGTGATTGCCATCACCTAGATGGTTAGGTGATGATTGGGAGCTTGGTGATCATCCGGCAGAGCTTGTGGATGACCCAACTCAAGTTGTGAGCGGTTGTGGGCGATTTACCACGACGGAGTATCGAAGAATCAGCCCGTAAAGAGCACTTGATCCTTGCGTGGATCAAGGGGGAGCTACACCCTTGCACGGGTGCTCCAACGAGGACTAGTGGGGAGTGGTGACTCTCCGATACCTCAAGAAAACATCGCCGCGTTCTTTTCCCTCTCTTTACATTGGGCATTTACATTTGAGAAATTCATTTCTTGTCTTTACATTCCTAGAATTGACATGCTAGAGTAGGATTAGAATCTAGGGTGCAAAACTTTTGTGCAGTAGAACAATAGAAACACATTCTAGGCACAAGGGGTGAAGTGAGCTAAGTGTAGGGTTTAATTATTGCTAAAATTTAGAATTGCCCCAATTCATTCCCTTCTTGGGCATCTTGATCCTTTCACTGGTGATGTATGGTGACATGGTGGTACTAGACTTGGAGCGTGGCAGCAGTAGGGATCGGACGCTAGCCTGCGTCCGATCGAGATTGACCTGGCGTGTCCAATTGCGTAAAAGCGGCTTTAGAACCTTACTGGAGTTGAACGGACTCATAGTGGTGGGGTGTTAGGTCGTTCAACAGAGCGTTTGATCTTGGCTGACTAGCTGCGCGAGCGCGCGTGACCGGACTCCGCGCTGGCGCGTTTGGTGCGTCCGGTCGTGACTAACTACGTTGGCGAGATCATTTTGACCGTTGGGATCGCGCGACGCTCGTTGAACATGGGGGACACGTGGACGGAGATCAGTGATCGGACGCTGGTGAGCGTGCATCCGGTCAGACTGATCGACGAGTCTAGTCACCCTAAAATCAGCACAGTAAGGGGGCCAACGGCTCTATTCGTTGGGGCTCCCTATATATTTGTGTTTGCCGGCTTGGGCTCACTCTCTTGGCCATTTCTATTGAGAATGCATCCTAGTGAGCCTAGTCATTCCTCTCTCACTCATCTTACTTGGTTGAATCATCATTTGGTGAGATTGTAGAGCATCCAAGTGCATTGCTTTGAGTGATTGCATCTAAAGGCACTTGGTGATTGTGTTTCGCTGTGGATTTCGCTTGTTACTCTTGGTGGTTGCTGCCACCTAGATGGCTTGGTGCAGCGAGAATCGTTGAGCAGAGGGTGGTGCTTGTCTTCGACTCTAATCGTGGTGATTGTGAGGGATTCTTGACCTTTCCCCGGTGGAGAGCCAAAAGGTACTCTAGTGGATTGCTCGTAGCTTGTGGATTCCTATCTTGTGTTGGTTGTGCGGCACCCGATTGCGGGTTAGACGTGTGATGCCTATTAGCACGTGAACCTCCAAGTGGATGAATCGCTACAACGAGGACGTAGCTTACCGGCAAGCAAGTGAACCTTGGAGATAAATCATTGTCATCATTGTCTCCGGGATTCTCTTTGCAATTGATTGTATATCTCTTACCACGGCGGTATAAACCTCACTACCTCTCTTGCACTTATTATTTTAGTGTAGCTAAGCTCTTTATTGTAACTAGTTTTGAGAGCTAGCTTATGTCTTGTTAGTTTGGTTAGTGAGACTCTTTAGTTAGTCTTTGAGTACTCACTAACTTAGAGAATAGTGACTTAATTTTTGTGTGAATTATAGATCATAGCAACTAGAATTGTGGATAGAAGGCTTGCATTTTTAGTAGGCTAGCGCAATACTTGTTTCGCCTCATAATTGTCTAACCACTTGGCTTAGTGTTGTTGTAGATTTTTAATAGGCTATTCACCCCTATAGTCATTAGGATTTTTTAAACAGGAGAAAAACAACTATCAAAGGTCTATGGGCAACGACGACGGAAATGGTATATAGCTATTTATGATTTACCTTTTCTATAAAATCTAAAATCTCGTTGTGGAAAAAATCTAAAATTTATTTTATGATGAATATGATATACAAAATATAAGTTAATATTGGCAATAATATGACAATGTCCTATTAAACCCGTGTCGAATTAAAATATAAGCTTAATAGACTTGTTCTCTTATCGCAAAGCATAGAAATATGTAGACAATGTACCATAACTTCAATTTCATACTATCTTTTGTTACTATAGTTAAATATTCACTTCCGTGACTTTCTTCGAGGACCCTTAAAATATGTAAGTCTAATGTTTGCTTAAAGTTGGGAAAGAGTTAGCGTTGTATCAAGAATTAATCTGTCCCCGCTGATAATTATGGTGAAAGACTTCTCTCGACTTTTCACATGGTAGCCTCTGTTGGAAACTATAAGAATACATTTATTTAGATTGGATTAGATAATAAACTGCTCAAGATCCAATTCATGACTTGATTAGTTGGACCATCGATTGATCTAGATTTTAACAAATATAAGATTTGTTTCTAATCTTTGTTTCTTATTAAGTAACGGCCAATGATTCTAAGACTTGTACCGGTCATTTATTATTTATTTATTTTTGACTTTTTGAAAAACAAAAAATTCAAAGTGGATGAAAAAAAGACAGATACGAAGAAGAAAAAACAGAAAGAACGTTCACAACACACATTTATCCCTATGAACGTACGAACGCAAATCCTATCTCTATGAGCATCTTCGAAGACCAAGCCGACAAATCTTTGAGAGGCACTTTGTTGTCGACGGAAACATCGTCTACCACTGAAAATCACAATGCTATTAAATCATGTAATATTTGCTCCCCTTTTTTTTAAAACTAATATTTGCTCTCTTGGCTACATAGCCTTTGGCATTGAGACCTGCTGCCTTTTTTTTAGCAAAATTGAGACCTGCTGGCTGAGCTGTCCCATATGTGATCGGCCTTAAAAGCCCACACTCTACCGGCCAAGCCCAGCCCGTGCAGAGCCCACACGAGGATGACTTGGCTGGGCCCCGGAACCCTATCCCCTCCCTTCGTAAACCCAACGTCCACTTCCCACTACCACTCGCTTTCGCCTCTTCCGGTCTTCCCCCTCTTCCCCACCCGGCCACCTCCCACCAACCTCGCTGGCATGCTCGCCGTCTCGCCCCCTCCCCGCCTTCCTCTCCTCACCTTCACCCCCCTCCGCGCTTTCCCTCCCCTCCCACCTCGACGCCGCGGCCTCTCCCGCCGCCGCATCCGCCGCAGTAGCACCCCTCTCGTCCTGCTCCGCGCGCGCGCAGGGCGTCACGCTGGTATCGTGATCGACGTCGACGAGATGGCTGAGAACGGGGACCGCGACCTCCCCGTGGACGTATCGTTCACGAGGAGGCTTCCCCCCGCGCTCACTGTCGGTGACGGCCTCGACGCACTGCTGCGGGCCGCCAATGAGGTCAAGGCCACCCCGCCTGCTGGCGCCAGGAGCGGCGTGATCAGGTTCGAGGTATGGTGTGGGTATAGTCGCTACTCTATGCTGCTTTGATGTAGAGTAGCGGGTGCATTTTGATTGGCGATGAGCCGATGACTGATGGCTGTTGGGTACAGTGAGAACTTGCAGAATTTTGGGGGTTCGCTATGTAGTTACTACGATGCTGTTGCTTTCACCCCTCTTTCATTCCATCGCTGTCTGAGAAATCTTACGGGCGCTGCTGATCAAGCTGATCAATGCTAGATATCGTCAGCATATCGTCGGCAGTCCACCGAGGGATATCCCACGAAGGTAGATTGATCGGTAGAGGTGCGCGTAATCAAGAACAAGAAGGCAACAAAGACACAAGAGTTAGACAGGCTCGCACCGTCTACGCGACGTAATACCCTACTCCTGTGGTCTGTTGGTTTATATTGGCTATCGTATGATATTACGTGTGTGATCAGATGCCTTAGGTTAAGCCTAGGATCCGTATGGGGATGTCGACTGGGGGACCCCTGCCTCTCCTTATATGCTCTGGAGGGGTAGGGTTACAAAGAAAGTATCCTATTTGGTATTATATAATATTTAATAAATCACATCTTCTTGTAGCCTTACGGTGCACGCCGACCAGTGCCGTACACCGTACGCCTTGATCTTGTGAGCTGGGTCACCTCTGATGGTGCGGCCCGTGTCTTGTCCTGTAGGTATCTGGGCTTGTACCCCCCACAACTAGCCTTCGAGCGCCTTGTATCCTTTGAGCGGCGCCGTCTTGAACAAGTTCGACCAGTTAGACGTGAAGCTGATCAGTTTAACTGGTGATCCGAGCAGTGGAAGTCGAAGCTGACCAGTTTAACTGTTGACCTGGGCGGTGAAAATCAAAGCCGACCAGTTTAACTGGTGACCTGTGCGGTGAAAGTCAATGCCGACCGGTTTAACTGGTGACCTGGGTGGTGAAAGTCAATGTTGACCAGTTTAACTAGTTAGGAGACATCGGACTTAGCCAAGTAAGGCTAGCCAGAAGGATGTAAGGGGCTCAAGATAAAATTTGAAAATTCTTCCCCTTAGGAGAAGTGTAGCCACTTATACTCTGTCGATAAGGAGGGTAAATCAAGAAATAAGCACTACATTCACCGCCAGGTGAAATGTAGCCACTTAATCTTCGAACCTGCTGGAAGATGAAGAATGAATCTTGAAGTAGGGTCAAAGAAAAGAAGTCTGAAAGCTTGCCGACGTCATCTGACATGCGCGTATCAAGACCCCAGACGTGTTGCCCAAGATCAGTACCCTGATCCGAACAACATGGAGCAGTTTGATAGCACACCGATGAGATATAGCAAGACCCGGCCGCCAAGGGAGTCCCCAGCCTTAGCTGGCAACTCTTACACGAAGAATCCGAATGTCGAGGAGTCCCCAGCTTAGCTGGTAAGCCCCCAGCGTAGCTGACGATGAAGCGCGAGCGACGAACAGTCTGGCCAACTGGTCGGCGGCGAAGAGAGCATTGAGCAGAAGTGACCGGCGAACAGTCCAATCAACTGGTCGGCGACGAAGTCCATAAACCTAGCGGTCCGACCAGTTGATCGGTGGAGAAGTCCGAGTACCAGGTGGTCTAACCACCTGGACGATGATCCTGCAATACAAATATGTAGAACGGGTAGTACATGATGTAAAAATAAAATATATGAATTCGATGATGAAGAAAACAGAGCGGAGTAGATAAACATTATGTTTGTTTGAAGTGTTCATATTTTAAATATGAGTAACTTTCTACCAGTTGGTTTTGTATCGCATCACCAGCCCCGACTAGCCCATACTCCATAGCGTAGAGTGCTTAGCACCCGTTTACGCGTAAGAGCACAAACATCGCCGAGGAGCCACTGCCGACCACCCATAACACAGAGGGCTGGCGCTCGTGCACGTGTAGGAGTGAGATCGAGAACAGGGCAGTTTCTGATAACGCAAGTGAGAACGTGGCTGGTCGACGAGTCGAGTGGAGAATATCTTAAAGATAATTCGCATGGAGAATAAATGGAGATTATTGGAGACATTAATCATGAAGACATATTGGAGAAATAATAACAGGAGAAAACATGGCAAAACTTGGAGAAAATTGTATTAAATTTAGATATAGGAAGGGTACTTATCTTTAGTGAGAACGTCTGATCGGCGACGTATGACGTTATATGGTCGGGTTTGGAGCTCTTCGGGCATCCTGACGGATGGTGGTTGTATCCCCTGGAGTTTCCCGACCGGCTTCCGATAGATCGGAACCGGAAGGTGATCGGCGCCAAACCGGAGTGGTCAGAGCCGATTCCGTGAGGGAGAGGCAGTCGGCGAGCTTCTGGCCGACCTGATCGATGGATGCGATCAGATCGTCGTTGCCGGCCTGCTTCCTTGAGTAGCGGGGCAGCAGGCGGCGAGTTGTTGGTGTAGACGACCTCGGAGGCGGTTCCGAGATCGGATCTGCCGTTGCAAGTGTTGGTGTGGTTGGCGCAGAATCGATCTGCACCGGCTTAATGATCTCTCCGTTTCCGTCAGCATTGATGACCCAGGAGATCGATCCGACCGTAAAGATCTAGCCCGGTTTTGGAGAGGACGAAGAGCCTGAAAAGTGTACCATCTTGTTCGTCATGGAAACAGCACGCACACCCCTACCTGGCGCGCCAACTGTCGACAGAATATCGTCGGTAGTCCCCCGAGGGGTATCCCACGAAGGTAGATTGATCGGCAGAGGTGCGCGTAATCAAGAACAAGAAGGCAACAGAGACACAAGAGTTAGACAGGTTCGGACCGTCTGCGCGACGTAATACCCTACTCCTGTGGTCTGTTGGTTTGTATTGTCTATCGTATGATATTGCGTGTGTGATCAGATGCTTTAGGCTAAGCCTAGGATCCGTATAGGGATGTCGACTGGGGGACCCCTGCCTCTCCTTATATGCTCTGGAGGGGTAGGGTTATAAGGAAAGTATCATATTTGGTATTATATAATATCTAATAAATCACATCTTCTTATAGCCTTGCGGTGCACGCCGACCAATGTCGTGCACCGCACGGCTTGATCTTGTGGGCTGGGCCAACTCTGATGGTGCAACCCATGTCTTGTCCTGTGGGTACCTGGGGTTATACCCCCCACAGTAGAGTTGTGTATGTGAGAATACGGGGGTTTCAGGTTTGGATCACTTTCAGTTGGTCAATTCGTTCGTACCCAATTGTTAGCACGCAAAGCATCTCCCTCCAATTTGTTGGCTCGGGACTAGATTGTTAGAGTCACCCTGGCAGGCTGGTACTTGATGGATGTTGTTAGTTTTTATATTAAAATTTTGATATAGTGCAATTCTATTATTCAGTATCTCCTTCGGGTAATGGGTTTATAAGTTTATGGCAAATGCAGCATTTGGATTTACCTTCAAACTTGTGCTCTTTTCCCCCTTAAGGTTCAACTAGGCTTCCTAGATTCTTTAGATGGCTATTTGCCCAAATTTGTGCAGCCAGAGCACTGTTTGCTTTTGGCATGGACATGTGCAGCATGTGCATTTTTCTAGAATCTGTGTCAAGATTCTGAAGTATATGCATTCAACTATTATAGTGATATAACTAGTTTTGGCATGAATTTGTCTCTCTCTTTAAGTCCAAGCGATATTGGAAGTTGATTAACTCAACATACAATGGTGCAGGTACTTGTTCCACCCAGTACAAAGGCACTTAAGTGGTGCTCTCAGTTTAGAGGATCATCATTGTTTCCTCAGTTTTATTTATCAAGGAAGCTGACGTCTGTTCCATCATTTCAACTTGAAATCTGTGGCATTGGTTCCGCAATATGCTTTCATGGTTCCTACCTAGTAAAGAATGAATTTGATTTGGTATCGAGGTGAGGTTTCACCCCCCTCCTTCCTTCCTTCCCTTCCTCCCTCTATAACAAAATTAACGACTTACTTTTCCTTGCAGATATATTTCTTCTGATTCACACTTGATAAAGGCTTACGGATTTGTAGACATGAATTATGTCAAGGAATCGCCATTAGTAGAGGAGAAACTTGGCTCATATTACTTCTTCATCCCTCAAGTAATAACCTTCATTTTCCTATGGCATGCACACGGTCTAGGACTAGAAGTATTTTGATCAGCCTTTGTGCAATATAAACTCAATGCAGAAGTCATTTTACATTCAGATAGAGGACAACTCTACACCTCAAGTTTTATGTACAATCTGTGATATACTTGATCTTTATGGCTATGGCTCATATAGTTGCATTGATAGTTTGATACAAAGCTGAAAAACTTAGGGTTCCCTTTGTAGTGTTAGTCTTAATTCCTCAAAGTAATGTTAAGTGCAGGATGATTCTTTGTTGAAGCAACATTATTCTTAGTTCTTACATGCAGTAGTAGTGCAATTGCGCTGATATAAACAGTGCTGAGCTTAACTTATGTAAATAAAAAATGCTAGAAGTACAACTTTGCTTGATTGACTACCAAGGGATCCTGACTTGTCCCCCGAAGAAAGTTGGTGAATGGAAATGTCTGGGTGAGTATTATGGCCATAACATTGCACAATTTAAGATTTTATGTTGTATAATTTTAGATCTCAATATCCATTTTGAGTATTACTCATGCAAAAGCAATGCTACAAAAAAGAGTCCAAAGTAGAAATCAACCCTGTTGAGGGATGATGAAAAATGTTGAATGATGTTTTTTTCTTCTATGTATTTTCTGCAAACCAGTCATGTTGTAATCTAACCCACAATCCACAGACTCTTGTTTTTCAGTTATTGTTTGCAGGCATCACATAAATATTTGACTTCTAGCATTTCTGATGCTTTAGCACATTTATTTTACAGGTTGAGTTGAGTGAGTTTGATAGTTGTTCCATATTATCATCTACCCTGGTTTGGGACGATTCTATTTCTCACAAGTTCGAGGATGCGGTTTCTTTATTTGAATCTTGTTTTGATCAGGTATGTGGAACTAGATAACAATTTTTCAGTTTTTCAACTTATTGCTAAATAATTTTGATTTGTCTTTTCTTATTTCTCACTTAGTTATTGTATTTTTTGTAACTTCTCCTTTGATGATTTTGTTATTTCATTTGACCAAATTTACAAAGACTCAGTATAACATGTTATTTGATGGACTTCACTTTTTAATTTTTATGCTACATTATGCTTCTGTATCATCTGATCTAAAGAACTTCATTACTTTGTCAAAACAAATATAGTAGCTTATTATTCAATTTAATATTTATTTTTCCCATCTGAAACAGATACAAAATAGCTATGATTCTTCAGCTAGCATTTCTCACAAAGGCTTGGTACCAAGTTACATTTCTGGAGATGCACATTTGTCAGAGACTGGAAATGCTCAGTTGGTAATATTTCTGCCTTGGATTGCATAGTACGGATTGCAAATTTAAATGTTGGAAATTTGGAGGAAAACCCCGCATTATAGCTAGGATGATGCAGCTAGTACCCCATCCAGGGTAACCACAATTTTCCTAATACCCTATGGCATTTGGTTGTTAATTCTGATTTGTTGGATCCATCTTACAGGTGTATTTGGATGCAGAAGTGCTAGCCTCAATAGATGCCAAAGCTAGTGTGCAAAAGGTATCCCCTTAACCTTGGTAAGCTTCCTGGAACATTATACCATGCTTTGTTTGAGATTGATTTGTTTTCCAAAAAAAAGACTTCTGCCCTCCTTGAAAAATATCATGCTTCTTACAGAAGATGTTTGGCCTGTATCATGGTAGAAAACACATCTTATAATCTTACCACGTGGAATCAGAGAATGTGTAAAGTTTATTTTTCGTCCCTAAATATTTGTTACAGTTCGAAAGTAAACCTTCCATAAAAACGCCAAATCCATTAAATCTCTGAGTCACTAAATTGGTGGGGGTACTGGGGTGACTAACATGTTGGTGCCACCTGGCGCTAACTTGGTACATTTGTCTTGACCTACTCCTAGGGTTCTCAGACCAAAAGGCTGGGCACTAAAACTTTGCAGTAGAAATGGGCCCGCAAAATTGGGGGACAAAGAAACATTTTCCTGTTAATTTACCTTCTTTTTGAAAGTGTAATTTATGTCCTTTGTATCATTAAATTATATCCCTGATCACATCTGACACTCTTCTTTTGCAGGAGAACTTTCTGACTTCTGATCAGTCATTTGTTAGATTTTCACCACAGCTATTCCTTTATTCGAACATGGTATGATACCGCCCAAGTATCTTTAGCTGAACGTTAAAAAAGTATCTTTAGCTCATTAGCTGCATATGGCCAACAATTTATTATTCAAGTATGTAACCTTGGTATATTAGGATTCACTGCAGTCTACATCACTTACCAATTCAAAAAGGCAGAGAGAAGGAGAAGGAGAAGGAGAGGGAGAGGGAGAGGGAGACGGAGACGGAGGGAGGGAGGGAGGGAAGGAAGGAGGGAGAGCTATACCAAAATAGCTAATATTGTTCTGTACCATCTGTAGGAGTTATATTTGCAACGCAACACGATTGAATTTTTCATCAAGAGTTGCTCTAACATAAATTTGGCATGGGCATCCCTTATAGTTGAAGAATGTGTTAGGCTCGGTTTCACGGTAAGCTTAACCGACTTAGTACCTTTAGCATGTCTAGAATTATTCTAATCCATTTTGCTTTAGTACTTTTGTATAGCTCCAGGGTCGAGATCATCCCCGCTTGCACTTTCTGCTACAGGCCATCCTTTGACAAAATGCATATCATGTTATGATGAACGTTCACTTGGATTTCATGCTCTTGGCTATGGGAGAGGTTCTCGAAAGCCAGCAGTAGTAATCACATCATCAGGAACCGCTGTATCAAATCTTCTTCCTTCAGTGAGTGGCAGATTTGTTTCACTAAAAAATGCACCTTTTCCTTATTCTAATGCTACGAGCCTTCATAAATACACGTAATTTTTCTGTTCCATAACCCAACAAGTTTTTGCATATAGTAGTGCTTTGTATACCTTTAGGAAGGCATATGGTAGTAATTCCCGTAAAATAAAAGAAAAATGATTTGGATGTGGTAGTGCACGTAGTTCTATGAATCAAGGACAATATTATCTGGGTTAAATCAAAGTTTCACTGTGTCACTCAAGTGTAGGTGGTTGAGGCAAGTCAAGATTTCGTACCAATTATATTACTCACAGCTGACCGTCCTCCTGAGTTGCATGATGCTGGAGCTAACCAAGCCATCAATCAGGTACCTCTGATTGCATATACATTCTAAAATGCAAAATTCTTGATAACATTTGTCTTTGTCTGCATGGGTTTCAGCACTCCTAAAATTCTGAATTTCTTATGACACATTAAGATTTGTAGGTTCTGCCATTTTCTCAACAGTATTATTGTGTAAATGTGTTTTATATGCCAAGTGAACCCTAAGATCCATTATACCCCCCACATAAGGAAACACCAATAAATAAAGTTGCACTTGTTAGGATTGCAATTTTGGCACTTGACTTTTTCTTATTTTTGTTCTAGGTAAACTCATTTACCAGGTTCTGTCTTCTTTTTTTTCTGTCTCAACAGTTTAATTTCCATTTTCAGGTCAATCATTTCGGTACCTTTGTAAGATATTTTTTTAATCTCCCCCCACCTGGAGACCAAATCCATGCAAGAATGGTTCTCACTACACTTGATTCAGCAGCCTACTATGCAATGCAAGCACCACAAGGCCCAGTGCATATAAACTGTGCTTTTAGAGAACCACTAGATTACACTAATCAACATTGGAATGTTGACTGTTTGCGAGGTTTGGATAAGTGGTTTAAAAATAGCGAACCATATACTAGATACCTAAGAATGAAAACAGTTTCTGCATTTGGTAATTACTCTTGCTCAGTAATGGAGGTCCTGGAGATCATAGAGAAGGCAGAACAAGGGCTTCTTTTAGTGGGTGCTATTCATACGGATGAAGATATGTGGGCTGTAGCTTTACTAGCTAGGCACCTATCCTGGCCAGTTGCTACAGATATTCTGTCTGGACTGCGATTGCGGAAAGTTGTAAATTCATTGCCAGGGCTTGATAAGAGCATTTTGTTTATAGACCACATTGATCAAATTCTATTGTCTGATTCTGCTAAAAACTGGATAAGCCCGGATGTCATTGTTCAGGTTTACCTTCTCAAACCTCATTGATTCTATATTCTTTGCACTGTTCCCTATATCTTTCTTTTTTTTCAGTAATTATGCGGTGTATTTAATATGTCATAAGTTTTTGAAGTTGATGCTGTTTGATTGGCAGATTGGTAGCCGTATTACTAGCAAACGAGTGGGAATGTTTCTAGAGACTTCCTTCCCATCTTCCTACATCTTGATCGATAGACATCCGTGTCGTCATGATCCTTCACATGTTGTCACTCACAGAATACAAGCTAATGTAGCAGAATTTGCTGCTAGTTTGTGCCGGTGTACTTTTCAAAGAAAGAGAAGCAGATGGACAGAAATTTTGACCATTCTTAATTCAGTGGTATGAGCTGAAACATGGTAGCTATCTTGTAAAGACATAACATGTTTTATAAACATACGAACGTGGCCATATATGGATAATTAATCCTTCTGCACTTAACCATTTGTTATAAGCCTTTAATCCATCAATCTTGCACTAATACAGCTATTTTATAATGGATAAAAAGGTTCACTGCACCTTGAAATTCCAATGTAGTAAACAGTTTTTGTCATGTACCTTTTTTTGCTATCATGGCATAACTGGATATTTTATTTGTGCTAGAGCTCCCTCTCCCTGGGAATAACTGAAAAGGTCTTTTGGCCCTTATGCTATTGAGTTTTGTTCTCACAAACTGTTGCCCACTCCAGGTTTCTCAGGAGATAATGTTTCAGATACATGCAAAGTGCTCACTTACAGAACCATATGTTGCTCATATAATTGGGGAGTCACTTTATGGTGATGCTGTCATGTTTGTTGGGAACAGCATGGTCATCCGAGACTTAGACATGTTTGGTAGCGGTTGGATGGATTACACTACAAATGGAAATAATGTGATGACACATCATTTTCCAGACTTTGTTGGCACAGCAGTGGCTGGGAACAGAGGAGCAAGTGGCATTGATGGTTTAATCAGCACAGCAATCGGATTTGCTATTGGATCAAACAAGCATGTAAGTCATTTCTTTAGTTAAAGTCCACGTTCTAGGGAAATTATTCCTATTAGAGGCAATGAATTTTGTATATTTTCTGATTAAATGATAATATATTTTTGTACATTTTCTATTTATCTTAGACTTAAGCCTGACTTAAAATAATTTTCATACTAGTATAGGCATATTATAGCACTTCATTTAATTTAAGACATGCTTGTTCTTCTTAAAAAAGGGTGGTGTTCTTATCAGTACATTTGTACTTAATCATTCACTTGAGGAATGAGGAATGAATTTTTAGGCTTTTGGCAGAACTTGACTCTGCATGTTTTCAGGTATTCTGTGTGGTTGGTGACATATCTTTTCTTCATGATACAAATGGATTGGCACTTCTCAACCAAAGGTTTGTAGTTTGAACCCTTCTCTGCACCTGTCCATTAACCTGATCATCTCAGACATGACCAATTCCTATTAGATCAACCTAGTGACAGTCAACAAAAATGTTGTTACACTATTTACCCAAGCTACTCCTGTATTGTCATGATGTTGAACAGTATATTCATTATGGATAATGCTATTGACATTATTGAAGGGCATGGAGGAAACCTATGACAATAATTGTTGTCAACAACCATGGTGGTGCAATCTTCAGCTTTCTACCAGTTGCAAAAACTGCTTCACCACAGATTTTGGAGAAATTCTTCTACGCCTCTCATGACATATCAATTTCCAAACTATGTGCTGCACACAGGTAACACCAATTGCTATTCACTTATTCTGCTTACAAAGCCCCATCTGGTTGTAACAAAATTATGCTGGTATTCCTCTGAACCTGTGTATTAGCTTCAACCTTATGCTTGTAAAGTTAACTTTTATCATTGTTTTCGCCTGAAGCCAACATATATAAATAAATTAGTGATTCTAAAGGTGTTGAGATTGTTGCTTATGTTGTCTGCTATGTTCTATTGCTGAGTTTTCTTCTCGGCACTCTCATTACTTGTGTTGCAGGGTAAAACATTTTCTAGTTCAAACAAAAGCGGAGCTTCATGATGCATTGGTGAAATCCAATATGGAACAGGTTGATTGTCTGGTAGAAGTAGACAATAGTATTGATAGCAATGCCAACTTTCATAGGTTCATATCCAAACTAAATTTCTTTTATCTTTTTTTTACAACTGTGTTCTCCATCATGTTTATATATTTGTACAAGTTCTGCAGGATCATGAGCATGTTCTCTAACTATTCTACAAGTCAGTATCTGGCCTATCTTCTAGAAGCTCCATGTCTTAAGAGTGAGGTAGATGCCATACCTGTTGACAGAATTGATTCAGTGGAATGCATGTTGTACAGGTATATGTAATAATCTGTACCAATGAATGTAGTGCCCACATCTTCTCTACGATGTGCCTTAGAAATCATCATTTGCACAGAATCCAGCTTTCTGCACCACGTACTTCAGGGCTATCTGATGGTAGATTCATTCATGAAGGATTTGTTCTGAAGCTTCGTGTGGATGATAACATTGTAGGATTTGGTGAGGTTTGTCTTTACCACTTTTCCATTCTGCTGTTCCACTAGCATATTGCACATTTTTGCTATTAAATTGGCTGTAAATGAAGCAGGCCACTAGCATTATGATAAACCTATGTTGTTGAGGAAAGTACAGTGTCCTCTCAAAAAAGGGGAAAGTCTAGTGTAATAGTATATATGGCCGATAACACAGTGACTGTACTGGACAAAACAATATTTTGACATTAGGTTACCATTCTCTAATTTAAGTATACTTTACTACTATAAATTGTGGACCTGGTAGTGTTGCTCCTTTCACTTCTTCCTTCCATACAAAAATATCGCTTGCTGACATGTTGGCCACACCATCACTAATAAACAGAACAAACTGCTCTTTGGGGAAAAGACCAACTACATATACTGACCAAACTCACCTACCACGATGTAATCATTTGTTGTTGCTATCATGTATTCATGTGCGGTTCCAATGTAGGCCAATGGATGCCATGCAGACTGACTAGATTTAAGTTAACAGAAGGACCTGCAAATAACCCTAAAATATTTTGAAAAATCATTAATATAGAAAATGGCTCAAGTTTTACTGGATCCGATCCGATGTGTCCGATTCTCATCCCAACAGTTCACATGTGTTTGCATGGTAGCACATAGCAATTGGTTTGCGCTACTAAATATGCTTTGGAGTAACTATAGCTCTGATTTTGCATGTCCAGAAAGTGGTGGTCAAGTTAATTTTGTTTGGTAATACATCTTAGAGCGTGTTCCATATTTCTAGTCCTTATCGACTTCTTGTAACAGGTTGCACCAATCGAAATTCATGAGGAGGATCTGTTGGATGTTGAAGAGCAACTTAGGTTTCTTCTCCACAGGGTGAAAGATTCTGTGCTAGATGTTATTCCCTTACTGAGAGGGTCCTTTTCCAATTGGATATGGACAAGCCTCGGGATTCCTGTAAGTAACTTGTCAAACTTGTTAATACTGACTTTGGAAGATTGGGCGCCATGAAAGTCCCATTGAGGATTAAACTTTTCCTCGTTTTGCCTTCATCTCAGCCTTCTTCGATATTCCCAAGTGTTAAATGCGGTTTGGAGATGGCTATTCTTAATTTACTTGCATCACAACAGAAATGTAGTTTGTTCAAAGTTCTCGCTGGTTGTGACCCCTTGGGCCGAGACGAGAATGTTATTGAATATAGTCAGAACAGTTCTGGAAGCATACAAATTTGTGCACTCGTAGATTGCAATGGCTCTCCAATGGAAGTAGCACTTGCTGTTGCCAAACTGGCTGCTGAAGGTTTTACCACATTTAAACTGAAGGTAACTATTTAACTTGTTCCATAATCATAAGACATGGAAGTTAATGCTTTTATAGTTTCTTTTGCTAATTCGAGGTATAGTATAATGTCTTTCCAATTTCTCTTTGGAAGGTTGGCCGCCGTGAAAGCCCCATTGAGGATGCAACTGCTCTTCACAAAATAAGAGAAGTTGTTGGGTACCAGATCAATATCCGTGTTGATGCAAATCAGAAATGGACATATGAACAGGCAGTTGAATTTGGATCTAGGGTAAAAAGTCTTCGTTTGGAATACATTGAGGTAATATACCGTATTTTCATAAGCTATGTATTAAAGGCTCGCTCACATACACATCATGCACTCACCCTATGAATGCACATACGCAGACACTTCCCTTGTGACACCTGCGAGAGACCGGTAGATTTTTGAGATTGACAAAGTCACCACGGGTGTCTCACTGTCAATGGCCACATCTCTTACCACTAAATTAATAGTGCCATTTATTCAGAAAACAGGAGCACCTGTGCCCAGGTGGTTGGGTGCATAAAATAAGAAACTTGGCTACCGCTCCATCTTGTTCTATAGTACTGTTATTCAGGGCTGGGATTCATTCCATTTTTCATAATGCATATTTCCATCTTGTTCTTTCTTGAGAACCTTCTTTCACTTTTCTTTTTCTACTTTACAGGAACCAGTGAGCTCTGTAAATGATCTCATCAAGTTCTGTGAAAACAGTGTCTTGCCTGTTGCACTTGATGAGACTATTGACAACCTTAAGGGGGATATAATTCCTAAGCTTCATCAATTTGTTCATCCAGGAATAGTTGCTCTTGTGAGTACCGAGAAAAACTTTGTGTGCTAGTTTTGAAGGTTGTTTATTCTTTTTTATATTTAACCTGCTTTAATTGTCATGCTCAGGTTATAAAACCTAGTGTTGTTGGAGGTTTTGAGAATGCAGCTCATATTGCAAAATGGGCACAGCTACATGATAAGATGGCTGTCATCAGTAGCACGTATGAGAGTTCTATAGGTTTGGCCTCCTATATACAGTTAGCACATTATGTTGACCAACAGAGCTCTATAGTCTCCAGAATAAGAAACAAAGATAAATGTAGAGCTGCCGCACATGGACTTGGAACGTATCAGTGGTTAAGGGAAGATGTATCAGAACAAAAGTTAAAGATCCATGCATCCCCACTTGGTGATGGAATCCGAGCCTCAGTAGAAGATGCCCATGGTTATCTTCACCATTTAAACATAAACAATGACAAGATAGAAAGGACGTATGGTGAAGAAAAACTTAGGTCATATTCTATCCAAGTTGATGCGGACGATTGTTCTTATCTAGTCAAACTTCGAGAGGCTGGTGATCATACAAATGTAAGAATTCTTCTATTCTTTTGAAAATCAGATGTCGTATTTCCTCACATAGCTGTATAAGAGTTTATTCTGTGTATTTGACCAGTGATAGCACATATATAAAACTTTCTCAATTCTGGGTTTACTGCCCCTTGGTATGTACTCCCTCCGTTCCAAATTATAAGTTGTTTTGGCTTTTCTAAATACATAGTTTTTTATATGCACCTAGATATATGCTATGTCTAGACACATAATAAAAACTACGTATCTAAAAAACCAAAACGATTTACAATTTGGAACAGAGGGAGTATAAGAGTTATACTCTCTCTCTCTCTCTCCAAATCGCTTTTTACCTGCATTTTACTTGATATGCTGCTGCTGCAGTAACTAGTGCCATGACCCACGATTTAACCTATGCAGGAAAAGGTTGTTCTTTTACTTCATGGATTTCTTGGTACGAGTGAAGATTGGGTTCCCATGATGAAAGCTCTTGCCCCCAGTGCACGAGTAATTGCAATTGATCTTCCTGGTCATGGCGAGTCACAGATAATGCAACGTCACAAAAATTCAGAACAATTCATTGTAACAGTTCAACTAGTTGCAGATTTATTGTTGAAGTTGATGTGCCACATAACTGATGGTGAGGTGGTGGTGGTTGGCTATTCAATGGGTGCAAGGATTGCACTTCACATGGCACTAAATCAAGATCACAAGGTAACTGTGTTTTTACATTTCGTGTGAACTTCTTTCTGTTTTGAATGTTCTATAAAGCTTGTTGTGCCAAACAGATTCGTGGAGCTGTTACAATATCGGGAAGTCCTGGATTGAGAGATGAAGCAAGCAGAAGACGTCGTGTCGCTATTGATAAATCAAGAGCCCAGTTCCTGATGTCTTGTGGACTTGAATGTTTCCTTCAGACATGGTACTCTGGAAAACTGTGGAACAGGTAATAACCTGATGAAGGAACTAGCTTGTTTGATTATTGCCTGTACGAAATGGTAAAATTATATGCATTGCTAGCACTCGTTTGACAATTTTCTTTATTTCGCTGTATGGAACTCTTGTGTTGATGGGTGACCAAACCTTCAGTCTACGAGAGCATCCTGAGTTCAACTCTCTAGTGAGGACACGCAGTAAACACAAAAACATCAAAGCTCTAGCTAAGGTTCTTGCAGACTCAAGTGTGGGGAGACAAAAGTAAGACCGCCTTACTGTACTCATAGTAAGATTTTCATTACAGTGTTTTTGTGTCTTCTGTTTTATCAGTACCAATGGTCAATGAGTACTACTGACACGCCAAACTGATAGTGGAGTTGATAAGCAAATGACCAGTTGCACTTTGTTACTTTGTGCTATATTAGATTAGAAATTATTCATGTGATCCTGTCTCATGCAAGTTTCAATGTACCAGGTCCCTGTGGGAAGACCTGAAGCACTTGAAGAGGCCTTTACTCATCGTTGCTGGTGAAAAGGACGCAAAGTTTAAAGACATCTCGCAGAAAATGCGCATGGAGATAATGAACCACGCAGAATGTGGATCTGATGGTCCTAAAGGGAAGGAACTTTGTGAAATGATCATTATCCCAGATAGCGGCCATGCTGTGCATGTTGAGAACCCTCTTCCTTTGGTGAGAGCCGTGAGGAAGTTCTTACTAAAGCTGTATTGAGAACATCTGAGACTCTGAGTGGAACCGGTAAATGGAGCATCAGGTCTTTTGGTACTGTCCTCTGTTAGGATCGATGTGAGTACCTTTCTGTGTAACCCATAGATCCGATTAGGCTCCTAGCCCTTCAGTAGATGCACCGCAGCCAGTGTCGCGTTGTAGAAGACGTCCAGCGCTGGCGAGATGAAGTCTAGTGACGCCGGCGGTGTCCTGCAGTGGGAGACGGCGGTGGTTGGGGCATATCCCGTCGCTGGCAGCAGCTCTTTAGATCGGTATTAGGGTTTCTGTAGGTGGGTGTGGCGGCTCCAGTGAACCTGGTAGTCTCAGCCCCGATCCCCACTTTTTCTATTTGTATGTGCGGTGCGACAGGGGCCCACCAACCAGTTAGGGTTTGGCTCCCCCGATCAAGGAGCAGAGGCAAGGGCCCAATAGACCGTTGGGCCTATTGGTGGAGATCAACTAACATTCTCCCCCTTGATCTCATTCTATCTTTCATTTTCATATCATTTACTTTTGTTCATTCCATTACAGATTAGTTCATAGAGCATGTCTCATCGTCACGGTCCATTGCCGATAGACTTAACAGCTATAACTCACTACTCTATTCTGAAATAGGTACTTATCTTTGGGCCTTCTTTTGTCCAGGAATATTTTAGACTTTCCCTTAAATCCAAGCTAGCTACATGTTCTCTGAACACCATGTCCTCTGAACATGTTGGGTGGTAAGCCTTTTGTAAGCGGATCCGCAAGCATCCTTTCTGTTCTTATATGCTCAAGACTTATGACTTGATCCTAGACTTTATCTTTCACAACATAATACTCTATGTCAATGTGTTTAGCAGCACCACTTGACTTATGTTGTGAGCATCATGTACTGCCAGATCATAATCGCAGTATTACTTTAGTGGTCTATAGATGTCGTCAACCACCTTCAAACCGGGTATGAACTTCGTTAGTTAGTTCACCTGCCCGTTGCCTCATATCACGCTACAAACTGTCATACATTGTGGACGATGTAGTGACGGTTTGCTTTGAGCTTTTCCATGAAATAGCTCTCCTTTGCGAGATGATAGAAAATCCACGTCTGGATATACATTCACTCTCGTATAATCAGAATCTGAATATCCCACCATGTGGAGTGAATCAGATCTTCTATATGTCATCATGAGGCCTTTCGTTCCTTGCAAATAATGCAAGACTTTCTTTACTAATTTTAGTGTTCTATTCCAGAATTGCTCTGGAATCTGCCAAGTAAAACCCGGTAACAAATGCAAAGTCGGGGCGCGTACATACTTGAGCATGTTGCAAGCTTCCGACAGCTGAAGCATATGGAACCACTTTCACTTTGTCGATTGAGCTCATATTGGTTCCTGGGGTATTGAAAATCCCCATATCTGTCGCCCTTGACTATAGGAGCAGGTGAGGGACTACATTTGTGCATACTGAATTTCTTTAAGATCTTTTCCATGTATGCCTTTTGTGACAGTCCTTATACCCTTTTTCTTCTATCTTGGTGAATCTCGATCCCTAGAACGAACGAGGCTTCGCCAAGATCTTTCATATCAAATTTCTTTGTCTCCAGTAGTAGACTGACATCACTACTAGCAAGTAAGATATCATCTACATACAGGATAAGGAAGATAAACTTCCCATTCTTAAACTTTGCATAGACTCAATTGTCCTCTACATTCTCTTTTAAAACCCAAAATTCTTTATTGTCTGATCAAACTTCAAGTACCACTGTTTTGAAGCTTGTTTTAATCCATAAATGGATTTCTTTATGCGGCATCACATTCGTTCTTTTCCTTCCATAACAAAACCTTTCGGTTGTGCCATATGAACATTTTTCTCCAAGTCTCTGTTGAGAAATGCCGTCTTTATATCCATATGATGTAATTCTTAATCGTAATTGCCACTAATGCCATTATGATTCTGAAGGAAACTTTACATGAGACTGGAGAAAAGGTCTCATTGTAATCAATCACTTCTCTTTGCATAAAGCCTTTTGTCACAAGTTACACTTTATATGTTTCTATATTCTCTTGAGAGTCAAGTTTTGTTCTGTAGACCCATTTACAGCCTACTGTATTGGCTCCTTCAGGAATTATTTCCAAATCCCAAACTCTATATTCATTCATCGATTTCCAATTCATCTTCCATGGTCTCAAGCCACTTTGATGAATGATCACTTCTCATGGCTTCTTTAAATGAGGTGGGATCATCCTCCATTTGAAAATCCTTAGTGTTATACACTTCATAATCAGCAGAAATAACTGATTTTCTAATTCTTTGAGACCTTCTAGGGGCCTCCACATTTGGCACATCTACTCTTTGAGGCTGTTGTTGCTCCCCCTCATGTGTGGCAATAGGTTCTATAGGATCCTGAAGAACAGGTTTCTCATTTTCATTCATTTTTGCCACAGGTGGAATAACAACAGGTGCTGACACCATAGTATCTTGCATTGTCGGTGCAGCGACAGCATGTAGTGAGAAAGTTGACTCATGAATCATTGGAGTGGGCGCATACACCCGCTTCACTTCAAGGTCAATTTCTCAAGCTACCATGCTCCCCTTCATCAATTCGTCCTCTAGGAAGACAGCATGTCTCGTTTTCCACAACCTTTGTATATCTCTCTGGACAGTAGAAACAAAAACATTTTGACTTTTCTGTGTAGCCAAATAAATGACAACTTACTGTTTTGGGATATAACTTCCCAATATTTGGGTTAAACACTTTAGCCTCAGCAGGGCTCCCCACACACATGCAAGTGGTTAAGTGAGGGTGTTCTTTCTGTCCACAACTCATACGGTGTTTTGAGCACCGACTTTCTTGATACTCTATTGAGAATATGAATGGAGGTTTTAACGCCTCCATCCACAGGCTCAACTGTAAGGTGGAGTAACTTATCATACTGCCCACCATATCCATCAGGGTACGATTGATTCTTTTAGCTACTTTATTCTGCTGAGGTTCGCCCGGTATAGAATACTGGGCTACTATGCCATTCTTTTAGGGTATGCCGACCGTAGTATTTTACCACGGTCAGACCTGACTATCTTAATCTTTAATATCTTAAATTTATCCAATACATCTTTTCTTTCTTTGATTGGATAAATATAGTCATAATAGGAGTAATCATCTGTGAATGTTATGAACGAATCATAACCATCCACACTCTTTACAGGAAAACCGACCACAGATGTCAGTGTGGATAATCAGTAAAATTCCTGTGCTTCGTTTGTCATCTTTCTTTATATACTTTCCTTTTATGCATTCTCTGCATTGTTCTTAATCTGAGAGCTCTAATGGAGGAAGAATATCATTCTTAACTAGTCTTTCTATTCTCCCCCTCGAAATATAGCCTGAACGATAGTGCCATAATTTCGACAACGCATCATGAGCTCTCTTATGCCACCATTTCCAGAGTGACTATCTGTCACCAGCTGCTTTATCAGCTGGATAGCACATGTCTTTGAAGAGCCAGTGAACTGACTCTTTATTCTATCGAGGTACTCGGTGACTGTGTCATACTCTGGGATTGAGCCCATAATTGCAGGTCCAATCATGTTCTTTATCACAGCCAAACATTTTTTGTTTGCAGTGACCCACTTCCTATGCTCAAAAGCCATAGGATATCTTTTGGGATTCAAAATCCCTTTCTTTAGTTGCTCAAGTGGCATCATTCTCTTTTTTGTCTCCCTCACCGGTGCCACAATCTCAGTGGAATATGGTGAGGTGACTACCCAGTTCATCTTAGACAAGATGAAAATCAGGTCAAAACTTTTCTTAACATAAAATTAACACCATTTGCATGTCTTGATTCCAACGTTGGTCAAAATCAAAACATACAATTATTCTTATACACTAATTCTACATCACCGTTGGGCAGAAATAGAATTAATGCATAAATCTTTAACTTTGACAACTGTTCTTACACACTAATTCTACATCACCATTGGGCAGAAGTAGAATCAATGCATAAATCATTAAAATTATCAACTTTTCTTATACACTAATTCTACATCACCGTTGGGCAGAAGCAGAATTAATGCATAAATCATTAACATTACGATATTGTTATTAACAACGTTGGTCAGAAAATAACAACATCGTAATTATATCAAAACTCTTTTTCTCCAATTAAATACCACATTGGTTCAAAATAACTGGAGAATCAATAGTTTCTTTAGCAGCGGAAAAACTTTTCTTTTTCTCCAAGTAAATAGCATGTTGGTTCAATATAACTGGAGAATATACTTTTTCTTTAGCTGTGGGAAAACTCTCTTTTCCTTTAATTTTACCCACAGGGAAAATTTCTTTTTCTATTTTCTTTAATCCATTAATCAATTTCCAGGGAATAAACATTTTCTGGAAAATCTTTTCTTTTCTCCAGTTAAATATCATGTCGGTTCAAAATCACTGGAGGATGTACTTTTCTTTCGCAGCGGAAAACATATGCTCAATTTCTTGAATTTTACCCACAGGTAAAATCACTTTTCATATTTTCTTTGATATATTTTTCATTTTCTAGAAATTAGCAATTACTGGAAAAGAAAAAACTGATCTTGATTCTTTCCCTTTTTTCGGCCCAACTGGTAAAACCAGCTCGGCCCGCCTCTCTCCGCGCGCGCAGGCCGCACCCAGGCCGCAACCTGGGCCTGGGCCGGCAAACTGCCGCGACGCGCTCCCCCCGCCTGGGCCGCTCGCGGGCCCGTGCATCCGGCGCCGTTGGATCTGATCCGACGGCCGTCCGATTGTTTCGGCCGAATAAAAAACGACTCCGGCCGCGGGCCCCGAAACCCTAGTCTCATTCGGCACTTGCCCTTCTCTCTCTTCGCTCGCCGCTCTCTCTTCTCTCTACCTCAGTGCAGCCGCGAGCGACCGACGACGAGCGAGCGGGCGGTGGAGCGAGCCTTGGCGCTGTCGCCGGCCCCCTCGCCGGCGCGCGTGCTCCCCAACGGGTGAGCACGCCGCCGTCGAGCGGCCTGGCCGCGGCGCCCCCGGCTCGGCTCTTCTTCTCCCGCGCCGGCGAAAGGCTGTCCCGGCTCTTCTTTTCCCGCGCCGGCGAGGGTGGATCCGTCCCCTTCCCTTTCTCCTTTCCCACCCCCTTCTTTTCGATTTGGATCTCGCTTTCCTCTTATCCGAACCGAACCGAAGGAGGGGATTAGGGTTAGGGTTTCTTTGATTCCTTTCCTTTCTTTTCTTTGATTTCTTTTGTTTCTTCTCGGATTCAACCGGTTAGGGATGAGGATCCGTCTAGGGTTAGGTTTAGGGTTCGTATGCCGACCCTGTTCTTTTCCCCTTTCTTTTCTGTTTTTCCTTTCTTTTCTTTGACATCCGAATGGATCTAGGGTTAGGTTCTGTTTTCTTTTATTTCTTTTCTTTTCCCTTGTTTACCCGAACAGATTATCCCCGTTCTAGGGTTAGGGTTTCGGCTCTGTGAGCCTAGGGCCCTATTTCTTCTCTGATCCGAAAGGATCTGTTCTTTTCTTTACTTTTGCCGTGCGCCGTCGAACGGTGCGGCTCCTTTCCCCCACGCGCGGTGGCGGTGATGACCGGTAGACCGTGAGCCGGTCTCTCTTTCTTTTGCTTTTACCCGGTTAGGGTTAGGGATACACAGAGGTAACCTGCTCTGGTACCATTGTTAGGATCGATGTGAGTACCTTTCTGTGTAACCCGTAGATCCGAGTAGGCTCCTAGCCCTTCAGTAGATGCACCGCAGCCAGTGTCGCGGTGTAGAAGACGTCCAGCGCCGGCGAGATGAAGTCTAGTGACGCCGGCGGTGTCCTGCAGTGGGAGACGGCGGTGGTTGGGGCACATCCCGTCACTGGCAGCAGCTCTTTAGATCGGTATTAGGGTTTCTGTAGGTGGGTGTGGCGGCTCTAGTGAACCTGGTAGTCTCAGCCCCGATCCCCACCTTCTCTATTTGTATGTGCTGTGCGACAGGGGCCCACCAACCAGTTAGGGTTGGGCTCCCCCGATCAGGGAGCAGAGGCAAGGGCCCAATAAACCGTTGGGCCTATTGGTGGAGATCAACTAACATCCTCACATGCAGGTGAAGAAAGGTTTCAAGTTCGTGCTGCCCAAAAAGAACTGAAATTTGGTCTACGTCTCATCCAATTCCTATCGTCGTCGTCGTTGCAGTAACTTTTCCCGTTTGACCTTATAGTTAATAGGCAAAAGCACAAACGCGTGGCTGGTAGATCCAACTGGCGATGCCTCTTACGGCATCCGAGGGTTTTTGAACCCCAATGAACTGGCTTCCTTTCGTGATTGTCAGGGTTCTGAATTTCCTAGTCCTAGAGACTAGAGATAAATTCTCAGCATGTTCAGGCCTGGAGTACTTCGTATGCCGTTTGTACGAGGATTCTTTTTCTGGGGTTCTTTGAGGCGTTTGGTCAAAATCTTACTGAGCTGCGGCGATTCAAGAAGACCTTCGTGCCGATCCTTTGTGTAATATAAAAGGTGGCCTCATTTTTCTTGGTCTTGTTGGGATCCGGGAACCGGCCGACTGTCGACCAACTGCGCTTTTCTGTGCGATTCCTGACTGTCAATTTTAAAACCCTCCTTAGCAGCTTAGGATCTTGGTCCTTAACGACCCCGATGCGAGACGGCTTTTTATTAATCGGGCACCTGCTGACTCCCTGCAGTCTGCAGACGTGCCTCTGGTGTACGTACGCACAGTCACGCTGCCCGCACCGTCTCGCCCGTGGCATCGGCAGTTTGGCAGGGCGCCCGGCCAACAGGGAGCTCTACTCCCGAAGCCCGGCCACCACCCGGCGGAAGGCCGCGCACGCGGGCGCACAGAGTCCACACGTGCCGCGCCAGTGCGTGCACCGTGCGTGGCGTGGTGCCTCACGGTACAAGTGCAGCTAGCTTAGCAGGAGTAGGACTATGCGGTGCAAAGGAACGCCTCGGACTTGCTAAAGAACGCTTGGACATCAGTACGGGCGGGCACAGATGTTTTAGAGGACTGCTCTTGTATGCATAATATATATAATGAGTGGTGTAAGAGATCTCGCGAGCTTCAGCTTTGACCACCAATCGATTCTCGAGCTGACTGCCTGACTATAACAAATAACAAAAAGGCATCGTCACTCCCTCACCTCATTTTCCTTAAGCTTGAGGGTGGCTTCATTTTGGAGTGGTGGTGGACTGGTGGTGTGTTGGTGTCCATACACATACGGATCGGCATGGGTTGCAGAAGGGCCTCTTCAACTGTTCTCATGGTCATCGTGGCCATCTTCTTGCTCGCACTTGACCATTCCGTTGCTCATGCGCGCCAGGGTAAGTTACATCATATTTGCATTGTTTTACTATATATGCAAAGTTTGTAGCTGGTGTTTGCTTTCTTTCTTTCTTTTTTTCCGACCGCCCCTAAAGTTTCCTGCTGTGTTTATTCATCCGATTTGCTGCCGATTTATCATTGCAGTGAGGAGCCCGTCCATGTCGACCGGCGAGCATCCGTCAACAAAGGAAGTACTGCAAGCGACGACGAGGAAGCCCGGCGTGGAGCACACCAAGGGCAGCACTGAAACCGTGCACATGAAGCCGGGATCAACGGGAGAAGCAGGCGTGGTTGGACGAAGGGTTGAACAACCAAGCTTCGGCCGCGGAGGAAACAACAGTCCCGCCTCTGCCGACAAGGTAGTGGTGGTCGCGAGATACGGAGGACCCAGGCCTCACCCTAAAAAACACAACTAATCAAGTTTAATTAGGTGCCCGTTCAAGTGTTGCTGTATGTATTTCTTGTAGCCTAGTTAGTTTCTCTCCTTCACTGTTTTAGGTTCTGTACGTCTCAACAGGGAAGATAGGATAGGAAGGATCAAACTACTCCATAGATCATGCATAATAGTGTACTAGCCAGTTATTAATTTCATCTCGTATAGAACAGTACTGATGCTTCCTTTCGGTTGAATCACTCGTGGAGCGATCAGCTTAACTCAAGCCCTCACTATTTCAAACAGCGCACCTTCAATATTAGCTTGTTTTCATCTCTCCTTTTCTCCCTAAGTTTTTTCCCTTTCTTTTTCGGTGGACCGGGGAGAGAGGCGGAGGTTCGTTCCTGAGTTGGGCTGTGGTGCGGTGAACAAGTACAGTGGGGTGATTTTCACTTAGGTGTTATGGAGTCGCGTTGAATGATGAATTAATAATCCTTCAAATATATAAGTAAATATATATATATATATATATATATATATATATATATATACGTCCACTATCATTCATTGATCCCACGCATCCAGTAGCGCAGCATGTAAAGCTTCCTGCCGCTTCAGTCACCTGTCGAGCTTAAGCCGTGAGGATTCCCACATTATTAAGAGTCAAGTTGAAGTTTCAGGGAGAGGGGGAAAAAAGGTAAAAGTAAGGGCGCGTTTGGTAGTGTTTTTTTTTACAGTTCTCAGAGCAGCACCACATATGATATGCAACCAAACGGGGCAAGACAAATAGCTCCGTGGACGAAGCTCCTCAAGTCACGCTGAGAAAGGTCTGCGGGAGCTAGAGGAGCTAAAGAATTAAGCTTGCATTGGCTCCTCCGTAGGATGCTCGATTGGACACTGATGCCCTTGGGCCCAATGCTGTTATCCTCCTTCATGCGCCAGCGGCAAGGACGACGGCAGAGGAGCTTCACGTGAGGGAGGGGCGACAGAGGAGTTGCGGCCGAGGAGCTGCAGCCGAGGACACGTCACAATGGAGGGGAGGGGCGGCGATTGGAGGTGGAGCAGGAGGGGAGGACGACTGGCGCGGTGGTGAATGGGATAAGGGAGAGAGGGAAGGACAGAAATGAGATAAGAGAAGAGAAAAAATAAATAAAGGAAGAAAAAATAGAAAGGTATTATGGATATTTCACACTTTTATCTATCAGCAGAAGCTATTTTACCAAATGTTTAGCTGTCCGGAGCAAAACAAAGCTACTCTACCAAAGATGTTAGAGCCAGAGTTGTTTTAGCTGGAGTCGGTACCATACTCACCCTAATGAAAAAATTAAGAATTGTATAAAAGTGGTCCCAAATAATAACAAAAAAAGGTCTAGTGAAGCAGCCCATCGCATCCATCTCAGTGTGTGACCACCCTAGCATCTTGGGGCCCATTTGGTAGAGATTGTTTGGCTCCTAATTCTCTATAAGAAATGATTCTTTGGAACGAACTCTACGGAAAAAATTATTCTCTGCATGGAGTAAATATAGAATGTACTTTTTTCCAGTTTACAACTCCTAATTTATTTTAGATAAGTAAAAAGAATCAACATATAGTCACTTCTTTGTTAAAAGTATTTAACAGAGCTCCTCGTGGATTCAATCCAAAAGCTATTTTTGGGTGTTCTGCCAAACCGACTCTTTGTTGCTCCTTAGTGGATTGACTAGTGACGATGTAAAAAACCAAATTTGTTGATGTTAGGGTTTTTTATGAAGCTAAAAGTAATAGTTTTCAAACTAAACATCAAAATTAAATTCTAATTTCATCATTATATTTTTTTACAATAAATCTTTCAAAACAATATGATGGGGGTATATTTAGATAAGATTTTGTTGAAAAACGTTCTTTCTCATGAAAACATAACACTTTCTTTCTATTGAGCAGGCATAATGTTCTTCGGGGAAAAAATGATCTACCTTCTCAAGAAAAATGTTCTAGGTTCTGGAGATTGATGTTCTAAATTTAAGAGAATAAAATAGTAGGTTAAGGTGAATGATATTCCCTAGCATTTGTGTTTAGTATAAATAAGTGAACATCTCACGAGTATTGTGGGAACAGTTAAAACATATTGTCGAACACTCCGTGAATATTCTACGAACAACCGGAAATACAACATAGGACATCTCATGGCTATTGTGTGAAACAATCAAAGATACTTATGGAACATCCCATGGATACTACGTGAATAACTCAAAATACACCATGGAACATCTCATGGGTACTATAGAAACATTGCAAAATTCGCTAGGAACATGAATACTTTTGAAAAAAAAAATCTATAATGCATCGAGCATCTCAAGAAAACATGAAGCATCTAATGAATAATGTGCAAACAATAAAAAATGACATCATGGAACGTTTCATGGAACACTACAAGAACAATAAGAAGTACACCATGAAATATCTTATCAATAACATGGGAATGACACAAATGCTATGGATCATCTTGGAATAGTGTGCATGAGAACAATAAGGAATACACAATCGAATCTTGGATAATAATATAGAAACAATTCAAAGCACACAATGGGACATCTGTTAATACTAGGGGAGCAATCGAAAATACATCATTGAATGTCTCATAGATAATATGGGAACAATCACAAACACACCATGGGACATCTCATGCATAGTATGGGAACAATCTAAAATACAACATGGAATATCTCATGGATACTGTGGGAACAAAGTAAAATACACCATGGAGCATCTCATGTTTACTAGGCCGCCGAACATACACTAGCAAAGAAATTCCCATAGCAAACAAGCTTGTTGGTTTGGGCCTAGCCGCCGGGGTGGTCGCTGCTCGCAGATCGTCGATAGACAAATATCTGGGCCTTAACCAGCACGGCCCACGTACCTCATGATTTGGGGCCTACTAGCACAGTGTGGTACCAGCCAGCACGTACGGTACGAGTGGTTGCCTGCAGAGCGCAGACTGGCGTGCAAAAAGCCTACCGTACCGTACGATGCAGCGATTAATAATAGATAGCAACAGCGGAAGAGAGGCCTTTCTCCGTTTCTCGGTCAGATGCATGGAGTCGTCGTCGCCGCACGGGTGCTCCTGTTCCGTACTCCAAATCTCTTGGGTTCTACGGTTGGTTCGTGACGAGATCCATTGCTGTCAGACGAAATCCCAAGGATGTATGGTACGGCGTACGTCTCGACGGCTGGCAGTGCGTACGAGGAGGGTTCGTACAATCGTACGCCGTACATACATACACGGGGGCAGTTTGCCGTGGAACGGACGGACGGCTGGGATCAACTTGGGGTTGGGGAGGCGATCCATCAACCATCCGATAAAAAAAAAAACATGCTTGCAAGCTCTTTATTTAAAAAAAAAATGGCATGCACCAACGACTCGACCAGTGGAACCGATTTTCACAGCATTTAATTTAATTTTATCCACCAAAGAATGTACAAAAACTAATAATCACCTCGATCTACCAAGCGTGATCACTACTAATACTACCTTAATTAATCAATAATTAATGAAAAACGTGGCAAGCATATTCTCGGAGGAGGGGGAAAAAAGGAGCACCGTCACTAGGCTACAGCTATATATACACCTTCTCACTCGAGCCACTACGAAATCCGGCAAGCTATGGCCGTCAACCTCCTGCTCCTGAACCAATAAAAGGAACGAGAGAGCGCCAACGGGGATGTTTGGACGAGTGGTATTTCATTGGAATGTTCAGTCTCTGGCTAGCTCAAACGTTCCAAGGAAATACCATCGGTCCAAATAGGCCCCAAAGGCGTTTTCTTTCTGAACGGCAAGCACAGGAGATGGCTGGATTTCGGAGGAAAATAAGATGCCAGGGCCACCATGATCGATCAGAATTTACAGCAGATAATTCCTTTCCTCCAGACACGATGCCGTCTGCTGCGCCTCCGTTCTGCCTTTGCCATCCTTACGGGGCTGCTGATGCACTCCCTCTGCAACCTGTTCATTGAAAATTTAACAGTTTGATGAAAATGTCCACTATAAATCATACAATACTTCTGTGGTCTATTCCTTGAAACTGCTTAAAAGATAAGAGAAGATCAACTAGTTGTAGGTCCTCAGATGATTGTTTCAGAAACAAATGCAGAAGTAATTACAATCTTATACAGATTGTTTTGATATCTGACTGAGGTGGATGAGTATGTAGAGTTGTTTGACTTACACTGGAAATGCAAAGGACCGGGTGCTAGTTGTGCTGCTATCTGACCGGAGAGAGATGCTGCCAGAATATGCTATATGACCTGACATCGACACTGGGCCGGACATTATACTGGGACCAGAGAAGTTCGGTTCGTAGGTATTCTCATTGCCGACGCGAGCTGTTGATTTCGAACTACCAGGCATGGTTTGTTCGACCGCAGATCCATCTTGCGCCAGGGTAGAACTCTTACTAGCTGCGTCGTCTGTGCCTATTCTGTGCTCCTCATCTATCTGATAATGTTTTCCTTGATTCTTCCCATATGCATCGCTATGATCAGCACTGCTACGGGTTGAAGATGTAGCAACTGCGGTTTCGTCCACTGGACCAGTGATTGCCTTGTTAAAAATACTTTCGCTGTGATCATTGCTCTTTTCAGATGATTGAATGTCTGAACTACTGCTAAGAGTATCCGCCCCTGGTTCAGATGCTTCAACTTCATCTAATCCTGTGGTGCCACCCGTCACATTGTGAATAGAGCAGGTGGAATCTGTGGAGGCAGCACCTGTGATTCCTGGTATAGAGCACTCAGGTACCGATGTATCCTCCAGTGACCTATGATCAACGAAAGGGTTGTACCGATCAATTTTTTGTGGCTCTCGCACATCTAATGCTGTAGCTGTAACATGGTCTCCAGGCGTCGTTGCGGGGCAACCACTGGCATTCTCCTTACTTGACATACCACTACTAACATACTCACTGGTGTTGGCCAAACTAGTCTGAACATTAGGATCGCCATCCTTGGAAGTCTGTAAGAACAAAAAAAAAAATAAGTTTTGATGAAGCATAAATATGGAAGAATTTACTGCTAAATTTTGAGTCAAGAGGGAAGAACATGTGGATATATATACAGCACAATGATAGTGGTAATGAGACAAGCAATTTGAACAATCCGTAAGTCATATATAATGGTAGACTAGTGGTATACCTGTCCAACTGCTTCTTCATTTAGAGGGCACTTGTGTTTTTCACTGCTCTCGGAGTTTATTATGCCTGAATGTCGGGATTCTTCTGCGCTTTCAAGGAGAAGTAACTCTTGCAAACTTATCTTCTGCTCACTAGGATTGCCTGCAACGAAACCAGTATCAATCCGATCTTCAAGATCATACTCTTTGCCAGAAGAGTGCTGTTTCTCGTTGTTACAATGAGGAGCAAAGTCAACAGGTGAAACTACTTCTGGATTTAGTTCGTGTACAGATATTCTAGAATAATCTTTCTTCCCATATCTTATGTCACTATCTGCATCAATCATTTGGCAACTGAAATTTGGGGATGACCTTCTGTCTAGTGGTTTTTCTTCTGATGTCATCCGATGAAGTAGTGCTCCTTCATCAACACAGACATCCTTGACAAAATTATCGCCATAATTATCAGAATCAATATCATCTGCCAATTTTATCTCCACAACATCCTTGTCATAAGAAACATTCTGAAGTACAATATGTCCACTTTTCTGTACTGTATCTTGTGATGAATTTTTGTCTTCTACCATTTTCTGTGTCAAAAACTCAGTATCATTTTACCATCAAGTTCTATTATCTACTTTCACAAAGCATCAAATAGTGTTGTCCTGCACACAAGTTCATGAGAGGTATTGTCAGCATGGAACTCTTGAATCATCTTTGCACAAATACAACACTAAGACTTTCAGAAGGCGAAAAATAGATGTTGTGAACAAATCTTGCATCAGAACTAACATGTTTTTTTCTTTTGATTTGACATACAATGAATGCCCAACAAATGATAAATTAGTGATTAAGTATATATTGGCAATCCATACAGAACATAGTGTAAATTCGACTAAATTAAGATATTTCGCAGTTTTGCTTCTATTCAATATGGTTGGCACATCCCTTTAATCAAGTGCAGGGCATTAAAATTTCTTGTCACTCCAACTACATCGACCTAAATTCATGATGGCCTTGAAAGAGACAGTTCCTTCTATGGTTTGAACAAAGAGACCAGTGGCGGTCTTGGTGAAATTAATATCATGGGGCCAAGTCAAGGCACAAAATCTCATAATCAGAATCGACAGCCTTCCCACTTGACATGAACAAGACGAGCAGCTTTCAGGTTATATAGGTAGCAGAGTCAATTTGGACAGGACAGGCAACACCACAACAGCAACTGAGATCGATAGCAACCTGAATACCTAATGGCACCTTTTGAGACTGGATGTGCATATGACCTTCAGAGTCCACGACTTGCTGAAGTAATGGAGATTTCATTAACTTGAGGGTTCAGACAGAGTCACACATCTAACATTTCTTATAATCCTTCTGAATATGTAAAAAAATGTTAAATCTGAACTTTAATAAAACTAGGTTCTAGGTATTGTATCGTCAACATGAGTTCCTACTGAGAAACCGAGTTATACATATTGTTGATCCAGTGGATCTTTCAACTTACCAATTAAGTTGACTGATCTAGACATAGAATAGTTTGCCCAACAAAGCTAACTAGGTAAGGAGTATTCTACACTAACTAAACATGGCTAACAATAGCAAATCATTCCTAAACTCCATTAAAGCCCCCGACTGGACGAATGTGTTGCGGTTAGTTTCAGTAGCAACTTTTTTTTTTTGGTATGCAGGCAGAAGCATTGGGAATAGGTAAAAGATGCAGCTGAAACTAGCTTCAGTCACCTAGCTTCATGATGGAGAACTAGAAGCAGCGAAGGGAAGGGAGTGCTGATGTTTTGGTGTTCACCAGTGAAAAGAAGTGTTTACTGGTGATGGCAGAAATGCTGCACTTTCTTGTAACCGCAAGTCCTTAACACAGCTGTAAGTTGTCCTATTAAGGCTACGAAACCTCACAATCTTTGCATGATCGGTAGAAACTGACACAGCAACAGAAAGCAGATACACGCCAAACTAACTACAGAGTTGGCACCAGAACAGGGAGGCACGCACATCCCATATACACTCCACCCAAAGAGACGTACGATACAGGCATACAGGCACATCAAGATTCAGACTCGTACGCCCCAAAATATTAAAAAAACATTTCTTTCCCCTTCCCTGACTCATGGGTCAACACACTAAACAGCATAATATATAGGATACAGTACAATACAGACCTAAAACATCGGCGATTTAGTGATCTTGATAACCTAGAACACATCGACAGGAGTACCTCTTGTCGCAGACGTACATGCACTGCATCGGTACGAAAGCTTACGTAGAAGAACTGCAACAAACGCATCAATCATACACAACTGGCCGGGCGCAGGAATGAGGTGCGCGCCAATTCCAGTTTCCACCAAGCGCGGCAGGTGGAGGAACTGGCACAGCCCAAGGAAACTTCAATGCATGCATCAGATTGTGCCTGTCTCCTCCCCCCACAGTAGTAGCTACAGGCACAGGAAGCTGTGGTACTCGGAGAAATTTCGCGCCAGAAGCTGATCTTATAGCAAATCACAGGGTTTTCTCATGCGAGGAAAAATGAAACCATGACACTCAGATCGGCAGTGGTCTTTCTGTTCTAATCTTGGAGTTGAGAAAGCATGCCAAACAAAAAGGAGCAGGTCGTGGTGAGTCGACAAGATTAGACGAGGGCACAGAAAGGAACAAAGCCCTTTCCGAATCATGAACGCCATACAGAGCCTAGCGCGAAACTCTGGCTGAAATCCAGAACGAAGAAAAGAGGGCCAGGGAAAGAACAGGACAGAACAGAGGAGAAGGATCAAGAACTCACCTGCGTCGGGATAAAACCCAACGGAATTCTCTGCTCCTCCGCCGCTTCCGAAGCCGAAAGAGACGGCGCCGCGAGCGGAGATTGGCAGGAGCTCGGCGAGAATGGGATGAGGAGGGGATCAGCCGATCACAGGCCCAACGACCAGGAGAATTCGGAGTTGGGAAAAGAATTCCAAACCCCGGGGGGTGGCCTCTTAAATAAAAGGCATGAGAGGCAGAGCTGCGCAATAAATTTCGTATGCACCTCTCTCTCTCTCTCTCTCTCTCTCTCTCTCTCTCTCTCTCTCTCGATTTGTATTTACAATTAGGCCCCTCGAGGTCCATGAAACGGGGTCCTTGGATTGCTTAAACCACAAGTTGCTAGGAGGTACACAAGTTTGCTGGATTTCAGGTCTGTTAGCGTTCAGGTGTTGAGATTATGCTGAACTTCAGGGGACCTCTTGATATTATGCATTTGCTCAAAACTTGAGTAGTGAAATTCTAACATTTGGGCCTTCTCCATTTTTTTCAACAAATATGTATTCAATTACAGTGTCCAGAATAAATGCTTTGCTATGTATACTTGCTTGAAAAAGAAACAAGTGTATTGTCTCTTAATTTTCATTTATGTTTATGACTTTATATAGTTTTGGTCAAGAGGCCAATTAAAGATGTGTTTGGCAAAACATTTCAGATTCTCAGTAGAATCGTTGTCAAACGTCACAAAGGGAAATATTTCAGGGAGAATCACTTGAAACCAATTCTCATTTTTACTAGTCTAGAGAAACACCAGAAACCCGGTTTCTCCTGATTTTAGTTATGGTTTTAAGAATCCAGTGAGCTGGTCAAATGGTTCCATGAAGTAATTCTGATCCATCAGAAAACGTTTCTAAAGAAAATCTGGATCCAAAATATTTCTACAAGAATCTGGCACCCTGCCAACACTGGCGGAGCCTAGTGCAGGCCATACTAGGCTCCGACCCCCTTGCTATGAAAGATTAATGAAGGTTTATATACTTATATTTGCAAAGTATAAATGCTCGTCTAGACAGCTACATATTGGACAATTTGGCCCCTTGACTGCGAGTCAGGCTTTGCCAATGCCTGCCAAACGTGCCCTAGTTATATAACATTCCAAAGGTAATTCAGATACTATCTTTTTCAAAATAGTCATGCTACAATTATAAAAAATCATATACTATTTTTTTTTCTAAAATACACTTTCATGATGTCATAGCAATTTTTAATAAATATCACAAATATATGAATAGGGGGTGTTCCAAACTTATACTTTGGAGAACATCACCAAATAAAGTGTAGAAGATATGGCCAAGAACAAAATATACTTAGGATCAGTTACATCCAAATAGAAGAGAGAATAGGTGGGCTGATTGTTTAGCCAAGTCTTCAACTCGTTATTGGCTCTGTTTGATTCGCTGAAAAAACAAGCCGAAACACTTTCCCAGCTGATTTGTTGTGAGAGAAAAACAATGTTCCACTTGGAAAAACAAGCTGAAAAAGACGGTTTATAAGAGAAACGAACAGGGCCATTAGCTAGTTGGCTAGTCAACCATAGCTAATTTAACCTAATTTTTAACCTCAACTGATAACTAATTATATGTATCAAATAGATCCATCTACTAGCCAAAGAATACATATATGTGTGCACTCATTTGGCAGTATAGCTAGAGGCCAGCACTTCACACCCTGTGGAACTACTCCTATATGGCCAGGGTAGTATTCGAGGGCTCTACATTGGTAAGCGCGTGTTTAGTTCTCACCCAAAATCTCAAAAAGTGTTACAGTACCTATTATATTGAATCTTGCGATATGTGCATGGAGCATTAAATGTAGACGAAATAAAAAAAACTAATTGCACAGTTTGGTTGGAAATTGCGAGACGAACGTTTTGAGCCTAATTAGTCCATGATTGAACATTATTTGTCAAATAAAAACGAAAGTGCTACAGTAGCCCAAATTCCAACTTTCACCCAACTAAACACGCTCTAAAACTAGTAACTGTACAGAACGTTGAAGGTATGATAAAATGGTCCTTACATTTTCAATCAATGAACCCGTTTGAGTAAATGAAAAATGGTAGCACTAGCAGAAGAATCTGTACCAAAAGCTTAGAGGCAATAACGTCATATGAAGAGGGTGCAGTCGCGAAATGATACAAGAGAAGTCAAAGGAAAGAAGGCATTAAATATGGGGGGTAATAGCAAAAACCAAACCGCTGGAGACGACAGCTCTCCCGCATTTAAGTACTCTAAATTCCAAACCACCTCCACGGACCCAATATTTATTACGCACACAAGAACCAACGAAGCATTTCTGGAAGAAAAAATACTGTAGAAAACAAAGATATTAAGAAGGAAAGGTTTTCTCACAATAGTTTCGAGCAAAAGAAGAGATTTTTGAAATGTAAAGTATCGATGAGTTCAAAATTTATCTTTGAACTCCATCCATATATATCTGCTTTTTAAACCTCATCCATGCATACTTTTTAGGTTGTGTTTGATACAGCTTCCAAAAATCTTTTTATTGGTAAAAATAGAATGCTAACCAAACGGTGGAACCAGAAGCTACTAAAGCAGTTATTTTTATGTATTATAATTGTCGCAACACTTCAATTAATGTTTAAAATCAAATAATTTAAAAAGTATTCAATACATCATTTATATTAATTAAAGATCACAACGAAATGCATAGATTATAGTCATCAATAGCCAGGAATGAATATTTGCCTCAATCAATAATAGTGGTGCTAAACATATTCACGGCTAACTTAAATAGTCATGAAGGGACCGTGATGACTAAGGGCCACTTTGTAGAGCTTCACTTCTTGATTCTTGAGCTTCACTTTCCGAGAGAGTTATTCTAGTAGGAGAGCAAGGTGGAGAGCAGGCGAGAATTAATTCTAAAGTGATTCCTGAGGCAAATGAATGCGAAGAGCGGGAAGCGATGGAGAGTGGATTTTTTTTAGCTCCTAGCTCATAATGTAAATGGAGAAGTGATTCTCGTCAGCTCTCCACCAGAATTCAGTTGTATTTTTAAGTGTTTGGTAGGGCACCGTGGAAGCTGAGAGTGAAGCTGAGGCTCGAAACGATGCCAAAGGGGCTTTAAGAGGAGGGTGAATTAGACAACCTAAAAACTATTTCTAAACTAAGGCCTCTATTTTTCTTCTAGTCAAACATATGTAAGAATTAAACCATCTAAATGTGCAACTAAGGTTTAGCTAGGTGTGTTGCTATCTCTACCGCAAAAGAGTTATACAACCTAAGTTCCAAACCTATCAACTAGCCTATCAACGAAGCTAGAAAGATAAAGCACATAACCTAAGTACACAATGTAAATACAGAAGCTTAACTGAGATAGAGATGCAAACTTCTGTAGACGACTCCGGTATTTTTATCGAGGTATTGAGAAGCGCGCAAGCTTTCTCTAGTTTTTATTGGAGCATCTCGCAAGGATGACCTCGCAAGGGCCAAGCTCCCGTTCGGATAACTTTGTGGATAGCCCCCGGACCTTCTTCATGTGTGAGTGGATCTCTGAGATGGCCTCTCTCAGACCGCTCCTGCTGTCTTCACTATCAAGCTTCCGGCCAAAACGCCACGGATCTCGTTCCCTCCGATACATGGTGATGGTCACACCACAACCGTGTTTGGTATGATCTCGCAAGACTGCAAGTCCATTCGAGTACAATAATGGTGCGCGCAAGCACCGAGTGATAAGAAGTATGCAAACATCACTAAACACTAGACCTAAACCAAGAGCAAACGTATTTAGCAGTGGTCTAACTAGTCTAAGCACTTCACAGAGCACCTACACTAATCATCATGTGTTTTACTAAGCTCTATTAATGTGGAGAGCATTAGAGTGAAGCTTCAGCTCCTTGGCATGTTTTCCAACTCCCACACACCACATATAGCCCCAAAGTTGAAACTAGTCGTTCAAAGTTGCAACAGCTTTATGCACAGGCACCGGACGTGTCCAATGCACATCGGGCAGGTCCGGTGCCCTTCCCTCAGCCTGCCGTTGGACTAGCCGTTGCCGACCATTGGAGTACTGTGCCCAGTCCTGTTTTGGTCCAGTGCACACTTGACAAGTCTTCAGGCACCGAGGGATATTACCCGAATTACCCAAACTAATTTCGGGTAATCAGAATCGCTATCCAATTTGGGATCGAGTACTTCGGGTTCGGATAACTTGAGTATAGATAATTGGTAGGAGCTGTTTTGCCTAGGCATGGAGTCCAATATTTCGATGCTTTGGGTTATTTTTTTTTGTTGCCACCGTACCCCTGTTGCTCAATTTTTTCTCTTTGATTGATGGTGAAAACGTGAGCAGACCGTATTGGATTTGGTCATTCTGGAACGAGACTTTGCAGACGCCGCGAAAAGGTACGCGGAAATTTTATTAAAAAAGGATGAGGACGGGGGAGTAGTTTGTGTAGGTAACGATAACGCGCAAAATCTAAACGACGTCTCTCTCATCTTTCCTTTTTCTGATTTGATTTGGTTTTTTTCCTGTTCGGAGCGCACGTCAGTAGGAGCGATAATGATCTGGTCAGGGCATCCATTTGTCCGGACGCGCCTCCTGAGCCTGCAGACCAGCTCGGCGTGCTCCCGTTCACGGTCCATCTAAAACTCTTAAGGCTCGTTCGATAGTTACTCATGCCTACTCTGGGCGCAGCCATCCGAGAACAAAGGGATCCAGGAGCCGCAGCCTGAAGGCATGTTGGACGGCGGCGTTAGCAGCGTCACCCGGGCATTGAGCAGCAGCTCCATGAAGAAAGCTCGCGGCGCCGACACCCTTCCCTGCCTCACCCGTGGCGTCTTCTTCTCCAGCTGTCCTGTCTCTCGGTCAGTAGCGCCTGCAGTGTCAACACGACAACGTCTTCTCCTCCCACCATGCTCCTTCCTCCCGCACCTACGCGGCGGGCCCTGAGCGCTCTCCGTCGCCATCTCTGTCCCGGGCCCCACTTCCTCCGCGGCGTTGTGGCTCCATCCTCCTTCTCCACCATGACATAGTGCCGGATCCTGCTGTGTAGTGCTCCGCCCACCCACCCGTCTGTCAGGGTTTGCTGAAAGCGTATGTTCCAAATGTATGTTTCAACTATTTCAGATGTTTCAGAGGTATGTTGCAAGTGTTCATATGGATGTTGCAAAAGTAGATCGGGATGTTGCATATGTTGCAATGGTAATACATGTATATTACAAAAGTTCCAAATGTTTCATCTGTTTTTTTCAGATATACGTTGCAATGTATTTATTTGGATGTTGCATATGTTTCACACATATGTTGCAAGTGTGGTATCTGAATGTTGCATATGTTTTTAATAACTTTTCAATTGTTTCAGATTTTTTTTCAAGTGTTTCAGACGCATGTTTCAAGTGCTTTATGTGTCTTCAGACGTATGTTGCAAATGTTCCATTTGGACGTTTCAAAAGTAAATCGAATGTTGCACATTGTAATGGCATCGGTGGCTAGCGGACAGCGACCTGCCGTAGGGCTTCGGCTCCTTCCTCGTGCGGCGCGCATCGCCCTCTCCTCTCCTCTCCCTCCCCTCCCTCCCCTTCCCTTCGCTCAAGCAGTTTGAGCGTGATGCCCGCGGATGTGGTGGCCCGACGAGCGCGCGGGAGGTGGTGGCCCTGGTTAGGTTGACGGCGGGCACGATGCTCAAGTGGTGGCCCCGCAGTAAGCTCAGGTTCGTGCCATCCACGCGTACCTCGGGAAACAGAGCAGCCGCGGGTGTTCGTCCGGACGTTCGAGCGCCAGTCCTGCCGTATTTGGAGACCGAGCAAGCCGAAATCCCAAGGCAAGTCGAGGGGAGTGATAACGACGATAGCGTTTGGTGTTTTTTTAGTCTACTAGATATATATATATATATATATATATATATATATATATATATATATATATATATATATATATATATATATATATATATATATATATATATATATATATATATCATGTATAGATATAGATAGACTATATATAAAGAAGGAAGATAGAGATTCTCTCTTTCTATATATGGCTTCTCCCCTCTTTTTCTAGTAGTAACACTATGCATGTGTCTCCTGTCCACGTACGCCTTGTGGGCAAGATTATGCCATGGCCATGCTTATTTATGGAATCGTAGAGGCGCAGAGAGCAAAGATGCGGGATAGAATTTGTCCGCTAAAAATGGTGTTGACCAACTTAAATAGAGTGTGCGGTTAGCGGGTTATTAGGTGTACATGTGGTTTGCGATACTGCCAAATCAGACCGGTATAACTTTTTGCTACACATAGGAGTATGACAATAACTAAGGCCCCGTTTGGCAGGGCTTCACTTCACTAGTGAAGCTATTTTTTTTGCTTCAGCTCCACGAACAGTTCCACCGGTGGAGCTGAAGCGGTTTTGGTAAACCGTTTGGCAAAATGGCTTCCCTGTGAAAGCATGTTTTTAGAGGCCTGGAGGAGGAACCGGGAGAAGCCACTTTTTTTTTTTTGGCTCTATTCCACCCCAAATCACTGTAAGAGCATGTTTTTAGGGGCTTCACAAGTGAAGCTATTTTACTTTACCCCGTTTGGTAGAAAACGGATCCAAACGGCTCCTGAAGCCGGTGGAAAAGTACTGCCAAATGGGGCCTAAGCGCTTCGATTAACAATCGTCTGAAGTCCTACCACATCGTCAGTTCATCACGTCGATATTGTTATCGTGAGCGGTTTAGTGCTTGCCGCCTAATCCAGCAGCCAGTAGCTTGACACGCATGAACACATAGTGACGTTGTGTCGGACGCCATTGGGCTCCGTTTGCTTGGAGGAATTTTGGAGGAATCTGGAGAAATTTGGATGAATCTGGAGAAATTTGTGAAAGAAAAACACTGTTCTTAATGAAAAAAAAAATGGATCAAGTCCGGGTTTAAGGGCACACGAACAGGGCCTACAACCTTTGATCCAACCTTCTTCATTGGTAGTCCGCCAATGCAGGCCACACTGGTATCAACCCTAACCAGCTCGCTGGAGTTGGGATAAAGGACTAGGAACGCTTATCATGTGAGCCAACCAAAGATCGACGGCTCAAACACCTGAACGTGCATTAGCTGTGTATGATAAAGTGAAACAATATGCATTATTTTTTATTAAAAAAAGAACATAGAGAGTGGAAACACAATGTGCATGCAAATTCATGTCAACCGCACTTTGCCCATCGTTTATTTCGTTCCCACCGAACGGATTAGTGGAGTCATTTATGAGACGTCCCTATAAACCGGTCGACTCTAATTAGTATGCATCATATGGTGACTAGAGACAGTATTCCATCATGATTCACGAGTCTCTTTTATCAGCAGGAGTCATGACGACGCATAATCTTATTGTGCACGTTAAGCCGGCGCTTTCGCGGCGGAGCGAGCATCTGGTGGCTCAGAGCCTCTCTTGAGTACGTGCTTGCAGGCAGGGTGAGGTCTTTATCATGCAATGTATGGGCTTCGTCACTGGTCTATCAACGTCAAGCGTGTCAGGACAAAAGGCCTACGAGGGGCTCTTCGACGCTAAGCTGACTGCGTCCAACATCGAACCACTGGACGCTCTCTTCGCGGATGGCGAGAAAGGCTCTGCAGGCAGCAGCGGAGACGCAAAGGCACCTCTTATGTTGCACCACTGTGCTTATATCGGTTGTATACCATTTGTGTAATATCGAAACTTGAATTCGCTTGCTAGGACGGTCCAGCCTTTGTCTGTCTTCCTGTCGATCTCCTAGGGCGCTCGATAGAAACGCGTCGTTGATATGGTTAAACTCTTCTACCTTAATTAAAACAATGTGTAAATCTTTGTGTATTCAATGGAAACAATAAAACGTTAGCGCCAGCCTACAAACTTCAAATTCATGCTGAGCAACGACACTTCAAAGGCTCATAAAGTTCTCAAGAATAGGCTGCTCAACTAATTAATCGATTAACTGGGACCATGCATATATCTTTTCCTCTGTTGTGTTGAGAAGAAAATTAAAACAAAATCATCTTCCTTGTCCTCTGCGACAGAGTCAGAGATCCAGTTGTATATCCACTTCACTTTATCTTGCACTGACAGTGATGGAATCAGGGATAAAGTCAACATAACAAGATCAGCTTCTTTAATAAGCTAGAGCTAGGTTATATGATCTGGCCTGTCTTATTCTACGAGCAGAATATTAAAACTGACCCAGACAAGGCTTACAATGCCCGGATTCAGCTTACTAGCTAGATTTGCATCATGTGGCTGTAGACTTTAGGTTTCCTGGAAAGAAAAATTCCTATTACTTTCTACTGCCATTTGAGTGATTTTTACCTCTATGTACTGTACCTAACACTGCCAAAAGCTGCTCTAAAAGTGTACAGTGTAGGACAAGTGTACAGTATATGACAGTGATTTGACTACATATATATTAGAATAATTCTTTAAATTTTAGTGACTGATAATTTGATGCACCATCTGAAAGATATGTAAGCTTGGCTCAAACCAACCCTTCACTTTCAATAGGGACACAATAGGGGATCACACTACCAAGAATGTATCATGTGACACATCTATTTGATCAAACTTAAAGTATAAGTACATTGCTCATTCTAGTATTTTCCTGCGTACGATCTCAGATTTGAGTGAGCAGCGAAAGCAAGAGGAGCAAGAGTTTTCGCATGAACTGGCGACTGATGTAGCATAAAGCTAGAACACTGCATGCTACCTATAGCCCCATCACATGCATTGTGTTCTGCAACTGCCCACACCCCAATAACTATCAGATGAACAATGAGCAATGTCATACAGCGTGTCATCGACGAAGTTGCTTTTCATTCAGAAGGAATCACAAACAAGAGCAATGCCATAGTTCTTGCAAATCTCATTGTAGAAATGTCATCGACCCAACATTCCAAAGATCACTAAAAGCAGAACTGCCCTGAAAGAGGAGGCAGAGGCACACTACAGATTTTTTTGTCTCCTGAAATCTGAGAACCTGTACAGCAACTTGAGCATGAAGTTCAATTGAGTTACCCTAGGCCTAGCAACTGAGAAAAAAGAAACCCTTTGTAAACTTTGAGCAACGAAGGGCCAGATATTGAAAAAGGAAGAAAGCAAACCAACCTAACATTATGACAGCCAAGAAAGAAACAAATCAACCTAACATTATGCAGAGATCCCCTCTAAAAAGGAAAAGAGAAGAATTCCAAAAAGATCCTAGCATGGTGTTTGGCATGCCTGACGATTGCCAAATGCCAAGAGCTCCTGCAATCCTCACTTAAGCAGGACCCCCTCTGCTGCTCATGGGACATGGCGACATTATGCTTAGATTCAATCTTCTAAAAAGCACCACACATAGATCTTACAAGATGTTTGGCACTTGTGCTGAGAGCTTTTCCTGCAGCTCCCTGATCCTTGAGCACAGTTCCACCTTCTGTTCCTTGTAGCTCTGAAGCACAAAGTCCTTTCCCTCGATGACTTCCTTCAGTTCAACAACCTCTTTCTTGAGCATCTCCACCCTCTCTACCTCTCCCTTCCTCTTCTCAATGCTAACACAATGCAGGTCAGCAACATCAACACTACCATCAGCATAGCCGTTGGAATGCCCATTTGCGGCATCTGACTGCCAATGTCCAGCTTGCAAAGGTTTCTCAAGAGAGAGTGCTTCTGCGACACAATGATCTGCAATAATCTTCCTTAGATGCTGAATCTCTCGTTCGGATTCAAACAGATCACGATTGGCAGCATCCAATTGAGACTGCAGATTGGTGGACTGTGTCACCTGAATGTTAAGAGAGTTCTTAAGATCAGCAATCTGAGTTTGCATCTCCATGATCATCTCATCACGTTTCTTGAGGTGCTGTCTTAGCTTCTGTATGACCTCTCTTTTGCTATAAATGTCAGATCCTGATTCTGAAACACAGGGAGAGCCAGAACTGTTAGAGTACTGAAATGGCCTTCGAGGATCTTCAAGCCGATCAGGTGAGGATATCCACATAACACCGCTGTTCTCTTTGCTTGATTCTGGCGTGGGTATCTTGACAAGTGGAAGTGAGGATTCAACTGATTTGGGTACAGGACTTGCAGGTGCTTGCTTGACTTCCACTCCACCATTTGCAAGCCCTGCACATGGTAACAGGAATTAGTAATAACAAGTTTTGGAAAGAACTTTCATGCCACCAACAAAAGAAACAATAATGAACTAGTGTAAAATCCAACCCAAGAACTAAATTTATTAATTCAGTTCAATCAGCACAGTGAAAGCAACAGCCAGAAACAATGAAACTTTCAATGTCTCTAAATGCCAAACTCGTATCAAAAGCTGGAAATTTGGTAGAATGACATAATCATTAAGTCAGACTATTACTTTGTGGATATGTACTCTTATGCATGCAAACACCGGAGACCTGCAATGCAATTGTCCAACCCCCAAAAAATAGTCCAATCACCCCAAAATAGTAAGCACCCCCCCCCCCCCCCCCCCCCCCCCCCCCACACACACACACACACACACACACTGTCTCTAGGGCAAGAGAGCAGAGGAGACAGATACGCATACACAGCAACTACATATAAAAGAAGAGAGACAGAAATGTGGGCAGAGATGTATTGGCCTGCTTCGGAGATACAGCCCAGCACACTTCATTACCCTTGCACACATCCCCCTGCCTTGCCCTAACCTCCAGTCCACCCCACCGCAACATGCACATGGTACACACACGATTCCATGAGGCCGCAACCTCTAGAACCTGGCAACCTGCTGCTGCCAGCAAGACAGCAGTGAGCCAGCGATGCACAGGCCTGCATGGCCTCCCACATGCCACAGTGCCGCACAATAGCCCCGGGAGCTAATCGGGGCGCACAGGCCACATAGTCAGCAGTGACTGGCAATGAATTTGTTCCCTCTCCCATATTCCATTTTTCTTCCTATATCCCTTCTCGGCTTCTCCCATAGTCAATTTTGCTAGGGCTTATTTCTTTCTCTTTCAGATCTAGTGTTCGTTTGCTTAACTTTTCCAATCCAGAAATGGCAGCAACAAGTAGTGCCATTGCAGCTTCTCAAAGCTCCATCAACATCAGGGCTCCATTGTTAGCTCATGTCATCATTATTATGTTTTTAAAAAATATACTAAAATGTATCTACGTATACATATCCTTGCTACATAGGTTCCCCCTATTGCATTAATGAAAGAAACTACAAAACTCCATCAGATAACTTCAAGGTTAGAGGAGCACGACAATGGGCATTTTGTTTACAAGTTAACACAGAGCCAAACATATAACACAGGTCTAAAAACTTGCATTCTAAAATTGTATTCTAGCACTAAATTAATGTGTGCTGAAAATATTCCAAGCCCTTCAGATTAAAAGGTCCACCAATAAGCAGGAAACAACCAATAGTCCAGGTTAGCCCCCAAACATGCCAGATCTGTATTCTAGCACTAAATTCAGTGCGATATAAACTACAATGTTCACAAATAAGTGAGTAACAGGAAACAGAACAGAGCAAAAGTTACAGATAAAGCACCTGACATACAGTAGTAGCAGCCAGTTTGGTCACTGAAACGGTAGAGATCTGAGTGCAGCTCACATGCTTCAGGCCTTCTTTTAGCTGCAATTTTGCACAGTAAGCAACCAGTGTACAAAGAATATGGAGACTAGATCAAGATTGCAACTGCAGATAGGGGCATGAGATGACATAAGACCTTTGGAAGTATTATTTTGCTGCTTCCCATCGAACAACTGCTTTAGTTTGCACCCAATCTTGACTGAAAGCGTGCTAAGCAAAATCCCGCCAGCAACAAGAACCCAGTTTGGCCCTTCTCCTTGGACCTGATTACCTCTCCCAGATTTCTGTAAGCTCCTACTCGTCTTAGTCTTCATCATACCGACAACCAATTTGTTCAGCCGAGTCTACAAAGATGGTACCTTAACCTGCAGAAATGAACCACAACCTCCATATTGGTGAAGGGGGAAAAATAGTTTCACCTAATAACCATAAGGACCTAATAAGATTCTGAAGTGAAGGAAACTAAATAATATGGCATTAATGGATGCGCAGGAAGAATGCAGATTCATCTCGCTGTGGAAGAACCATGAAAGCTAAAAACACGGTAATCTATCAATTTCTCCAACCGTACGTCTAAGAAATGGGAAAGGTTACAGCAACGTTTCATAAACCTTCAAGACAGCCTCCCCTAGGGTCTGCGGATTTAGGTTTCCCATTAAGGCTAATAGTCACAGCCCCATCCAGGTTCATTACCCAATGTCAACAACCATGACAGCAAGTAAAGTATCCACTCTGATAAAGGAATCGACCTAGGTCTTTTCCTTTTTAAGGGAATCGATCGACTAAAGATGCACCCATAACCACCGACACTCGTCTGAAAATTTTCTGACCTGTTGAGTCCCTCCTCCCTCCTCTCGGGAGTGCCATGCCAGGCGGCACAGGGTGATGCCGGATTCAGTTGCACCCGGACGCAGACGATTGGAGGCGGTATTCGGCGAGCCCCCCGAATTCAGCGGAGGCGGCTGCGACTAGGGCTGCGGCGCCGTCGCCCGTCGTAGAGCGGCAGCGCGGTCGCGGACTGCTCGGTGCTCTGACGGCGCAGGTGGCGGCGAGGAGAGCAGATGGGAGTGGAAGGAAAGAAGGAGGCGGCGGTGGAGTCGAAGCAGATGCTAGACTTTGTGGAACTTGATGGTTTCCCACTTTCCCACTTTGCCCCCTTCTTCTTTGCCTTTTCTTTTTGGATTTTTTTCTTTCCTCCTTTGGCCAATGGGACTACGGAAAAGCACGGTAAACACCATAGCTGGCGGTTGGACGGTTGGTTCATGCGAATTAGGCCTTCCCCACGCTAACTTTTTTTTTAAGCCCCAAGTGCGGATCGGATAAAAAAAAAGTAGTACCTTGCACAAGCTAGGTATGGTTAGGGGGAGAGAAAGTGGTTCATACTAAAATAGAAGAATGAGAGAAAATAAAGGTGAGACATAATGAAAAGAAAAAATTTCTTTGCAAACCCCAAACAGTAATAGTTTGCATTGTGTGAATAGTAGTCTTAATATTTCCTAGTCTACATGGATCATTTTATTTGTACTAGAATTACTAAAAGTGTTAGCGTGGTGCCCTTACGGGCTGGGATAAGGAGATAAGAGATGAGATAGGTTTTAATCCATGTTTCGATGGTGGGGTAGGGAAATGACACTGCCATCTCCTATTAACCCAATGTTTACAAAATAGTCTAATCGATTCTAGTCACCATGGTATCAATAAGCCTAACTAATCCTGACCAATCATAATTGATCGTGACTAATTATTGTGTATAACCGATCGCCATGGCACAAGTAAACCTGACTAATCATAATTAGTCAAACAACTTAATAACCTTGATAACCTAGCCCCCGCGGGAGAGGTGGGCTTGAAACTTTGATGAGCTATGACACCAGCGATACTTGTAGAACGACAAGGAGTGGAGTCGATGGAGATCTTCTCCTAGGTACGAATGAGAGTATATCATTTCAACTGTTAGTGTTTAAAATACAAAGAATTCCATCTATTCTATACATGATAGGTGTAGACATCGGTATAAAATCTTATCCACGGATATAAATACTGGTATAAAATTTTACTTATTATTAGGCAATTCATGGCGGGAGATATTTACTCCACCCATACCTTGGTACGGTGGGATAATTTCATTCTTGTTTTTTTATGGGATGACTCCAACCGTCCGCCTATGGGTCCTGACCCGCGCCAACGACAACTCACGCCGCTCACACCATGCCTCACGCACCTCCCACCCCGCTTACCTCCGCACGATCATGGACGGAAGAGCAACAACGTGCACAAGGGACCGCTACATCCGATCAATTTGTGGGGACAGGGACGTCCGTGAATCTCATTAGTCGACCCTCAACCAAACATAGTCTAAACTTGGATTGAGCCATCACATCCCCAATCATCCCTCAAAAACCAAACACATAATTACTAACCCATTGCCATCCCTAGTGCTTGCTCATTTGTGAGGCCATTGCGGAGCCTCAAGCGAAGAGACCGCATGTAATGAGCGCACATGTTAAGCTTGATGTACTACATGGTTTATTATTACATGCATCTTTGTTAGGAATATTTTTTATTGTGACCAGCATATTTGACAAGTTTAAAGGCTCATACAAAAGGTTTAAGAACTGTTGTTCATGTTATACTACATCTTTCGTCCTTTTTAAAGGGGTCTAATTTAGTTTACTCAAATGTGATTCAACTAAAACTCCCAAAATCCCCAATATATGTTCAAAGCAAAGAACCGAGGTCCAACACATGTACAAATCTAGATATAGTTAGCCAAGTTTAATTTGATAAATCAGTGTGCCACAAAATACACGAATAGAAAAACACATAGTATCCCGATATCTTGAGGCAACCAAAATAAAAAGAACACACATGGAAGCTGCAAGTTGGATGGAGCGCACATGCATGAAAGACAAATGATTTTCTTCAAAAGGCTGGGCACCATACTAAAGATTCGTATGCAATAGATAATTCTTGTTTCACCCGTCTCTTTTTTTTTTGTGCACATAGGCGTCTTTTACAGCTGAGTAGCTGACAGCCGTGTATCTGCCCTTGGAGGCAATTGGTAAGATTCGTATGCAGTAGATTATTCTTGTTTGACCCATTTTTTTCACAGTGTTAGAGAGGAAAATTTTTAATAGAATTCTAATTATTCTATAAAATTATCCAACATTGAAAATAACGAGCTATAGCAGCACTACAGCGGCTATACCCTCTCCCTGCTACATTTTTTCTTTTTTTCCTACGTTATGGCCGCCATTGTCACTATATTAGGTGATAGCGACACTAAACAGCTTAGCAAGCTATTCATTTAGCAGCACTAAATAGATTACACATGTTATGTTAAGTTAAGAACTTAAACAACCGATATTTGATTGTCTAGTTGGTCAGTTGGTGTTTACTTATGTATTAAGCTATTGGACAAGTGCTAATATTATATACTCTCTCCGTCCTAAAATAACCAACTCCTAGAATCATCCTAAGTCAACCGTCTTAAGTTTGACCAACTTTAGAAAAGGTTAACAACATCTACGACACCAAATAAGTACATAATGAGAAATATATTCCATGATATATTTAGTTATACTAATTTAGTGTCATAAATATCGGTATTCTTTTATATAAATTTGGTCAAACTTGAAATAGTTTCACTTAGGACAATTCTAGAAGTTGATTTAAATTTAGGATGGATGGAGTATATCTTATCTACTATTTATCTCTTATTTGTGTTATGTGAGCAATCATTTACATTTCTGCTAGAATAATGGATGTCATGTCCTATAAATCGCATGTACTTTGCTAAAAGGGTAAATGCCTTAGCGACCGCCATAGCTGTCCTAGCGGCTTGAGCAAGGTACCGCTAATTGCTAAATACCCTTGCCCACATTTTCAACCTTGGATGAATTCTCTTTATGTTTTCTTCATTCAAAGTCAAAGGCATTGTTTAGTTCCTTTCTCTAGAGTTTAGTCTCTATCACATCGAATGTTTAAATACATGCATGTAGTATTAAATATAGACTAAAAATGACTAATTGTACAAATTGTGACTAATTTGCGAGACAGATTTTTTAAGCCTAATTAGTCCATGATTTGACAATGTGGTGCTACAGTAACACATGTGCTAATGATAGATTAATTAGGTTTAATAAATCCGTCTCGCACATTACTAATGACTTGTGTAATTTGTTTTATTATTACTATCCGAACACTCATATGTAACATTCCTAAACTTTAGCCCCTGGATTTAAACACCACCTTATATGCCATCCACGAACAAGTTGGAGCCAACGAAATAAAAAAAGATACTATAGTTTCTCTAACTTTTAGTCTATATTTTGAAAATAAAAATAAAAATGACTCATTTGTGTATTGGTTCCAAGACGGAGAGGTGTTGGTACGGCATGTACTCTATTCATCATGACCGTAGTCTTCCGTTCTGTTGTTACGTACTAGTACGAATAAAACTCCCAGGATCATTTCTGATTTCTCAAAAGAAAGAAAAAGACAGCAGCAACAGATGATCGGAAGCCATCGTGGCGTGCAATCAAGGCCTCAACTTGCACGTCCTCATTAACCACACCACGGCCGGCCGGGACCAGGGGTCCACGATGCATTCACTTCACCTGATGCCTTGTCTCCGCTCCGCAGCAGTGGGAGTCGACGAGTAGAAGACGACTGACCGTGCGGGGGCCCCGCCTCGGCAGCGACCGTCGGGTAGTTTGTTTGTTCTGCTTGGGGCCGTCGGGCCGACGCCGACCGCGACCGGAGGCCTGGCTGCCTCTGCTGTACGAGTAGGAGTACTCTGTCACGTGTGGAGCGGCCGGAGCCCGGAAACGCTACTGCCCGTCTGCTCGGAGTGCTCCTGTTTTGGACCATTCCTGTTGCTGAGTGAGTATCGAGGGCTAGTGGCGATCGACCCGGCAATGCAGTCGTCATGTAGGCCGGCTGGACGTCGGAGGCGTTGCAATCAGGAATCAGCACACGGTGACTTGGCAGGAAGCTCTAGCTTCTTTCTTCTTGGATAAGGCAAAAAAAAAAAGGGGAAGATTTTGGAGGCCTTGCGTTGGGTTCTCTCCGCACATGGACGACTAGGGCCCGTATGTCTAGTCTTGATGTTTATGCTAGCCTAGATGTGTGAAAGGACGTACCGCCATACCCGATAGTTCTAGATGTTGCCTAGCTAGAGGGAGATTGAATACGTGTCTTCTCCTCTGAAATCATAAAACTCGTACCAGAAGAATTAGACGTTAGAAGTTCCGACTTAACACCCAAAGTGTCGACCAAGACCGGGAACTTTCAAGTCCACTTGGATTGTCCGACTACAAAAGGCATGCCTGAGCAAATTCTAGCTCAAGTGGAATGCTACTGCATGTTTTGGATGAGGTTTGTAAACTTTTCAGTGGAACACTGTAATCAGATGCATGAGCAAGTAGATTAGGCAACTATGATAAAAACTTCATTGAGTTTAAGAGCAGTCAAATCAAAGAGGGAGGACATAAGGGTTGCTTCCCTAAATTCAGATTCAGGAAGAATCCTACGTCTCTGTTGAGAGACTCGTGAATATATCAGGCCTCTTTCGAATCTAGACCTCACCAAGGAATCATAAAAGGTCAGTCGGGCTTGCTCTTGATTTCTTCCGTCGTGGAGGTGAAATTCACTAATGGCTACTTCCACTCTTCCAGCATATAGACTTATTATAATAGGAAATCCGGTCATAAATATTAACCAAAAGACAACAAGTGTACACATGATTGCAATATATAAGATCAGCCATTTACTCTTACACCCATTATATGCCTTATTAAACCAAATGACCAATTAGTATTTATTCTCTCTCACAAATTATGTACCCAGTTGCACAAATCATCCTATATTGCTCTTAGCATTGAACAAGAAGAAAAGAGTAAGAATGCTTCCCCACAAAACTGTACAAGCCGAAGACGCCCCATTGGCTCTCTTGTTATCGTGATGCTCTACACAAAACTGATAGCCTTTCTTTATATAAAAAAGCACAGCTACAAACTCTTTTTCCTAAACCGTGCAATGCACGTGTCCATCTACAAATCTCTCAGACTGAGTGTATGATGCGCAGATAGCAAGCCCCTCACATTTTTTTTTTCTAAATTGAACCTGCAAAATGGTTCGATTAACACGTGGTACTTAGATAAGGGATGTTCTGAAACCATAAAGATCCTCTACCAATCTTCTTTTTTTTGACAAAATTTCTTAGGAAGTGAAAACCTGATATGCTCTTGTGGCTCCAGCAGAATGCATAAATAAACAGTCAGAAGTCCCATGTTCAGCTTCTCAGGCCAGTCAGCAGCACCATTCTACAGAACTCCAACGATGCACAGTTCTAGAAAAAATAAACATAATTCCAGATTGATGATTGTGATTCCATAGACAAATATATTCTTCGCAGTTTAAATTCAAAATAAAGTTAATAGATAAGTTTATATAACTAACGCTTTGACTAAAAAAAATTGTACCATACGGACAAAAAGAGTACAAGGAGTGGTCTGGAAAGCTCATGAAACATGTGTCAAGAAGTTATGTTGTTTTTTAAAGAAATGTCAGAATTCATGCACCATTAGGCCAGTCTCAGTGGAGGTTTCATCTCCCAGTTTCCAATACACCCATATTTTGGAAACAGTGTAGAAGAGTTTCATCCCCATGAAACTCTCTCTACTCCCATGAAACTTTTATCTTTTCTCTCTTCATCAAGACAGTGCCATGTCAGCATATTTAATGCTCATGAAACTCTATGAAATCCCCATTGAGACTGGCCTTACTGGACTATTTCTCCATGGTCCTGGACCTTTACTTTCATATTGCTTAGCCAACATATATTAAATGTTACTTGAGGTCATATGTGGAACAAAACGAATTTGATATCATATATCTACTTCAAAAGCTTTCAGCACGGCATTATAAACACACAATGAGACGTCACAACACTACAGCATAAAGAGTCAAATAATTACCTTTGAGGGCATGAACACAGTGTGACTGTGCATCCAAAAATCCACGATCTATGCGATTCTGGCGTGCATTGCTTGACACAGGCTGTGCTTGAAAAAACAAGCACCTGATGAGCACAGATTGACTGATGGAGAGTTTGCTGTGAGCTCTGAATGTTTTAGTTGACATTGACAACCTATTCCCTGGTGGACAATTCCTCTGTCAGCATTGCATACGTTTCATCACTTGGTTTGCATTTCATCTGTTCTAATATGGATATCATGTCATGGCACATATCTGGATGACCCTTTCTTATCAAGCCATTAATTATAACTTTCCATACAATTTCATCGGTATTGTACTCTTTCCATCTCAAACCTCTGAATATTTCTTTAGCTCTATCTGCTTGTCCTTCAGCAGTAAGCCCAGAAAGCAGTTGCTGGTAAGATATTAAGTTTGGTAAAAAACCATGTCCAATCATGGAGCAAAGCAATGCCCAAGCATCAGGATATATCCTCAATTTACAAAAGCAATTAATAAGAGCAGTGTATATATCTTCATTCAGAGGTAGATTATCTTCTTTCATACAAGAAACCAAGGAAGTCACCTCATCCATCTTCTATCTTCAGAATACCCCTCCAGGATGGCCAAATAAGCTCTTGCACTAGAAGGAACGCTGTTCATCTTCATTAGCTCAAATAATTCAAAGACATCGGCAAGCTCTATAGTCTTCCACACAGAAGTTGTTTTCAAAGGTACGTGTTCTGCTAGCCTCCTCTGTAAAAGATGTCTAAGCAAGATAAAAAAGGTAAAATGATTTGGCATAGAAGCAACACCCGTCATGTGCTTCAAGATTGTAACTGCATGATCTGTTATATGCCATTGCATCTACAATGATCCCACCTTTTTTCATCTCCATCACAACATTTTCTGCTTCATCAAGCCTGCCTTCATTGCATTGTGCACGCACAGAAGTAGTATAAGTGACAACATCAGGACTGCACCCCAGTGACACCATTTGCCCCCAAATTCTTGTGGCTAATCCATAGTTCATCTCCTTGAAAAGTCTGTCAATTACAATTGTATAATTAACCGTCGAAGGCTTGACATCCTTTTGTAGCATCTCATCTATAAAGGATAATCCTGCTTGTGATCCCTTCGTCTTGCATAGATTTTCAATGAATGGACTATATGTATAGGTATCGGGTGCACAACCTGCTGAAACCATCTTTTCCAAAAATGTGCAAGCAACATCGAATTTACCAGCCTTGCATAAATCATTTATCACCGTATTGAATGTCACAGAATTAGGTCTTATGCCTCTATATTCTAGGCCATCAAAAAGAGAGAAAGCTTCATCGACTTTCCCAGTCTTACAAAGAGCATCAATCAACACATTGTAAGTGTACTGATCAGCAGCTAAACCATTTCCTTGCATCAAACGGAGTAATCTTAAAGCGCTCTCTATACGCCCATCAATGCATTGGCCTCGAATCAACAAATTGTATGTCACAACATCTGGCTCTATTCCACATTCTCTCATCTGGTCCAACAAAGCCATTGCTTTGTACACTTTCCCAACATTACAGAAACCTTGCACCATTGCATTGTATGTCCAGACATTTGGTTCACACCCTTTCAACTTCATGGATTCAAACACCCTCAATGCATCACTCATCCTCGCCTCCCTGCAGTATGCATTCATGACAGCGGTGCATGTTACAACACAAGGCACCAACCCATTGTCAAACATCTCATTCAGCATTTTCTCAGCCTCTTCAGCCTTCCGTTCCCTATACCATAAATCGACCAGTGCTGCATAGGCACGGGTGGTTGGCCTCCATCCCAGCTCCTTCATCTTCTGCAGCATACATAGACCCTCCTCCCCTCTCCGGGCATCACACAGCCCCTTTACCAAGGCCGCGTGCGTGTACATGTCTGGTTGCTCCATCTCCCTGAACAACTCCAGTGCCTCATCAATCCTCCCTGACTCACAAAATCCTTCGATTAGAGCCGTGTAAGCGACTGCATCTTGTGAGAACCCTCTCAACGGCATTTTGTCTAACAGGTCTTGGGCTACTTCCAGCTGCTGCGTGCGGCAGTAACCCAATATCAGGGAGTTGAAGGTGAAGGCGTCGGGGCGCCAACTGGAGCGGACCATGAGGCTGAGGTACCGTTGGGCGCGGCGGAGATCGGCGTGGCGGCAGAGGGCACGGATGAGTGCATTGTAGGTAGCACCCGTAGGTGCAGGCGGGGCGCGGATGTGAAAAAGAATAAGAAGCAGGACAAGTTCCTGATGCAAATGTATAAGAGGGAATGAAAGTATAAAAGTGGTTACGGTGATTTAGAAATAGTTTGGGATTTCTGATGTAAAATTATTTTCTATCTTTTAGTAGTAATTTTTTAGAAACTATTGGAGAAACCTTTCTTTGGTGCTCCCAATATTTTTTGACGACTTGGAAAGAATTTCTTGGGTACTCTTTGAGATGTTTTTTTTCTCGAACACGCAGGAGAACTACGTATCATTATATTAATAGAAGAAAAAAGAGTCATACATAGACCCAAACCCCACACACACCCCTTGCCATTACACAGACACTAGATCACCAGTTAAGACAGACTAAAAAGACGACCCTACAACAGTCGTTTAGGCTGAACCTCCAGCAGTGAGCATGGAAAGTCCCTCGGCTCCTGCCATGCTCCACCAATGCGCCTCCTCCCTAGTCAAAACCAGAGCCAAGTTAACATTTGGGGTTGCCCCATTAAAGACACAATCATTTCTATACCGCCAAATACTCCGGACTCCCAAAATAACCAGAGAGTTCAATCCCAACCTAAAGTCTCCACTAGCAGCACTGTCAACTTTTCTCCACCAATTATCAAAGGATTGGTCGAAAGGCTGAGGAGCAAGTGCTGCGAAACCAAAGCGAGATAGGAGGGAGAACCAGAAGTCTCTTGAGAAAACGCAGCCCACAAGAAGATGGTGAATGTCCTCCTCCTCTTAATCACATAGAAGACACTGATCTGGGTGAGGGAGCCCCCTCTTTGCCAATCTGTCCGCTATCCGGCATCTATTATGAGCGACAAGCCACATGAAAAATTTGCATTTGGGTGGAGCCCAAGATTTTCATACTCTTTCATAAGGTTCAAAGGCGACTGCACCCTGAAAGAGCGTATCGTAGGCGCTCTTTGCCGTATATTTTCCTAAAGCAGATAGCCTCTAGATGTGCTTATCAGGAACTTCCTCATTTAGCTCCACAGCATTCAGAATATCTGAGAGGTGAAGATACTGGAACAAGGCAGTAGAACCGATCTCACCCTGTATGTCCTCTATCCATTTTTCCCCGTTAGAGCTTCCGCCACAGTACGTGTACTTGACCTTCTTTTAGGAACCAATGCATATATTAGAGGTGCGATGTCCTAGAGACTTTTGCCACTTATCCATTTGACCTTCTAAAAGAGTGTATTAGATCCATTTCCAACTTTAGTTATTACAGCCACGGAGATGAGGCCAGCTACCTCTGTACTGACTTGGATAGGTAGATTTGCCCATGGTTTGTTGGGCTCACTCCGCTTGAGCCACGGTCATCGCGCTTTTAAAGCAATACTCAAAGCCTTTAGATCAGCAATCCCAAGGCCAACAAGTTCGCGTGAGCGGCAAACTCTAGGCCAGGCAATGAGACAGTGACCACCCTTTGCCTCTTTTCGACCTCTCCACAAGAAGGCCCTTCTGATCTTGTCAATTGCTTTGAGAGCCCAAGGTGGGAGATCTGTTGCCATGGCCACATAAATCAAGATTCCTGTGAGAACATACTGCACTTGAATAACTCTGCCCGCTCTGGTCAACAAATCAGCCTTCCACCCAGGAAGCTGATCTGCAATTTTGTCGATGATGGGTTGGACCTGCTGCTTAGTCAGCTTCTTGATGGTCAGTGGCAGCCCCAAATATTTGCAAGGGAAATCCAACATCTCACAGGGCAACAAATTCTGAATAAGGTCCAAATTTTCCTCAGCACAATGGATTGGCAGCACATTACTTTTTTGAACATTGGTCCTAAGGCCAGAAGCATCACCAAATAAAATCCAGTAGCTGTAAGGACAAGTTGATATCTGCTGCGTTAGGCTGAAGGAAGATGGCTACATCATCGGCATATAGGGAGATTCTATGCTGGATAGGCCTCCTTGATAAAGGTTGTAGCAGCCCCACTTCAGCAGCCCTTGTGAACATCTGATTTAATACATCCATAACAAGAATAAAGAGCATAGGGGATAGCGGATCTCCCTATCTTAGACCCCTTCTGTGCAGAATACCTTCTCCTGGGATGCCATTCAAGAGGACTTGGGTTGATGAAGATGATAGGAGGCCATAGATCATGTCACACCAGCGATTGCCGAAGCCCATTTTTCTAAGCACCCCCAAAAGAAAGGCCCAAGACATAGAGTCGAAAGCTTTGGTAATGTCAAGCTTCAGGAGGATTCTAGGCTGCTTGTGAGAGTATAAGAATTTAACTGTCTGCTGGACCATCATGAAATTATCTTGAATGAACCTCTTTTTAATGAAAGCACTTTAGTTAGAGGACACCAACTCATCTAGCCGATCAGCGAGCCTATTAGCCAAGATTTTGGTCACAAGTTTGGCAAAACTGTGAACCAAGCTAATTGGCCTATAGTCCTTGACTTGAACAGCATTGGTCTTTTTTGGAATCAGAGTGATGTATGCAGAATTCAGTTTTTTGAGATTTCTAAAATTTCCGGTCCAAAGAAAATGAAGTGCTGCCATGACGTCATTCTTGATAACTGCCCAACAACTTTTATAAAACCTGCCAGTGAACCCATCCGGTCCAGGAGCCTTATCAGGCGGCATCCCCTTTATGGTGTTCCACACTTCTTCTGAGAGAGGCGAATCCAAAGTTTCAAGATCAAAGCCAGGGCTACCAAGGGTGTCCAAGTTGATAGTTCTCCCTTTATCGTACTTAGTCCCAATGAGACTATCATAAAAATCTAGAACAACAGCTGCCTTATCCTCATGCTTTGTGAAAACCTGATCTCCAACATGCAATTTGGGGATGAAATTCTTCTTTTTTCTATACCTTGCATAATGATGAAAAATCCTTGTGTTGGCATCCCCATCCTTTAGCCAATTCATCCTGGACCTGAGTCTTGATATTGTTCTCAGCAGAGAAGAAAGCGCCAGTGAATGCTTCTTGAGATTATTGCGTAGCCATAACTCATTAGGCTAAAGTGGTCTGCTTTCTTGAGCAATATCAAGTTGGTGCACGATCTCTTTTGCCATGAGCAATTGGGACTTGAAGTGACCAAATTTCTTCTGACTCTAGCTTTGTAACCTCTTGGTTGTTGCCTTGAGTTTCAGAGCGAGGGTATCAAGTGGGCAGGTACTAGGCTATACAGTGTTCCAAGCATCCTTCACTACTTCTTGGAAACCATCCAGAGAAGGCCAGAAGGCTTCGAAATGAAATCTTTTCTTGCAGCTAATAAAATCCTTCAGCCCAAGAATCAGGGGACAATGATCTGAACCAATTGAAGCATCACACTGCAAGAGACATCCTGGAAACTAATCTTCCCAGTCCAGTGAACAAAACATTCTGTCCAACCGAACAAGAGTAGGGGAAGCATTAGTGAAGGAGCTGGTCTATGTATATTTACGACCATGAAGAGGAATTTCAGAGACCCCCACATCATTTATCCATCTTCTGAACCTTCCCATCATTGCTCTATTGAGGTAGGAATTGTTCTTGTCCTCCTCCTTATAAATAAGATTGAAGTCCCTGACTACCAGCCATGGCCCAGAACACTGAACTCTGACATCCCTCAATTCTTGAAGAAATTGGATCTTGTCATGATCAAGTTGGGGACCATACACATAGGTCAACCACCACGCACTACCATCAGATGGGCAGAACTGGACCGAGACACTGTAAGCATCCACCCTGGTAGCTCCAATAGTGCCCAGCTGGAGTCGCCAAGCCACCGGAATTCCACCACCGGCCCCATCCGAAGGAAGGTAAATAAAATTATTATCAAAATCACTTCCTAACATGGACATGACCATACGCCTGGAAACCGTACTCATTTTAGTTTCCTGCAAGCAAACGACATCAATCTTGGAGGAATCCACCATGACTCGAACATCATCCTATCTTGCTATTGAGTTCAATCCTCGTACATATTCATCCAATGCTTGCTGGCTAATTTGTGCCCTTTCATCGTCTACATTCAAGTCCAGAGCACGCATGACTTGTTTCTTCAGGTGAGAGGGGCATTCCTCCGATGTAGACGCGGGGAAGCCCGCAAGTCGATGACTCCGTTGGGGCTCCTTGCTAGGTGGCTCCAGCTTCTTCTTCCTCCGTTTCTCCACATGGGGAATTGGCAAGATAGCCCCAGGAAATTTTGACAGAGCCATGACGAACTCCATTGTCGGGCTGGGAGGCGCACTAGGGGGAGCTTCGGCAGCTGCTACAGAATGTGCCACCCTCTCTTTTCTTTGGGGGTGGTGACGCGAGTAGACCTACAAGGTCTGCTGACAAGCTGCAGCCACCGGCCGAGCCACAGGTGGACGCAGCGAGGGGGTGGAGTTCAAGGCGGTAGGAGCAGTAGTGGCGGGGAGTGGCGAGATTGAGGAGGAAGTAGCAGCAGAGGTGGGGCACGGCAGCTTCGATGGAGAGGGAGCGGAAGGAGAGGACTCGGCCGACGCGGAGGGAGCCGACTCAGCCAGCGGCACGAGGACGGCGAGAGTCTCAGCCGGAGAAGTGTTGGCGTCCGACACGGGGAAATCATGGGCCTCGATCGGCCCAACCAGAGAGGGGAGGGGAGAAGGCCTAGATGCCAACAACTCAGGCCCCGTGTGGAGATCAGCAGCCATAGGCCCAACAGAATCGGCACCAGCAACAGGATGCACCGAAGGCCCACAGGAGAGCTCCAGAAGGAGCTCAATCCGTGGCCTAGCGATGCTAGTGATGCAATTACTCTACCCGACATCCGGATCTTCTTTGTCGTCCACTACCGTATCCGCGTCGCCGCTCGCCATAACATCGCCAGCAGCACGCGTGCATGCCCCCTTGGTCAGCGATCCCCGAAGACCGGCATCAACGCCACATTCCGCAGGCACCATCTTCTCGGTTCCAGTGTGGAAGCCAGACGCTGCCACATGCAGCAGCGAAAGCCCTGCTGGCATGGCCGCCTGACCAACAATGGCAGCTGCCCGGCCATCAATGCCGAACCCGGCCGTTGAGACATTGCTATGGAAGTTTGATAAAGGGTCCTGAGTCTTTGCATCCAGAACGCGTGGGCCCAGCCGAGTGTGCACCGAACTCCGGCCAACCTGGCTAGAAGCTGAAGGTTCACCGGACGCCGCCAACATAGCTAGAGAAGAAGATGAAGGCGGCGTGAGAATTCACCGCCAGCGACGATGCTCCTGATCCGCATCAATAGGGGGAGGCGATGGAGGGCGATCATAACTCGATCCAGGCTGAACCAGGAGGCAGACAGCGATCTGAATCAGATAGAGCAATGTCCATACCCCATGAACGCCCTCGATAGGAGGTTCCATGATCTACAGCTTCAACTCGGAGGGAAAGAGGACAGGATCAGAGCACCAAGCCTTCACCATGAACACGTCACGACGATTAGCATTGTTAGGATGCACCCCATCAATCCAGCAAAGGTCGTCCAGGAGAACTTCAGTAGAGGCCAAATCCCAAGCATGGGTAGGGATGCCCTTGAGCTCCACTTCCACAGCCACGGCCAGACTTGCTGTAGAGGCCTGGAGAAACCTTGTCCAGCGCATGACATGGAGCCAGGCAGTGGTGGTAACGATGGGGCGGCCTCCGTTGTAGACGATGCCGGCGAGCTCCTCACTAGGCAAGATCAAGAGGAAGCTGGACGAACCCCAGGGATGCAGGGTTAGCCGAGCCTCTGTGATCTCAAACCTCTGGGCGACCATGGCACGGATGAACTCTGACTCGCCAACACAAGACTGGCCCATCAGGATGACGACCAGGGCGCATCGTAGGGCATCTTCGCTGCGGGAAAGCCGGTCCGACCGGTCTAGAATGCGTCTCAGGATAGCCAGAGCCCCAGCGGGGCTAGAAAGCTCAGCGATAGGCTCCGGGGAGGGATGACTAGGCACCCCGTCGTCACCGGCGTCGTCGTCCACAGTAGCCGCACCCACCGTAGAATGCGTCCGACAGGGTCGGCGACGCCGCATGCGCCAGTGCCCGCTTCCGCCGCCCGTGGCCTCCGTAGGCTGCATGGATGGTGACCGCGTCATCTCCGAGACAATAGGTCGCCAGCGCAGACACAGCTGCCTACGGGCGTTGAGTGGCCAGGAACGCCGGGAAGGGCAGGCACCAGAGAGATGCCCCAGACCCCGGAAAACGAAGCACAATGGATGGGACTGGCAGTTCGCGGCCATGTGAGCTGTGGACAGACAGTTGAAGCAGCGCCCGCGAAGATCCTCCGAAACAGGCCGCCGGGGAGGGAGCTCCCACCGATGGCGCTCGCGGTGGGCACGTCGAGACTCTGAGGTCACCCAACCATCCTTGTCAGGGACGACCGCCCCAGCAAGACGAACATGGCGGTCGCGTGGCCTGAGGACAAACCGAGCCGGCGCGTGAGGACGAGCCAACGAGACAGCAGTCATGGATGGAGCAGGCGCGCGGGGTGCAGCGGCCGCGGATGGGCCAGCCAGAGCAGACAAGAGACCACCACGCAGGAGAGCATCCTTGAAAGAAGGCATCCCGTCGCCGTCGAAGCACTCAGAAGACGGGGAGGCGTCCCTCCAGCGCTGGTCCTTAGAGCGCCCTGCTGTGGAGAAGGGGGATCCCTCAGGCGCCGGAGAGGGAGGGGGCTAGGTGGTCAGCACGCCTGGAATAGGCAGCGGCGAGTGGCCGGTGGAGCAGGAGGACGGGAGGGGATGGGCGCCGGGAGGTGGAGGGGGAGCAAGAGCGGGAGCGACGGAAGCCATATTCACAGACATATTTCTAAATTCGGGCTTCCTTTGAAGGTGAAGCATCGTCACCGGATTCTGAGTGCCCGTGGTCGTGGATAAAGACGACAACAGGCAGTAAAAACCTGCGTACCTGTGGGCACTAGGCCCGGTGGGCGCCAACTTGTGCTGATGGGCACGGGCACGGCGTGGCCACGTGGGTATAGTTTTGTATCCAACGGGCAAAGACAGATGGGTAAGAAAATAGCGTAACCATACCTACAAACCCACCAAACCCGCATTGTCATATGGGGCAATTGCAAAACAGATATACATCCTTCATATCCTAGGTTTCATTCATCCCAATCCCACCTCCCAGTTCCCACACGCGGCTGCCGTCAGCTCGTCATCCACGCGACCACGCCTCCCCAACTTGCGGGCGCGGCGTCGCGCCTCCCCCCACTCGTGCTGCCGCACGGTTGTTGTTTCTAGTGATGTGGGGAAGCTATTTTCAAGTGTTGGATGTGTCATGCATGTGTTGTGGGGAGCTCGTCCCCATCAATGGTGAAAACCACCCACTAGAGGACCATGGAGCTCAAGGGAAAGCTTGCTAGAGATGGAGAAGATGGATTGGGACTTCGAGGGTAGGCTCACCATGTCTTGTGGGGGCCTCTAACTACAACAGCTCGGCTTGGGGATGCTTGGTGAAGGAGACCGACCTTGGGGCTCCTCCATGTCTTGAGGTTGAAGATGAAGCTTGGGATGGCCTCCTCCTCCATCTCCGGCGAGGTGGTGGCATGAGGGAGCATATGCCGGTGGCGACCTGAAGCTGGGGGTGGGCGCCATCTCCCTCCTCTCCTTCCTCCTCCTCTTCTCTTCTCGTCTTCCCCTCCTTTCTCCTCTCCTCTCCCTTCTCTGGTTTCTAAACGTGAGGAATGAGAGTGGAGGAGAGAAGGGCTGGTGGTGTTTGTGTTGGCGTTGGTGTGTGGTGTGAGTGGCAGGTGGGGCCAGGCTAAGTGTGGCGTGGACACATCACGATTTTTGCATGTTACATGTGTCATCGTGCTCTGGCGGACGGTTCGTCGAGGAGGCAGACACTCCGCCGGGGCATGAGTGCGTGTGTGTGTGACACCTCATCTCATGCATGGGATAGGTGTCGGCATGCAGGTTCCGGTGGACGTTCCGCCAGGCCTCGATGAGCACTCATAGAGTCCAAGTTCTGTCAGTCTGTGCAATTGGCTCGACGGACACTCCGCCAAATGTGACGGACATTTCGCGGAAAACAACAGTGAGCAGTTTTGATTTAATTTTTGCACAAGTTGATTTCTAATTTGAATTTTTAAAATGCACATGATGCTCAACAATTTTATAATTAATATGCAAGGTTTTTGATAAATATGAATTTTAGATGCATATTAGGCTCATGATGCATGTGAAAAAAATTGGCACGACTTTTGGGTGGTGACATCTACACTCGCCTCGTCATTGGGCGGATCTCAGCCGCCTCGGCCTTAGATCTCGGTGCCAGGCACCGACATCTCTGTCCCGTCTCGTCCTCGTCTCCGGCGGTGCCTCTACCTCGATGCCGGTCATTGGATCCGCGCTGCTCGGGGACCGGTCACATCTGGGACGGAAGCGCGGAGGCGAAGATGAGCTTGGTGGAGCCATGGAGGATGCTGAGGTGGAGAGGATGAGGTGGGAGGGACCAAGGGAGAAATTAGATCCATAATCGAGGAGGGAGTAGGGGCTAATCGTAGCCTGCCGAGCCTAGAACGACTCTTCCTTTGGGACAAATTTCTAATTCCAGAACTACTTTTTTTTCGGAACGGAGGGAGTATTAGGCCCCGTTTGGCAGAGCTCCCCAAGCTGATTCTCTGCTGAATCCAGCAGGAGCTCTGCCAAATAGTTTTTCAGAGAGAAGTGATTCTCTGCTGATTCTGTGAAGTGATTCTTTGAAATAAACTAGGAGGCAGAGAGCTGAAAAAAGTAGCTTCTCCTAATTCTGTGAAGTGATTCTCCATCATGATTTCAAGAGCTTATGCTAAAGAATCAAAGAGAATCATTTTCAGCCACAGAATCACTTCTTTCAAAGAATCAACTTTCTTAGAGAATCAGAATCAGATGGAGCTCAGCCAAACAGGCTCTTAGTAGTAGAACTTATGAGCTATGACTTCTTTGCTAGCATGTATCAAGAGAATTAATGTGGAGGTCTCGATAGAGGCCTCGTATAACATTATAAGATGTTCAAGAGGTTAATTAAGTGGCTTATTACATAACTCGATTAATCCAGAGCATCTTAAAAGCAAGACTCCCTTGTATAAAGAAACATTGTTGCAAATGTGACGGTAGCTACTCAAATATACATCTTAATTAAACTAGTAATAGCGGGTAGCAAGCTGCAAAGAACGAAGTTGACGATAGCGCCCAGAGCTGGTAGCTAGCATCCATGACAGTTGATACTGGCGAACGCCTCAACCAGCCGTGGCAAGACATTTAGCAGCGCAAGCCTGAACCCAGCCGAGCAAGGTCGCTCCCTACTGCCCGCCTCCGTTGGATGTCCCTCGTCATCGAGCGTGCCGACGAGGCAACCAGCATCCTGGTACGCCTGGCACGCTCGGATCACATGCTGGCCACGACGGCGGAAATGGTGTCTCACAAACTCCTCGAATCCCGCCGGCGGGCGACGCAGGAGGTGGAGCATGGTTTGGAGGTTGAGCAGGCAGGTGTTCTCGCGCGGTAGGGGAGCTCGTTGCGTAGACCCATCGGCGTGCCGGCCTCAGCCCTATGCGCATGCTCGTTGTCGTATGGCTGAGCGGTGAGCACGAGGCCCTCGATAGAGACGAGGACCTGGAGGATGGTGGACGCCTCGGGTGACCAGAGCTCGGCTCCCTGGCCTCCAAAGGTGTTGAGCAGGCTAAGGCACACCGTGCCGGAGGGGTAGAGGTTAGGATTCACGCGAAGGCCGAAGGAGCGGTAGTTCACCAGCGGCGGCTCGACGGGATACGACGGCGGCAGATGCAGGTCGAAGAAGAAAAGTCTGTCATGGTACGGCGTGCCGCTGGCTCCCACCATCACCACCCGGAGCAGGTCGGTGCGGTCCTCGAAGGCACGCACGTAGATAGTGTCTGCATGTATGTATATACGAATCAGCCGGCATATATAGTACGTACTAGATGTTTTTCATTATGTATTGTTTGTTGTTTATAAATGCGTATATAACTCATACTACCTGGTAAGTCTTTGTCCAAAGTCTTCCATTCCTTTTGCACCCTTTTTGTCCACATCCTCCCGACAGCAGTGGCCTGCAGTAGCCAAGTCAAATTGAAAACTGAAAATTAATAAAGCGCCAACTGATTACTGTTCTAGTACAAATTGGTTGGCTATTTGGAAGAGACATAACTTACTCTAACGTACGGTTCTGATTTTTTTTTCATCTTATACTTACACTAGGTAGCACGCCCTTGTGTTGATACGGGATAACTAACAATTTATACTAAAAACACACGGATCACACGATAAGATAACAATACTGTTAAATTAAATACCAACGTTAAAGTGACATTTAATCCAAAAAGCAAAGTTTATGAATTTAACGTAGTCACGGAGTGCGCGGCGTCGCAGACTCACAAACTCTAGAGCTTTCAGAGATTGGGTCGAATCCAACCTAGAGCCTCGGAACCCTGCATCTTTTTCTGAACGGGCTTCACTTCGGATGCACCGGTAGCAATATCAACGATCTCCAGTTGATGGACCAAGTCGTATGGATCCCCATACAATGGCTCAGACATGTATATTTTATTCTCCTTGTACTTGGATACACTTGTTCCACTGAAGCTTTCATTGAAATGTTTAGACACGAACAATGTCTGATCACCGATGTCCCTCACCCTGGACCACTCTAGCGTACGGTCGTGGAGGTTGCACTTATAGATCGCGCTGCTATAGGTGAAGCTCTGTGTCTCGTGGAACGTGCTCACCATGGCACCCACAATGTGCAGCTCACCATTTGATTCTAGGTAGCTGCGGTGGCAGAGCCCTGTAGGTGGCGACAACGATGGCAGCAGTGTCGCGGTTGGAGTAGCGCCGACGGCGTTGCTGCTGTAGACGGAGATTTCTCCAGTGCAGTCGATCGCCAAGAACTTGTCTTGGCAGTGGACGATGGACCCCACGGAGAACTCCAGTTTGGTGTTGAGCAGCGTCCATGCGCTGTCGACTCCAACCCGGCAGAACGTGACCTCCGTGGAGCACCTAAGCATGGCCATGGCCACGCACTCGCGGCTGGCGGCGTCAGGCGGTGCCGAGAGCACGATCTCACAGAAGAACACGTCCCTCATGTCTTCTAGCTTGATGGCTCTGACTGCGGCATCCGTGTCCCCGTAGCCGTTGGTGGGATGGAGGACCCACCGGCTGTAGACCCTAGACACGTGTTCCGATAAGGACGCCGCCGTGACGTGTTCGCCTGCTGGTGGGAGCTCAATGCTGGGGGCACGGGCACCGGTGAATGGATTCAGCAGCGTCACGGACGCCGCCTCGTCCATGAGCGCCAGCCACCCACACGAGGAGCCGCACGCCACCTTGCCGCGTAGGTCGGGCAGCGTCTTGGACAAGACCTTCTTCTCCGGGATGCAGTAGAAGCCGACGCGGTCCGAGTCAGGGTCGAACGGGAGCAGCAGGAGCGGCCCGAAGGTCGCGAATGGGACGGCGGCGCGCCATGGGGAGCAAGCGGATCGGAAGGACGCCGTGTCGTGGCCTGACGCGAGACGCTGCCTGCTGAACTCGAGGAGATCCTCTGGCAGACCGGATCTCCAGTCAGGGAGAGGTAGGGACTTTCTCTTGGGATTGGGAGGCTGAGCCATGGAAGACAGATGACATCAACTATGTTTCACGTAAGAAACAACAAGCGAGGACGATGGAACACGTGAGCGTGAAACCAAATGAAAGGAGGAAAAAACTGCCCCTTTTGCAAATGCAAAGAGGGGAAGTAATTAAATGTAGACAGATTTGGCAAGGTTCTTAGAAATGCAAAGAGGTTCATTTTGTCTTAATTCTCTTTTCTTCTGTGTTAATTCTCTTTCCTTTTGCTCGTTGCCATGTATGCTGGTGCATGCAAACATACAATGTGTATATGTATAGCACAATAATTTTCTACTTTCTATTTTGCCGTGATTCCTCTATCACATGACAGGCAATATTCAATCAAGGAGAATGACATGATCAATCAGTAATTAAGATGTCGTGGGATCGCAGGCGTGGGCAAACGGACGAATCAAAACAAATGTCGCACAAAAAAATGTCCACACTTTATTCTTTTTAGTTGTAGGAGAATAATAATAAGCATTTTGATTCGTCAAGCATGCAATTCCAAACATGCATGTATAGTAATATAATAATGAATAAAAAGAAAACTACGTACCTGCTCTATGCTGTCAAGGAAATGGTGATCCGGTGGGCTCTGCACGACGTCGAAACGCGGAAATTGAAATGGCTCGTCACCGCCGGTTTTCACCACGCTGATAGAGGTAGAGGTAGACCCATCGGGATCGACCCTCGACATGGGTGTGGCGGCTTCAACGGCGACGTCTTCCATGGCTGCAGCCGGCTCTGGAGAGGCAGCTGATTCTTCAGCCACAGCCGCCGCCCGGTACCTCTTTCCTTGGGCAAAGAGGTCACCGGCCAGCCGGATCAAAGCCCGGGTGACGGAGCGAACTCGGTCCATGGCCATCGTCGTCATCGTCATACTCTCACTATCACCATCAGAAGAGTCCTCCTCGTCACTGCCAGCAATTGCTACTACCGGCTGTGCCTGATGAGCCGCCGCCGCCGCCGCCGCCGCCGTGGCATCCTCTTGTTCCATATCGTCGTCCTCATACAACCAATCACCGATTTCCCGTAGCATCTCACTGACCCTTTGCTGTTTGACGAGAGCTATCTCATGAGGCAAAACCTTTGACGTGCTGCCGTCACCCCACTTGACTTGGATGTGTCCATCCTCACAGCAAAGATGAACAATATGTCCGACCCATGAAAGATCATCCTCGGCGATTGTCGTTTCTGTTGGATTCGGATGCTGCAGGCGAAGGACGACATCTCCGTAGAAGAAATTGGCATCGAGGTCACAGGCCAAATCATACGCGCTCATCAGTCATCACGGCCGTCTCGCCGGCCGGACCGGGGCACGTCGTCGCTGCCGGCTTGAACCACGACACAAGCACGGTCTTGTCCTCGCAATTGAGGCTTCGTACGATGCCAGTGCGTTGTTCACCGGCGGCGGCCCTGCTGATGACGTGCTGCCCCGGGAAGAAATCATAGACATTGCGCGCCCGGAACAAGACAAGAGAACGCGACGGCAAACCGCACTGCCGCGTGCCGTCCTGCCACAGCACGTCCACCGTCGTGCGGGTGCCAGCGACGGACATGGGCCGCTCCAGCGACGACCCTGTCTGCAGGTGCACCTGCCTGCTAGGGCGATTCGTTCGTCGGTTCCCATGCATGTGCCTCCTCGTCAGTCGTCCATGGTCGTCATGGTCATCAACACCAGTACCAGCAGCACGGCCATGGCCATGGTCATGGCAGATACGACCAGGAGTACGAAAGAAGCAGCGGTCGCCTACATGCCATGGCTCGCTTCTGCCGTGGGATAAGGGAAGCGTGCCAATTTCTGAGGGTTGGGCTGCCATGTACTCGGCACCTTGGTGGTGCCCAGACGATGCTTGGAGGCGACCCAGTGCACGAGCACGCCGGCGACGCCTACTCTGGACACGGTGCCCCTGACGCGACTGGGCTTCCAGTAGCCTCTGATCCATTGGGACTCCTGGAACACTGACGGGGAGCAGCGGACGACGCGCTGCCCCGGGTACAAGACGCTGTTCGTCTGCCGGCCGCTCCACAGGTCGTCGTACTCCTTTGCTTGGGCTCCTACCAGCTTGCGCTCCGCCCCGGTACTGAGCCTGCACAGGGCACCGTCGTCGAACACCACGTCCACATCCAGGGACACCTCGACGACCCTGCCCAGCCACGCCCCAGACACGACGTACTCGCCCAACACGAGCTCCGTGACGCGGCGGAGCTCCTCGGACTCCGGCGACACAATGAGGCCCTGTTCCTGTGCCGCCACTGCCTGCGGTCGTGCTCGTCGTCGTCCGTGTCCGTCGTCCTCGAAGCGAACCAGGTCCAGCGCCGTGGAGGCTCCCGTGACCACCCCGATCTGGCCACCGCGGTCCGACTCCAACGCCACGATGTCGCCTCGGCGGAAGTGGCTCCTATCGAGCACACTCAGGTCGCCGGGGCCGGCGGCGAACAGGGTGCCGTTGGCGCGCCGCACGCCAAGCTTGTTGCCTGCCATGCGCCTCACCACGACGCCGCATTGCTCGTGCTCGTGCCCGTGCCGGCCGCCTTCTCTATTCAACGTCACAAGGTCAAACCATTCTATCACTTTCCGCGTCGGCGCCGCCCCTCATGAATTCACTTAAGCGCCTGCCGTGCGGCCTGATTGATGAGCTTCAACTTCAATCAATCAAATCAGACCCAAAAAAGTACCATCTACCAATTATATTTAATTTATTATTATTTCTGTTGATTTACTTTAATTTATTTGGCGTACGTACGGGCGGCTTGTTACATATCGTCTCCGACCCAAATTTGGAGTCCCTAACACGTACGTGTTCCTACTTCGTAGGAGTATTTAGGCCAAAATCTCTCAATGTCTTCTCTTCTCTTCTCTATTCTATATACTAGCCACCGCTGCTCGCGCTTCGCTGCGGGTGATGTAGTTGACATAGGAAAAAAATTGAGAAATATATCTCATATGTCTAATATGTTTTCTCATCGTATTGGTATGAAAGGTTGTCTCAATATCGTAAACGAAAATAGAGGTTGACTGTCATTACATGTGCCTATTCTAGGCCAGCAAATCAATGACGTGTTAGTGGAAAGAAGTATTTGATGGAGTTGGGCTCAAGCAACTAACACACTTAGATTTAAAGCACAACATTGGATAGAATTACATTATAGGTGGAAATAGCAAAAACTATAACACAAGTACTTATCCTAACGCGAGGGTTTACAAAAATGTTAATTAGGATCCACTCCCCTTAGGCGAAACTACAACACGCATCCAACAACTACGGACGACAACAACGACAAGAGTACAATACAGAAGGACAACGACGAAAAGCACTACTACTACGGGTACAACATCCCAAGGCAACTAATCTACCTTGGAACCACGCATCTTTATTCCTGTGCTCGGCGGATTCTTCTACTGCACTGGCTATGAATCTACATCTTCTCGTGGCAATGGTTGAGTGAGAGGAACCAAGGATTCTGCTTCTAACACTTCTGAAGGTGGAGGTGCTGGCGGTTCTGCATCACCGGTTCTCCTTCTTTCAGGCGGGTGGATAGGGATCCCCTCCAAGATTGGGGCATCCTGCCTTTCATCAACCAGCGTCCTCCGCTTGGCCCTAGTAAACAGATAGGCCTCACCCAGCTGATGAACATGCCGATCTTCGGCCTCCTTCAGAGCTTCTGACATGGCAGTCTCCCGGCTCTCAGCAGCTGCAGCACTGGCATGCGCTTCGGCGAGCTGCACCTGGAGCATTCGAGTGAAGATCTCGGCTTCTTCGGCGCGCCGGAGGCATGCCCTCAGCTCCAAGGCTTGCCGGTCATACTGCTCATCTAGAGCAAGTAGGTACGTGGTCAAGTGCACCACGGTAGGACTATCTTCTTGCGCATCCCGCCCTTGCAAAGCCTCCATGTGAGCCCTCCATGCTCGCCGATTCCTATCCAAGGGTGGAAAGAACCTCATGGGGGTACGGGCAATAGGCTCTTCATAGAGCTGGCAAAGGTACCACAAGGCTTTGCGGGCCACAACCTGGTAGGTGTCGATGAAGCTAAACCTGGTTGCGGTCACACTCTAGGCTTCGGTGATGTCGGGGAACTCTTCACTCTTCCCAATGTAGACGATAACTCACACCGATCGGTGCCATGCTTCTCATACTCACGGTCCTCATACTCAGGACGATCTTTGACTCCGAGCTTTTGCAGTGTGGCATGCAGGATTCTAGGAAAATCCTCAACGTTCAGGCAGTAACTACTAACCCAGGCTCCTGCCATTTCTAGCGGTGGCTACAAAGAAGGGCTGAGTAAAAAGCTTGCTCAAAGGGAAAACCTAAGCGAGATAAAGTGCGTCGAGTGGTGGTACCAATGGCTAAGCCAGACTCTGCTTATAAAGGCGGAGCGGTCAGTGGTCCTGGCACGGTTCACTAGGGTTCCTACGCGGGATCACTACGAACGAATCGACCAAATTCCGCGCATTCGAGGCGAGTGACGTGCGGTGCCATTGCTGAGTAGTACGACTGTAGGGCAAGGGTCCGACAAGAGCGTAGAAAAGGGGTACGAGGAGACATGGGTCACTACTGACGTGACTCACGGGTGAACGTGGAGCACAAAGCCACAGTGCAGACCTAACTCTGTAACAAGAACGAGTAGGCCATGCACACTACAACACGCGTGACACCTATGGATGGCGTAGCTGCCAGCAATACGGCACAATAATGCACAAACAAGATATGCATTAATGCACGTCCTATGCGTCCGAGGTGAGCGATGTCCGAGGCCATTAATGACTAATACGGCTGCAAGCCAAGGTTCCGACAAGAGCCCAAAAAAGAGTGCGGGGAGACTTGGGTCATGGTAGGCGTAACCGTAGGCGACACAAAGCACAAAGCCACAAGGAACGAGCGCCTCTGCAAGCATGGATGTAGATGCAATTATGGCAGTTGTAGTAATGGCGACCAACCCCAACCACCGACCATCTTGGGAGCAACGTGCACACAACCCAAGCCGTGTCTTAGATGCATGGATGCATGTGTAAGTACAAATGGTCTTGCATGGTCGGTGAATCGTTTTTATCTGATGGTAAGGAGGAGAAGCATTAAATGTGTCCACCTGCCTGACTTGTTTTTATCTGATGGTAACATGAAGGGGAGGCATCAAATGTGTCCACCTGCTATCGACCCACCCTGCATAGGTGAAGATGTCCAGTGCTTTCAAACTTACTTAGTGAATTTCTAGATACCTTAGGGAGCAGCTTCGGACATTGCTCGTTTTGTGCGCGTAAAAATCCTGACGCTTTCCTTTTATTGGTCTCCGTGCCAGACTAAATAGTGGATTGCACCATGACTAATGACCGCTCCACCATTACAAAGGCCAGTGGTGCTCAAAGGAAAAGCTAAGCGAGCTAAAGTGCGCCGAGTGGTGGTACCAATGGCTAAGCCAGGGTCTGCTTATAAAGGCGGAGCGGTCTGCGGTCCTACACGGTTCACTAAGGTTCCTACGTGGGATCACTATGAATAAATCGATCAAATTCCATGCGTTCGAGGTGAGCGGCGTGCGGTGCCATTACTGAGTAGTACGACTACAGGGCAAGGGTCCGACAAGAGCGCAGAAAAGGGGTACGAGGAGACGTGGGTCACTACAGGCGTGAACCACGGGCGAACGCGGAGGACAAAACCACAGTGCAAACCTAACTCTGGAATAGGAACGAGTAGGTCATGCACAATACGACACGCGGGACACCTATGGATGGCGTATCTGCCAGCAATGCGGCACTATAATGCACAAACAGGATATGCATGAATGCACGTCCTATACGTCATTTCACTGTTGCCAACATGAATGCACGTCCTATACGTCCTTTCACTGTTGCCAACATATAGGGAAACTGGTCTCAGCTTTTTGGCACATCGTTCTCTCCCTGTTGGCGACCAACCCCAACCACCGACCACCTTAGGAGCAACGTACACACAAACCAAGGCGTGTCTTAGATGCATGGATGCATGTGTAAGTACAAATGTTCTTGCATGGTCAATGAATCATTGTTATCTGATGGTAAGGAGGAGAGGCATTAAATGTGTCCACCTGGCCGACTTATTTTTATCTGATGGTAGCATGGAGGGGAGGCATTAAATGTGTCCACCTATCCAACTTGTTTTTATCTGATGGTAGCATGGAGGGAGAGGAGAATTGAGGTGATGCCTTGACCACTTGACCCGTACGTCGGACGTCGGCCCGGCGTGAATTCTTTTAACACTTTTTATAAACTAATTTTAACTCCAACACTGTTTAATTCCTCCCCAAAAAACTAACACTTCTGGTCGTGCCTGCCCGTGCTTCGCTGCGGGTGATGTGCTTGGTATAGGAGAAATCTTGGGAAATATGACTCATATGTGTAATATGTTTCCTCATCGCGTTGCTACGAAAGGTTGGTCTATTTGGTACATTAAATGCAAAAATATGGGAAGGAAAGGTAACCTGGTTTTTTTCATTACAATGTTGTAAACGAACATAGAGGTTGGTTGTCATTACATGGTGCCTATTCTAGGCTAGCAAATCAATGACATGTTAGTGGAAAGAAGTATTTGATGGAGTTGGGCTCAAGCAACTAACACACCTAGATTCAAAGCACAACATTGGCTAGGATTACATTATAGGTGGTAAGAGCGAAAACTACAACACAAGTACGTCTCCTAACGCAAGGGTTTACAAAAGAGTGAATTAGGATCCACTCCCCTTAGGCAAAACCGCAGCACATTTTGTAAATCTAAAATTACATGAAAGATTACATGACATCGAACACTAAATTACACCGGGATTTAAAGTTACATGGTTAAGAGCAACCTAGGACAATGAAGGCTTACTCCAGAAGTCGGGATAGACGAGGGAAATGGAGAAACAACAAGATAATGATTATCCAAAACATGGCGTATGACCAACAGATCCAAAAACAGGAGACTGAGAAGTAAAACATTGTGAACCCTAAGACCAAACTAACCAACAGTAGACCTGAACTTCTTCAAAAACTAGACCCCTTCTTCTCAGATTATACCATTGCCTCTTTTAGAGGAACCTAGTTCCACAATGACGACTGGATCTCATAGCTCTGCTTCGGATTCGAGAGGGGTGGGGATGAAGAAGAAGAGCAAGGACCAAGGGCATCTTATAGTGGCGAACGGAGATGGGGCACAGCGCACTAGAAGTGGAGATGGCATGGATGGAATACACTGCCGGTTCACACTGTGGGGATAAAGTTGGCCATGGCGCGCTCCCTACGTAAGCGAGCGGAGGGGGGAATAAAAGAGAGCAGAGAGGGTTCGCTCGACGAGGGAGGCATGCGGGCGGCCATGTCCCCAAAAGGAGAAAGAAGGGGGGGGCGGTAGGGGGACGAGGGTGAGGATCAAGAGCGGACCAGAGGCTAGGAAAAGGAGAAGTGCACAGTGCACGGGGACGGCGAGTGTGGAAAAGTTATTATTCAAGTAGTCTAGAGTGATCGAAACACTTAAATTGACGCAATGTCCCAATCCTAGTGTCCGGTTTGACCACGCTACGCACGCATCGACACCTACGGACGCTGTCGATACCGGGACCCACTTGTGTTCAGCTCTAGTTTAGCTATGCCGCACTCACCTTGTTCACCTGCACAGTTTGTTTTCTCTCCTTTTCCCGCACCCTGTCGGCTCTCGACTCTCGCCCTCGCCCCCGTACCGGACCCTCCTTTTTCTTCTTTTGGGGCACGGCCGCTCGCACGCCTCCTCATCGAGTGAACCCCTCTCTCCTTTTTCCTCCCTCCACTCAAGCTCGCGCAGGGAGCGCACCATGGCCGACGCTCTCCCCACCTCATGACCCGCCAGTGTTTTTCTTCCACGTCGCCTCCACTTCCCGGCTGCTTGGGTGCGACCGAGTTAGCTACAATTACTCTACACCCATGCAACCAGCAAAGCGCACAGCAGACCGTATGCAAATTAAAGTCATGCGCACCGCCAGTGGCCACTCACCCGCACTCCTTTTCTCGCACACTGGTGTCGTCCTCTCAGCGTCACGCCGTTGTCTCTTCTGCACCGCCACCCACCGCACGTCACACCACCGCCCCACGACACCGCTCGTGATGTCACCTCCATTGGCCCGATGCTACCGCTGCTATCCCCCACAAACCTGATTCCCTCGGCCCTTAATGCTGCTCAGCGCCATCGATAATGACGCACACCCACCCTCTAAACCCGCCGTCAATCGCCTATAAAACGCCCCAGCTCCCCCTTCACAACAAGGCACTCCACACGCAACACTAATCACCTGCATAAGCCCCCTATTCAGATGCCAACCTATTTCAACATTTTAAGAAGAAGCCTGAGACAAATGCTACAAGCTGGAGACTATCGAAGAAAACATCAAGCAGGAGCCGGAGCACATTGTTAGAAGCAAGAAGCTGACACTCTCAAGATGTGCTTAGATGAAGATGAGGTCACCATGACCATCTTTGCTATCCTAACTCCTACTATGGTGGCATCAATCATATTGTATATCCTTGTAATGCGTCCGCTACCCAACGAGAGGCCATGAGATAGTTGTTTAAATAAGAAGAGTTGAATAAATATTCAAGCTTCATGGATTTATTCAAATTTTGAGGGCATAGGGCCTGTCCACAGGCACGGAGCCAGCGGTGGGGCTCCAGCCCCCCCCCCTACCGCTCACGAGCAAGTGAAGCCCCGTAGAGCCACCGTCTGAAATTTCAGCTGTAGATGTACAGGTAGGAGGGGCTGAGATTTGCTGAACCTCTTTTTCTTGCTAATTGCCGTTGTTTAGCCCCTCCTAAATTTTTTCCTAGCTTCGTCCCTGCCTGTCCACAACTTGACTACGCATGACTAAGCTATTTCTTACATTCACTAAATAAATAGCAGCGCAATTCCTATACCAGCTATATTGTGATGCGAGGTCGTTTGCAATTGTCATTGCGGTTAAGTTTTTACGTACCTAGCATAGTATCAGTTCTGGGTTGTTTCTAGGGCTGTATAGGTGGAAGTAGATAGGTATAGGATACCATTACTCAAATATACATGGGTAGATGTTTGATACAGATAATATTGAGATACTGCGTTGTGCAGAGATGATCAGCCTGGTTGGGTGATTACAGTTGGTGCTGAGGCAAGTGCTTCATCATTGAGTAATGCAGTGCGTAGGCAGGCAACAGGAAAGGCTTTGAATGTCAATATATAGACTGCAATATAAATTTTTTATGGGAGCAAGTACATATTCATATATTGCATGCATAATAGCTGTCGTATGGTACAACTGCAGAATATAGTAAACCTAAAGTAGAAGATGTACTAAGTGGAGATACATCAATAGATGAGGCCATGAAATGGAGCCACTTGAGCTCACGGCATGGTTGTGAGTTATTGCTGCAGTTTATGTCCAGGCCATTTCATTCCGATGAGTCCATAGAACCTACGGAAGATGGAAGGAAATGAGAGTATATATAATCATGTCTCAGAAATATAGCGGCATTGCATTGCAAGTATTTAGTCTCAATGTTTCCATGTTCTGAACATAATATGTATCCATTTGAAATGAGTATATATAATCATGCCTTAGAAATGTAGCAACATTGCAGGTATTTAGTCTCCACAAAACAGAGCAATCCTTGCATACAACAGAAATTGAAGCCTAAGTGCCATGTTTCATGAGAGAAAGTCAGGGTATAATAATTGTAAAATTATATGCTAACAACGGCAGATAATGGAGCTAAGAGCATAGAGTTTAGTAAGAGCACAGAGTATAAGTCCCACAACTGCGAGGGAATTGGGCATAGACTATAGAAAATAAGTCTCATAAGTCTTTTTTCCGTTGCAGAACTCAAAGCAGAACTGAATCGGGAAAACCATAACAGAATACTAAAGGGGTCAAACAAAGAGGATGAGATGGCGAAGTGGATAGGGAGGTGTCTAACCCTTGCCAAGCCAATATCACAGCTACATGGTGCGGTATAGTATAAGCAAGACCCCAAACAAGGACCTGGACCAGTACATCCTTGCAAAACAAATAAAAAGGAGATGAGGACAGGTAATGGGAATCAAGCAAACGGACCAAAGTAAGAAAGGAAAGTTAGAATACCGGGATGTTGCTACAGCAGCAGTCGGTGAAATGGCAGCACACATGCCGATCTCTTCTTTTCTGGCAGGTGGTCCAGCAACTACATATCTACCGGCAGCCTACAGAACTTGAAGCAAAGGAATATCGCATCAGTCATAAATGTATTAATAATTTCTAAGCAAAAGGAAGGGGCAGATGGTAGCTTGACAGGGCAACCATGTTTAAGCCTTCATAGATTATATCCCATATGACTGTATGCCTGAGCCTTTACAGACCATCACAATGCATAGAGGATGTAAGCATCAGAAGCACCCCATAGTCAGGTAATCAGCAAAGAGAGAGAGAGAGAGAGAAATAAGAGTAAATTAACAACACAAGAAGAACCAAGGCTTGTGCTAACTACCAATCAGAAACATGACAAAGTTTAGCTGAGGGAAACAGTATTTGTAATCAGCTAATGATGTGCAGAATCAGATTGAAGGAGAAATAGAATTATTAGTCGGGAAACAAAAATACACAGGCGCTGGCCGAGTCTGTTTAGGGGAAAAAAGCTTCAGAACCTGTTTCAAAGTCTGCAAATCTTAATTAAAAGGCGATGTAGCTGGGCTTGAATGATCCAGATCAACAGGAAGCAGCAAGCGGCATCAGGTTGGCATGACAGCCATCCTAAACTCCGCCAAAGGGCAATAGGTTTTGATTTTTTTTTCTTATATCAAAATGCAGTTGGAGAAGCCTAGTCAATATTAAGTTGTCAACTTGCATAAACCCCATAGTTCATTGCAGGTGCTAAGATAAAAAAATAACCCATGTTATACTATAATTTTGTAGAATTCGCATAGATGATATATGATATATGTCAGTTGAAAGAAGCACAAGGCCACAAATAAAATAAAGTTAGTTGGATAAGATCATTATTTGGGTCACTGACTACTTTTGTAGTACAGTCAAAATCTAAACCAACCTCCGAAAGATAAACGTGTCCACAGCATACAGTGAAAGGCTAGAAGCAGCCAATTCATGATTTTGGCCGTAGCTGTAGCGTAGTAAACAAATAGGAGGCATCAGAGTAATTACCGAAGCTTTGTCATATGTGCTATGTCAAACACCAATGCGAAAAACTAGGAGACCCTGCCAATGAGAGAAATAAAGACAAAGGGAAAATTATTAAAACAAAGGACCTGGACCAGTACATCCTTGCAAAACAAATAAAAATGAGATGAGGATAGGTAATGGGAATCAAGCAAACGGACCAAAGTAAGAAAGGAAAGTTAGAATACCAGGATGCTGCTACAGCAGCAATCGGCGAAATGGCAGCACACATGCTGATCTCTTCTTTTCTGGCAGGTGGTCCAGCAACTACATATCTATCGGCAGCCTACAGAACTTGAAGCAAAGGAATATCGCATCAGTCATAAATGTATTAATAATTTCTAAGCAAAAGGAAGGGGCAGATGGCAGCCTGACAGGGCAACCTTGTTTAAGCCTTCATAGATTATATCCCATAGGACTGTATGCCTGAGCCTTTACAGACCATCACAATGCATAGACGATCTAAGCATCAGAAGCACCCCACAGTCAGGTAATCAGCAAAGAGAGAGAGAGAGAAACAAGAGTAAACTAACAACACAAGAAGAACCAAGGCTTGTGCTAACTACCAATCACAAACATGACAAAGTTTAGGTGAGGGAAACAGTATCTGTAATCAGGTAATGATGTGCAGAATCAGATTGAAGGAGAAATAGCATTATTAGTCGGGAAACAAAAATACACAGGCGCTGGCCGAGTCTGTTTAGGAAAAAAAAAACTTCAGAACCTGTTTCAAAGTCTGCAAATCTTAATTAAAAGGCGATGTAGCTGGGCTTGAATGATCCAGATCAACAGGAAGCAGAAAGCGGCATCAGGTTGGCATGACAGCCATCCTAAACTCCATCAAAGGGCAATAGGTTTTGATTTTTTTTCTTAGATCAAAACGCAGTTGGAGAAGCCTAGTCGATATTAAGTTGTCAACTTGCATAAACCCCATAGTTCATTGCAGGTGCTAAGATAAAAAAAATAACCCATGTTATACTATAATTTTGTAGAATTCGCATAGATGATATATGATATATGTCAGTTGAAAGAAGCACAAGGCCACAAATAAAATAGAGTCAGTTGAATAAGATCATTATTTGGGTCCCTGACTACTTTTGTAGTACAGTCAGAACCTAAATCAACCTCCGAAAAAACTAGGAGACCCTGCCAATGAGAGAAATAAAGACAAAGGGAAAATTATTAAAACAAAGATAGAAAGAAGGAAGAACCTAACAATTGCGGTAGAAGGTTTCCCTAATATTTTTTTAAAAAAATCTAAGAGGCTCGAGGAACACAGATAGACTACTATAGTATATAAATGCGAAGTCAGGAAAGGCAAAACAAACCAGAAGAACAACAAAGTGTATTGCTCGTATTTCACTATCTGAAATCCCTAAACTCGTTACCTGCACAAATCCCAATCAAGCCCGCTGCAGACTGCATAATGCCAGGTTGCAATTAGCTAAAAAAAAGAATAAATATTTGAATCTGTGTAGCCAATCCAGAGACAAAAACAATGTCAATCCAAAGATAAAATAGAGAGGATGTATCCAGTTGAGGTCGCAATTGCTAAGGACAATGAGCATTTATATCAGCTAACAAAACACACAGAGGAAGAGTTTTTTTTCCTTATCTGAGACAGTAATGCTAGACAGATGGAATATATCATTAGTCACACCACTATAGCATGAGTGGTGATGCAATGATTGTTTAGTTGATGTGCACAGAGAATTTATTGACAGACTACATAGATACACAGCTATTGAAATAATTGGTATTCAAGTACAGAGAAGTTCATTTAACTCCAATAGGATGCCTAATATAAAAGTGCAAGTCACTATTCAAACGAAATGAAGTTAAGAATAACCAACCGGCCATTTCAAATGTAATAAGCTTTAGCTGAAGGAGGCCACATAGATGGAGGCTGATAAGACCTCGCGTTCTGGTGGGATGTGTCATATGGAGGAAAGATTTTGGTCCTGCCCCAAATCTTCCTCCAGGTGCAAGTGTGGTGGGGTATGGCTATGGCTTTTTATCACGATCATGGTCTCTAGAGACTTTTCACATCAAATAGAAGCATGGTCATTTCATGGTTCATGCGCTATGCTGTAATAGACAGCTAGTTATAGTGGAATCTTGTACCATTATAATAGGATATTGCTGTTTGGCCTCCAAAAATAATGATATTAACTGTTACTGCATCAAAAAACAGGAAACAAATGCTTTTGAAAAGCCACAGCAATGCAAGCGGAGCTTACTGTACTTTATCTGCACTTATCTTCCCTTCCAATACAGTCTATCTTTAAAGAGGAAATTGTTAGTAGCTCATGTCTAATCCCTAAACTACATCCATAGAATACTAAGTACAAATGAAAGTAAACAAGAAATATGCACATCCAACTCAATCTTTCCAGAGGCATTTGAGAACAGCATAGCTGGTTCATCTTGTAGTTGATTTGCTATACTTTGGCAACATGGGAGCACCATATGCTACAATGTCTGTTTACAAAAATGTATATTTGCAGGCTCCACCGTGCCAGGTGCTAAAATGACATTACATTTTGTATAAAAAAATTATATGATGAATCCAGTTTTAGTAGCCACTGCTTCATATTATTTCAAGGCAATCACTATAAAACATAACATTTTTACTGCTTCAGTATTGTTAGGTATAGAGGATATCAGGATGAGCAGGAATAACATAATGCTACTTCAGAGAGCCTACAAAGCCTAAGAATAACATAATGGCCATACATGGTGGTCACGTGCAGGTTTATTTTCAGTTAAGCAAGGAAGAAGCTGCTCCAATTGAGGTGCTATATGTAAGGTGTTTAAAGGCTAGACATGCAAACACTTTCAAATGGATTTTCTTTTAGGTACATATGCATACACCAACATTGATGATTATACACATTTGTTAGTGTAGAGCATCCTGTAATAAGGATCTAGCAACAAACGCCAACAATATCTATTTCAATAAGAATATATGAAATCATGTTTCACAGGCAGTGAAGAATTAAGTGTCAGATAGACCCACGGCAGGCTGATCAAAGGATTGAGCTAATAGTTTAATATCGTCCAAGGTAGGCGTTCAGCGTTAGCATGACAGAACACCTCATGAGCAAGCATGCAGCCAAATGTTTCTGTTCCATCTACAATAAAGTCAACAATACTTGGTAAGAATGTAACTACCTAATAAGAATCAAACTAATGCAGAATTACTAAGCCTGCTAAGTGGGAAAAGATAAATCAGATTGTTACTGCAACTTTGCACGTTTGCGAAACAGTAAACCAACACTAGTTTTCCCTAACCTATATTTCTTTTTATTTCCAGGACCATGGCACTATAAGTCAATGGTCAAACTTAAAACATATCTACTGCAATATTCACCAGATTTCATGAGCTTGTGTATTAAAGGTAGTGAGCCAGGTGAAACTGCCAGTCCCATTAGTCATTGGTCAGATCAGTATGTATCTTCATTTGTCCAAGGTTAATTTGATCAAAGTCACCAAACATGAAAGTAGGAACCAAAAGGAGAGTTTTACTGTACAAAACATGAAAGTTGAGATTTATAGTGGCACTGGGGAAAGTTAGACCTAGGTTACATATGGATGAACCAAAAAAGAAAAATTTCCACCTTTCAGGTATGGCTCTGTTTTCCATATGACCATATGTACAATACAACTGATTGGTAAACGGATTTGCATTTTAGATCAAAACTTTAAAACGAGATTTCTTGATCTTCCCTTGTAACATAATGATTCAGGGATGGTAATTGACAGCAAACTCCTGTCAGAGTGAAATAAAACCTCATGCACGTTTGATTAGTCCTCTTACTTTGCATATTTTCTTCTTGAAACAAATAGACCGAAGGAAGCCCAAGAAAGGAAGATAAGCTGGATGGTGCGGCCTTAGTTTATGTCTTTGCTTTTCTGCAAAACCAATAATAATTTAGACTTGTTTAGAAGATAGATATAGTACCAACTTATTTTTTGCTTTCAACAGAATCAAATCCTTTTCACGAAACAGGCATAATTCTTCAATATAAATTAGACGCTTACTACTAATTTGCAGTGCCCATCATATATCAACTATGGAACCCACACAATACCAGGATTGCAAGCATAGGCCAAGAAGCCTGAATCAGTCATCTAGTAAAAAGAGAGCATATGCTAGCCTAATTTCATTGAGCAAACTTTCACATTCACAAATCATTTTCTCAGTGGCCTAGTGAGAAGTATATACCTTTTAATGAACTGAGAACAGACCAAAAAGAACTTACTGGTTCTAAAATGTCCAAGGTACGCACATTATATGATCACGACACATCTGTTGCAAGATATGTGTTGATGCAAAAGTGGATCTGCAAACACAAAGGGCTAATACCTGAATCGATATCCAAAGCGTGCCAGTCGATTTGACCTGTTAATCGACAAGGATGAAGATACGGGCACTTTGGTCCTGACAACAGCGATACGCCCGGAAGTCACGGCCAAGAGGTACTCACGCGGAACTCGAGAATCGCCGAAGGTCGCACTGAAGCGATGCAACTCGCCGAATCAATGAGAACTCGTAAAAAGGAAAAATATGCAAATTGACGAAGTCGCCGAAAAGTAAGTAGATGCAAATAGGAGTAAAAATTGGTTTTGATATTGATTGATATATATTACATTGCCCCTCAATCTATATTTATGCCCTGATCTAAAGAGACATAACCAAATACGACTAGGACACCAAGTCCATATCTAAGGAAACACGTGACTCTTACATGAATCATACTCTAACAAATATAGAAAAGGAAATCAACTCCTATCTATTTCCCTGTCCGCCTCAATTACGATGGAATTCTCACCGACCTCCTTTCCATCGGCATACTTCTTGTTTCATCGGCAGTAGTTTTCAAGCCTTCCTTCATCGGCATCGATAATAACATCTCCAACCTTATCGGCAACGCCCGAGTCTAAATCAACCTTTCCATCGATCACCACCATTCATCGGCAACCATCTTTACAAGCTGATTTTTATCGGTTGTCAGCGTATACAGTAACTTTCCTCCTGCCGATTAGCCCACTCTGATCATTTTGACATGTGCAAAAAACGGTGTCAACACATGCCCCCCAATTTCAGAGTATAAAACCATTAATGCTCCGAAATTTACTCCAGATAACGTTTGCCTTCGCCCAATTACCGTAACTCATCCTCCAAGCCAAAACTTGATCTGTTATCAAATCTAATCAAATCTAGTCCTGATTCACGCACCTCAGTAAATATCGCACAATTTCCAACCACTCTTGTCCTGATTATGGTTAAGATACCAAAACAATAATCCATCGGCAAGATCCTAACATAATAATGCCGCCATTTTCAGAATTAAAATATCCTGTACCGAGATCTCTTCCAAGTCATGATTACTTGCCATCAAATCATCTGTACAATCCCTTGATTATCGTGCGAACAGTTACCATATCCATCTGAACCACCTCGACCCACATGCGCGCGGCATAGAGATAAGTCCAGAATACCCCTACTCCAAGCGGCTTATAAATAGATTTCTCCGGAACGCTCGTCTTCTACCCTCAGACTCCAATCTTTGGCATTCTCTCTTTCCGGTGGCGACTCCGACGAACAACTGCGCGACCTCAACCAACAAGAACTTTTCTCCAGCGTCAACCTCGAGTCTCCAGCTCGTGCCCCCATCTACCTCAAGATAATGGCAATCAACTTCGACGTCCCTGCGGTTCGTTCCACTTCCGTTACTTCTTACCTCTATTCCTCTGGTCTTTGCGAGTTCATACAGTTGGTAATTTTTTCTCTTTTTCTTTGTTCTTCGGATCCTCTAAACTTAGAAACTTCGCAACAAATTAGTTATTCCAACCGATCAGCCGCATTTCCAATGCCTAGGACCAATGGGCAACCCAGATCCAACTGATCTGATTAATGCAGAGGTTAACAGAATCCCTTTTAGAGCCCAAAATTTCTCTCTGAATTTGTGGAAAGATACATTCCGATCTTGGCCCAAAACCACCAAAGGGTGGAAAGATTGGTACTTGAGGGTCAACAGGTCGATGCAAGTACACTGGGCAGAACGGAAGCTAGACCAATGCATTAGGCTATCCATTGCCGATATGCAAAAGAACGAGTCAATGATGATTGCAGCTGCTTACTTCTAGTCAGACACAACAAACACTTTTATGTTTGGACATGGCCCAGCTACTCCCACACTTGCCGATGTCTACATGCTCACTGGCTTGGACATTTCAACTGCTGATGAAGGCTCCATCTATGGTAGAAAATCTGAATATAGGGTGAATACCCGCAACATCGGCGGTTGGACGGGATATATTCAAGAATGCCAGAGGACCGGGACAGTTAACCAGACGGAACATGCCACATTCTTGAATATGTGGTTAGAAAAAAATATCGTCTGTGGTCGATCAGTAGGACCAACCAACGCCTTCCTCCCCGCGGCTGAACTCTTGGCCAATGGTGTAAGGTTCCCTCTTGGCCGATACCTTCTGAGCTCCACTTATCATCTTCTTCATCAAGTGTCTCAGAAACTTTTGCTTGGCGAACCCATCGGCAACTTAGGAGGCCTGTGGTGGTTTATCAACATGTGGTTGAATGCCCATATGCACAAACGTTTGCAATGGGACTTCTTTGCCCAATAATTCCCACGAGAAATTGCTGAAGACCACGTGCTTGGGGATGAGGAATCGGCAACACGCTCACCCCTCAATTTTGGTGAAGCCATAATTGTCCTCCCTGGAACAGAGGCCAATGAAGACCAGATCGGCAGATTCTTCCAAAGCTTCTACAATGGTCTTTCTCATGATCATAGGGCCTGGGTACCTTATATTGACGAAGAAAATAGATTCCCCCTTCTTTTCAACTTTGCCGATGACACTCTGAATCAGGATAATGAACTCATGATGGCCATCATTACTCCCAGGGCAATCCCAGTAAACACATTCGGTAGCGGGAAAAACACCAATATCACGTATGAATTTTACAATCCATTGGCAGTATCCCGTCAATTGGCTTTTGGGCAACTGCCAATCAAACTTTGTTTTGCCGATGTGATCAAACCCAGAGAAACAATCACCTGCAGAACAGATTGGAGCAGGGTAGTGTGACTCTCCCCCGATGCTGATACTACAAATGTCGATACATCCATCTGGACGCCAGCATCTTTCATCACCGAATCATATAAGCAATGGTGGCGAGAGTGGAGGGAACAACTGTTTGCAACATCTACTCACACATATCGGCACATGATCGACCCTGAATACGCCATTCCCGATGACGCAGTAAGTTTCTTTTAACTCCCTTCTGCTTTTTCCTTTCATATATCGGTAACTAACTTTCTCGTGACAGGTTAACAACCCAGCACCATCTATGAGCAAAAGTGGGAAACCCTTCGATCTTCGGCCTATTTCCCCGATATCACCGATCGGCTACAACGCCCCCACCTTAGCTGCTTTGACTCACCAGAAGACCCGTGCCAAGACCATCACCTCCAAGTCCAAATTGGCTATAGCTAGGGCCACTCCATTGGCTGCTGCTACAACCCTGATCAAGGCATTCAAGGTAACAACCCTGTTTATTTCTACTCATGCCGATCACAAACTGTATTAACATTAATCATCAGGGTGTAAGAGCCGCTGCTGGATCATCATCGGCAATTCCTCCGACATCAAGCACCACTACCTCTGACAAACCTTCAGAGGTATTCCTTTGATTTTACATTTTATCTGTTAAATATCATACCTTACACTTGTTTTGCAGCAACAAATGGGTACATCGGCAAGCGTACCAGATGTTCAAGCTCCACAACCAACAAGTGCCGATGCCCCCCAGCCAACCATTGCTGAGGCCCAAGCAAAGCGCAAAGCCTTAACAGATGCCGAGGCACAGCCAAAACGACAGAAGTCCATGCCGATCCCCACATCTGCCCCAACGTCTGCAAGCCGGCTAGAATCAGTCGATGCAACTGAGCAAGCAGTTAATCCTCCTGTATAGGACATACCATCGGTCATCATACCCCAAGGGCCAACCACCGATGAGGCCACAGAGGATATCCCATCGGCAAGCTCAGCCGATCCTCCACACGGCATACTCCAGGCTGCTTCCTCCAGCCAAGTACAGGAAATTGCCTTGAAATAGGTAAGCCGATTGACCTAGTCGATTTATAATATTCATACTTATCCTTAACTGACCTCTTTTTCTTTTTCTCAGGAACAAGACTCCCCAAACAGCCTATTTTCCTTTGCCATTGACGTTTCTGACGATGATGGAGAGGAAACAAGTTCTTCCCTTGCACTGGGAACAATATCGGCAGAAATTAAGTCCAAGTTGGAAGCTCTCCTGGACTTGTTACAACAGGATACCGCCCAACTGGTAGATGACTCGGACCCCGCAAAGGCAATTTTCAAAACAATCCGTGGCCAGGTCCCTGCCGATGTTGAAGAAGCACTCTTCCCAGCAGCCCATTTAGAAAGCCGCCAACTGCAATATCAACGGGCTGCTCAACGCATTGCTGATAGAGTAGCTCAGGCTCAACTCAAAGAAGAGATGCTACAACTGAAACAGATTGCCGATGAGAAACACAAGGGCATCGGCAACTTGCAGACTTTGGGCGCTGAACTTAAGCAGAAAATCTTAGATTTATCGGCAAAGAGGATGGCTCTATTGGCTGAATTGAAAGAAGTCGAGGTAGCCTTAACTCATGCCCAACAAGAAGAAAGCCAGCTACCCGATGCCATCAAGGCCCTTCAGCAAGAAAGAGACATCCAGGCTCGCAAAGCCTTGGCCATAAAGAAAAAACTCAAGCCTGTGGAGGGTGCTGCCGATGAAGACATCAAAGAAATGAAGGAAGCCGACCAGATTCACCTGCGTGCGATATTGGCTATCCAATCCTTGTTAAACTTGTAAATCTTGTCTATTGCATCGGCACTTTATGAGACATTGACATCCTTGTATAATTTTAGCCGATAGGACTGTTATCGGCACTTATACTTTTATGCATCCATCCAGATACTAGGGTAATATTTCTTTAAATATTTTCCATTTAATGCTCTGGGAAACACAACCCCTTCAAGGGTTTCTAGAATATATGCGTTACCAGAAACAGACTGATTTATCCGATATGGACCTTCCCAATTAGGAGACCACTTTCCAAACTTTGAACTTTTAGTCCCAATCGGTAAAATCAATTTCCAGACCAGATCTCCATCGGCAAACTCCTTTACCTTCACCTTCTTGTCATACCATCTGGCTACTCTTTTCTTATTTTCTTTGATGCTAACTAAAGCCCTTAACCGATGACCCGCCACATCTTCCAACTCATCCTTCATAAGAGTATCATAATCATCGGCTGTCAGCTGATTTTGAGAACGTATTCGCCTAGAGCCAGTTTTAATTTCACAAGGCAATACTGCGTCGTGTCCATATACTAACTGATAAGGTGTTACTTTGGTTGTACCATGACATGACATCCAATATGACCACAAGGCTTCATTTAATACTGTATGCCACCTCTTAGGATTTTCTTTAATTTTGCGCTTAATGAGTTTGATGATCCCTTTGTTAGAAGCCTCAGCCTGACCATTAGCTTGAGCATAATATGGAGAAGAATTTAAAACTTTAATTCCCATACCTACAGCAAACTCATCAAATTCTCCCGATGTAAACATAGTACCCTGATCGGTAGTGATAGTTTGAGGAATACCAAATCAGTAAACAATATGCTCTTTCACAAAATCGATCATATTAGCTGATGTCACTTTTTTTAAAGGAATTGCCTCAACCCATTTTGTGAAATAATCGGTAGCAACCAGAATAAATTTATGTCCTTTGCTCGATGGCGGATAAATCTGACCGATGAGATCGATAGCCCATCCCCGGAACGGCCAAGGTTTAATTATAGGGTTCATAGCCGATGCAGGCGCTCTTTGAATATTACCAAACTTTTGACACCCCTGACATCCTTTAAAATATTTAAAACAATCTTCAAGAATAGTCGGCCAATAGTATCCATTCCTTCTGATCATCCACTTCATCTTGAAAGCCGATTGATGCGCTCCACACACTCCTTCATGAATTTCACCCATCAAACTTTTCGATTCATCACTGCTAACACATCTGAGTAAAACTCCATCTATAGTTCGATAATATAATTCATCATCGAGGAGCACATACTTGGTAGCTTGGAACCTTATACGGCTTTCAACCTTTTTATATGGATCCTTTAAATAATCGACAATCTCCTTTCTCCAGTCATCGATATCGACTGCCGATGTTAGCACTTCCTGAATAGGCTGATACCCTGAAGCATGCTGAGCTAGTCGATTAGCCTCCTCATTATGCAGTCGAGAAATATGTTCAAGACGAAAATCTCTAAACCCTTTCAACAATTGCAAACATCTTTCATAATACAAAATTAAAACTTCACTTCGGCATTCATAAATCCCAGCCAATTGATTTATAACTAGCATAGAATCACCAAAGATTTCAACAGCATCGGCACGTATCTCCTTCAGCAATTCTAACCCTTTTATCAAGGCTTGGTATTCAGCCTGATTGTTTGTCGATGTAGCAACAATCGGCAATGAAAACTCATACTTCCTTCCTTGAGGTGAAATCAACATAATGCTGATACCTGCTCCTTCACCACATGTGGACCCATCGAAGAAAAGTGTCCAAGGAGCAACCTCCAGAGAGTCCACTATATTACAATGCTGAGTGACAAAATCAGCCATAACTTTCCCCTTAACTGCCTTAGTCGATTCGTAACGTAGTTCAAATTCTGATAATGCTAAAATCCACTTGCCGATTCTACCACTTAATATCGGCATCGACAGCATATACTTGACTACGTCGTCTTTGCATATGACCGTACATTCGGCAGATAACAAATAATGTCTTAATTTGACACAAGAAAAGTATAAACACAGATATAATTTTTCGATGGCAGAATACCTTGTCTCAGCATCCACTAATCTTCTGCTCAAATAATAAATAACATGTTCTTTCCCTTCAAATTCTTGAATAAGAGCTGAACCGATAACGGTATCATCAGTTGACAAATACAACCTGAAAGGTTTCCCGTGTTGAGGTGGAACTAGCACTGGAGGATTTGTTAAATATTTCTTAATTTCATCTAGGGCTAACTGCTGCTTAGCTCCCCATACAAATTCCTGATCGGCTTTCAATTTAAGTAATAGACTGAAAGCCTTGATCTTACCCGACAGATTAGATATGAATCTTCTAATGAAATTAATCTTCCCGATCAAAGATTGCAATTCAGTTTTATTGGTAGGAGCAACCACCTTGTTAATTGCATCAATAGACTTCCTACTAATTTCAATGCCCCGCTGATGCACCATAAAACCCAAGAATTGACCTGCTGATACACCAAATGCACATTTATTAGGATTCATCTTCAATCCATGCTTCCTTGTGCACTCCAGTATCTTTCGCAGATCGGCTAGTTGTTTTGTGATATCTCCAGACTTAATCACTACATCATCAATGTAGATCTCCACTAATGTGCCGATGTATTCATGAAAAATAAAGTTCATAGCTCTTTGATAAGTAGCGCCGGCATTTTTCAAACCAAACGTCATGACTATCCACTCAAACAACCCTACATGACCTGGACATCTAAAAGCAGTCTTGGGAATATCTTCTTCAGCCATGAATATTTGATTGTAACCTGCATTACCATCCATGAAGCTGATAATTTGATGTCCGGCTGCAGCATCAATCAACAAATCAGCAATCGGCATTGGATAGCCATCCATCGGTGTGGCTTTGTTGAGATTCCTGAAATCAATACAAACACGAAGTTTTCCATTTTTCTTATAAACAGGAACCACATTAGAGATCTACTCTGCATATCGACACTGCCGAATAAACTTTGCCTCAATTAATTTAGTTATTTCGGCCTTAATGTCAGGAAGTATATTAGGGTTGCATCGACGCGCTGGCTGCTGATGTGGCCGAAATCCAGATTTGATAGGTAACCGATGTTCAACTATCGATCGGTCTAATCCAGGCATCTCATTATAATCCCAAGCAAAACAATCTTTATACTCTTTTAACAAATCAGTTATTTGCTGCTTACACTTGGAATCTAACTTAGCACTAATAAAAGTAGGTCTTGGCCTATCGCCATCACCAATATCTACTTTTACTAAATCATCTGCCGATGTGAACCCTTGACCTAATTTTCCATCATCGGCAAACCTATCCATTAAAACTCTTCTTCAGAACCGACTGCTTGGATCAGTGGAATTTCATAATCAGCAACTCTAAGGAACTCTTTTTCCCAAACTTCTCCTGATATGCATTTAGTTCGCTCATAAGTATCTGATTCTGCCGATGCGATGATATAAGAAGAATCACCAGGGACAAACTCAATCTTATCCCCAATCCACTGTACGAGGCATTGATGCATTGTAGAAGGAACACAACAATTAGCATGAATCCAATCCCTCCCTAGAAGCAGATTATATGCACCCTTGCCATTAATAACAAAGAACGTCATCGGCAAGGTTTTGCTGCCAATGGTCAATTCAACGCATACTGCCCCTTTAGCCGGTGACACATTGCCTTCAAAATCCTTCAGCATCATATCGGTTTTGGTCAAGTCTTGATCTCCCTTACCAAGTTTCCGATACATCACATAAGGCATAATATTAATCGCAGCCCCTCCATCGATAAGTATCTTAGATACAGGCTGCCCATCAACTCTGCCTTTCACAAACAAAGCCTTAAGATACTGTCTCTCGTCATCGGTAGGTTTCTCAAAAACAGCCATCATTGGATCTAGTGTCAACTGAGCTACTTGATCAGAGAGAACAACTTCTTCCTCACTATCAGATAGTGCCAAAAACTCCATCGGCAACATGAATACCATATTAACATCTGCCGATGGACCCTTATTTTTGTGTTTTACCTGCCACTGCTGATGACCAGACCTCTCATTGGAGGAATTTTCCTCTCGGTATAAATCCTCCTGATGCTCACGTTGCATCCTCCTTTTTTGTGTCTTTGTCAGACCCTCCGGGCACCATCAAGGAAACTTGGTTTTCCAAACCGGCTGATAACAGGTCCCAGTTGATTCTACACGACGTATATTAGGGTCCCTGTAGAATATTTCTTCATCGGGAACTCTTGCGTTTGCCATCTCCTCAAGCTCCTCTTGATTCCTTGGAAAATATCCAGCGCGTTTACCAAGCCTCTCATGTACACTAAGTCTGCCCCCAGCCGATCATGCACTGATGCTCTGCCTCTGATCGGCTCATTGATAAATAAACCCTGATTGCCAGGTTGAAACCTCCTTTCTGACCGATTGACCCCATAATAACCATTGCACTCAGGGCAATTTTCAACAGTTGGCAATTTAATACCTTCTTCCCAGCAATGGATGAAAAACGGGCACCTCCAATGATCTTTATGCCGATACCATTCTTCCCGACGTCTCTCTTCTTGCTGTTGTCGATATCGGTCCTTACGCTGACACCAACCCTCCTGCCGCCTTCGATGGGTAATCACAATGCTAGGTCGAGGAGAGTTTTTGGAACTACTACTTTCTCCTAGCAAACCCTTACTTTTTGCATCATCGGTAGTTATCTGATGTTGGGGATCCACTGATGCGTTTTTCTCAGCAGCCTCTGACGTCAATACCTTGGTCTTCCCTTTGGCCTCCAACATATTTGCTGGAAAAGGGTGTTGATCAATTTTCATCGGCTTTTGGGCCTTGGAAGTACCAAACTTAATTCTCCCAGATTCAATAGCCGATTGTAACTGTTGCCTGAACACCTTGCACTCATTTGTACTGTGTGAAGTTGCATTGTGCCATTTGCAGTACAAGATCTTCTTCAACTCTTCTGCCGATGGGATCACATGATTAGGTGATAGCTTAATTTGGCCCTCTTGAAGCAGAAGATCAAATATCTTGTCGGCCTTGGTGATATCAAAGGTAAACTTTTCTGGCTCTTTCTGACCAAAGGGACAAGATATCGGCTTTTTATTCTTAACCCACTCAGCTAAGCCGATAACTGGTTCTTCATCAGAATCAGAATCTCCTACTTCTTCAACAAATGATACTTTTTACTCCAATTCTTTTTAGGTTCAAAAACCCTAGTATCTTGATCAGAGATCCTTTGCACAAGATGACTGAGGCTTTCAAACTCCTGAGAAGCATATATGTCTCTAAGATGTGGTAATAACCCTTGGAAAGCCAGATCGGCAAGCTGCCGATCATCCAGCACCAGGCTGTAGCACTTATTTTTTACATCTCGTAGCCTTTGCACAAAGCTTTCTACCGATTCATCATTACGCTGTCTCAATTTTACTAAATCGGTAAGCTCCTTTTCATGGATTCCAGCAAAGAAATACTTATGAAATTGTTTTTCTAGATCAGCCCAAGTAATAATAGAATTTGGTGGTAATGAAATGAACCATGTAAATGCCGATCTAGACAAAGATGATGAAAATAATTGAACTCTTAATTCATCTCTGCTAGCTGCCTCTCCACATTGAATAATGAAGCGATTGACGTGTTCCATTGTTGATGTATCATCTTGCCCAGAGAATTTAGTGAAATCTGGTACCTTGTACCGATTTGGGAGAGGAATTAAATCATATGCAGGAGGGTATGTAGTCCGATAAGAATAAGTATTGACCTTGGGTTTTATCCCAAACTGATCCTTCATAATTTCTACTATCTTATCGGCCCAAAAAGCATCAGCCTCCTACTGATGAACTGGCTGAATTTCTACAGGAGGTGCCTGCTGATATCCCTCCACATATCTTTGTGGCCCACGATCTCCAGCAATCAGCATATTTGCCGTTACTTGTGGTCCATTAACCTGTTGGAAAGGATTCATCGGCTGAGCTACCGATGCTTGATTCTGGAAACCAGCTTGCATATGACCTTGTTGAATCCTTGCAACCTGCTGATTTTGCTGAACTGTATGTTGAACAGATAACTATCCTGACCAACCATTATTAGAACTCATCGGTACAAAACTTACCGATGGCTGGTAATTTGCTGACATTGTTGGATAATTATAACCAGCTTGAGGCATGAACTGAACCCTAGTTTGACTCATAGCAGGGGCTTTCTGCTGCATCGGCAGTAAGCTTGCCGATGGACTTGAATTGGGTGTTTGAACTAAAGGCATCTGGAAACCTCCTGGAGTTGGTTGCACAGTAGTTGCTGTGGCATATTGAGGCACTTGAGCCATCGGCGAAACAGCCGATGGTATAGGAGCTTTTCCTACTGCATTAAACACTTGAGGTAACCCAGGATTGAAAGCAGATGACTTCGGAGGCATACCATATCCCCACCAATTAGCAGGAATCTAGCTATTCTAAGACACAGGGCCTAACATAGCTGATGCCGATAGATCTGTATTAAGCTGAACTCATCCTCCTGGTAGTACCAGATCTGATCGTATCGGTGTAGATTGAATATTAGGTAAGCCTGCCGATACTAGAGGAGAAGTAACTTCTGTACCCACAACGGCCGAGGGAGCCGATAGAGTATTGACAGATGCCGGCTCTGGTTGGTGATAGGCAGGCCCAACATAATGCGGTGATGCTTGTCCTTCTTTGAGAGTTCGAACCACAGCATTATGAACAGTATTGGACAGCACATTGGAATGATTAATCAAAGCATGATTTACTGCAGAATTAACCATCTCTTGAAGTTTACCAGGATTGGAGTCAAAGGTAACCTGCCGAGGCAACGACAAATCTTGCTTCTGGATGACTTGTCCACTCTTGTTCAGGCTAAACGATTTCAGACAAAGCTGCCTGTATTCTTCTACAGCCTTTTCCATAGCCTGCCTCTGCTCTTCCTTAAGATCTTCTTCTGATACCACGATAATGTTCCCTGAATCGATCTCGGGATTGAACATATTGATCGGATTGATTTGTCCCACCGAGCGTGCCAAAAGATGTGTTGATGCAAAAGTGGATCTGCAAACACAAAGGGCTAATACCCGAATCGATATCCAAAGCGTGCCAGTCGATTTGACCTGTTAATCGACAAGGATGAAGATACGAGCACTTTGGTCCTGACAACAGCGATACGCCCAAAAGTCACGGCCAAGAGGTACTCACGCGGAACTCGAGAATCGCCGAAGGTCGCACTGAAGCGATGCAACTCGCCGAATTAATGAGAACTTATAAAAAGGAAAAATATGCAAATTGACGAAGTCGCCGAAAAGTAAGTAGATGCAAATAGGAGTAAAAATTGGTTTTGATATTGATTGATATATATTACATTGCCCCTCAATCTATATTTATACCCTGATCTAAAGAGACATAACCAAAAACGACTAGGACACCAAGTCCATATCTAAGGAAACACGTGACTCTTACATGAATCATACTCTAACAAATATAGAAAAGGAAATCAACTCCTATCTATTTCCCTGTCCACCTCAATTACGATGGAATTCTCACCGACCTCCTTTCCATCGGCATACTTCCTATTTCATCGGCAGTAGTTTTCAAGCCTTCCTTCATCGGCATCGACAATAACATCTCCAACCTTATCGGCAATGCCCGAGTCTAAATCAACCTTTCCATCGATCACCACCATTCATCGGCAACCATCTTTACAAGCTGATTTTCATCGGTTGTCAGCGTATACAGTAACTTTCCTCCTGCCGATTAGCCCACTCTGATCATTTTGACACGTGCAAAAAATGGTGTCAACAATATGCACATTTGAGATAAGTCAGTTCAAGAAAAGGGGGAAATAATGGAATAAGGAGCTATCATAATCAACAGGCAAATACTATCATTGACTAATATTCTCATCACTGCAATTTCTAAGATGATTCAAACATTTCACATAGATGTACATGATTGATATAACGCAAGGGAGGACTTGCTAGTTCCCAGTTCAAGACACGGGAGCGAACATCTAAGAAGATGGAGGACCTCTCGCACTAGCAGAAGACCATAATTTATTACCACTTGCACTCGCAGATGATGAACACCTAAGAAGACGGAGTCGCAGAGAAGTACCTGCAACTCTCGACGAGCAGCACTGAGATCTGGTGAGGGGAACGCCGCACGGCCTGGGGTGGGGCAGCGAGCACGGCTCCACGTGGCCTCACGAGGGCTACCACCACGTGGCCGGGGCTAGGGCGGCGAGCTTGACTCCGGGCTGCCAGGCGAGGCCTCCATGGCGTGGATAGCAAGATCCGTAGCGGCAAAAACCCTAGTCAGCCGGATTAGAGCAGGATACGATGCCATGGATCCTACTGCCCTCAACCAAGTTGTCGTAGATCCCGCCCCCCTCGACTGAGTTGCCATAGATCTGGCCCCCCTCGACCGAGCCCATCCTGGCGACGCAAATGGAGGTGCCCATGCTGGGATCTAGAAGCAGCCACCACTAGGATCCGGCCACCACCACTAGGATCTGCCCGCCACCACCGTCATCACCCACGCCAAGATCCCGACGCCCTACGCCCTTCGCCGCCGCTTGTGGCTGTGGATTTGAGAAGAGGAAGGAAATGAGAGGAGAGAGGAAGATAGAGAGCGAGGAGAAAGGGAGAGGAGACAGGAGGGAGCGGCGTCGGTGGGCCGGCGACGGCGATGAGAGAGATGGGGAAGACGAGGGATACCCGGGATACGAGAGAGTGATTGGCATCGTGAGGATCTAGACATACTGGGGCCCCTGGGCGTGCCGGCAGGACGAACGCCGGTGCTGGCAAGGAAGACGAAGACAAAGCTAGGCCTCCCGAGCGTGGGGATCGTCCGTAGACGCAGCTAGGGCAGAGCATCGGATCTAGAGTGGGTGTAGCATGTGCACAGGTGATGGAGAAGGGGGCCGCTATGGGAGGAGGAGAGACAACCGGCGGCTGCGGCGGTGATAGGGTCGTGGAGCTCGTCGGGGCTAGGGTTGTAGAGGAGGAGAGGAGGGGGAGGCCGGTGGGGGAGGGACCAGTGCCGGTGGCGAGGTAGAGCTCATCTGGCTAGGGTTGGAGGTAGAGCTCGTCTGGCTAGCGAAAGGTCCTAATATGGATAGAGGGGGGTGAATAGCCTATTTAAAAATCTACAAATCAACTAGAGCAATTTGATTAGTATGACAAATAGCGTAATGCAAACTTGCTCTAGCTCTACAAGGGTTGCAAGCCACCTATCCAACGATTCTAGTTGCAATGATCACTTAGGCACACAAACTTGCTATGTAATTACTCACTAAGAGCTCTCAATCTTGCTACTCTAAAGAGCTCAACTAGATGAATGTAAATAATAAAGCAAGCTCTCAATTATAATTACACTAAAGAGCTTGTATCAACTAGTTTGTAAGAATGTAAATAAGTGAGTAGGGTGATTATACCGACGTGTAGGGGATGAACCAATCACAAGATGAATATATAGCCAATCACCGGGAGAATGCCAAAGACAAGAGACAATCGATTTTCTCCCGAGGTTCACGTGCTTGCCAACACGCTACGTCCCCGTTGTGTCGACCAACACTTGGTGGTTCGGCGGCTAAGAAGTGTTTCACAAACCTCATCCACACAATTGGACACCGCAAGAACTGACCCACAAGTGAGGTAACTCAATGACACGAGCAATTTACTAGAGTTACCTTTCGGCGCTCCACCGAGGAAGGTACAACTCCCCTCACAATCACCGGAGACAGCCACGAACAATCACCAACTCGTGCTGATTTTCCACCGCTGCATCAAGGCGTCTAGGTGGTGGCAACCACCAAGAGTAACAAGTGAAATCCGCAGCGCAACACGAATACCAAGTGCCTCTAGATGCAATCACTCAAGCAATGCACTTGGATTCTCTCCCAATCTCACAAATATGATGAATCAATGATGAAGATGAGTGGGAGGACTTTAGCTAAGCTCACAAGGTTGCTATTTCAATGAAAATGTGCAAGAGAGTGAGCTTGAGCCGGCCATGGGGCTTAAATAGAAGCCCCCACGAAATAGAGCCGTTGTACCCCTTTACTGGGTAAAACGCGCTCTGACCGGACGCTCCGGTCATACTGACCGGACTCTAGACACAGCGTACGGTCCACAGATGTAAGCCACGTGTCATTCTAAGTTAAACTTGAGCCGCCAGATCACAACGGCTATTAACTGACCGGACGCTCCGGCAAAACTGACCGGACCCTGAACCACCAGCGTCCGGTCGTTTACAGTAAGGGTCCAAATCCGGTTTTCTTCGATCGGACGCATCCGGTCCACCTTGACCGGACATAGACCAGCATCCGGTGCTAAACCCTAGTCACTGTGTTGCCATGTCAGTTTGATCGGACGCAGAAACCAGTGTCTGGTGCATCTCAGGTCCAGCGTCCGGTGCAACACCGAAACTGGCGACCTCTCTGCCACACCTGACCGGACACGCCGGTCCACCCAAGATCAGCGTCCGGTCACTCACAGTGACCTCTAATTTTTCTGTCTAGGGTGCCGGTGGCACCGTCGGATTGTCCGCACTCTACGGGCAGACACTCCGCCGGTGGAGTTTCTTGCTCTTGCACCTAAACTTCACCACCCTTGATCAAATGTGCCAACCACCAAGTGTATCACCTTGTGCACATGTGTTAGCGTATTTTCACAAACATTTTCAAGGGTGTTAGCACTCCACTAGATCCTAAATGCATATGCAATGAGTTAGAGCATCTAGTGGCACTTTGATAACCGCATTCCGATATGAGTTTCACCCCTCTTAATAGTACGGCTATCAATCCTAAATGTGATCACACTCGCTAAGTGTTTGGATCACCAAAACAAAATGGCTCCTACATTTTATACCTTTGCCTTGAGCCTTTTGTTTTTCTCTTTCTTCTTTTCCAAGTTTAAGCATTTGACCATCACCATGCCATCACCATTGTCATGATCTTTTCCATTGCTTCATCACTTGGAGTAGTGCTACCTATCTCATAATCATCTTGATAAACTAGGTAGCACTTAGGGTTTCATCAATTAACCAAAACCAAACTAGAGCTTTCAATCTTCCCCTTTTTGGTAATTGATGACAACCTTTATACAAAGATATGAATTAAAGTTCTTTTGAATCCATGTTGCTTGCCCAAGCATATTTACCATGTGTAAAGGATATGGGCAAGTTTCATGAACTCCATATGATAGCAATTGCTCCCCCTACATATGTGCTAAGAGTTTGGATTGAAGCTTTGCACATATGATTAGATAGGAAATATAGGAGTCAATTTCTACCAAATGATGCTAAGGTGTAAGAGATGGACCTTTGAAGCGTGATACCAATTGGAGTGCACCAATATACCATCCTTAGCACCATTAGTAACTAGACATATACAAGAACTAGAATACCCCATGAGATCAACATTACATGCAAGGGTCTAGTTTCCATAGAATGAACATAAGTCTAGTTACTTAGCCTATGCATGCTAGTTTTTCATTTCAACATTCAAACCTACAACTAGCATACACCACACAAGCATGGATATTTGAAATTAAAACTTATGCCATGCAAGCAAACATATGTAATGCTCATTCAAATGCACCAGACAAGTTTATGAGCTTGCTCCCCCTATTTGTATGCTCAAAATTTTAATTGATCCCCTTCTTTTGTCATCTATTATCTCTCCCCTTTGTTTCACTATCTTTTTAATTGATCCCCTTCTTTTGTCATCTATTATCTCTCCCTCTTTGTTTCACTATCTTTGTACACTATTTCTCCCCCTTTGGCATCAATGATCACAAAGGCTTAAAGTATAGATAGGGTAGGATTATTAATGTCAACAATTTGCACAAAAGGTGGCCTCAGATTATAGATATGTTGGGGTGAAACCATGTGAAATGAGGATCATTTTCCCAATTTGGTTCAATCTAGATTACTTGCAAAAGATATTTAACTCGGTTTGATCCAAGGACAAGCTTCTTCACACCTCCAAATAAAGGTTATCTTGTACCATGTTGAGTTAAACACTTATAGCTCATTTTCTAAATCAAACACTAGGTTTACAAGCCCACAAACATGTCATATGCTACCACTAGATCATTTCAAACATTCAAGCAATAGTGGTACCATACAAGCATCAAATTCATTTAATCTTCATGAATGAGCCTATTCAAATGGAAAATATGTCTAGATGCACTAAACAAGTCCTTAGCAATATATGGATGACATGTCAATCAACTTTACCTTGCTTAGCTCGAAGGAGAGGCATGTCATATATAAATTGGGGGTGCATCAACACATATTGGAGAAGTCAAGTATGTTCAATTCATTCCTTAGCTTGCAAAACCTCTTCTCATCAAGTGGCTTGGTGAATATGTTGGCAAGTTGATCTTCGGTGCCCACACTCTCTATGCAAATGTCCCCTTTTTATTGGTGATCTCTTATGAAATGATGGCAGACATCAATATGCTTTGTTCTTGAGTGTTGAACCGGGTTGTTGGTGAGTTTTACGGCACTTTCATTGTCACATAGCAATGGCATTTGCTTGAACTTGATTCCAAAGTCACTCAAAGTAGCCTTCATCCAAAGTAATTGAGCACAACAACTACCGGCCGAAATGTACTCCGCTTCGGCGGTTGAAAGTGCTACACTATTTTGCTTCTGTGATGACCAAGATACAAGTGATCTTCCCAATAGTTGACATGTGCCCGATGTGCTCTTTCTCTCAACTTTGCATCCCGCATAATCGGAATCCGAATATCCAATCAACTCAAATCTTGCTCCTTTGGGATACCATAATCCAACATGTTGTGTATGCTTCAAGTACCTCAATATTCTCTTAGTTGCCTTCAAATGACTTTCTCTTGGTGAGGCTTGAAATCTAGCACACATGCATACACTAAACATCACATCCGGACTTGATGCGGTCACATAGAGTAGGCTTCCAATCATAGACCGATACATCTTTTGATCCACCATGTTGCCACTAGTATCACTATCCAAACTTCCACTTGTCCCCATTGGTGTACTAATAGCTTTACTATCATCCATTCCAAACTTCTTGAGCATGTCCTTGATATACTTGCCTTGACTTACAAATGTGCCATTCTTCATTTGCTTGATTTGAAGACCAAGGAAGTAACTAAGCTCTCCAATCATGGACATCTCAAACTCACTTGCCATCATTGTGCCAAACTCCTCGCAAAATTCTTGATTTGTTGACCCAAAGATGATATCATCAACATAGATTTGCATTACAAACAAGTCATTCCCAAGCTTCTTGGTGAAGAGAGTGGTGTCAACCTTTCCCATCTTGAATCCCTTAGAGAGTATGAAATCTCTCAATCTCTCATACCATGCTCTAGGTGCTTGTTTCAATCCATACAAAGCCTTTCTCAACTTGTAAACATGGTTGGGTTTCTTCTCATCTTCAAAACTAGGAGGTTGCTCAATATACACAAGCTCATTGATGTATCCATTTAGAAATGCACTTTTCACATCCATTTGGTACAACTTGATGTTGTGGGCACAAGCATAAGCTAGCAAGATCCTAATTGCTTCCAATCTTGCAACCGGGGCATATGTTTCTCCAAAGTCAAGACCTTCAACTTGAGTATAACCTTGAGCCACTAATCTTGCTTTGTTCCTTATTACTATCCCATCTTGATCTTGCTTGTTCCGAAAGACCCACTTAGTTCCAATCATATTATGATCCTTTGGCCTCTCAACTAAATCCCATACTTGGTTTCTTGTGAAGTTGTTTAGCTCTTCATGCATAGCATTGATCCAATCAACATCCCTCAAAGCTTCATCTATCTTCTTAGGTTCAATGGATGACACAAATGAGAAATGCTCACAAAATGAAGCCAATCTTGATCTTGTTTGCACACCTCTTGAAATATCACCAATGATAGTATCCAATGGATGATCTCTTGCAACATTGGTTGGTTGAAGCATTTGCACTTGATTGCTAGCATTTGATTGATCACTTGGTCAAGATGATGAACTAGCCATTTGTTGATCTTGCACATTGCCATTACTAGTGCTTGCTTGGATTTGATCATGAGAACCACTAGATTGCATATTTGAGTTAGAGAGCACTTGATTCTTGTCATCAACATCAATCACCCCTCTAGGCCTTAACTCACCAATGTCCATGTTCTTCATTGCATTGACTAATTGAGTGCCTTTTACATCATCTAGGTTCTCATCTTCCTCCTGGGAACCATTTGTTTCATGAAATTCCATATCATGAACCTCCTCAAGAGTACCACTAGCCAAATTCCAAACTCTATAAGCCTTGCTAGTAGTGGAGTAACCAAGCAAGAAACCTTCATCACATTTCTTTTCAAACTTGCTCAATCTATTGCCTTTTTTCAATATATAGCATTTACAACCAAAAACCCAGAAGTATGCTATGTTGGGCTTTCTTCCATTCAATAGCTCATAAGGTGTCTTTTCCATCATGGGGTGACAATAGAGTCGGTTGCTATAGTAGCAAGTCGTGTTGATTGCTTTGGCCCAAAATGAATGACTCACATTGTACTCACTCAACATTGATCTTGCCATGTCAATCAAAGTTCTATTCTTCCTTTCAACTAAGCCATTTGATTGAGGAGTGTACTTGGCCAAGAATTGATGTCTAATTCCAAATTCATCACACAACTCATCAATTCTAGTGTTCTTGAATTCACTACCATTGTCACTTCTAACTTTCTTGATTGTTGTTTCAAACTCATTGTGAATGCCTTTGACAAATGATTTGAATGTTGCAAACACATCACTTTTGTCACCAAGAAAGAACACCCATGTGTATCTAGTGAAATCATCCACAATCACAAATCCATATTTGTTTCCACCAATGCTAATGTATGTGGTTGGTCCAAACAAGTCCATGTGCATCAACTCAAATGCCTTAGATGTGCTCATTATGCTCTTCTTAGGATGTGTATTACCAACTTGCTTTCCGGCTTGACATGCACTACATAGCTTATCCTTCTCAAATGTGACATCTTTCAAGCCTCTAACTAAGTCATGCTTAATCAACTTATTCAATTGTTTCATTCCAACATGACCAAGCCTTCTATGCCATAACCAACCCATGCTAGACTTAGTGATCAAACATGTTGACAATTTAGCTTCTCTAGCATTGAAATCAACTAAGTATAGATTCTCATATCTAAATCCTTTGAATATCATGTTAGACCCATCTACACTTATGATCTCTACATCATCCACACCAAATATGCACTTGAAACCAAGATCACACAATTGAGCTACCGACAATAGGTTGAAGTTCAAGCTCTCTACTAGTAGCACATTGGAAATGCTCAAATCATTGGATATTGCAATCTTACCAAGCCCTTTGACCTTGCCTTTGCCATTGTCACCAAATGTGATACTATCAATCCCATTGCTCTTGCTTTCATTTATTGAATTGAACATTCTTGGATCACCGGTCATGTGTTGTGTGCACCCACTATCAAGCACCCAATGCCTTCCTCCGGCTTTATAATTTATCTACAAAAGAAGATCAATTCTTTTTAGGTACCCAAACTTGCTTGGGTCCTTGTAGGTTAGTCACCAAGGTCTTTGGTACCCAAATGGCCTTCTTCTTTGGGCCCACAATTGGTGTACCAATGAACTTAGCCTTCATACCATTGGCACCCTTATAAAGCATGTAGCAAGAATCAAATTTGATTGAGGATACATTAGGTAGCTTGTTCTTGTTAGTCTTGCAATTTTGCTCTATATGCCCAACTTGCTTGCATCTATTGCAAAACCGACCATTGCCCTTCACAAAGCTAGCTTTGGGAGTGACAAAGGCCGCTTTGCCTTTCTTGGGGGTATAGCCTAATCCCTCTTTGTTGAGAGAAAACCTTTGACTACCCAAGCACTTTAGCAAGCGGGCATCTCCACCATAGGCATTGCCTAAGGCACGAGTGAGCTCATTCACCTTCTTCTTGAGGGTTTCATTTTCCACCATTAGTGATGTATCATTCATAGGTGGAGTGGTAATGGTTGTGCTACAAGAAGTGTTAGTGGGAGCAACAATAATGGGTTCATGAAAAGATTCATCAATAAGATCACATGTTAGTCCCACATCACATGTTACTATCACTTGCTCCTTCTTGGCTTCCTCCTTCTTGACTTGCTCAATGAGAGAGGAGTGAGCCTTTTCAAGCTTAGAGTGAGCTTTGCCAAGCTTCTCATGGGCTTCCATTAGCCTCTCATGAGTTGCATTGAGCTCATCAAGGGATTGCTCAAGAAATTTGACTTTCTTGTTCAATTCCTTGCACTCCTTTCTCTTCATCTCAAAGCAAGTATGCACTTGCTCACACATGTCCATGAGCTCCTCCTTGGAGTACTCCTCATCATCATCATCACTCCTACAAGCATCACTTTCACATTCATCATCACTCACATCATATTTTACCTTGATAGGTTTTGCCATGAGGCACGTCGATGGAGTGTCGAAGATGGAGGGCTTGTTGTTGATGGCAATGCTTGCTAGTGCTCTCTTGATAGATTTCTTGTCATCATCACTAGAGCTATCACTATCCGAAGAGCCATCACTATCCCATGTGACCACATAGCCTCCACCCTTCTTCTTCTTTTGGAAGGCCATTCTCTTCTCCCTCTTCTCCTTCTTTTCTTTCTTATCCTCCTTGTGCTTCTTCTTCTCATCCTCATCATTGTCACTATTGTATGGACAATTTGCTACTACATGATCGGGGCTTTTGCAATTGTAGCATCTTCTCACATACTCTTTTTTCTTGGTGTGATCTCTTCTCTTTCTTGCACCATAGCCCTTCTTCTTCATGAACTTGCCCATCTTGCGCACAAAAAGAGCCATAGCCTCATCATCAATATCACTTAGATCTTCATCATCACTTGATTCTTTCTTGGACTTGCCCTTGCTTTTGTATGATGATGAACTAGCCTTGAATGCTATGCTTTTCTTCTTCTTGTCCTCTTCTTCCTTCTTGTCCTCCTTGTCATCCCCCCCTTTCCACACGGTATGTCTCTTGTGTCATGACATCACCTAGTACTTGGTTGGGGGTAATATCCTTCAATCCTCCTCTTATGATGAGCAATCTCAACATCTCAAACCTTGGAGGTAGGCACATTAAGAACTGATGAGAGACATCATCATCCTTGATCTTTTCTCCCAAAGCCTTCAAGTCATTGACAATTACTTGTAATCGAATGCTCTCATCTTCCTTCATCTTGAAGCTTGTCAACTTGTCCTTAAGGATGTACAACTTGGCACTCTTCACCACCGGTGTGCCCTCATATGTTTCCTCCAATCTCTTCCACACTTCATTTGCTCTTTCACAATCCTTGATTTGCTCAAACACCTTGGAATCAATGGCATTGTATATGGTGTTGAGAGCCAATGTATTGCATTGCTTGTTGATCTTATCTTGGTTAGTTGGATCATCGGGATCAATGATAGCATAGTCATTCTCGGTCACTTCCCATACTTGATCATTGATTGAACCAAGATACATCCTCATCTTTCTCTTCCAATAATCATAGCATGTGCCATCAAAGAACAGTGGTTTGCCCCCCACATGGTTGAACACAACTTGAGCCATAATTTGACACCGAGGTTGTTAAGCCTTCAATCAAACGGTGACCACGGCTTTGATACCACTTGAAAGGTCCTAATATGGCTAGAGGGGGGTGAATAGCCTATTTAAAAATCTATAAATCAACTAGAGCAATTTGATTAGTATGACAAATAGCGTAATGCAAACTTGCTCTAGCTCTACAAGGGTTGCAAACCACCTATTCAACAATTCTAGTTGCAATGATTACTTAGGCACACAAACTTGCTATGTAATTACTCACTAAGAGCTCTCAATCTTGCTACTCTAAAGAGCTCAACTAGACGAATGCAAATAATAAAGCAAGCTCTCAATTCTAATTACACTAAAGAGCTTGTATCAACTAGTTTGCAAGAATGTAAATAAGTGAGTAGGGTGATTATACTGACGTGTAGGGGATGAACCAATCACAAGATGAATATATAGCCAATCACCGGGAGAATGCCAAAGACAAGAGACAATCGATTTTCTCCCGAGGTTCACGTGCTTGCCAACACGCTACGTCCCCGTTGTGTCGACCAACACTTGGTGGTTCGGTGGCTAAGAGGTGTTTCACAAACCTCGTCCACACAATTGGACACCGCGAGAACCGACCCACAAGTGAGGTAACTCAATGACACGAGCAATTTACTAGAGTTACCTTTCGGCGCTCCGCCAGGGAAGGTACAACTCCTCTCACAGTCACCGGAGATGGCCACGAACAATCACCAACTCGTGCTGATCCTCCACCGCTGCACCGAGCCGTCTAGGTGGTGGCAACCACCAAGAGTAACAAGTGAAATCTGTAGCGCAACACGAATACCAAGTGCCTCTAGATGCAATCACTCAAGCAATGCACTTGGATTCTCTCCCAATCTCACAAAGATGATGAATCAATGATGGAGATGAGTGGGAGGACTTTAGCTAAGCTCACAAGGTTGCTATTTCAATGAAAATGTGCAAGAGAGTGAGCTTGAGCCGGCCATGGGGCTTAAATAGAAGCCCCCACGAAATAGAGCCGTTGTACCCCTTCACTGGGTAAAACGCGCTCTGACCGGACGCTCCGGTCATACTGACTGGACTCTAGACACAGCGTCCGGTCCACAGATGTAAGCCACGTGTCATTCTAAGTTAAATTTGAGCCGCCAGATCACAACGGCTATTAACTGACCGGACGCTCTGGCAAAACTGACCGGACCCTGAACCACCAGCGTCCGGTCGTTTACAGTAAGGGTCCAAATCCGGTTTTCTTCGATCGGACGCGTCCAGTCCACCTTGACCGGACACAGACCAGCGTCCGGTGCTAAACCCTAGTCACTGTGTTGCCATGTCAGTTTGACCGAACACAGAAACCAGCGTCCGGTGCATCTCAGGTCCACATCCGGAGCAACACCGAAACTGGCGACCTCTCTGCCACACCTGACCGGACACGCTGGTCCACCCAAGATCAGCGTCCGGTCACTCACAGTGACCTCCAATTTTTCTGTCTAGGGTGCCGGTGGCAACGTCAGACTGTCCGTACTCTACGGATAGACACTCTGCCGGTGGAGTTTCTTGCCCTTGCACCTAAACTTCACCACCCTTGATCAAATGTGCCAACCACCAAGTGTATCACCTTGTGCACATGTGTTAGCGTATTTTCACAAACATTTTCAAGGGTGTTAGCACTCCACTAGATCCTAAATGCATATGCAATGAGTTAGAGCATCTAGTGGCACTTTGATAACCGCATTCCGATACGAGTTTCACCCCTCTTAATAGTGCGGCTATCAATCCTAAATGTGATCACACTCGCTAAGTGTCTGGATCACCAAAACAAAATGGCTCCTACATTTTATACCTTTGCCTTGAGCCTTTTGTTTTTCTTTTTCTTCTTTTCCAAGTTTAAGCATTTGACCATCACCATGCCATCACCATTGTCATGATCTTCGCCATTGCTTCATCACTTGGAGTAGTGCTACCTATCTCATAATCATCTTGATAAACTAGGTTAGCACTTAGGGTTTCATCAATTAACCAAAACCAAACTAGAGCTTTTAGCTAGGGTCGGAGGTGGCGGGGTCGCGTGCGACTGAGAAGATGGGGACGGGATGAGGACTAGAGATGGGACAGGATAGGGCCAGGGTGCTACATGAGTGCACCTACACACACAAATCGACAAGTCAAAGCTAGCAAGGCCCCAGCAACATGTATGCACGTGTACCTGCATGCGTGTCGACCACCATGCTAATTAGGCACCGACCATGCATGTCAGAGAATTCACCATCCTCTGCTACGCGCCACCGTCCATTTGCATGCCGCGTACGACTGTCCACCTGCTTTGTCTATCTGTGACGTGCCTCATCTGAGCCGTGGAATTTCTATCTAACACACCAGCTAAATAGAATGTACGTGGACACCCTGGGAGGCCGCTGATTCGACATGCCATATATCTTTAATACACCTGAAAAGACTCTCATCGGTGTTTTTGGACCACCGACGAGTAAATTTGTATTTACACGTCTGGCTCAGATGATGTGCTCGGAGAACACAATGGTTTATACTAGTTCGAGCTGAACATCCCTACGTCTAGTTCCCTGCTGCTTGTGTTACCAGCACTTGGTTTGTAGTAGGGGTTACAAACAGGCGAGAGAGGGAAAGGATCTCAAGTCTCTGGTGAAAGGAGTGAACGGGTGCTAAGAGCTCGATTGCCGTTCAGCCGTGTGCTCATGTCATGCTCTTGTGTTTTTGTCTTGTGGTCCTACCTCCTTTCATGGGGTGCCCTACTTCCCCTTTTATAGGTGAAGGGAAATCGTGAGCTACAGCGGAGGAAAAGGAGAAGAATGAGAGAGAGAAGAGAGAAGAAGGCTTCTAGGATTGCTGGGTCCTTCTTCTCCTTCATGCGGGTCTCGCCGATCCTGAAGATGTCAACAGGAATGGCTCCACATCGCGGCCTTGTTTGTCACTGGTGCCAAACGCAGGCATCATCTGCCGGTCATGGCGTTCCACTCTATCTCGACAGACATCATGGTGAACTGATGCGCCTGTCAACGTCCGTACGAGGATTAGGTAGAACAGTATCGGCACATCAAACACTGTTCTTGATGTGAATCACTAGGTATGGCCCATCATGGCCACGGGTAACATCGAGATGTGCCAGCCTCTTTTCTGTTGTCATAGTTTTGATCTAGGCCCATACGCTTGGACCTAGAGTGGTTGGCAGCGGTATGGGTCCCCGTCGGATGAGACGGAACCCGCGTCCTTGGGTCGGGCGAGACGGAGCACAAACCCAAGGGGTCGAACGAGACGGAGCCCATGGCCTCAGGGTCAGGCGAGATGGAGCCCATACCTGAGGGTCAGGTGAGACGGAGCCCACGACCTTGGGCGAGATGGAGCCCATGGCCTTGGGGTCGCTCGAGACCTTTTAATACGTCTTGAGCCATCCAGGGGAGTCAGTGTGGGCACTAACCTCCTTGCTTTAGGTATCCCTAATAATGATACTCGACAGTAGGCCCCGAGCCTACGGAGGAGTAGAATACTCCTTTGGAGGCTTTTCTGGATGGGAGGACTCTGAGGGCCTTGGCCTTCTTTTTGTAGCCTGCAGCGTGTCCTAGTAGAATAGCGATTCCCTTTTGTCATGATCGGTCTTCTTGGAGCATGTAACCGTAGTGCTCGGGAGGTCAAAAAGGTTGTTCTTGATTCTAGTCCCCTAGAATCCGATCGGTCCGCCGTCGTACTGCGACCATGTGTTCGGTCTCCTTTCGAGTCCAACTTCCCTCGAGCCCCCACGCATGTAGGGGTCCGATCGACGGCCAGCTCGTCTTTGTGATCATCATCCCTCAAGCATTTTTTGATTAAACGAAGGGGCTAAGCCATGGACTAGGAACCGACCAAGACTCAAACGTGGGCCGGGATGCCCGCGACGCTCATGCGCCCGGGTACTGGTCACTAGTGGACCCATCCCTTTCCACCCCTCACTCTAAGGGAGTCCTGGAGCGGCTGTGAACCCGTCGGAGGGCTAGCCTTCGAATTCCTAGGCCTAAATGGGCCGTAGGAGCGTTTTTAGCTCTGTATCCCTCCTTACCCACAATGGTTCTTGGCCCATTGATCGGGTGAACCGTCATCCGGCGTGTTCTTTGAGGGCACGGCCAGAGATAGCATGAGCATGATCTTCTGAGGGAGGTGACGTGACGCGGCACAATGGGCACATCAATCTAGGCGGACGGTTCACCTTCTCGCCCTGCTCTGTCCTAAAAATAGCGGCCTCCCCCTTCATGTTTCTACACACCAAAACCATAGCCTTACCTTCTCCGTTTCTCCGCCACCGCTGTTTGGATCTACCGTGCTTGCTAATCTGAGGCCAGAGCCCTAGATCTGTGGCTTTCGCTTCTCTGCCGCCGCCTTTGCTCTTCTGTAGCCGCCTCCATCCTCCATGGATTCGTGGTACTGCTCCAATGTTACCCATGCACGCATGGAGGGATTCGTCAAGCGTGGTCTTCTCCGTGGGAGGACCGATGTGGCGGAGTGGCTCATGCCTGGCCGTGAGGATGCGTCGGCGCCGCCCAATGGCTACTTCGTCTCCTTCGCGCCCTTTCATGAGCGTGGACTCGTGGTTCCTCCTCACCCATTGTTCCGGGGTCTGCTGCACCACTATCAGATCGAGTTGCATCACTTGAACCCCAATGTGATCTAGCACATCGCGGCCTTCAATGCACTGTGCGAGGCGTACCTGGGGATTGAGCCCCACTTCGAGCTATGGAGATATTTCTTCTCCATCTCCTTGATCAAGAAGGAGAGAGCACGAGAGACCCCAGTGCTGATGGGATGCGTGGGCATCCACCCTCGGGGGCAGTGGGCGACCGAGTACATGCCCTGTCCGCTCTCTAGATCCAACAAGGGGTGGCACTCGCATTGGTTCTACATGAAGGACGACCCTACCATACCACTTGAAGGGTCCTAATATGGCTAGAGAGGGGTGAATAGCCTATTTAAAAATCTACAAATCAACTAGAGCAATTTGATTAGTATGACAAATAGCGTAATGCAAACTTGCTCTAGCTCTACAAGGGTTGCAAGCCACCTATCCAACAATTCTAGTTACAATGATTACTTAGGCACACAAACTTGCTATATAATTACTCACTAAGAGCTCTCAACCTTGCTACTCTAAAGAGCTCAACTAGATGAATGTAAATAATAAAGCAAGCTCTCAATTCTAATTACACTAAAGAGCTTGTATCAACTAGTTTGCAAGAATGTAAATAAGTGAGTAGGGTGATTATACCGACGTGTAGGGGATGAACCAATCACAAGATGAATATATAGCCAATCACCGGGAGAAAGCCAAAGACAAGAGACAATCGATTTTCTCCCGAGGTTCACGTGCTTGCCAACACGCTACGTCCCCGTTGTGTCGACCAACACTTGGTGGTTCGGCGGCTAAGAGGTGTTTCACAAACCTCGTCCACATGATAGGACACCACAAGAACCGACCCACAAGTGAGGTAACTCAATGACACGAGCAATTTACTAGAGTTACCTTTCGGCGCTCCGCCGGGGAAGGTACAACTCCCCTCACAATCACCGGAGACGGCCACGAACAATCACCAACTCGTGCCGATCCTCCACCACTGCACCGAGCCATCTAGGTGGTGGCAACCACCAAGAGTAACAAGTGAAATCCACAGCACAACACGAATACCAAGTGCCTCTAGATGCAATCACTCAAGCAATGCACTTGGATTCTCTCCCAATCTCACAAAGATGATGAATCAATGATGGAGATGAGTGGGAGGACTTTGGCTAAGCTCACAAGGTTGCTATGTCAATGAAAATGTGCAAGAGAGTGAGCTTGAGCCGGCCATGGGGCTTAAATAGAAGCCCCCACGAAATAGAGCCGTTGTACCCCTTCACTGGGCAAAACACGCTCTGACCGAACGCTCCGGTCATACTGACCGGACCCTGGACACAGCGTCCGGTTCATAGATGTAAGCCACGTGTCATTCTGAGTTAAACTTGAGCCGCCAGATCATAGTGGCTATTAACTGACCGGACGCTCCGGCAAAACTGACCGGACGCTGAACCACGAGGGTCCGGTCGTTTACAGTAAGAGTCTAAATCTGGTTTTCTTCGATCGGACGCGTCCAGTCCACCTTGACTGGACACAGACTAGCGTCCGGTGCTAAACCCTAGTCACTGTGTTGTCATGACAGTTTGACCGGACGCAGAAACCAGCGTCCGGTGCATCTCAGGTCCAGCGTCCGGTGCAACACCAAAACTGGCGACCTCTCTACTATGCCTGACTGGACGCGCCGGTCCATCCAAGATCAGTGTCCGGTCACTCACAGTGACCTCTAATTTTTCTGTCTAGGGTGCCGGTGGCACCGTCGGACTGTCCGCACTCAACGGGCGGACACTCCGCCGGTGGAGTTTCTTACCCTTGCACCTAAACTTCACCACCCTTGATCAAATGTGCCAACCACCAAGTGTATCACCTTGTGCACATGTGTTAGCGTATTTTCACAAACATTTTCAATGATGTTGGCACTCTACTAGATCCTAAATGCATATGCAATGAGTTAGAGCATCTAGTGGCACTTTGATAACTGCATTTCGATGCGAGTTTCACTCCTCTTAATAGTACAGCTATCTATCCTAAATGTGATCACACTCACTAAGTGTCTTGATCACTAAAACAAAGTGGCTCCTACATTTTATACCTTTCCCTTGAGCCTCTTGTTTTTCTCTTTCTTCTTTTCCAAGTTTAAGCATTTGACCATCACCATGCCATCACCATTGTCATGATCTTCGCCATTGCTTCATCACTTGGAGTAGTGCTACCTATCTCATAATCAACTTGATAAACTAGGTTAGCACTTAGGGTTTCATCAATTAACCAAAACCAAACTAGAGCTTTCACCATTGCATGTCTTCTCCGGGCGTCTGATCGAAGAGGTTCCGCCATCATGGCCATGGGGACACCCGTCAAGGAGAAGAAGAGGAAGCACGACCTCCTCAAGGCCATCGCATTTTTTAAGACCCACGGCCTCCGTGGGGCCAGCGTCATCGGGGGGTATCACGCGAGGAGGGTGGCGTCCCTGATGACACCTAGCACGCATCTCATTGGGATGACACTCACCCAGGGGCTGCTCCATGACAGCGAGGTCACACATCGCATCAAGGAGGCCACAGGGGAGGCTGATGCCGTGTTCTCGATCCTAGGGCATCCCATGATGTGGCCAAACGCGGGCTTCATTGAGCTACCGACGGGGTTAGTCTTCTAGGACTCCATCGCACCGCTGCCAGAGCACGCAGCCGTGACGGCGATGAACCGTGCTGTGGATGAACAAAGTAAGAAGAAGAAGGATGACGAGGAGAAGAAACGATGGTTGAAGCAGTTAGCAAAGCTGCAACGAGGGAAGCAGCATCAAGGTTCATCGGAAGAAGAGGAGGAAGAAGAAGAAGAGGAGGATGATAGCTCCATGTCGCCCATCCCATGGGATGATCTGGCCACCGGGGATGAGGACCCGCCTTCACCGCAGGTGGGGCCCTTCCTATGGCATGCCACGGGGCAGGAGGGGAAGGACGCGCCCCTAGAGTCAGCGGAATCAATCTGCCCTGCCCTGTCCAGACCTTTGGCGGTGGCCTCGGAGCCGATGGAATCAGGCCGCCTTGCCTTGTCTGGGCCTTTGACGGCAGCTCTAGAGCCAGCGGAAATAGGTCGCTCTGCTCCATCTGAGCCCTCTGAGCCAAGGGAGGACTCGAAGTGGCAATGTGCCAACGAGGAGCAGCCAGGGTCGGGCAAGCCAGCCCAAAAATGTCCTCGCATGATGGTGTTAGGGTGAGTCAAGAGTTTTTTCATTCTTTCATCTTGATGGATTTTTGCCGCGAACTAACCACCATGTCCCTTGCAGCGTCGGAGGACATGGGACTCTCCTACGGCTCACTCCGAAAAAGATCCTCCTCCAGCAAATGTGCCAGGAGCCGGCTGGCGCCACGCTAGTGGCGAGAGTGAGTGGCGTTGGGGTGGCCACGGCATCAATCGGGGAGGCACAGCCGATGGCTGTGTCCATGGGAGAGTAGGCAAAGGAGGGCGCGTCCGGGGTGCCTGTGGCTGGTGCGGTGCGGCCGGTCGTGTCCTCGACGTCACAGGCAGAGGTGGCATGGCCGGAGCCATCGTTCGTGTAGGTGGCCATGTCTACAGCGGGGTGGATGGAAGGGGGCGCACCCAAGCCATCCTTCATGGATGTGGCGACAGGACAGGCCTCCGTGTCCGCATCACCCGCTCCCTCTATCGCTAGAGGAGCCACTTTGGAGGAGCTACCACTACAAGAGAGGTTTGCACCGCTTGAGCTTGGAGCGGGGAAGTTCCAGTCTCTGGTCTGGGTGGATGCCCTCGATGAAGCAGCAGAGGAGAGGGAATGGGGGAGCGTCCACACAGAGGTTGGGGACGCGGTTCGTGCCCTGACCACCATGTTGAGCTTGATACGTGACATTGTCGCCCTAGTTGGCCTGGTATGATATGACCGTGCTTCTGACCCGCATGTTCTCTTTCTGCGCCTCTAAGTCTTGTCTTCTTCACAGATCCTTATGGGCCATAGTCGAGAGAAGTCCCAGTTCCTTGATAAGGAGACGTGGTGGAGTAAGGGACTGGCCGTATAGCTCAGTGTCGCCCATCTAGAGGTGGCTGATCTTGCCCCTACCACCCGGGAGGTGACCGACCTCTGAGTCAGGGAGAAGGATGCTCGTGATGATGCCCGTGAGGTCAGGGAGAAGCTCATGGCCCTGATCAAGAGGGCACGCACGGATGACGTGGAGGCCGAGTGACTATGGAAGGAGCGGGGTGATTTGCTCTGGGCCATAGAGGAGATTCGCATGGGGATTGACCTAGCTCGCCAGAAGCGCACTGACGCTCAGCAGTGGATCAACCACCTCAAGGATGAGCTTTAGAGGGAGAGGGACCTAAAGGTTGTGGCCGAGGGTGTGTCTGCTAGGCTCGCCGTGGAGGTCGGTCAGGACCAAGAAGAGGTCTGGCACCTGGAGGCCGAGGTGACCCAGCGGCGCGATGTGGTGCGCAAGCTTCGGGCAGACGTGGATGGTAAGTCTCTGGTTTCCCTTATTGTCTTTCTCCCTAGAATCTATGGTAAGCCTTTTGATATGGTTGGTACGTGACATGGGTAGGTTTCGACGACAAGCTCGGGGCAAAGGTGATGAAGAGCCATGGCCTAGAGAATGAGCTCAGCGAGGTGAAGGACACCCTCTAGAAGGAGAGCGATGAACATGACAACCTATGCGTTGCCGTCTAGCTGGTCTACGATGAGCTCGAGCTAGCCCTAGAGTAGGAGACAAGCTCGCTCACGGTTTGTGCCACCTAGATCACGAACCGGGCACGTGATATGGCAAGGGGCATGCTTCGCTTTGTTGTTCACCAATCGTTCGTGATCACCCATTCTCATTACAAGAACATCGATCTGGCGATGATGAGCCAAGGCTTCACGTCCATCCATACAGATGTTGAGCTGGATGACATGGAGAAGGAGGTGGCCCCCCTAGCTCATGACCTTGCTACCAAGATAGAAGATGAAATCATCCCCCAGAGGGGTTAGTTTAGTCAGATAGCTCAGCCGGCGTATTTGTAATAAGCGGACAAGTTCCAACCCTTCTATTTCGTTTAAACAAGCTTGTTCTTTTGTTTTAGTTGAACAAATTTGTTCTATCTCCGTTTTTATGTGTAAAAAGGGTTAATGCGTTCCGACCTTTCCTATTGTTTAAACAAGCTTGTTCTTTTGTTTTGGTTGAACAAATTTGTTCTTTATCCCTTTTTATGTGTAAAAATGGTTAATGTGTTTTGACCCTTCCTGTTGTTTAAGACTGCAGAGCTCGAGGTGTGGGCGAGAAACTCTGGTCACGCTGGTAAGCAAGAGTGCTGTAGCCACTAGGGGCATAGGTTTCTTGCAGTCTAACCAGTTTTACTTGGCATTCGTTTTCGCAAACCTTGCCTCTTGGTTTTTAACGTGAGAAAGGGTCGGGCACGGTGACTATTTTAGAAAGGGTATATATTTACCCTTATCAGCCCCCAAGTGAGATGCGACCCCTTGCCATTGCTAGGGTCAGGTTTCACTAAAGACCGGGGAGACGATAGTGAAACTAGTAGGAGAAAGCATTTTTTGTTTAGAAACGTTATTCTTAGTTTTTGTGCGTACCCCCTCCCTAGGATCCGAGCCATCATTCTGTGACCATGTATTCGGTCTCCTTATGAGTCCAACTTCCCTCAAGTCCCCACGCATTGCAGAGATCCGGTTAATGGGTCAGCTCATCTTTGTGATCGTCATCCCTCAAATATTTTTTCGATAAAACAGAGGGGCTGAGCCGTGCCATGTTTTTCCTCGATGGACGAAACATGGTGCTCGGTGAGCTGTTAAGAGGCTAGTTCAAGTGGGGCCCTAGCTTCCTGTTCATGGGGTCTAGCATGGGTTAGCTGGTGACCGACTTCATATTCTTAATGGCCAATCGATATAGTCCTCAGGGTACGTTCAACCGGTCCTGAGGGCTCGTTGCCTTTCTTCAAGGAAAAACCATGGACTGGAAAACCGACCAAGACTCAAACATGGGATAGGATGACCATGGCGCTCGTGTGCCCGGGTACTGGCCACTAGTGGGTCCCATCCCTTCCACCCCTCACTCTAAGGGCGCCCTAGAGCAGCTGTGAACCCATCAGAGGGCTAGCCTTCAAACTCCTAGGCCTGAATGGGCCATAGGAGCAGTTTTTAGCTCCGTATCCCACCTTACTTGTGATGGATTCTCGCGTCGAGCTAGATGGCGTACGAGAAGGAGGTGGTCCCTCTAGCACAAGACTTACCTATGGAGATAGAGGATGGGATCATCTCCCCTAAGAAATTAGTTAGGCAGATAAGCTAGGCGGCTGAACTCGTAATAAGTGGACAAGCTCTTAAATTTTGTTATGGCCAAACAGATTTTTAGCTCTTCTCCCCTTTTTGTATAAAAAGGTTAATGCATTCTGAATTCTTTCCTGTAGTTAAGGATAAAAGGCTCGGGGTGCAGGCAAAGAACTCTGGTCACGCTGGTGAGCAAAAACACCATAGCCACTGGAGCATAGGTTTCTTATGGTCTGACCTGTTTTACTCAGCAGTTTATTTCCTGCAACCCTCGGTTCTTGATCTTAATGTGAGAGAGGGTCGGGCACAAAGAATGTCTATAAGATAGATATGCTCTTATCAGCCCCTAAGTGAGGCCCGACCCCCTGCCTTTGCTGGGGTCGGGTGTCACTAAAGATCGGGGAGTTGATAGCAAAACTGATAAGAGAAAGCGTGCATAAATTAAAGGTAAAAGCGAATAGCTATTTGATGTTCTAGGTGTTGATGAAAGACTTCGCCGTCGATGTTCCTGAGGTTATAGGTGCCTGGTTCAGAGCACCTCCATGATGACATACAGGTCCCTCCCATGGCAGAGAGAGCTTGTGGTGGTTCTTGTTGCTCTAGATAAGGCTGGAGTACCAGGTCCTCGACATTGAAGGCCTGACCCCACACTCGATGGCTGTAGTACCAGCACAACGCTTGCTGGTACTTGGCTGAGCAGAGGAGGGCAATGTCGTGCACATCATCTAGCTAGTCCATGGCATCCTCGAGGGATGACTTGGCTCCCTATTTGTTGTACGCCCTAACCCTCGGTGCTCCATAATCTAGGTCAGTTGGGAGGATAGCCTCAGAACCATAGACCATGAAGAATGGCGTCTAGCTGGTGGCCTAGCTAGGGGTTGTCCTTAGGCTCTAGAGCACCATGGGAAGCTCTACGACCCATCGTCTACCAAACTTGTTTAATCGGTTGAAGATCCTAGGCTTGAGGCCTTGTAGGACCATGCCGTTCGTGTGGTTGAACCTACCCTGTTCGTGCGGGGGTGCGCCATGGTGGCCCAATCAACATGGATGTGGTATTCATTGCAGAATCAGAGGAACTTATTCCTAGTGAATTGCATGCCATTGTCCATGATAATGGAGTTCGGGACCCCAAAGCGATGGACGATGTCAAGGAAGAACAACATGGCTTGCTTAGACTTGATCGCGGAGATCGGTCGAGCCTCTACCCACTTTGTAAACTTGTCTACGGTGACAAGCAAGTGCGTATATCCGCCGGGCGCCCTCTTGAGAGGTCCGACCAGACCGAGCCCCCAGACCATGAACAGCCACGTGATGGAGATCGTTTGGAGTGCTTGGGCTGGCAGGTGGGTCTGCCAAGTGTAGTATTGACATCCTTCATAGGTGCACACAATCTGTTCAACATTGGCTACTATGGTCAGCTAGTAGAAGCCTTGTTGGAACGTGTTTCTGACTAGGGTCCTAGGCGCGGCATGGTGCCCGCACACCCCACCATAGATATCACCCAGCAAGTGCTTCCCTTGTTCGATGGAGATGCAATGCTATAGGATCCCAGTGTGGCTTCGCCTGTAGAGCTCGCCCTCAATAACGACAAATGACTTGGCATGACACGCGAGTCGCCGAGCCTCCATTTTATCCATCGGTAGTGCCTCATGGAGGAGGTAGTCTAGGTAAGGCATCCTCCAGTCGGCCAGAGGGTTGGGCTCTATCACTAGATCCTCGTCAAGCTTCATGACTTCAGGGTCAGATGGAGCCACCGACTGGTTAGCCCCTGAGCCTAGGGCAGGTAGCCCATCACTGGCCTATTCTTGCTCCTCGTAGTGGACCGAGGGCTTGTACTAATTGCTGGCAAAGACACCCGTCGGCACTGGCTCTTGGTCGGACGCCGTTGTCGCCAGCGTGTCGGCCACCTCGTTGAGACATCTTGGGATGTGATTGAGCTCGAGACCATTGAACTTGTCCTCTAGCTAGCGGACTTCTTGGCACTACGCAACCATCTTAGCATTGTGGTAGCTTGATTCCTTCATGACTTGGTCGATGACCAGCTAGGAGCCACCCTGGACGTCAAGCTATCGGATACCCAACTTGACGGCGATGCGTAGGCCATTGATGAGTGCCTCATACTCGGCCACATTGTTGGACGAGGGGAAATGGATGTGAACCATGTACCTCATGCGTACCCTGAGGTGCGAAATGAAGACCTGCCCCATGCCGGTGCCTTTCTTCATCAGCGATCCATCAAAGTACATCGTCTAGTACTCTTGGTCGATGGTTGGATCTTGGTCCACTCTACAATAAAATCAGCTAGCAGTTGGGACCTGATGGCTATTCTGGGGGCATATGAAATGCCTTGACCCATCAGCTCGAGTGCCCACTTCATGATTCTTCCTGTGGCATCCCGGTTTTGGATGACCTCGCCGAGAGGGAAGGACATCACGACCGTCACTAGATGCGACTCGAAGTAGTGATGCAACTTCCTCTTGGCGATAAGGACAGCGTATAGGAGCTTATGGATTTGGGGGAAGCAGGTCTTGGAATTGGACAAGACCTCGCTAATGAAGTACACATGACGCTATAGTTTGAGGGCGTGTCCCTCTTCTTCTCGCTCTACCACCAGGGCAGCGCTGACCACTTGTGTGGTGGCAGCAATGTAGAGCAGAAGCGGTTCCCCATTGTTTGGGGGACCAAGATTAGGGCCTTTGTCAGGAGCTACTTGACCTTGTCAAATGCCTCTTGGGCATCGGGCGTCCATTCGAAGCGATCGGCCTTCTTCAGAAGCCGATAGAGGGGGAGACCTCATTCGTTGAAGCGCGAGATAAAGCGACTGAGCATAGCGAGGCACCCTGTAACTCATTGTACCCCCTTTATGTTTTGAATTAGGCCCATCCTCATGATGGCCAAGATCTTCTCTGGGTTGGCTTCGATGCCACCCTCGAAGACAATAAAACCTAGCAGCATACCCCTTGGGACCCTGAAAACATACTTGTTGAGGTTGAGTTTGATGCCGTTTGCTTAGAGTTTCACGAAGGTCTGCTCTAGGTTGGCTATGACCTGGTCAGCCCATTTGGACTTGACCATGATGTCATCCATGTAGGCCTCAATAGTCTGCCCGATGAGATCCCCAAAACACTTGAGCATGCAACGTTGGTACGTAGCCCCTATGTTCTTCAGGCCAAACGGCATTGTGATTTAGCAGAACGATCCGAATGGGGTGATGAAAGATGTCACGAGCTGGTCAAACTCTTTCATTGCGATTTGATGGTACCCAGAGTAAGCATCAAGGAAGCAAAGGGTTTTGCACCCTATGGTCGAGGCGACTACTTGGTCTATGCATGGCAAAGGAAATGGATCCTTTGGACACGCTTTGTTGACACCCGTGTAGTCAACACACATTCTCCATTTCCCATTCTTTTTTCGTACAAGAATAGGATTGGCTAACCACTCGAGGTGATATACTTCCTTGATGAACCCAGGCGCCAAAAGCTTTGCAATCTCCTCACTGATTGCCCTGTGTTTCTCCTCGTCGAAGCAACATAGGCGCTGCTTCACCGGCTTGGATCCTAGCCTGATCTTCAAGGCATGCTCGACAACTTCTCTTGGAATGCCTAGCATATCCGAGGGTCTCCACGCAAAGATGTCTCTGTTGGTGTGGAGGAAGTCGGCGAGCGCGCTTTCCTATTTGGAGGAAAGCGTGGTGCCGATGCGCACCACTTTGCCCCTGAAGACGCTAGGGTCTATGAGGACCTCCTTGGCACCCTCTATAGGCTCGAGAGACCCAGCTGACCGCTAGGGGTCAAGCGCTTCTTCAACGACCTCCTCCCTAATGGCCGCAAGCTCTTTGGAGGCGACAATTGTCGTGTCGTGTTCGCAGCACTCGACCTCGCACTCATTGGCGCGCTAGAAGGTGCCGATGGTGATGACCTCATATGGACCCGACATCTTCAACTTTAGATAGGTGTAGTTAGGGATGGCCATGAACTTCATGTAGCATGGATGTCCCAGGACGGCATGGTAGGTTCCATGGAACCCGACCACCTCGAAGGTAAGGGTCTCTGTTCTATAATTGTTGGATCCCCGAAGGTGACAGGCAGATCGATCTGCCCAAGTGGCACGACCTGCTTTCCTGGCATGATGCTGTGGAAAGGTGCCCCGGTTGGCTAGATGCGCGCTTGGTTGATGCCCATGGTGTCAAGCGTTTCAGTGTACATGATGTTGAGGCCGCTGCCTCCATCCATCAGCACATTGATGAGCCACTTCGTGCCGATGATCGGGTCGACCATGAGCGGATATCTTCCTAGCTGCAGGATGCTTTCTGGGTGGTCGATCCGATCAAAGGTTGTGGCAGACTCCGACCATCGGAGGAAGGTAGGCGTGGCCATCTTGGCCATATAGACCTCGCGGCACGCAAGCTTCTGGCGGCGCTTGGAGTTGTAGTCCACTGACCCTCTGAAGATCATGAGGCAGCCATCTAGTGTCGGAAATCCGCCATCCTTCCCCTCGGTGTCATCTATGGCTGGCTTGGGCTCCTTCCTATGCTCCTCCTTGTTGGAGCCTCTAGACAAGAAACGATTCATGAGGACGTAGTCCTTGTATAGGTGCTTGACGGGGAAAGCATTGTTTGGGCATGGCCCTTCAAGCAGCTTCTCGAAGTGGTTCGGGGTACCCTCATCGGGCTTCCAACCCCCCTTGCGATCGACGGTGGCCACGAGCGAGCCCTCGCACCGCTGCTTGTTCTTCTTGTTGGGACAGTTGGAGGCGCCTTCACCGGCATCCTCGTCCTGCTTTGCCTTGCCTTTGAGACTATCAAAAATTGCCCCGACCACCTCCTCGCCCGAGGCGTGGCTGGTGGCAATGTCGAGGAGCTCCTTGGTGGTTCGTAGGCCCTTATGTCCTAGCTTGTGAGCCAGGGACTCGTAGGTGGTCCTAGATAGGAAAGGTCCTATGACGTCGGCGTCGACAACGTTGGGCAGCTCGTTGCACTGCCGAGAGAAGCGCCAGATGTACCCATGAAAAGTTTCCCTAGACTTCTGTCAGTAGCTTTTGAGATCCCATGGGTTCCTAGGACATGCGTATGTGCCTTGGAAGTTTCTCACGAAGATCTCTTTTAGGTCCACCCAACCTTGGATCCGGTTGGGCGAAAGGTGTTCCAACCACGCTCGCGCCGAATCGGCCAAGAACAATGGAAGGTTGTGGATAATAAAATTATCACTATCTGCTCCACTAGCTTGGCAAGCAAGCTGATAATCCTAGAGCCATAGTCTAGGGTTTGTTTCCCTAGAGTATTTTGGGATGTTGGTTGGCGGTCGGTACAGCGGTGGGAAGACGACGTTGAGGATGTGTTGGCCAAAGGCCTATGGCTCCGACAAGTCGGGGCTCATGCTTCAGTCCTCGTCGCTGTCATAGCATCTGCCATGATGAGGGTGGTAGCCACGGTTAGCCTCCTCCCTCTCATCACTACGAGCACACCGGCGGGCATCCAGGGTCTTGCGCATGTCATGGTGGAGGCTGAGACGCTCATGCACCATGGGCCCATTGCCTTGCTGCCCCTGGTGGACTGATACGTCCCTGTCGGGTCGCTCTGAGGTTGTGCGCTGGCTGGCATCGAGCTCAAGTCATCTAGACAGTGAGCTCTCGGCATGCTACGCCGCCACATGCTCGAGTAGCGTGCGAATCTCACGATGGGCCTGACAATCCTTGGGTGTCGCGGGCTCTGAAAGCCCCTAGAGCAAGGCCACTGTGACAGCGATGTTCTGGCTTGCCCGGGTGAAGTGTGGGAGGGCTTCGTCATCCTTGATGATCCTTCGATTCATGTCGTGGGCCATGGCATGCGCACACCCACCATCTCTGTGGTGCTCGATCTCTTGCTCGAGCTCCACGCGTCCTGCTCGAGCTAGAGTCGTGCTTCTTCAAGCTCTTGGTGCCGCGCCCTCGGCTGCTCCAACTATAGGTGAGACGAGGCCTCTATATCCCCCTCAACCTCATCGTCAAGGTCATCTGTTGAGGTAGCCCTTCCCTCGTGGATGCTTTTGACGTATCCCTTGGGGGTACCTGCCATAAAACATTCTCGCGAGGGGTGATGGCTCCCTCTGCTAGAGTCAGAGTTGGAGGGTGACTCTGATTCTCCCATGAGGAGGTCATGAAAAGATTCCATGACATATTCGGTCATCCCCATGAACTCATCGTTCGTAGGGGATGGGGGCATGTGATGCACCACAAGGTGGCCAACGGTCTCTGCGATGTTGCGTAGACCGAATGGGAGCGCTGTCGGGGTGCTCCGGATGAGGCATTCCAGGGAGAGCGGCTCTCCTCCGACAAGCTGCATGATGACATTGGCGAATGAAAAGGTGAGGCAGCGCAGGTCCTCCCGGGACGGTCAGGGTCCTAGGAAGGCGCCGAGCTGGCGCTCTAGCCTCCCATAATCGAAGCCGAGGAGCTAGTCGCTCCCGGAGGCGCGGGCCTCTAGTGCGTGCAGCTGCAGTTCCTCAAGTGCCTCGACGATCGTGTCGAGGCCAGTGGAGTGGAGAGGCTGGACGGCAGTGGGAACCTGCGCCAACTCTTCGTCCATCATAACGATGAAGTCCAGGTTCCCAAAGCGCACGTACACGCCCGGGACCCAGCTGATGCTGTGACTAGCCATCTAAGGCCTGATGTGGACGTCGAGACACGCAAAAAGCCCCTACCTGGCGCGCCAACTGTCGGTGTTTTTGGACCACTGACGAGTAAAGTTGTATTTGCGTGTCTGGCTCGGATGGTGTGCTCAAAGGACACAAGGGTTTATACTGGTTCGGGCGGAACGTCTCTATGTCCAGTTCGCTGCTGCTCATGTTACCGGCACTTGGTTTGCAGTAGGGGTTACAAACAGGCGAGAGAGGAAAAGGATCCCAAGTCTCTGGTGGAAGGAGTGAACGAGTGCTGAGAGGTCGATTGGCGCTCAGCCGTATGCTCGTGTCGTGCTCTTGTGTTTTTATCTTATGGTCTAATTGCCTTTCATGGGGCACCCTGATTACCCTTTTATAGGCAAAGGGAAAGCGCGGGTTACAGCGGAGGAAAAGGAGAAGAACGAGAGAGAAGAAGGCTTTCAGGATTGCTAGGTCCTTCTCCTTCATGTGGGTCCCACCGATCCTGTAGATGTCAATAGGGACGGCTCCACGTTGCGGCCCTGTTCGTCACTGGCGCTATGCGCAGGCGTCATCTGCCGGTCATGGCGTTCCACTCCATCCCGACGGACATCGTGGTGAACTGACGCGCCTATCAGCGTCTGTACGAGGATTAGGCAGAACAGTACTGGCACACCCGACATTGTTCTTGATGTGAATCGCCAGGTATGGCCCGTAATGGCCACGGGTTACATCGAGGCGTGCCAACCTCTTTCCTGGTGTCAGAGTTTTGACCTAGGCCCATACACTTGGACCTAGAGTGGTTGGCGGCGGTATGGGCCCCCGTCGGACGAGACGGAACCTGCGTCCTTGGGGTCGGGCGAGGTGGAGCATGAACCCAAGGGGTCGAGCGAGACGAAGTTCGCGGCCTTGGGGTTGGGCGAGACAGAGACCGCGTCCTCGGGGTTGGGCGAGATGGAACCCGCACCTGAGGGGTTGGGCGAGACGGAACCCATACCCGAGGGTCGGGCAAGACGGAGCCCGCACCCGAGAGGCGGGTGAGACGGAACCCGCGACCTTGGGCGAGACGGAGCCCGTGGCCTTTGGGTCGCTCAAGACCTTTTAATACGTCTCGAGCCATCCGGAGGAGTCAGCGTGGGCGCTAACCTCCTTGCTTTGGGTATCCCTAATAACGATACCCGACAACTCTAAAGTCATTATCTACCCGGTGATACCAAGTCTTTATTTTTGCTCATGTGTCCACGTCCAATAAGAATCATACTCTATTTGGAGGTCACACATCCCCCTCCTACCCGGTTTCGATACGAAAAACCGGTTCCACGTGTTTGCGTCATATGCGAAGTCCTTAGAGCATACACATCTGCGTTCAATTAGTGAGATTTAATTCAAAAATTGTGACTCTCGTGCAACGCACGAGCATATATATATATATATATATATATATATATATATATATATATATATATATATATATATATATATATATATATATATATATATATATATATATATATAAATAAAAGATGCTTCAAAAAACAAAATTCAAGCTTGGCTATATATAAACATTCCAGTAAGTCAGGGTAATAAACCTGACCTTTGAATACTATTCGCCTAGAGGTTAGAGGTGTAGATGTATTTCGTTTAATGTTTAACTGCAAAGAGTCTACAAGTTCTAAGACATCAGATCTCTTGCTGATGAATTGATTTAACCAGGCCAAAAATGGAAGGAGCCACATTATATATAGTGATCTCAACAGACCAGATCCGATTCCAGCTCAATAACACAGTCAAACATGTACGGCCAATTAAGCTAATATATCTGAGGGCACCGTCACCCATACAGCTCGCGCCAGGGTTCCTGATCAATTGGTGATTTCTCGATCCCTCTCTTGAGAACAGTTTCTTTGGAGAACTCCAAAGCCATGTGCTTGGCCAAGTGCTCTCCTAAGCATTGCAGTACCTGACAATTGGAAGAAATTGGGTGAGCTAAGACTGAACAAACTTCACATTTTACATGTATATAAATTTTATAAAACCTTTTTTTTTCACAATTCTTCAGAACTAAACTGGACGATCATAGCATGCAGGCTTTTAATGCTACCTATGTGTGGTTATGCGCACCGCTTCATATTAGAATTAGAATATGATAAATTCTGAAGTCAAAACTTTTAACATTGCAGTACTAAATAGACAGCTCAAAAACACCAAGAACTAGACAAGATGACAATAGGAAAAACATGGTGTATTGCTTTTTTTTAACAGCAGAGAACTAGAAAACAATGTTATCTACTGTCGGCATAAATCTTTTAGAGAGTTGAATTGTAGTTGCATCCTTATAGGCTACTAAGGTACCTAGGTCACAGGCTAACACATTTTAACATTGCCACCACCTAGCAACTAGCATGCCTATTGTTTTGCTGATGTTTCCCATTTGATTAGAACAATTCTAAAAAATTTCAGGACCACATAGTCTGCAGAGCTTTCCACCAAAAGGGGGCCAAACAGAAGCAAAGGAAAGCAGAAACAGACAATTATTATCCACGGCAAGAGCCTTGAGCACTTGAATAAAGGCAAATAATGTTTTCACTTAAATTCAATACAAAAGTCAAAAATATACCTCAAGATCAGAAACCGTAGAGCTCTTGCCTTGCTGCTGCCCACCAGAAGTGACAAGAAGAACTGTAGGCATCTTCAACACGCGCACCATTTCCAGCAAACATAATATTGGCTCACTACGTATTTGCAAGGATGTAGGAGGTTTAGTGGTCCCACCAACAAACAAGTAAGTATAGTCAGTTGTCGCCCCTATTTCAGCACCATGAAGTACACGCGATGCTTTTGTTGCATGTTCCATCCCACGATGATAGCTTGTCGATCTTGTGATGAATGGGACAATTAGAACTCGCTCAGTGGAGGTAGCTTCAGAAGAAATCAGTTCCAAGACCTCATTTACAACACACGCTGCAAGAGGGGGCTTATAGTCTGGCAGAACAAAAATTGTCACCTGGCAATAAACAACATAGCTTAATAAATACAAAAATTTCCTTATGGAATGAAGAAGGAAAGACAGTGTATATCCAATATTAGCCATCAGCAACATAATTGATGTTTCATGTCATAGAAAAATATAGCCAATTTTTCACTAGTGATGATCATCAAAGTAGACTATCAGCTTGATAGCCAACAGCCCATGGGTCGTGTAATTTGGAAGTGACGTTAGCTTACTGACAGCTAAATATCAGTTGCAACTTGCAAGAGGACCACATTGACAAATAATTGAGCACTGTTAGCAGAAGCAAGATGAAACCAATTGCATATAGAGCATATATTAAAATTCACAAAATATTGTCCATTTCCTTACTCTATCTAATAAAACTCAAACAAGAGAAAAAAAAAAGAAGTGTGAACCCCACTAGGAAAGTATCCTTTCTTCTATTGGCATAGCACATAGGTTCGTTCCATAATCAGTACTGTGCAGTATCATTTTAATTCTGTCCAAATGTCATAAGTTGATTGGGATTTAAGAATGCAATCCACAAAAACATCATATGTAGTGTTGATGCATCAGGTAGACTATTGCAAGTAAAGAGCTAGACAGGACGACAGCAACAAAAACAAGGGTGGCATTCACATATGGGATCAAGCCAGGATGCAAGCCAACAAAAACAAACACCCGCCACTTAACTTCAGTTTATTAGTAAATCATGACAAGTTGATAATGAGTTATGTGAAGCAAATCTTCATCTCTTTTCCACCAATGAAGGTTTCTGCCTACACTCAGTACTACCAAACCCCAAGGAGTGGAAAGTTTCTGAACCCTGGAGCTTCCAGGAAGTTACATTTTGCAGGGAAGTTCAACAAAATGGCGGCGGCAGGGAGACTTTTCGTGTCCTGGCAGTGCTCGCAAGTTTCTAGCCACAATTATGTTTCCATATGAGAAGGGACTTCCAACTTTAAAGGCAAAATAAAAATATCCTAGCAAAATCCTTAAAGGATACTAATCTTCTAGTTTTAAAGAGCAAATCTGTTGTGCCTCATGTTCATTTGGTGATGGAATTACAGTTGCTTGTGTAGTACCCTTGCAGTCATTAGCCCAAGCACATAAGCAACAAATTTCCATTCATCTATATACTCTTATAAAGCTAAACCCCACTAGATGATTTCTCTCTCATACAAGGTGTCCACATCATTCCCCACTAAGTGACCCACTAGATATGTATCTCTTCATGCAAGGTGTCCACATCATTCCCCACTAAGTCCATGCCTTATTAATTAAAAAAATATTCACGTCATCTCTATCATGTGCAATACTTATAATCTTTAATCCATTACATGCATGTCATCTATATACTTTTTTTGTTTCATCACCTATTCCTCTATAAAGTAATCAAATATTCTATTGGTTTTTCTTCTATTAGCTTACCAATTTTTACCAGATCTTATACAACAAAATAACAACAACAACAACAACAACATAGCCTTTCAGTCCCAAGCAAGTTGGGGTAGGCTAGAGGTGAAACCCACCGAGAGCCCCAATTTACGGTTCAGGCACTTCAATAGCTGCTTTCCAAGTACTACTATTGAAACATAGATATCTAGGTATATCCCAAGCTTTTAAATCTCTTTTTATTGTCTCCCCCATGTCAGTTTCGGTCTTCCTCTACCTCTCCTCATATTATTAGCTTAGCTTAGGACTCCACAATGCACTGGTGCCTCTAAAGGTCTCCTTTGGACATGGCCAAACTACCTCAACCCATGTTGGACAAGCTTTTCTTCAATTGATGCTACCTCTAGGCGATCACGTATATCATCGTTCCAAACTCGGTCCATTCATGTGTGACCGCAAATCCATCGCAACACACGCATTTCTGCAACACTTAGTTGTTGAACATGTCGAATCTTTGTAGGCCAACATTCTGCTCCATACAACATAGCTGGTCTAATCGCCGTTCTATAGAACTTGCCTTTTAGCTTTCGTAGCACCCTCGTCATAGAGAATGCCAGAAGCTTGTTGCCACTTGATCCACCCTGCCATGATTCTATGGCTAACGTCAGCATCAATATCTCCATCCCTCTATAGCATCGATCCCAGATACCGAAAGATATCCTTCTTAGGCACTACTTGACCTTCTAAACTCACATCTCCCTCCTTCTGTACAACTCCACCAAAGTCGTATCTCATGTATTCGGTTTTAGTTCTGCTCAATCTAAAACCTTTAGACTCAAGAGTCTACCGCCATAACTCTAGTTTCCTATTTACTCCCGCCTGGCTTTCGTCCACTAACACTACATCATCAGCGAACAACATACACCAAGGGATATCCCCTTGTATGTTCCTGGTAACCTCATCCATTATCAAGTCAAAGAGATACGAGCTTAAGGCTGACCCTTGATGAAGTCCAATTTTAATCGGGAAGTAATCTTTATTACCATCGTTTGTTTGAACACTAGTCACAACATTGTTGTACATGTCCTTGATGAGGGTCACGTACTTTAATGGGACTTTATGTTTGTCCAAAGACCACCACATAACATTTCTTGGTATCTTGTCATAAGCCTTCTCCAAGTCAATGTAAACCAAGTGGAGGTCCTTTTTCTGCTCTCTAAACCGCTCCATAACCTGTCTTATTAAGAAGATTGCTTCTGTGGTTGACCTTTCGGGCATGAAACCAAATTGGTTTGTTGATATCTGCGTCGTTCCTCGCAGGCGCTGCTCGATGACTCTCTCCCATAACTTCATAGTGTGGCTCATCAATTTAATTTCCCGATAATTAGTACAACTTTAGATATCTCCCTTGTTCTTATAGATTAGTACCAATATGCTTCTTCTCCACTTCTCAGGCATCTTGTTCGATCAAAAGATATTATTGAACATCTTGATTAGCCATATTATAGCTATATCCCCGAGACATCTCCACACCATGATTGGGATACCATTAGGAACCATCGCTTTGCCCTTTTTCATCCTTTTCAAGGCTTCTCTGACGTCCAATTCTTGAATTCTCCGCACAAAGTGCTTGTTAGTGTCATCAAACGAGTCGTCCAGCTGAACGGTGGTGTTCTCGTTCTCACCATTGAACAATTTATCAAAATACTCTTGCCATCTATGTCTGATCTCATTCTCCTTCACCAAGAGCTGCTCCCTCTCATCCTTTATGCACTTGACTTGGTTGAAGTCCCTTGTCTTCCTATCGCGAGCCCTAGCCATCCTATAAATGTTCTTCTCTCCTTCCTTCGTACTCAAACGTCGGTAAATGTCCTCATAGGCCCGCCCCTTTGTCTCACTCACCGCTCGTTTTGCAGTCTTCTTTGTCACCTTGTACTTCTCTATGTTGTTTGCACACCTGTCATGATACAAGTGCATATATCACTCATTTTCCTTAATAGCCTTTTGCACATCTTCATTCCACAACCAAGTGTCTTTCGAGTCGCATCCGCTCTCTTTGGTCACTCCAAGCATTCCGAACGCATGTTGCCATCTTCTCCCACATGTTGTTTGCATCGCCTTCATCATTCTAAGGGCCCTCTTCAATAACCTTTTCATTAAAGACATTTGATGCCTCCCCTTCTCATTTCCACCACTTCGTTCTAGCAACCCTAGCTTGTTTGTTCCCACGAGCTTACACCAGAAAGCGGAAGTCAGCCACCACCAACTTGTGTTGAGCGACCACACATTATCCAGGTATCACCTTACAGTCCACGCATGTTCGTTTATCCCTCCTTGTAAGAACAAAGTCAATTTGACTAGAGTATTGGCCGCTACTAAAGGTCACTAAATGGGACTGTCTCTTACAGAAGAAAGTGTTAGCTATCATCAGATCAAAAGCTATGGCGAAGTCTAAGACTTCCTCTCCCTTCTGGTTCCTACTACCATATCCGGAAACCCCATGAACCGCCTCGAAACCTGCACTTGATGTAGCTACATGGCCATTAAGATCACCTCCTATAAAGAGCTTCTCGCTACTAGGGACAGCTCTAACCAAGCGATCTAAGTCTTCCCAGAAAAGCCGCTTAGCACTCTCATCATGGCCTACTTGGGGGCATACGCACTAATTACGTTTAAGGCCATATCACTAATGATAAGTTTAACTAAGATGATCCTATCCCCTTGCCTTCTCACCTCCACCACACCATCCTTGAGGCTCTTATCAATCAAAACTCATACTCCATTTTTATTTGAAGTTGTCCCTATGTACCAGAGCTTGAAGCTGGTATTGTCCACCTCCTTCGTCTTCTGCCCCTTCCATTTAGTCTCTTGGATGCATAAGATATTTACATGTCTCATAACCGCTGTGTCCACTAACTCTCTTAACTTACCTATAAGGGACCCTACATTCCAGCTATCTAAACGGATCCAAGTTGGCTCGACTAGCTTCCTTATCCTTCGCACCCGCCGAGGTAGGTGAGAAGACCCTTGCTCATTTTGCACCACACCCGGGCGCCGATGTGGCGCGCCACTAAGGATGCGACGACCCGATCCTTGCTCACTTGACATCATGTTCAGATCGCGACACGGGGCGTCACGGGGATGACGACCTGGACCAAATTAAATTCATATATATACAATACCATAGAGCAATGCTATGTATATAACAGATTTATTTTTAAGAAAATCCTGCAGCAACAGGAGGGGTATGCTTTAGTTTTGCTAAATTTTAACTGGCAGGACACGAATCGAATCAAATAAATGAGACAGGTACAAATCCTCTTGTGCCCTTACCTGTGGAGAGCCACTGGAATCGGAAAAGCTCAGGAGCTCGCCGGACGCCTTCTCTCCGTCGAGGCCGTACTTGCCGAGCGGGAGCTCGAAGGGCGAGGACTCCCTGCCAGAGACATCCAGCAGCAAAGCGGCAGTGAGCGGATGCTGCATGCGTTCGAAAGTTATAGGTTAGGGTTTTGGGTGGGAGGGAGAACCTCGTTAGCCCGGGCCGCGGACGGAGCGCGTCCGCGAGGGCCGCGCCGTAGCCCGCGGCGTCGCGGACGAGGAAGAGCACCCTGGGTGCCACCCGCATGGCCGCTGGTCGCCGGCGCCGCCGCCGCAGGCGAGTCGATCGGAGGAAGTGCCGCCGGAGGGGAGAGAGACTGCCGATTTCTACCGAGAGAGAAAAATAGTACAACACCGCAAGCCGCAGCTACGAGGAATCCAATCAAGGCCCTTCGAATAGCGGGCCTTCCCATTTCATGGGCCTCCTCCAGTCCGCCAGCCCGTTTGAATAATGATGGGCCTTATAGTTCGTCAGGCAGGCCCTTTCGGCTCCTTCGGTCCTTCCAGTCCTTTTCAGCCTTGCGTCGCCAAGTGTATTTTTTTTCTTCATATAACTAACGTCAAGTTCTTCGATGAAGGATGCTGTCAGTCTTGCATCGGAGGTTACGTCAGGGACCGGACATTCAACTCGTGCACATTACTAGTAACTGACAGCAGCATAGCATGCAGAATGCATCAGCGATGCTGTTTGTCAACGGGCCGCCAAATTTCTCAGTGGCACACCTCACGAGCAGGAAAATTTTGCTTCTTGAAACCGACATGGATCGTGCTGCTCCTACTCCAGTACTGTAGTAGTTGGAAGATCAGAGGCAGTTGATTGAAGTGGCAGCTAAGGGACAAAACCCCGTGACTTGACCTCACCAATGGAGAGCCACGGCCTCGCTGAAAAGCACTGAGTTTAAGGCTTTAAAATTCCACGTAGAACACACCTGCTAGATTGGCACATAATCATCAGCGGATTTAAAATATCCAGTTTGCGTGGCTAACAGCTGGTAACTGGGATGGCCTGCTACTGCTGATCATATATTTTTATTTCGATTTCGAAGAAGCCCGGTTCAGTTGCACTTGGAGCGACAGCTAGCATTTTCTTGAAGCCAGGAAAGAGAATGGTTGACAAACAGTTACTGGTTAGTTTATTGCAGTGGAGTGAGTGACTGCGCGTGATTATTCGTTAATTCGCTCCACTGATCGGATGGTATAGAGAGTTTATTGCACGGTTATGAAACCTCGCCGATTGCCCATCCTGGTCCATTGAGTAGCTAGGATGGGCTCTATTATTTGTGTCTCTCTCAACTGCTAATTATTCTAATCAACTGTAGAAAAATGTCATTTGATGGGAGTTAAAGAAACCGTTTTGTAGGAACACAGTTTTTTTTAATCTAGCATTTTTCATGTGAAATTAAACTAATTCGTGGAAAATTTCTATATAAATCCTATGAAATTCATACGTTCCATAGCCTTCAAAGGTGCCAAAGGACTTCTAAGATTTTTAGGACAGCTAAAGCAGAGAGAGGGAAAACACATGTACCCCTCATTCAAGCATCTATAAATCACATTGACGCAATCAAATCTTGCCTGTTTTAGATAACGATACCATAAATCACAATGTTGAATTATGGCTATTCAAATGGATTAGGTTAATTTGGAAACCCAAAAGTTATTAACAGAACACAAGTGGTAGTGTCTAGTGTACAAAAGCATCTTTGGTAGTTAACTCCTAAATGCATAGTTGCATACATGTAGTATGTTTACACTTTACAGGTCGACTAATTCCACTTGGACCCATCCACAGAAACATGTACAAGATTGACAACCTTCGTCCACTCCTAATCCAAACCCGAACAAAACCTAAAACACAACAAATCCACACATGGAGTAACTAACCACACGGTTTCCAATTCCTGAGAAGGCATCAAGATTCAAGCAGCAGCCAGCAGTTCAGCTTCAGCAGCAAGGCTTTGCAGATTGCTAGGCCGCGGCTGCAACTGCGTCAACTTGGCACACAGGCACTAGAGTATGGTGCAGCTGTTGGTGCCGCTGCCATGGCGCGGCACCGCCATAGTCTGCCTCCGCTTTCCCGAGGAGGAGTGGTCCATGGGCTGGGAGTCGTGCCTTTCCACCATCGGCGAGTAATTGGCCGGATGGCTCCGCGCCACCGCCCGCGAGTAGCTGCTGACCGCGGCGCCGCCGGCCCCGTAGCCATAGCCATAGCCGTAGCCACCGCCCACCGGCGACGGGTAGTAGTGGTAGGAGTACGGGCTTGTGGGCGCCGCGGCGTAGCTGTGCTGCCACTGCTGGTGCTGGTGGTGGTTGTTGTTGTAGGGCGACCGCGCCGCCGCCATCGCCATCATCGCCGCCAGCTCCTGCTTGGTCCCCGGGAGCGGGAGCGCCGCCGCCTCGAACGTGTCGTGCGTCCGCAGCTCCACGATCTCCGCCTCGCCCACCTTCTTCTTGAGCTTCTTCAGTAGCTTGTTCGAGTCCACGCCGTCGCCGATCACCAGCAGCAGGCTCTTGTCGCCGCCGGCCAGCGTCACGGACTCCACTCCTGCTCCAACCAAGAGGAGAAAAAAAAAATGATTTGCTGATGTGAATGGTAAGAACGATGTGATTGCTCTGAATTCTCATCAGAAACAAGAACAGAGCACGCAAGCAAACCGCTGCCCGCTGCTGCCACCTTCATGGCCTTGGCCTGGCACTTGTCGGATTTCACAGGAATCCGGATTATGATCTCCTTCTGAAAAAACAAATGACAGGTGCATAAATGTTTCTGAATATGCTCAAGAAAGAAAATCTGAAATACAGTACAAGACTACGAGAGAAGCACACAATTAATAAAGGAAGCTGGGGAGAAGACATTTACCCTCATGTTCTGCTTTGTTGCTTTGTTTTGTGACTGAGCTCCAAAGGTAGCAAGCTAGGAGCCGCTTTGTGGGGATGCTGGGAGACGAAAGAGAAGCGTGTGTCGGCACTGCTACTTGGTAGGCAAGCAAGCGTAATCATCGATCGATAAATAAAGCTCTCATTGGCGAGATATTTAGACGATGACTTTGACCCAAGAGACTTTGCCGGTGGTTTTTAACTCTATATATATCTCCCAAATTGGCGGTTTTTATGTTCATCATTGGAGGCCCAACCAACATCATGTAATTAGCAAGGCCCACACACTGGTTCTCTTGGCGGAGGCACAAAAAGGCCCACCAAACTCTATTTTAGCCAAACTACAAAGTTCTTCGTATATATAGGCGTGCACAAAATGTTGAGATGGTTGTCGGTAAACGATCCGTGCGATGCGAAAATAACTTCAAAAGACAACTTTTCAATTCACTAGCTTTTAGTAGTACCATTCAATATTAAATCGATAATGCTGGGCCACGGGCGTCCGCCCCATCCGGACGCCGTGTGCCTAAGTCTGCCTTGCTGCTTTCTCCCACCGCACGCCTCACCCTGTGCCGTTCGCTCACTTGCTCCTCGCTCTCGCCCGTCGCATCTCCCACCTGCGTCGCTTGCTCCTCGCTCCTCCCTCCCAACCTGTCACGCACCCTACCCGCACCGCTCGCTCCTTGATCTAACTGCGCGCCGCCCACTCGGCCGAGCCAAGGGGCGGTGTTGGTGGTGGTTATGCTCGCGTGCCGCCGCTGGCGTTGGTGTTGGTGGTGCTCGCATGCCGTCGGATCCCACCCCGACGATCGGAATCGACCGGCCCTGACCTTCTCCTCCTCTATGCTGCAAATGTATTCAAGTGTTACAGATGTTTCAGAGGTATGTTGCAATTGTTTCATATGGATGTTGCAAAGTAGATCGAGATGTTGCACATGTTGCAAGCATTTTAGAGGTATGTTGCAAGAGTTTGTTCAAAATATTTCATTCGTTTCAGATGTATGTTGCAAGAGTTTTATCAGAATGTTGCATATGTTATAATGGTTATGTTGCAAGTGTATGTTTCGTCTGTTTTAGTCATATGTTGCAATTATTTCATCTCAGTATTGCAACAGTAGATCTCGATGTAGGGTGGTCGAGCGATGAAGAGAGAGCTAGCACAGGAGCCATGGCGGCGTTGGTTGTAAGCCGGCGACAACGCTCCACTGAAGGACGCTCAGGCATCCGCGCTGGCGTAAGCGCCTAAGCGGCCCTGGAGTGGGTCCTCATCATCGAGTTGCTCCTGATCAACGGTCTGCTCGCCTACACCATCACCGTTGCGTGAGAGGCATCACGGCGTGGTGACATGGGCGCGACGGGTGGGCTCTTGTATTATGCGCGCGGTTGCGGCGGACGAGAGGAGGAGTGGACGGAGCATGACACGTGCGTTGAACGGGAGCTGCGTCCGGACGTGGGCCTGAGTCTGGACTTCCGGGCGCTAGCCTTACCGATATTAAATGCAAGATAAAAACAATACGCGTTGTTGCACGTGATGAAAAGATCTTATTGACAATTGAGTTTTGCTTATTTGGTTAATTCCATGTGGAGCGCCACCCGAACATGAAGTACTGGTCTTGCCTTAGCATTAGTGCTCACATTTTTCTACATTATTTACTCAACAAAAATGGCACTATTTAATTAGTGGCAGGCAATGTGACCATTACAGTGAAACACCTATGGCAAATTGGCGACACTATATCAAAAGTCAAAACAACATAAGGAAGGCATGCAATTTAGTGACGTGGAAACAAAATGTGTATCTAATATCAAATAGAGATGTGACTCTAATGTGTTGGTCCTAAAAAAGAGATCTTCCGAGAGCATATATAATAGACGTGGCTCAATAAAACACGTCTAGATGTGTAGTTGAGGAGCGTCCAATAGAGTGAATAAAAAATCTAGCATAAGATTATGTGTCCTAAGATGTATAGACTAGTACTACTAATAATTGGAGCGATGAATAGGCTGAACAGCAAAGTTACGGCCGAGTCAAATGTTTGAAATCTCATGTTAAGAATTAAAACGTTGTCAATATATATACTTTCATTCAAGCTTCACTACTTGAGAAACTATAGGAAGTGCATGTTTACCGTACCGCTTAGTTATTGATGAAGATCTCGTGGATCCCTTTGGACACAGACCGATAGGAAAAATTGCAAACGCTATTCCACTTGTCAGTTAATCGGCGAGAGCTGTTTCGATAGCGACTCATAAATTTACTTGCAACCGCACAATTTGTCATGATATCGACTCATGTGTTTGAAACTATAATTCGGGATGGGAAGTTGCCATACTATATACAAAGATAGACATGAGTGGCCACATCGACATGAGTGGCCACATCGTCATCGGGAGTGTACACTACGTACGTGGAAGTCAGTCGGCCCCGTGCCCACGGAACGGAAGTGAGCACACATCGGCCTGGTTTAGTTACTCCCAAACTCCCAACTTTGACATTATATAAAAAGAAGATTCATCATCACATTAAATTTACGGTACATGCATGGAATACTAAAAGTAGACGAAATTAAAAACTAATTGTGCAGTTTGGTTGTACTTTGCGAGACGAACATTTTAAACTTAATTAGTCAACGGTTGGATAATGATTACCAAACACAAACGAAATGCTACAGTGTCACTACAGTACATTTCGCCAACTTTACACATCCAAAGTTTGACAACTAAACAAGACCTAATTAAGCAAGCCGCAAACAGTGACACACAGATCTGCTGCAGGCAAGGCCGGCGATAAATGGCGTGCAACGTTTGGGTTATCATTATGAAATCTTTTTTTTTTGAGGGAGTTATCATTATGAAATGGGTAAAGTACCATTTTCAACCTCCAACTCGCATTGAAGTTCGATTTTCAACCTTCAGCTATGAAACCAGGTAACAAAGACCCTCTGACTGTCAAAATCGGACAAATTTGGTCATTTGCTGGTTTCTAAAGCAGTTTTCTATTTTCTAATAATAATAAAAATTAGGTTCGATCTCTAAAAGTTCATAATTAATTTATTTTAAATTATAAAAATATGAAACTAGTTCATGTTTTCTTCTAAAAATGTCATATATGTTGATGCTATATTTAAAATTGTTTAGACCTTACTTGTTTTAAATATAATAATAAGCGTGACAACGAGCAATAAAGCAATAGGAACATAAATAAACCAATTCCAAATACCTATATATAGACCATAAACAAGTAGAGAACATTTTTAGAAAAAAATACCAGTTTCATATTTTTCTGATCTAAAATAAATTTCAGCGGGGTATAGCAATGCTACTGTATATATTAATACAGGGCTTGGCGCCCATGGCCCGCCTCTCGAGTTGTTTTTGGCCAAAAGCAAGGCTTGGCGCCGATGCGCATGGAGACGAAGGCAGCGAACTGTCGTGTAAAAGAACAAAAAGCGAACAATTTAATTCCGTGCGAAATTTAAAACAATTTTAAATATAACATCAACATATATATAATATTTTTAGAAGAAAACATGATCTAGTTTCATATTTTTATAATTTAAAGTAGATTAATTACGAACTTCTAAAGATGGATCTAGATTTTTATTATTATTAGAAAAATAAAAAACCGCTTTTGAAACCAGCGGACGATCAAATTTGTCCGGTTTTGACAGTTGGAAAGTGTCTCTTACAACGATTTGGTCTAGCTCCTGTATGGATTACATGGTGACCGGCAATTGGTGCTAGTCTCGTAGATTTAATTTAATTATTATGTATGGGTTAGGCATGTTGAAGTCAACAAAAAATTATTTTTAGGATGGAGGAGAAATTCTTATGTGTTGTATTTGTATGAACGTTGCCATTAGGCTGCCTTTCGATTCGATACTTGCATGTAGCACCGTCTTTGCGGGTAGTACAGGTCTAGGAGATTGCCTGAAAAGTGAAGACGATGAGATTCTGAAATGGGCCATGTTTAGTTGGCCCGATTCGGTGGGGGTTGATTCACTGTACATACTCTGTATGTACAGTGACGTTTTGTTCTAGTTTGGTAATAATTGTCCAATTATTACAGTGACGTTTTGTTTTAGTTTGATAATAATTGTCTAATCGTTGATTAATTAGGCTCAAAACGTTCGTCTCGCAAGGTACAACTAAACTGTGCAATTAATTTTTGATTTTGTCAACATTTAGTACTCCATGCATGTACTACAAATTTGATGTGACAGAGAACCTTCTTTTTGCATAGTATAAGTTGGGAATTTGGTGGAACTCAACACGGCCATGGTCGAGGTTCGTTCCTGGCAGTCCTCACGTGGTGGCCCTTTTGCTGCGTTGGAGTACTGGAGAACAACAAAGCCGCGCCGACGGACGGTACGGTTCCAATCCAGAGCCGAAGACTAAACAGGAAGCAGAGTACCGCCCAAAGCTAACACTAGCAGCATATCTGCAGGAAGCAGACGAGACGAGCAGGACACCCTACATGATGGAGCAGCCGTTGGGGTCGGTAGCGGACGGTAGTGCACGGCGTACTGGTACGGCGGCGGGTAGTTGTACTGCAACGACGACGGCTGGTGCTGCTGCTGGCCGTAGTAGTAGTCGGAATCCGCCGTAGTCGTCGAGTAGGGGTAGCCGCCGTAGTAGCTCCCTCCTCGGCTCCCGTTCCCGTTCCCGTACGCGGTGGCGGCGTCGCGCGAGAGGCTGCCGGCTCGGGACCCGGACCCGTATCCGTAGTAGTTGCCGGCGCCGGCGCCGTGCAGTGTCCGCAGCTCGACGACGTCGGCGTGTCCCACCTTGCGGCGCAGGCGGGTGGTGATGTGGTTGCAGTCGACGCCGTCGCCGACCACCCGCAGCAGGCTCTCTGTCCTTCCCCGACAGCGTCACCGACTCCACCCCCTGCATCGCCGCCGCCACCTTCATCGCCTTGGCGGCGTGGCCCTTCTCCGAGCCACCCTCCATCCGGATCAACATCTCCGTCTGCACGCACGTGATGCGACAACATTTACCCTTGGTTAAGTCACAACTCACAACATGCCAAGGCCCTGTTTAGTTGCACTTCATTTTGTAAAATTTTTCAAGATTTTCTGTCACATCGAATCTTTGGACGTATACATGAAGCATTAAATATAAATAAAAAATAAAACTAATTACACACTTTAGACGAAATTCACGAGACGAATCTTTTAAGCCTAATTAGACTATGATTGGACACTAATTGCCAAATAACCACGAAAATGCTACAGTACCATTTCGTTAAAAATTTCGTCAACTAAACACTACCCAAGCCTTACCAAAGTTACCAATGATCATATGATGGAACTGTCAGCTTACCCTCATGCTGTAACAGTATTGGTGTTGTTGTCAACTGATGTTCGAATGATTTGTGATTAGGGAGCACGCGATGCTTTGAAGCTGGCTGGTTTGTGGTGTGGAGAGCAGAGGGGTGCCTGTCCCTCCTATTCATATGCCTGCCTGCTACGAAAGCGAAGCCCGTTAGCTAGTTTCAGTGCAATTGCCTAGGCACTCCGTGCCGCCTTCACTGGATTCTTTTTCTTTGCGTCGAAGCAGAGTACCGCCCACGAACCCAACCGAATAGAAAAAGGAAAAAAAAAACCTTCAGACCACCAGATTGCACGAAAAAGCTTGCAGGGTGCAGCTACCTGCCGTTTTGACTGTTGAGAGCGATGTGGGCCACAAGATGCAGAGAATCGCTTTGCGTGGTGGACGGCTGGGATTGCGCCTGGGTTGGTTCGAGACTTGACAGACCACCAGGTGGCACTAGTGACTACTCAAGATGGTTGGCAAGACCAGGCGTGGTGATAGAGTGATAGACCGGCTTGACAAATTAATCCAGTGGCGGTCGGGAAATGGTTGCCAACAACGGTGTCGTCTAGTCAAGCCAGCTTCACCGATCATCACCCGCAAAAAAAAACAATTCATCAATCATAGATTCATAGACATGATGTGTGGGTGTGGCCATCCAGTAGGTTCTTTCCTTCTCATTTTCCCGACAACAACATCAAGAGCATTTGTTCCTGATGCGGAGATTCCGAGCAGAAAATTTCTCTTTCCTGTGTTCTTTATATTACCGGGTGACATACGAGATTCTTTTTCGTTTGGCAGATCCTTTTAGAACCGACTTGCTACTACTACTCCATTGAAATTACTATCAGACGATAGTAATTTCAATGGAGTAGTAGTAGCAAGTCGGTTCTAAAAGGATCTGCCAAACGAAAAAGAATCTCGTATGTCACCCGGTAATATAAAGAACACAGGAAAGAGAAATTTTCTGCCGGTGGGGAACCTCCTCTAGTCCCGGTTTCCCACCCGGGAGCAAGCATCCGGGACTAAAGGGGGGTACTTTAGTCCCGGGTCAGGAACCGGGACTAAAGGAGGACCTTTAGTCCCGATGGGTAACACCAACCGGGACTAAAGGTGCCTCCTGACATGCCACGATGGCCGGCACCTTTAGTCCCGGTTGGTAATACGAACCGGGACTAAAGGTTTTTTTTCTTTTTTCTTTTCTTTTCATTTTTTTGTTTTCTTTTCAAAATAGGTTTTCGAAGTCATATTGTACGCTGCTAATTATACATTTATACGCGCATATAGTATGTTTCGGTTCAAGTACAATGAACGTATTAAATCACACAATTCAAGCATAGAAATATATATATATATATATATATATATATATATATATATATATATATATATATATATATATATATATGCATGCATGCATCATATATATATTTACATGCATGCATGCATATGTGTATTTTACATTATATTATTTCATGTGCATATATTACAAAAGATTGCATTACAGTTGTTGTGACATAACAAGTTTCCTCTCATCCTCTAGCTTGGCTTCAATGGCAGTGTTGGGTTGAAGTAGAACTCGTCCTTGGAATCGATGACCTGCTCATTAAAAAATCCGGCTATAGACTCTTGAATTGCTTTGATTTGGTCTTGCCGTATGACCTTTTCCTCCAACCATCGAGTCTACAGGTTTGAATTAAAGGAAAATAAATTAATATATGTACATATATATATATATAAAGACATAGTAACACAATCAATAATAATAATTAAATGAATATATAGTGTATTTTTAACATACTTTGAGTCTCTCTGTAGGAGTTCTTTGGGAGAGCACCTTGATAAACTTGCAAACATAGTAACCACAGTAGTTGTTCCCCTGTTCCTGCCTCAGACACCACTTTACGAGAAAAAGATTTGTCATCCAATCTGGTGATCCGGTGAAAGCTATATGTTTAATTAATAAAGATGATGCGATTCAGGGGACTTACTTTCAAAGGGATTACATTCAGTGGCGCTTTGTATTTTTCCATGTGTTGCTTCTCAATAAAGGTTTTCCAAACACTGCCCAATAAAAAATTTGCCACGTCATCAGATATAGTTAATCATCATGTTTGTGTGTATATATAGTTGCTAGAGATCCCGAAATTACCTCTGGATAATATCTATCATATCTTGGTAGTCTTGTTGTGGTTTTCTCATCGAGTCATAGATTATCAAGTGACTTTTCACCAGATCGATGTCCATCAATATCCAGTGATTGCTGCATGTGTTTATAGGATATAACGCATAACACTCATTAATTAACTAGAATCAACATATGAGCCATTAAGGATATGATCGACATGATTAACACTCACTTGAAGTTATAGGGAAAGAGTATATCCTTCTTGTGGCGTTGGTTCACTAAGAAGTTCATGAGGTTACTCTCTGACTCAGACTTCCAATTAGTCTTTGGAGTAATTGGGTCTTTGAATACTATATGGGGATCAACAAAACCAATTTTATTGCAGCCTTCCTTTCTGAGCTCTGTCATTGTAAATCTGCATATATATAGTACTTGTTAGGATAATTTATATGCATATACACACATATGATGAGTTTAATAATAGATCAAAAGAATTATTACTTACAGGTAATAGCAGCTAATGATAACTTTATCCAGAGAGGTCAGGTGGCATAGTTGATGAAATTCTGCAAAGTCAACATACATAACATCATCGCCACGGAACCAATGTTCGTCTCTAATTCTGACACCAACGCAGAAGTCTCCACTGGTAGACGCCTGCATGTACCACTTGTTTAGCAGGTACATTTGCGTCCCCAGATCAGATAAGGCTTGAGGGTTGTATAGACTCTGGCCTCGTACAAATTTTTTCTTCCAAATATCAACCTCCGCCGCACTCTCAATGTTTCCATCACCAAACATCTGGTAAAGGTCGAGACCAGTCTCATCAAGAAATTCACCAAGGTGATCCAAATCGACATCCGGAGGTATGTTTGCCTAATGCATTAATCCTAAATTCGAACCATATTTATTACCAACAACTAGCGGGGGGATTGATTGGTGCGCTTGTTGTCCGAGTTGGGCAACTCCTTTCCCTGCTCGCTTCTTTTTCTGTGCCACCTCAATTGGCTTGGTGAGAGTGCGGTCATAGTCTGATAATGTTGATTTGGACGGCTTACGAGATTCCCGCTATTGTTGATGGTAAGAAGTCACCTTTTTTCTTAGAATATCTAGAGCTACGAAGAAGTACGGTTTCTCCGGATTTCTCCTTGCTTCTTGATTCATTTTAAGTTTGTCATAGAATCTAGACATGTCTTTTTTATATGCATCAGTTCCTTCTTCCTTCTCTTCAGATATTATTTTGGGAATAGCCCTTGGTTTTACGGTGGCTTTCTTTGCAGGCGGGGACTGGTTCTTCGTTTGAGGGGCTGGCCTCTTGCTAGGCTTCTTGGTAGGTGGGGGCGGGGGAGGCGTTGGAGACCTCCTTGGAGGTGTTGGCAGCGGCATTGGAGACCTCCTTGGAGGTGGCGGCTGCGGCATTGGAGACCTCCTTGGAGATGGTGTGGATGCAGCCTCGTCTTCCAACACAATGTCATCGTACAGAGCACTATGATGATCTGGCGATTGAACAATTCGATTTAGGTTGGGGGAGGATCTGCTACAAAAAAAGGAATGACATATTATTATGAGCAGATTGTTAATTATTTAAGCCCCAATACAAATTAATGATGTAGTGTTTTCATCCGCACGTACCTATGGTGAGGTAGTTCAGGAGGAGGTGGAGCCGACATCCCTGGAATGATGATGTAGCGCTTGCGCCATAGAATGAATGTCTTCTCCGCTTCTCCTAGAGTCTTCTCGCCATCACCTCCAGGAATGTCAAGAGGCAAATCACTAAAACCTTTTTCAGCTTTATCTACCGAGATGGTAGCATATCCTTCTTGGATTATATTCCCATGAATCCTTGGTGTCTTGGTTCGGTCGATAGGATTAACAAGACCGATAGCCACCTTGATTGTGGAATTCTCCTTCGGAATGTGTAGCTCACATGTTGTACAAGGTTCAGTGACGTCATCCACAGGGAAGCGCAGTCATGTGTCCCCTTGATTTGGTATCTCCATGGAAGCGCAACTGCTTTTCAACTGAACAGATTGGCTAATGTTGATTCCTGGCTCTGATGCCTGCTTGCTTGCACTCACTGCTATTTGCACTTGCCTTCTGATTTCCTCCTGCATTCTCGCTTCAAGGTTTTTTTCCTGCTCCTGTGCTTCACGCACCGCTTCCTCCAACCTCTGGAGCCGCTGTGCCTCTTCTTCCTTCTTTCTCTGACGACTTCTGTAGGAAGGTCTGTCCTGAGGGAATCCATGCTCCCACGAGACACTTCCTTTGCCTCTAGTTCGGCCACCATGTTCAATAGTCCCGATGGCATATGTCAGCTCATCCTTCTCTCTGTTGGGCCTGAACGCACCACTAGCAGTAGCTCTCTGAGTATAAAACAATCTTTCTGCTGCTTCTTGCAGTCTTGCGCCATAAATGCACTTCCCTGTCTCCTGGTCTAGTGTTTCCCCATGAGCGAAAAACCAATTCTTTGCACGTTCTCCCCACTCGAGTGATTCTGGTCTGATACCCTTGGCAAGAAGGTATGCTTCCATTTTGTTCCACTTCTTAATGGCAGTCGGGTAGCCACCTGATCCCAAGGTATGGTGGTATGTCTTCTGTTGGGCATTACGTTGGTTCTTTATCACCTGACTCACACCCTCTTCCGAAGTCTTGTACTGTACAAACTCATCCCAATAGGGTCTCTGCTTTGAGATCGGGCCTGGGACAGTAAAATCTGGTGCTATGTTCTTCTTGACATACGTCGTGTATAGGTGTTTCTTCCAAGTCTGAAACTAGGTGGCCATCTTCTTCATTGCCCAATCCCTAACTCGCTCCTTCAATTCATCACCATCTATTATATCATCATAACCATCTGTTTGGAGCGTGAAATGTACCAAGACATCATTCCAAATTAACGCCTTGTCACGATCGGAGACAAAACTGACATGAGGAGCATTGGTCTTCTTCTTCCATTCATGGGTACTAATCGGGAGCTGGTCCCGTACAAGGTAACCACAGTGGTGCACAAATTTCATTTTATTCGGCCCCCCCCGGTTCTCCTGTATCCACATTGAACTCCGAGATGATGAAGCGGCCCTCCAATGGCTTTTTGGGACCTCGAACATTTTTACTCTTCGTTGTAGTTGTTGATGTCGATCCAGAGGGCTACAAAACATAAACATTATTTTTAATGTCATGAGCACACATAAGACATATGATAATATATATAGCTAATAATAAAAAATATATACTTGGCCAATATGTTGTTGCTCATTTTGTTCAAGAGCTAAGTACTGACTCCCGTCATCTGCATCCTCTTACACATTATTTTTAGCACCATCATCGCCGGCAACTTGAGTGCCAGTGTTGATCAAATTCATCATCAACTCCTCCTCATCCATGTTTCTCGGGTCGGCCATCTAGCTTCAAAAAACAAAACCAATATATAGTACGTCAAATCTTTGCTTACATGCGTAAAATCTACAAACAATATGCATTATTAAATCTTGCCCCTCGGTCACGGACGCAATTCGCCACACTAGGACGAACTACGTCGGTACTAGGGCGAATTAGGGCTATACATAAATGGCCGAGGGCAAATTGCGTCGGTGACTAGGGCGAACCACGTCGGTGACATCAACAGCGCGGTTTGCCCTGGTGTGATTGTTTAGCATTAACGATAACGATAATACGAATGTTGATCAACTAGGCCACGAGAAAGGGCGGTGTGACAAGAGTGGCGGTGCTCCACTCCGCCGTATATATGTCTGTACACATGGGTGAACGAGGGCGGCGGTGCTCCGCCGTATACATAGAAACGCATGGACGAACGAGGGCGGCGGTGCTCCGCGACATATATATACATGCATATGAATACAAATGACGTATATATACGTGTCGGCGCGGTGGCCGGTGTGCTGACGACGACGACGTGAGGCGGGCCAGCGTGCTGATGACGACGACGACGTGAGGCAGGCCGGGGCGGTGTCGGTGCGTGATGTTGTGATCCTATGTACCATGTGAACCATGTAGTCATTCATCATATGAGAAAATTCTATGTTAATAATGTAAGTATAAGTTATTATGAAATGTAAGTATATGTGTCTTATTGCTAATATAACCATTACTATTTTTGAAATGATAAGAATTTATTTTCTTCTTTTACAGGCGATCTCTAATGCTATGATATAAAGTTTGAAGATAGTCTTCCCGGAAAAAATATGTAATGCTTATATTACTTTAGCAACATTAATATATTATATCTGTATATTCAAAGTTCACAAATGAAGAAACGTTGAAGTTTTCCTTCATTTGTCTGTAGCCATGCATGCAAGTCCAACCAAAACTGCTTACATCATCACATGTGATATTTTTTATAAACTAAAAAACGCTTAGTTTACAAACTGGGTATCAAAATTGAATTCCTATTTGACCATTATATATCCTACAACAAATCCTTCAAAAAAAAGACCCTATATGAATATATTTGGATAAAATTTCGTTAACAAACATTGATCTATGAAGATAGAAAAAATTCTTCTATTGAAACTACATCTTGGAATAATGGCATATTATATAGTGATGAATATATGACGGTTGATGGGCTGGATCATTTTCAGCTTTAGTGACAACGACAATGGTTTCCAAATAATATATAGCGTGTTTATTATACAAGCCATGGATTTACATCGATCTAATTAATTTCTAAAGTAATTTCATTGGTGGTCCTTAATTAAACTTGTCATGAGTTCAGGTCCCAGTGATCTTAAAATGTATTTTAGTACCATAAAATGCAGTTTTTGATACTCTAAACTTGCTAATTTATCCATATAATATCCAAATATTCAAAACTTGCGTTAAGATATGGTTTTGAGATGTGAGCTTGACAACTCCATCTTTCTCTCTTTGGCCTCGCTCTACTGTAGGCAGAACTGGAAACAGCTGCAGCCACAGCCCAATAATCACAGCTGATCAGGTTTTTTATTTAAAATCATTTAGAGTTCCAAATATTCATTTTCAGTTCCTAGATTTTGTGATTCAAAATTTGGAATTTTCAATCGACCTCGAGCGTTGACATGGCTTACACCAAAGTTGTAGTTTTCGACGTGATCTATAACTCGGCAGTGGAGGGCTCGGGCGAATGTACAAAGAGATCGACGAACATATCACCTCGAGCTCGGCAGTGGAGGGCCTCGGGTGCGGTGGGGCCACGGGCGCGGTGGAGGGCCTCGGGCGTGGAGGAGGGCGCGGTGGAGGGGCACGGGCGCGCGCGGTGGAGGCCGCACGAGGAAGAAGAGGGCGGCGCCGGTGTCACGGAAGGCGAACGGACGCGGCGCGAGGAAGAAGAGGGCGGCGGTGTTCGACGAGGAAGAAGACGAGCGGATCGATCTGCGCCAGGCGCTGGAGGTTATATATCAGAGAGAATTACTCCCGGTGCCAGCCACCAACCGGGAGTAAAAACCCTTTACTCCCGGTGCGTATTACCAGCCGGGAGTAAAGGTACCTTTACTTAGGGTGGGCTTCCCACCCGGGAGTAAAGGTGGCCTGCAGTTTCGTTTCCCGCCTGTTTTAAGCAATAGTCTTGTTAAATACAATAGAAATGCAATAGTTTTTGTTAAATACATAGTAAATTAAATAAAAGGCATAAAATTATTTTGTTAAAAATATGAATTTTCTTTTTGTTTATTGCACATAGGAAAAATCTATAACCTAACTTTTTTATTTTTTGTTAGAATTATAAAACATAATGTAACTAATATTTATTATTTCGTTAATGCAAAAATGTAGTGTTTAATTAAAATTATTAAAACTATTGGTTTTGGACAGGAAATTTGTTTTCACATCATTTTAACGTTAATATTTTAATTTTTCATCACTCAGTATCCTAATTTACCTTTTTGAGAGAGAAATCCCACCAAATCAAACATTGATTTAATTTGAACCATGACATAATAAACATCTGAATTCACAATTATTACATAATATCTCAAACACACACTATATTAAATCACTATATCATCAAGTGGGCACAGCAGTGAACTTCTTCTTTACATATGTCCCTTGGTTATGATCGCTTTGTAACCATGGAGTGTCCTCATCATTTACCAAGATGCTAGGGTCTTTGTTCACTTTGAAGGGCGGAATTCGGTCATCCTTTTCATATTCTTCTGACATGTCCGACTTGTCCTCAATTCCCACGATGACTCTTTTCCCTGAAAGAACTATGTGGCGCTTTGGCTCTTTGGTTGAGTCATTATCGTTTTTCCCTCTTTTTGGTTTGGTAGACATATCATTGACATAGAACACCTGATTCATATCCTTGGCAAGGACGAATGGTTCGTCTTTATACCCAATATTACTAAGGTCTACTGTTGTCATTCCATACTTGTTGTCTACTGTTACCCCGCCTCCGGTCACCTTAACCCATTGGCACTTGAACAATGGGATCTTCAAAGTAGGTGCATATTCTAGTTCCCATATTTCATCTATGCGTCCATAATATGTCTGCTTATTCTCATTCGGGTCTGTGGCATCTATGCGGACACCGCTGTTTTGGTTGGTACTCCTTTTATCTTGGGCTACTGTGTAGAATATGTTCCTATTTATCTCGTACCCTTTGTATGTGACGATATGCCATGATGGTTGCATAGCCAATAAATACAGTTGCTCATGGATGCTCTCATCACCTTGACATTTTTTTCGCAACCAACCGCCGAAAGTTTCCATGTGCTTATGCATAATCCAAGCTTCAGTCTTCCCTGGAAACTTGGATCGTAAGAGATCCTTGTGTGTCTCAATATACGGATCTACCAAAGAGGAGTTCTGTAGAATTGTGTAGTGCGCTTTATTGAAATAATCATCATCCGTACCAATATATGTTTTCCTCCCTAGTGTTCCCTTTTCGCTTAGTCTCCCCTCATGTCTCAATTCAGGAACACCAATCGAGTCAAGGTCGAGAATAAAGTCAACACAGAACTCAATGACCTCTTCTGTTCCATAGCCCTTGGTGATGCTTCCTTCTGGGCGAGCACGGTTGTGAACATATTTCTTCAGGACTCCCATGAATCTCTCTAAGGGGAACATGTTGTGTAGGAACACAGGACCGAGAGTGAAAATCTCCTTGACTAGGTGAACTAGGAGGTGTGTCATAATATCAAAGAAGGAAGGAGGGAACACCAACTCAAAGCTGACGAGACATTGAACCACATCATTCTGTAGTTTAGCTAGATCAGTTGGATCAATTGCCTTCTGAGAAATTGCATTGAGGAATGCACATAGCTTTACGGTGGCTAGACGTACATTTGGAGGTAGAATTCCTCTTAATGCAACTGGAAGTAATTGCGTCATGAGAACGTGACAGTCATGGGACTTTAAGTTACAGAATTTCTTCTCTGGCACATTTATAATACCCTTTATATTCGAGGAGAATCCAGATGGTACCTTGATGTTGTTTAAGCATTCAAACATGATTTCCTTCTCCTCTTTGCTTAGAGTGTAGCTAGCAGGACGTAAGTAATAGCGTCCATCATCTGTCTTCTCTGGATGCAGGTTGTCTCTTTCTCTCAAACAACGCAGGTCCTGTCGTGCTTCAAATGTGTCCTTAGGCTTTCCATACACACCCATAAAGCCTAGCAGGTTCACACAAAGATTCTTCATCAGGTACATCATGTCGATCGAGCTACGGACCTCCAGGACTTGCCAATAGGGTAGGTCCCAAAATATGGACTTCTTCTTCCACATGGGTGCATGACCGTTAGCGTCTTTCGGAATAGGTTGGCTTCCATGTCCTTTTCCAAAGACGACTTTCACATCATTGACCATATCGAGTACATCCTCACCGGTTCGGTTGCGAGGCTTGGTCAGGTGGTCTGCCTTCCCTTTAAAATGCTTGCCTTTCTTTCTTACGGGGTGATTTGCAGGAAGAAATCGACGATGGCCAAGGTACATGACCTTTCGACATTTTTTCAAGAATACACCTCTAATATCACCGAAGCAGTGTGTGCATGTATTATATGCCTTGTTTGACTGTCCTAAAAGATTACTTAGAGCAGGCCAATCATTGATTGTTACGAACAACAATGCTCGCAGATCAAAGTGTTCCTGTTTGTACTCATCCCACACACGTACACCTTCTTTATTCCACAAAATGAGAAGTTCGTCAATAAGTGGTCTCAGGTACACATCAATGTCATTGCCAGGTTGCTTCGGGCCTTGGATGAGCACAGGTATCATAATGAACTTCCGCTTCATGCATAACCAAGGAGGAATGTTGTAGATACTTAGAGTAACAGGCCAAGTGCTATGACTACTGTTCTGCTCTCCAAAAGGATTGATACCATCTGTACTTAAAGCAAACCTTAAGTTTTTTGTGTCATTTGCAAACTCCGAGAATTCTCTGTCGATTGCTCTCCACTGGGACCCGTCAGCAGGGTGTCTCAACATATTGTCTACCTTATGGTCTTCTTTGTGCCATCATAACAATTTTGCATGTTTTTGTTTCTGAACATACGTTTCAAGCGTGGTATTATAGGAGCATACCACATAACCTTGGCAGGGATTTTCTTACGCGGACGTTCGCCCTCAACATCACCAGGGTCATCTCCACCAGGGTCATCTTGCCTGATCTTATACCGCGACGCATGGCATACCGGGCATGCATCCAATTTCTCGTACTCTTTGCCACGGTACAGGATGCAGTCATTAGGACATGCATGTATCTTCTCTATTTCTAGCCCCATAGGATAGACAACTTGTTTTGCTTCGTAGGTAGTGGCGGGCAATTCATTGTACTTCGGAAGCATCTTCTTTTGGATTTTTAGTAACTCTCTAAATCCCTTGTCAGATACACCATTCTTTGCCTTCCATTGCAGCAATTCTAGTGTGGTTCCCAACTTTTTCTGCCCTGCATCACAAGTTGGGTACAACAATTTCTTGTGATCTTCTAGCATCTGCTCGAACTTGATCTTCTCCTTTTCACTTTCACATTCTCTTTGTGCGTCACGAATGACCTGACAAAGATCATCAACCGGCTCATCTTCTGCGGCTACCTCTTCTTCAGCTTCTCCCATTGCAGTATCATTGAAGCACGCACCATCAGGAATAATATCATTGTCGTCCCATTGTTCTTCTTCACCTTCTTCTATTACAACACCGGTTTCTCCGTGCTTTGTCCAACAAATATAGTTTGGCATGAAACCCGACTTGAACAAGTGTGAATGAAGAGTCCTTGAGCAAGGATATTCCACCGTATTCTTACATATGGCACATGGGCAGCACATGAAACCGTCGCGTTTGTTTGCCTCGGCCACACGTAACAAAGAATACACACCGTCAATGAACTCTTGGGAGTGGCGATCAGCATTATACATCCAATGACGGCTCATCTGCATTACATGACATAAATATCATATTAAAACCTAGATCATAATTAATTATTTATACAACATGCGTGCCACCACAAAAGATACAAATTTATGAAAGCATCGCTACAATGTAGACAATCCCAACTACCACTAAAAGAACTAAAGCTAAAATACATTTCAGGAGCACAAAGATTTCGCGACCAATCTCAACTAAAACAGACAGATCCCTCGATTGTGCAACATCTTTGGGCTTCTTCGGCTGGATCACTGCCTCATTAGCCGCCGTATCTGCCTGTTGTACAAGATATTTTTGCACGAGTTCAACATACTCTTCCTCCCAGTAGAAGCCTGAACATCGTCCACTGCCATCCCACTGAAATTAAAACAAAAAATTAGAACTTTAATCACAACCATCATGAAAATAGGTATAAACTAACCATAATCATTAAATACGATAAAATAACTCACATTGCGATCCGGACACTTGTAGAAGATACGATCCTTGTTGGGACCCTCCTTCTTCACTCGGTACTCCATCACAATCTTCGTCTCATCACGACACTTGCCGCATGGAATGAGAGGAAGGCCCGGCCTAAGTCGCTTTGGAAACCCATGAGAGGCCGAGGACCCAGAAGCAGTTGCCATCTACTCTCTATACTCATTTTTTAATACACTATAAATTTCTCCTTTTATAAACAAATAAAATTAACAAACTATAAAATTATCTAGATCTCTAAACAATGATATTTTTAATGGTCATTGTGTTCTCGTCTTTTACTGCGGCAGGTAAGTAATTCACATGATATTTCCACAAATTAACAGAAGAATGGGAGTGTACACATATAACAGACTACTGCGACGATATCGGGACGTGTGAATAAATAATCATCCGTACTAGTTGACCTTGCTTACGTGATCATCTCGGCGAGCATTTCTCCACCGGACGGCACCGTACTTGGCCACGGAAGAGCTCCAATTCTACGAGGAAGGGAACACGGTCTTCCACGACCGTTGCCGCTCTCCCTCGTAGAATCAAAGCTCCTCTTTAACGTCCGTTACCGCTCGGCAGAGAATATGCTCGCCGAAATGAACACGGTCCGCTAGTTCAACTAGTACGGATTTTCTATAATTTTCTAACTATTTTTTAAGTTTTTCATTTCATAAAAAGTTAAAATAAAAAGTACGGTGATTGACAGACTACTGCGACGATATCGGGACATGTGAATAAATAACCATCCGTACTAGTTGAACTTGCTTACGTGATCATCTCGGCGAGCATTTCTCCACCGGACGGCACCGTACTTGGTCAAGGAAGAGCTCCGATTCTACGAGGAAGGGAACACGGTCTCCCACGACCGTTGTCGCTCTCCCTCGTAGAATCAAAGCTCCTCCTTGATGTCCGTTACCGCTCGACAGAGAACATGCTTGCCGAGCTGAACACGGTCCGCAAGTTCAACTAGTACGGATTTTCTATAATTTTCTAACTATTTTCTAAGTTTTTATTTATATATACTACGTTTAGGTACGGCGATTGACAGACTACTGCGACGATATCGGGACATGTGAATAAATAACCATCCGTACTAGTTGACCTTGCTTACGTGATCATCTCGGCGAGCATTTCTCCACCGGACGGCACCGTACTTGGTCAAGGAAGAGCTCCGATTCTACGAGGAAGGGAACACGGTCTTCCACGACTGTTGTCGCTCTCCCTCGTAGAATCAAAGCTCCTCCTTGACGTCCGTTACCGCTCGGCAGAGAACATGCTCGCCGAGCTGAACACGGTCCACAAGTTCAACTAGTACGGATTTGCTATAATTTTCTAACTATTTTCTAAGTTTATATTTATATATACTTTAACCTTCTTTCATGTAAATATGCAAGCTTGAAGTGATTTTGAGCTCAAATTGCTTACAAATGAAAAAAAAAACCACAATAAAGAACCATAAATATATATAGTGAACAAAATGGCATAAGAAAATGGTGAAAAATGAGAGTATGAGATTGGTAACCTTTACAACTGAAGAATCGACGGAGGAATCGAAGAAATCGACGGAGGAATCGAAGAATGGATGCAGGAACAATGGAGGGAGGGAGGAAGCAAGAACACTACTGCAGTGAGCTTCAAAATGTGCTGAGCTCGGGCTCGGGGAGGAAGGAGGAGACGGCCGATTTATAAAGGGAAAACATTTAGTCCCGGTTGGTGGATCCAACCGGGACTAAAGGTAACTTTCCAACCCCGGGCGCAGCCATGGCCCGGGAGTAGACCTTTACTCCCGGTTGGAGCCACCAACCGGGAGTAAAAGTATACCTTTAGTCCCGGTTGGTGGCTCCAACCGGGACTAAAGGTCCCTGCCACCTCTGTTTGGCGCAGTAGCCGTTGGGCAGGGACCTTTAGTCCTGGTTAGAGCCTCCAACCGGGACTAAAGGTATTTCTAGTCCCGGGGGCAAAAAATTCCGGGACTAGAGCCCATTTTGACCGAGGATCAAAGGTCTGTTCTCTACTAGTGCTTGACTCGGTTGCGTGGGCAAGACCACGGATCAACAAAGCCCAAACGCCAAGGTGAGGCTTCTTGGTTCGAGTGCTCGCACGCCCACCCTAGGGTTCGACTTCGCCGACGTTTTTCACCGTCGTGAGGAATTTTGGCCACAACACTACCCGTTCCCCCTTCCCCTATCCGGCTTGGGCTGATCAAGGGGCCGACCTTGCTCGGCTACCCCAGCCTTGGCAGGATCAGAGACAGCGAGATCGTGGTTTGTTATGTTGGCACGTGATGGTGATGGCGCCGTCCAGGGATGATGGTGACCTGGAAGATCTGCTCAAGGCTCTGGACCTTCGTGAGGCCAGACGCGATGAGGTCGTACTGGGGGAGGAAGAAGTGATGAAGAAGACAACCACTGATGATAGGGTGGCCTCCCACGAGGAGTCTTGCCGCTCCCAATGAGTCACTTAAGCTGGAACTGTCGCGGACTTGGCAATGTCGTGACAGTGCTGTGCGTCCTCGAAACACAGGTTTTCATATCACGGGAAACACAGGTTCTCATATCACGGGTGGAGGGGTTAAAGAAGACACTAGGCTATGATAATGCTTTTGCAGTTAGTAGTAATGGCCGTAGTGTTGGTTTGGGAATTTTTTGGAATAACAATATTAATGTGTCACTTTTACCGTTTTCACATTATCACATAGATGCTATTGTTACATAGGGCGGAGCTGACCCTTGGAGACTTACATGTGTTTATGGGGAGGCGCGATCGTCATCTCCTTTACCGTAGGTTCGCATTAGAGACTTCAATGAAGTTTTACATCGATCGGAACATGTCCGCGTCCAAGAGAGAAGCGTTTCGCAGATTTCCGTGAGATGGCTGATGTTTGCGGCCTGAACGATATCGGTTTCAGTGGGCGGAGCTGGACCTTCGAGAAGAAGGTAAGTGGTGGATCCTTCTACCGATCGAGTGCGCTTGGATCGTGTGCTTGTAGTGAGACACTATGCAGCGGCGACCTCGGATCATGGGAAAGATAGTGCTGACCTGGTGCAGAAAAGAGGAAACGACGACGCTTCATATATGAGGTTGTGTGGGAAGCACATGAGACATTTTCGTCTACTCTAGCTGAGTCATGGCACCGCTTGTACTATCGTACAGCCTCCATGTGCTCAAATGCATGCTGTAGCAAAGAGCAGGATTCCTCGTAGACAAGGACGTGCAAGCTGCTCGACCGAACAGGCACCAGAATTACTGGGAGTATCATCATATTTGTCGCTAGTTTTTTCGCTGTCTGTGTCCCTGCTAGACTCGAAGATTCAGTACAATCGGGTCTACCAGTAACTGTGCCGTCCTGAACAGCCCGACACCTGCGGTGACAAGAAGCTTGCAATTATCTATTCGGGCTTTTTTTGTGATTTTTTAAAATTCTAAAACTTATTGAGATAAGGACGATTTCTTTTACGTTCCTCTGTGATTTTTTCTTAAAAATTCAAAACTTACTGCGATAAGGACGGCGCGTCATATCATACCTACAAGAAATCTTCACTGTAGCAATTGTTAGCGTGGACGCCTGGAGCCACTCCAACTTGCAGCACTTGTTTAGACGCCCTGCCGCGGCTTTGGAGCCTTCCGGCGCTGACCGTCTTTCTAGTCTCGGTCGATTGGGTGACTCGGTGAGCATGAGCACTTGATCAGGGGGCATCATTTCTGTTTCCACGTGCGGACCACAGCGACCGATGCGTGGTGCGTCCTTGTGAGGGCGCATTGATGTGTTGCCTTGCAGGGTAAAATGCTGTATGGATATGCAGCCTGTTCCGGAGGCAGTAAACGATCGTGGATTATTTACTGCTGGCTGGTTTATTGTGAGAGAAAAACACTGTTCTTAATTAGAAATTTACAATCGTTTACAAGCAAGCGAACAGGCTGATGATAGGCTGCCCAGCCGAATTCAACAATGTAGACGAGCGACGAAATGCAAACTTTCAAAGGTTTGTTGATGCATGACAGCTGTAGGATCAGTTCCTTGTTTACTCTTGTTACTTTCAGATTTACTCGGCAGATCAGGTGCAGATTCTGTTAGGGTCAGGATTGTGGGTTTAGCATTGTGTTCCGTGATACTGGAGCAACAAGTATTTGCAGCAGCGGATGCAGAACAGAGTTGAAGGGGGCTGATCTCTTCTTCTTCTTCCTCTCTCTATTTTTCTTCTTACCTTTACCTCTTCTTCTCCCTCACCCTTCCCATTGTATGGGGGCTGGAGCCCGATTAAGATGCTTCTTTTGTTTTATGCAGTATACAGTTAAAGTTAAAAAATACTCCCATAATCAAAAGTTAAAGAGCTATACAGTAGTATGAACAGGAAGTTTTAGTGTAGTCATTTTCCATGCGGATCAAGAAGTTTTCTTTTGCGGGGGTTTGGACTGGTAAAAAATCGTAGAGTACGTGATGATGTGGCCGCCGAGTCGTCGGGTCGGCCGACCCGATGCCATAATATAGCTTCGCCCCTGACTCGCTCACCATTTCATAGTCTGCAACAATGACAACTGCTTCAAAATCTACAAGATTGAAAGAAACAACCACCAACAAACGTCTCACCTGCTAGCAAAGCAAGCTTTTGTAGCACTGCAAACTGTTCCCTTAAACTCTATCTCTCTATTATCAAAGTTGTGTTATGTTCGAACCGTCCGAACACACCCCACGTATGGGACGTCCGAGCACTCCCTTCTGAAATAAAGTTTTGTTCCTTGTCTGAAAAAAAACAAAAACAAAAGGCCTCTACGTTCGGACGTCCGAAGTTCCGAACACTCCCCCCACCAAAACTCCGACTAGAGGACACTCCCTAGCACGTCGTTACCTACCTCTGCTGCCTGCTCCGATCCAGAGCTGCTCCAGTACTTAGGGGCTTGGACAGACGAGCTCGGGTGCGGTGCTCACTGGTCAACACGAGATCGATGGACGTTCGCACTGGTGCACTGCAGAGGACTGTCTGCCACATGCAAATACCACGTTTGACATGCATCGTCGCCACCGATCGAGATTCAAGAGAGCCCAGCAACCTTACCTCTGCTTCCAGTTAACGTACTCAACAGTCAACGGCAACTTGCCAACTGAATACCTCAAGGAGATCTTCACCAGTCAACATAGCAGCAGCATTGTCCACTTGGATGAAACTTCATTGGACTCAGATGCGACTCAGGTACTAGCTACTGATGCTTTCACTAATTCAGTCCCAGATATGAAGGAACTCCACCATATAGTCAAAAACATGCGCAACAATGCTGCCCCTGGACCTGATGGATTAAATGCAGCCTTTTACAAAGCCTCTTGGAACTGGACAGGTAAGGATGTACATGATTTAGTAACTTCTTTTTACAATTCTAGCAACCTACCTAGTAGTATCAATAATACTCACATTGTTCTCATTCCTAGGAACAACATCCCTAACACTACAAGAGATTTCAGACCTATAAGTCTTTGTAATGTCAGCTACAAAATAATTGCCAAAACACTTGCTGATAGAATCAAGAACCACCTACCCCATATTATTCACCCCTCTCAGAATGCTATTGTTCAAGGTAGACATATTGCTTCTAATATCATCATTGTTCAGGAAATTGTTCATTCTTTTGGTGTCAAATATTGGAAACAAAAGGCTTTTCTTTTAAAACTTGACTTAGCTAAGGCTTTTGATAGAATTGAATGGAACTTCATTGTCAAAGCTATGAAAAGACAGGGCTTCAGAGATCATTTCATTAATCTTGTTTACAATTGCATCTCTACTACTAGTCTTGCTGTTGTCATCAATGGTGAGCCCTCTGCGACTTTTTGTCCTCAAAGAGGTGTTCGACAGGGATGCCCCTTTTCCCCTTATCTCTTTATGTTGGCTGTCAATGAATTATCTATTAGCTTGCAACATAATATGATCTTGAATAATATTGATGGTATCACCCTTGGTCCTAGCTGTCCCAAAATTCACTCTTTACTGTTTGCTGATGACCTTATCATTTGTGGGCAAGCAAATAGGAATGAGGCTAATATGATCAGGACTGTTCTTTATGATTTTTGTAATGCCTCGGGTCAGACTCTCAACCTTGCTAAATCTCATGTCATGCAGTAAGAATGTTGATGATATCACTAGGCTAGATGTAAAATCTGTTTTCCCTGTTAGTGATCTCACTCCCAATTCTATTTACTTGGGTCATCCACTCATCTTTAATCACAACGACAGAACTCAGACCGTACAATTTCATTCTAACTAAATTTAGAGCTAAGTTAACAACTATTAAGGGTAGCACGCTCAACCATGCTGGCCGTCTTGTTTATATTAATTCTGTTTTGAATTCCATTCCAATTTACTATATGTCAACTGTTCTTTTTTTCTAAGACGTTCATTGCGAAGATTACTGCTATCATCAGGAAATTTTGGTGGGCGGGTGTTCAAGAGGAAAATGGGACTAGTCCTTTCCACTTTCGTTCCTGGGATGATATTTGCAAACCTAAATATAACGGAGGCCTAGGAATTATGGATATCTATAGGATTAATCAAAGCCTCCTGATCAATGCTGCCTGGAACATTGACACTAATAAAAACCCTTTCTTAACTTTCATATTGAAAGCCAAATATAATTGCTCTTTTTGTACTGCTAGTAATAATAACTGTAAATCCATTTTTTGGTCTTCCACCATGCAAATTAAACATTTCCCTCACGATAACTGTGTTCTGCAAATTCACAATGGTGAATTCAGTATTTGGTCCACCCCACTGGTGTGCTTTATGGAATTCTATTCATGATCACATTAAGCTTCCTGTAACTGTTCAGAAACTTCCTCATTGCATCTCTGATCTTTGGGTGCCTCACAATCATTCTGGGGACATTGACCTCATATCTCAAATATTTGACGACCAGGCTGTAAATTGCACTGCCAATACTCAGATAGTACCTTCTAACAGTCCTGACAGACTCAGATGGATGCCTGCTAAAAAAGGATTGTGCAGTTCCAAAGAAGCTTTTTCCTTTCTTAATAACAATGTGCAGGTACAATTGACACGGCAGGGTACCAGAGGAATCACTCCCCAAGCTTTGGACATCTTAAAAAGAGTATGGAAACATAAGACAATTCCTCCATGCATCAAAACTTTCGCTTGGAGACTCATCAGACGAGCTCTAGCTACTGGGGAAAGAGCTGGAAGCTTATCCTAAAAAATTGACAAACGTTGCTCAGTCTGCAATATGACTGAGAATGATTCTCATCTATTTTTTCACTGCAGCTTTGCTAGGGCGATTTGGTTCTCAGCTTCGCCACCGTTTGTAACCTCTCGGCTTCCACAAGAGCAGGATGGCGTCCAGGATATTCTATCATCCATTGTTACTACAAACACATCTGATGATGAATTTCATAGAATCATGACCACTCTGTGGTACATTTGGAAAGCGAGAAATGATGCTCGCTTCAACAACAAAAAATGGTCTGTTTTGCAGGCACACTATGCAGTGGCTGCAGATATGAAGCTAACCATTCATGAGGACAATGCTAGCGCAGAGGAAAACGAGCAAGAATCAATGAACATGTTAACAACTAATCCATCTAATGCAGGGATACCAGGATTAACAGAAGTCCGGTTGACAAATCCCTGTCTACCGCAGGGACAAACAAATCATCCCATTGCTCCTATTGTGCAGGTCAATTATCCAGCTCTCTTGGAAGGAGCAAGATGCTACATTGATGCAGCAATTGCACCGGATCACGAAGGCCAACAAATGAGAAAAAGTGGAATCGGTGTTTTCATCCTGGAACCCAGGAGAAAACTGATGATCCACATCAAGGCGACGACCATGGCCAACTCAGTCCTTATGGCTGAGGCAACGGCTCTTTCTCTTGCAGGGATCATATCATCAAGGATGCAATTCCAGGACATCTTCTTCTTGACAGACAACTAACTGATGGCTCACTTCTACAATGGACCAGATCATTCTGATCCTCCCCAATGGGATATCAAGCCGCTCACGCAGAAATTTCTCAATACAGTGACATCAATGAACTGGAAGGTGGCAAAAATCGACAAAAGACTCAACAGCTCATTCGCTAGCCACCCAGGCATTCAAGTCTGCTACTGTATCACAAAATCAAATGGAGATCTCATGCTCCAATGTTTCACATGATTCCATCTGCCCTACTAGGGAGGCATTGTACTCTGTAACTTGGGACCATTGTACTCCACTTGCAGCCTGGTGCTGCTCATAAAACTTTATGCCTTTTATAAAAAAAAACGTACATGCTAACAATAATGTTCAGACGGCGAACGAGCCGATGGCTCAGTTGTCGGAGTTGCTCAGTGGAGCCCCCACGGTCTGGGTTCGAGCCCCCCTCGACGCAGGTTCACACCAGGGTTTTTCATCATTTTCTCTGCAGCCTCAAGCACGGAGCCGCGTGTATGTCTTTAGGTATAGTTATGGTAGAGTTAGCTTGTGTTCTTTGTTTACTATCTAACACAACTCACATATAAATACTATACTAGCAGGTAACCCCGCGCCGCAGTGAACGAAAAAAAAGACAGTACTGTTCCTTAACGGGTCGGATACTGTTCACCGTGATCCGTTACCGTGATCTGAGTCGGCGGCGCGCCGGATGAACAGTACCCGCGACGGGACACCCCTCCAATTTATAGTCTTTTATAGATATGTAATATTTCTATCCAAGTCTGATACATTTATCTTGTTCTAAATGTTTTCCATCAGTAAGATTATATGGATAGTGTTTGCCCCCTCTACAATGGCACCTCCACGAAACTTCAAAAAAAATTAGTTGAAATCTTAGCTTAATATATGGTGACTGTTGTTGAAGCTTATGTCTCATGATGCGATGAATCTATATCTGGATTTTTCATATTTCCGATCTTATTAATTAGTTGCTATAATTTTTTATCCTCAAGTTAAATTGAAACTCTTATGCTTAATGTATCTTCAACAAACAATTTTATATTTAGTTAACTCCCTTCTTTTGTATTTTCACTAAAAAGGATAAGGACTTTTCATTGTAGGCTGTACTCTTAAGTACTATGGTACAATAACGGTTATTTAAACCTGCATCACACTGCTCAAAATCAGTGGTAGGTCATCAAGTGAGATTTATGATGGGGCCTGGGCGTTAATCTGAAGAACAGGTCATTGATATTAATGTAATTTTAAATAACTTGTTAGTATCATTCATATATGATGAGTAGATAAGAGACGATTTTTCATGAGTGCTAATATGTATATTTATTGCTCATGCATAAATGTGTACTTGATCTGCATGATGCTACAACATGCACACATTTACTTTAGCCAATTTTAACATTAATTAATAGGAGTGGGTAAGTTGGACGCAGGGGTTTAAGGCTTGGTAATGTATCATACTCTAACAAAACATCAGTTATAGTTTGGAGATGAAAACCCTTTTGTTAACGCAACAAACCACAAATGTTGACCTGGCCGCTCGAGGTCTAGCCCGAGGTATGGCTTCACCTTTCATTTTTCTTATCCTCACAGCAAGTGCACATGAATAGACACTCATATAAGCTGAATCATTTTGTAACCAATTTTTGAACACAACTCACATATAAATACTATATATGTAATATTTCTATCCAAGTCTGATACATTTATCTACTGTTCAAAATGTTTTCCATCAGTAAGACTATACGGATAGTGTTTGCCCCCTCTACAATGGCACCTCCACGTAACTTCAAAAAAAACATTAGTTGAAATCTTAGCTTAATATATGGTGACTGTTGTTGAAGCTTATGTCTCATGATGCGATGAATCTATATCTGGATTTTCATATTTCCGATATTATTAATTAGTTGCTATAAATTTTTATCCTCAAGTTAAATTGAAACTCTTGTGCTTAATGTATCTTCAACAAACAATTTTATATTTAGTTAAGAGTTAAATGCATGGGCAGCCCCTGAACTTATCAAGATGTGTCAGTTAGGTCCATGAACTTTAAAAATGGATTTCTAGATCACTAAACTTGACAAGTAGTGCACCACAGGTCCATATCAGCCACATGGACATTTTATCCAACATGACATTGCCACTGTGGCGCTGACAATATTTGGCACTTTACATTTAACCCCTCAAAATTAATTCATCTATCTCACACTCACGCATCCTGCCATATTTCCTCCTCACCCCCTCCTCTCTCTCTGGAGCTGTTTCGAGTTCCAGTGACCCTCACCCACGGCACGAGAGCAGAGGTTGTGCGAGGGCACCGCTCCTCACTCCGTCCCCAAGTGAGCCAGCAACGTGGCCGCGCCGCCACAGCGGCCGACGCCGACAGCCCTGCCCTTTCCCAGTTTCCCCTCGAGCCCCTCGCGAGACAGCAGCACCGTACTGGCGTACTGCTGCTCCAGCCCCACGTGAGCCGGTGACCGTGGTCACGCCGTCGCAGCGCCGGACGCTGGCGGCACTGTCCCTTCCCCAAGCGCCCTAGTGAGACGGCGATCCTACGCGTGCAGCGACTTTCGTCGGTGCAGCAGCTGTGGTCCCCACGCCTTGGCGTCATGGAGCTAGGCATCGTTGAATGCAAGGGCCTCCTGTCGATGCGCAAGGCCGACGGCAAGGGTTGCACTGACGCATACGCCGTTGCCAAGTACGGACCAAGTGGACACGTATGTGCACCATCGCTGATAGCTACCGTTGGAACCGAACAAAAACACACGAGAGAGGAGGCTTGGAACACAGGACGCACAAGAAGCTAGCTGCAGGTCGATCGACACACGCACACAGCAGCAATTTGGAGTTGACACAAGAACTTTGTGGCGACGAACGCCTGTGGCAACAAACGGTATTCGACTCTACTGAAAACACTACTACTACTAGCCACATGGCTTTAAAGCCCAGCGACGTACTGCCGAGCAACAACCTGATGGCCGGAACTCATGCGTGCGCGTGCACATCGACACGCATGCACATCCGGTCCTCCGAGTTGACAGCCACGTTTTCCCCTAGTGACTCGACGCACTGACACTAACATGCAAATGACTGGGCATGCAAGTGCACCATCGCCGGGAGCTACAACCCGCCTGGAACGACGACCAGTAAATGTGGCCGGTGTACGACCTGTGCACGGTGCTTATCATTGGTGTGTTCGACGACGAACGACCCACCGGCTACCGCCCTTGATTCGTCAGACGACAGCGGCAAGGACCCGCTTATCGTGATGCTGCCCACCTGCGGAAATTGAATGGGCGACACGGAGCGGGCCATCCGGTTCTCCACCCTCAGGTCGATGCTGGACATGCTGCATCCTGCAGACGTGCGACCGACCAGCGCTTCCCGCGATGCACCACCAGCGGCCCATCCCAGCAGTGAACCGCGAGGGGCTGCGGTCTCTTGATCAGAGGGGCTCGAGGGGAAGGGACCTCCAGGGCAGTCGGCGTCGGCCGCTGCGGCGGTGCGGCCAGGGTCGCCAGCTCACGTGGGGGCAGGCTGGAAGCGAGGAGCTGTGTGCCTGTGCCCTCGCACAGCCTCTACTCCCACGGTGGGTGACTGGGTGAGGGTCACCGGTGCTGCAACTTGGAGGAGCTCTAGAGAGAGGAAGGAGATGAGAAAAGTAAGGGAGGATAGGTGAGTGTGAGATTGATGAATTAATTTTGAGGGCTTAAATGCAAAGTGCCAAATACAGTCAGCGCCCCAGTGGCAATGCCACGTCGGATAAAATGTCTATGTGGTTGCTACGGACCTACGGTGCACCACTTGTCAAGTTTAGTGACCTAGAAATGCATTTTCAAAGTTCGTGGACCTAACTGACACCTCTTGACAAGTTCAGAGGCCATCCATGCATTTAACTCTTTAGTTAACTCCCTCCTTTTGTATTTTCACTAAAAAGGATAAGGACTTTTCATCGTAGGCTGTACTCTTAAGTACTACGATACAATAACGGTTATTTAAACCTACATCACACTTGTATCACACTGCTCAAAATCAGTGGTAGGTCTTCAAGTGAGATTTATGATGGGACCGGGGCGTTAATCTGAAGAACAGGTCATTGATATTAATGTAATTTTAAATAATTTGTTAGTATCATTCATATATGATGAGTAGATAAGAGAGGATTTTTCATGAGTGCTAATATGTATATTTATTGCTCATGCATAAATGTGTACTTGATCTGCATGATGCTACAACATGCACACATTTACTTTAGCCAATTTTAACATTAATTAATAGGAGTGGGTAAGTTGGACGCAGGGGTTTAAGGCTTGGTAATGTATCATATACTCTAACAAAACATCGGTTATAGTTTGGAGATGAAAACCCTTTTGTTAACGCAACAAACCACAAATGTTGACCTGGCCGCTCGAGGTCTGGCCCGAGGTATGGCCTCACCTTTCATTTTTCTTATCCTCACAGCAAGTGCACATGAATAGACACTCATATAAGCTGAGTCATTTTGTAACCAATTTTTGAAATGTGATTAATTTTGTATTACTTTTAGCATTTATTATGGGACTTTGAATTTATTTAATTTAGTTGAAATAAAGCCGAGCATAATTAAATCTAACAGATATAGTTAGATCATCATTATTATTGACACGAGCTGCTGGTTTATATAACCGCATAACAAATTGCACATTATATGGCAACGCATAGAGTTGATTACTGGCAGAAAAACTAAAATATGTACTACTCGGATCCTACCCGTAGGTACGTACTCCGTATGCAATGGTCTGTTGTTGTCCACTTGTCTCTGCGTTATGGAGGCTGGAGCAGGTGGTGTCCTGCCGCGTCTAGCAGCCGTAGCAGTAGCACCGGTAGCCGACAGGGTGGCAGCAGTGGTGGTAGAACATAGTGACCGGCTGCGGCTGCGGGTTGGATGGCGCCGCGGCGGCCGCCGCCGCCGCCGGCGGCTTCTTGTCGTCCTTCTTGATCACCTCGCCGACGTGCAGGAGGTCCGCGTGCCCCACCTTCTTGCGCAGCGCGCTGGTGAGCTTGATGGAGTCGACGCCCTCGCCCATGACGACGACCTTGTCCCTGCCTTCGCCGTCGAGCGCCATGGAGTCGACGCCGCCCGTGGCCGCCGCCAGCGCCATGGCCTTGGACCGGCACTTGTCGCAGCACATGCACACCCTGATCACGATCTTTTGCTGCGCGGATCGACGACGACGTTAGCGTTTGAGCCAAAGAACAGATCAGATCAATACCTGCTGCAAATGCCAAACAATCGGTGCGGTGCGGCTATGGTATGCGTACCTTCATTTTGCTGAGCTCAAGGTAATCGAGGATTTCTTGTGAGACCTGTACCTACGTTGCTGCACGTAGAAAGAGACCTGAGAGCAGGAGTCTGCTGTGCTGCGACCTGAGAGCAGAGCCCGTGCTGTGGTGTAGTACTATTATATAGTACTCCAGCAGTAGTCCAGCTGTGTAATGTAACGCTGGGTGACTTATCTCGGCATTGTTGAGTTCTTTTCCATCGAATATTTGATATATGTACGAAGTATCAAATATAGAAAAAAAACTAATTATATAGTTTGTGATTAATTTACGAGATAAATCTTTAAGCCTAATTAGTCCATGATTTGATAATATGGTGCTACCGTAACACATGTGCTAATAATGGATTAATTAGGCTTAATAGATTCGTCTCGCGGATTACTGACGGATACTGTAATTTATAATATCCGAATACCCCATACAACACCTCCATGTGACACCGATGTGATACCTAAAACTGCTCGATTTACATAAGTCCCTAATTTGTCTGGGTGCGATGCTGGAGAGGTTAAATCGTACGGTGGGGCAGGGGCATCTTTGACGTGACCTGAGTCCGCGGCGAGGCGAGTACGCATGCACGTGGCTCATAGAGTGAAGACACGCTTCTTCCTCCGATCCGGCGAACGGCGAAACCACATGTTCCTTTCCTTCCTTCCTTCCTCTGGAACGCGAATGATCATCTGCTAATCCTCAAACTCCGCTGTGTGAGTGCTTAGTTTTTCTCTAATGCTAGCTCTCAGAACTCTATATATCTCAAGTCGTAATTCTGTTAGTAGTAATCACGTCTTAGGTCAGTACTCAGTAGCCGGACGATCGACGACCTGCTTGCTAATGCTAAACTCTCCTGACGTATCTACGTTTCTTGTTCAACAGCTGGTGGGATGGGATGGGATGCCTCTCTGGCTTGCGGATACTACCAAGGTCGTCCTGTGCTCCTTTTCCAGATGATTTGTCTGTGGTTGGTGCCCGCTTGGTGGCCTTATTATTATCAGTGCTTTTCAATGATTCATGAGGGCGGTCGTTGGTCCACAGATTGTACTCTCTTTGTTCCTCTCGATCTGAATAATTAATGTTACTACGTGGGAGCTGACCTGAGCTTGACCTGGCTCCAAGTCAAGTCAACCATTGGATTGATTTCATTTAGCGCGTGGGCTGTTAGGAAATACAGTAAGTGACATGTTCATCTTCCTATTAGTTGTCCTAAACTAAAAACACCTGCGTCTGGCTTTGCCGCGCCAATGTCGAGCTAGCCATGTATATATACAGAGGGTTAACTAAAATCCGTTGAATTTTCCACCTTTGGATTCAACATCGCGGCATCTTTCTACCATGGTCAGCGGCACATCTTCGCTAACAAGTTGACCATGAACTCTAGGTTCAAACAAGGTTTCAGGTTCAAATTATTAGGAGTGAGGGGTTTTGTGGGGAACTTTTGGTTCAAATTAAGGCTATAGAGCAATGGTCGAGGGAGGCCACCGACCGAGTCGCAGGGGCACTGGCCTAGTGAATAACATGGTGGTGGAAGCCACCAAGGCCAAATTTGAAAGCAATGGGGGAGCAAAACCAAAGGACCAAAAATGTGTTATGAAAATTTAAGGTGTTAACTAAAACGGTAATGCTTGGTTGACGGCGTCCGGACCGACCCCACGTGTGTTACGCTCAATAAAAAAAGGACGAGGCGGGGTCCCGCACCTTGGGAGTGCATGCGGCTACTCATTCGGGGTGTATGCGGCACATGGGGCTGTGCATGCACGTGGAGGATTGGCTGCCTGCTGTGTCCGCTGTTGGCTGGACTAGCCGGTCAAACCTAGGGCCGGCCCTGAGGGCGGGCAAGCGGGGCAACCGCCCTAACCCCCGCCCCAGGTGTATACACTCAGTACATAGTTGTATCGGTTTATGGCTTGGTTGGCTCGTTAAGGCCTATGACAGCCTAGCAAGGAAGAGCTGGAGATTGGCGTTCCCAATTTGTCGACTCTATGACTGCGACTCCTCGATGCCTACGGTCCACGCGAGCGACGCCGATGGAACCCTCGCGAGTCATGACTCGTCATCTCGGAACCAACTCGGCAAATCCCCGAACGCGATGCAGCAAATGCTTCGTGCAGTGTGAGAAAAGAATTATTTGAGATCTACAATGTCTCAAGAGAGGTTCAACGTTACAAATTGCATTCATCAGTGTGATCAACAATACAGAGCAATTATTTTCTAAAGATTTTAGCAAAATTTATTGGGGTCGGTGGACCTCGTAAAAGAGGCCGAGCTCTGTCTTGATCAGAAGAAATTTTTAGGTAATTTAATATATATGAGTTGTTTTTTATGAATATTTAAGTGTTTAGTAGTAACATTTTGTCGTTCATGGTCTCAAAACAAAACATTTCGTGTTCATGTATTTTTTTTCTCGAATATGCAAAAGAGTTTCATCGTTCATGTATATATAAGGGCCCCGAATCTTGGGTTCGCCCCGGGCCCTGAAAACTCAAGAATGACCCTGGTTGCAAGTGTATGTTTTAAATGTTTCAACTGTTTTAAACGTATATTGCAAGTATTTTATCTAAATGTTGCATATCTTGCACTTACATGTATGTTGCAAGTATATGTTTTAAATGTTTCAGCTGTTTCAAACGTATGTTGCAAGTGTTTTATCTGGATGTTGCAGTGGCCATACACATATATTGCAAGCGTATGTTTGTAAATACTTTAGTTGTTTCGGACATATATTGTAGCAAATGCTTTATGTTGCAAGTGTTGCATGACCAAGCGCGGAAAGTGGGAGCAGGTGGAGGTGGTCCTCTCGTGCGTGTGGGAAGCGAAGCGGGTGCGGCGGCCCCCACATGCATGCACAGGTGCACGCGTACCGTAGTAGCAGACGAGGCCAGACCGGTAGGCGCAGCAGCGCGCGGACAGGTGCGGCAGCAGCATGTCGACGGGCAAGCAGGAACTGCATGTATGCGCTATGGGGCCTGCCCAGGCAAAGTGGGAGGCGGAGGCGCATGTCCCTTCCGTTGGCCGCATGCATCTAGGTAAGTGCGTCTCCTGTGTCATTTCCTGCCGCATGTAGAGGGAGCGCGTCAGGTGCGTGGGCTGGCAGTAGGCGAGGGCATCCGGATGTCCGAGCGCTAGTTATTCTTTTTTATTGCCTTCAAGATTCCTATGGAATTGTTGGAGTTAAATTTGTCTCGATTTTGTTGCCTTTTTCTCAGAGGAAAAATGTGATCGTAATGTAAACTTGGCGGCAATACAAAAAAAGGACCAGAATACATGATGGAATTTGGCCCATTAAGCTAGTGGCTACAAACAAAAATAAAGCCCATCTGACTCTATATTCATCGTCGGCTCCTCGCCAAGAAACCACGTCCACGTCGCCCAAAATAGCCACGACCGTCCGATCTTCCATCGTGTGGCCCGGATTGCTTGCGGCCGCTTCGTTTAGAATCTGCTTTTTTCCAGCTCCTTGTTGCTCTCAGTGGATTCTACCAGCTTCTATTGTTGAAAGCTCTAGTTTGGTTTTGGTGAATTGATAAAACCCTAAGTGCTAACCTAGTTTATCAAAGTGATTATGAGATAGGTAGCACTACTGTGGGGGTATGGCCCCCAAGACATGGACTGCGCCCCCAGGGGTGGCCCGGCCCACAAGGTTAAGGCGTGCACGGCGCTGCTCGGCGTGCACCGCAAGACATTGTATAGTACCAAATATGCTACTTTACTTGTAACCCTACCTCCTCCAGAGTATATAAGGAGAGGTAGGGGTCCCCTAGCGGATAGGCTACATCAAGCTACTTGGTCATCCAGATCAATACAATACACCAAAGACACATGACGTAGGGTATTACGTCGATCAGACGACCCGAACCTGTCTAAATCGTTGTCTCTGCGCCTTGTGTCACCATCCGGTTCCTGATTACACGCACCCCCACCGACAAATCTACCATCGTGGGATACCCCTTGGTGGACTGCCGAGCGTATTCTGTCGACAATTGGCGTGCTAGGTAGGGGTGTGCACTTGATCCATGGCGAGCCAGATGGACCTCAAATCAACAACGCGTTTTCGTCATCAATCTCGTGGAGATCCATGCCGGTCGACGACGATGATTCATCGCTGCTACACCAGCCTCCGCGACAGCAGATCCGATCTTAGAACCACCTCCGAGGTCGCCTTCACCAACAACTCACCGCCCACCGGGTGTTCACCGTCAACGCCGACCAGATAACGCCATATGCCGCCGACCAGATGCTCCGTCCAAAGCTAAGTCACGCTTTAATATTCTCCTAAATATTCTCCAATCTCCGTATATCGCCATGATGTTTCTTCGAACGGTTTTCTCCATGTTTGCTCTCCAAACGATTTTCTGAACCCTCTAACAGTCATGTTGATGCTCGGATGCCTCTAGAAACGGCCCTGTCTCCGGCTCCTCCCTACACGTGCTATGGGCTCCACGCTCTGCGTTATGGGTGGTCGGCAGCGGCTCCTTGGTCACGCTTGTTCCTCCTACACGTGCACGGTCTCCGCACTCGACGTTATGGACTATGGGCTAGCTAGGGCTGGAGACTCAGCTACACACTAACTGTTCGGGCGGTTTATATTAAACATAAATATATTTTCACGCCAACTGATCGCCGAACTGCATAAGCCGTTTCATCATCATTGCTGATTTTTCTCCGGAGTTTATTTATTTGTACATCATGTACTACCCGTTCTAAATGTTTGTATTGCAGGATCATCGTCTAGGTGATCGGACCACCTGGTGCTCGGACTTCTCCACCGATCAACTGGTTGGCTCACTTGGTTCATGGACTCCGTCGCCGACCAGTTGATCGGACTGTTCGTCGATCGTTTCTACTCAATGTTCACTTCGCCGCCGACTAGTCGACCAGACTATTCATCGCTCGTGCTTCATCGCTAGCGACGCCAGTTACTCCTCGGCCCTCGGATTCTTCGTGCTCGAGGACTAAGTGGGCACACTTCACCGCACGGACGTCGTCAGCTACGTCGGTGCTCAGACCTCACCGCCTATGCCGGGCACTCCTCGGTGCTCGGACCTCGCCGCCTACGCCAAGGACTCCTTGGTGCTCGGACATCGCCGCCTACGCCGGGGACTCCTCGGTGCTTGGACCTCGCCGCCTACGCTGGAGACTCCTCGCTCCTCGGTGCTCGGACATCGCCAGCGATGCCGGGGACTTCTCACTCCTTGATGCTCGGTCATCGCCAGCGACGCCGAGGACTCCTTGCTCCTCGGTGCTCGGTCATCGCCAGCGACATCGGGGACACCTCGCTCCTCGGTGCTTGAACATCACCAGCGACGCCGAGGACTCCTCGCTCCTCGATGCTCGGTCATCGCCAACGACGCCGGGGACTCCTTGCTCCTCGGTGCTCGGTCATCACCAGCGACGCCGGGGACTCCTTGCTCCTCGGTGCTCGGTCATTGCCGCCTACGCCGGGGACTCCTCGCTCCTCGGTGCTCGGTCATCGCTGCCGACGCCGGGGACTCCTCGCTCCTCGGTGCTCGGTCATAGCCGCCTACGCTGGGGACTCCTCGCTCCTCGCTCCTCAGTGCTCGGTCATCACCGCCGACGTCGGGGACTCCTCACTCCTCGATGCTCGGTCATCGCCACCTACGCCGGGGACTCCTCGCTCCTCGCTCCTTGGTGCTCGGTCATCCCCGCCTATGCCAGGGACTCCTCGGTGCTCGGTCATCGCTAGTGATGTCGGGGACTTCTCGCTCCTTGGTGCTCGGTCATCGCCGCCTATGCTGGGGACTCCTCGGTGCTCGGTCATCGTCAGCGATGCCGAAGACTCCTCGCTCCTCGGTGCTTGGTCATCGCCGCCTACGCCAGGGACTCCTCGCTCCTTGGTGCTCGGTCATCGCCGGCTATGCCGGGGACTCCTTGCTCCTCGCTCCTCGGTGCTCGGTCATCGCCAGCTACGCCGGGGACTCCTCGCTCCTCGGTGCTCGGTCATCGCTGCCGACGCCAGGGAGTCCTCGCTCCTCTGTGCTCGGTCATCGCCGCCTACGTTGGGGACTCCTCGCTCCTCGCTCATCAGTGCTCGGTCATCGCCGTTGACGTCGGGGACTGCTCGCTCCTCGATGCTTGGTCATCGCCACCTATGCCGGGGACTCCTTGCTCCTCGGTGCTCGGTCATCACCGCCTACGCCGGGGACTCCTCGGTGCTCGGTCATCGCCAGCGACGTCGGGGACTCCTCGCTTCTCAGTGCTCGGTCATCGCCGCCTACGCTGGGGACTCCTCATTCCTCGCTCCTCGGTGCTCGGTCATCACCGCCTATGCCGGGGACTCCTCAGTGCTCGGTCATCGCCAGCGACGTCGGAGACTCCTCGCTCCTCGGTGCTCGGTCATCACCGCCTACGCCAGGGACTCCTCACTCCTCGGTGCTCAGTCATCGCCGCCTAAGCTAGGGACTCCTCGCTCCTCGGTTCTCGATCATCGCCAGCTACGCCGGGAACTCCTTGGTTGGTCGGACATCGCCGGCTATGCCGGGGACTCCTCGGTGCTCGGATCTTGTTACGTCTCATAGGTGTGCTATCAAGCTGCTCCATGCTGTTCGGATCAGGGTGCTGATCTTGGGTAGCACGTCTGGGGTCTTGATACGCACATGTCGGATGATGTTGGCAAGCTTTTAGACTTCTTTTTCTTTGACCCTATTACAAGATTCATTCTTCATCTTCTAGCAGGCTCAGGGACTAAGTGGGCACACTTCACCTTGTGGTGAATGTGCTTGTTCTCATCTCGAGGCTATGCCCGAGGACTGGTTGCCTACTCGGCTGGTTTTCTACTTTCTGACCCTGGCACCACGTGACTACGTCACCTACTGTCAGGCTCAGGGACTAGCTGTGGGGGTATGGCCCCCAAGACATGGGCTGCGGCCCTAGGGGTGGCCCATCCCACAAGGTTAAGGCATGCACGGCGCTGCTCGGTGTTCACCACAAGACATTGTATAGTACCAAATAGGCTACTTTACTTGTAACCCTACCTCCTCCAGAGTATATAAGGAGAGGTAGGGGTCCCCTAGCGAATAGGCTACATCAAGCTACTTGGTCATCCAGATCAATACAATACACCAAAGACACAGGACGTAGGGTATTATGTCAATCAGATGGCCCGAACCTGTCTAAATCGCTATCTCTGCGCCTTGTGTCACCATTCGGTTCCTAATTACGCGCACCCCCACCGACAAATCTACCATCGTGGGATACCCCTCGGTGGACTGCTGAGCATATTCTGTCGACAACTACTCCAAGTGATGAAGCAAATAAAGATCATGACATGATGATGGTGATGGCATGGTGATGATCAAATGCTTGGACTTGGAAAAGAAGAAGGAAAAACAAAAACCACAAGGCAAAGGTGAAATTAATAGAAGCTTTTCGGTTTAGTGATTGAGACACTTAGAGAGTGTGATCACATTTAAGATCGACAGCCATACTATTAAGAGGAGTGAAACTTGTATCAAAATGCGGTTATCAAAGTGCCACTAGATGCTCTAACTCATTGCATATACATTTAAGATCTAGTGGAGTGCTAACACCCTTGAAAATATTTATGAAAATATGCTAACACATGTGCACAAGGTGATACACTTGGTGATTGGCACATTTGATCAAGGGTGGTGAAGTTACGGGTCAAAAGGAGCTATTTCATATTGACCGGACTCTGCCTTAGGCAGTGACCAGACTCTGACCCTGTGTCTGGTTAGTGGCGTGCAGTGAATGCTACCCTCGGTCCCTTGACCGGACGTTGAAGATATAGAAGGACCGAAAGCACAGGAGGTGCGTCCGGTCACCTAGTGACGTATGCTGACGCAAGCAACATAGAGAGGCTGAGTTGACCGAACGCTGGCCTAGGTCCGATCATGAGCCACCAGATGCATACGGTCGTAAAAAAGTCTCTGGAACCTTACTGGAAACGACCAGACTCCAGTGATGGAGCGTCCATTGAACCTAAGAAGGTAGATCTAAATTGGCATCATTTTGTGAACATTTCTCATTTGTGTCATCCATTGAACCTAAGAAGATAGATGAAGCTTTGAAGGATGTTGATTGGGTCAATGCTATGCATGAAGAACTAAACAACTTCAAGAGAAATAAAGTATGAGAGTTAGTTGAGAGGCCTATGGATCATAATGTAATTGGAACCAAGTGGGTCTTTTGGAACAAGCAAGATCAAAATGGGATAGTAATAAAGAACAAAGCAAGATTAGTGGCTCAATGTTACACTCAAGTTGAAGGTCTTGACTTTGGAGAAATATATGCCCCGGTTGCAAGATTGGAAGTAGTTAGGATCTTGTTAGCCTATGCTTGTGCCCACAACATCAAGTTGTACTAAATGGATGTCAAGAGTGCATGGTTACATCAATGAAGAAGTATATGTTAAGCAACCTCCCGGTTTTAAAGATGACAAGAAGCCCAACCATGTGTACAAGTTGAGAAAGGCTTTATATGAATTGAAATAAGCACCAAGAGCATGGTATGAGAGATTAAGGGATTTCCTACTCTCTAAGGAATTCAAGATGGGTAAGGTTGACACTACTCTCTTCACCAAGAAGCTTGGAAATGACTTGTTTGTATTGCAAATCTATGTTGATGATATCATATTTGGGTCAACAAATCAAGATTTTTGTGAGGAGTTTGGCAAAATGATAGAAAGTGAGTTTGAGATGTCCATGATTGGAGAGCTTAGTTACTTTCTTGGTCTTCCAATCAAGCAAATGAAGAATGGCACATTTGTGAGTCAAGGCAAGTACATCAAAGATAAGCTCAAGAAGTTTGGAATGGATGATGTTAAAGCTATTAGTACACCAATGGGGACAAATGGAAGCTTGGATAGTGATACTAATGGCAACATGGTAGATCAAAAGATGTATCGGTCTATGATTGGAAGCCTACTCTATGTGACCGCATCAAGGCTGGATGTGATGTTTAATGTATGCATGTGTGCTAGATTTCAAGCCTTACCAAGAGAGTCATTTGAAGGCAACAAAGAGAATATTAAGGTACTTGAAGTATACACAAAATATTGGATTATGGTATCCCAAAGGAGCAAGATTTGAGTTGATTGGATATTCAGACTCCAATTATGTGAGATGCAAAGTTGAGAGAAAGAGCACATCGGGCACATATCAACTATTGGAAAGATCACTTGTGTCTTGGCCATCAAAGAAGAAAAATAGTGTAGCTCTTTCAACCGCCGAAGCGGAGTACATTTCGACCGATAGTTGTTGTGCTCAATTACTTTGGATGAAGGCTACCTTGAGTGACTTTGGAATCAAATTCAAGCAAGTGCCATTGCTATGTGACAATGAGAGTGCCATAAAGCTCACCAACAACCCGTTTCAACATTCAAGAACAAAGCATATAGATGTCCGCCATCATTTCATAAGAAATCACCAACAAAAAGGCAACACTTGATGAGAAGAGGTTTTACAAGCTAATGAATGAATTGAACATACTTGACTTTTCCAATATGTATTGATGCACCCCCATTATATGACATGCCTCTCCTTCGAGCAAAGCAAGGTAAAGGTGATTGACATGTCATTCATCCATTACTAAGGACTTGTTTAGTGCATCTAGTCATTCATATCATGTCTTAGGCTCATTCATGAAAATCAAATGAATTTGATGCGTGTATGGTACCACTATTGCTTGTATGCTTAAAATGATCTAGTGGTAGCATATGACATGTTTGTGGGCTTGTAAACCTAGCGCTTAATGTAGAAAATGAGCTATAAGTGTTTAACTTAACATGGTGCATGATAACCCTCTTTTGGAGGTGTGATGATCAAACCGAGTTAAATATCTTTTGCAAGTAATCTAGATTGAACTAAATTGAGAAAATGATCCTCACTTCACATGGTTTCACCTCAACCTAACTAAAATTTGAGCTCGCCTTTTGTGCTAATTGTTAACAAAGAGGGAGAGAAATTCACAAAGATAGTAAGATTAGGGGGATAGCAAGATTAGGGGGAGCAAACAAATGAAATGATATTGTAAGGGAATCAATCAAAATTGTACACAAGTAGGGGGAGCAAGCTCATAAATATGTATGTTACATTTGAATGTGCATTTCATATATTTTCTTGCATGGCACAAGTTTTAAATTTCAATATCCATGCTTGTGTGGTGTATGCTAGTTGTAGGTTTGAATGATAAAATGAAAAACTAGCATGCATAGATTAAGTAACTAGATTTATGTTCATTTTATGGAAACTATACCCTTGCTTCTAATGTTGATCTCATGGGGTTTTCTAGTTTTTGTGTATATCTAGTTACTAATGGTGCTAAGGATGGTATATTGGTGCACTCCGATAGGTATCACGCTTCAAAGGTCCATCTTTTATACCGTTGCATCATTTGGTAGATATTGTCTCCTATATTTCCTATCTAAGCATATGTGCAAGCTACAATCCAAACTCCTAGCACATATGTAGGGGGAGCAATTGCTACCATTTGGGATTCATGAAACTTGTCCATATCTTTTTACACATGGTAAATATGCTTGGGAAAGCAACATGGATTCAATTGAATTTTAATTCATATCTTTGTGAAAGGGTTGTCATCAATTACCAAAAAGAGGGAGATTGAAAGCTCTAGTTTGGTTTTAGTAAACTAATGAAACCCTAAGTGCTAACCTAGTTTATCAAAGTGATTATGAGATAGGTAGCACTACTCCAGGTGATGAAGCAAATAAAGATCATGACATGATGATGGTGACGGCATGGTGATGATCAAATGCTTGGACTTGGAAAATAAGAAAGAAAAACAAAAAGCTCAAGGCAAATGTGAAATTAATAGAAGCTTTTTCGGTTCAGTGATTGAGACACTTAGAGAGTGTGATCACATTTAAGATCGATAGCCGTACTATTAAGAGGGGTGAAACTCATATTAAAATGCGGTTATCAAAGTGCCACTAGATGCTCTAACTCATTGCATATGCATTTAGGATCTAGTGGAGTGCTAACACCCTTGAAAACATTTGTGAAAATATACTAACAAATGTGGACAAGGTGATACACTTGGTGGTTGGCACATTTGATCAAGGGTGGTGAAGTTATGGGTCAAAAGGAGCTATTTCGTATTGACTGAACTCTACCTTGGGCAGTGACCAGACTCTGACCCTGCGTCTGGTCAGTGGCGCATAGTGAATGTCGCCCTCGGTCCCTTGAACGAACGCTGAAGATATAGAGGGACCGAACGCGCAGGAGGTGCGTCCGGTCACCTAGTGACATACGTTGACGCAAGCAACAAAGAGAGGCTGAGTTGACCGGACGCTAGCCTAGGTCCGGCCATGAGCCACCGGACGCGTCCGGTCGCGAAAAACTGTCTTTGGAACCTTATTGGAAATGACCGGACTCCAGTGATGGAGCGTCCGATCACTTTGAGCAGCGGGTCCGGTCGTAACTTAACACGTGGTGTGAAGCAGACTAGCCGTTAAGATCGAGCGCTCAGCATTTGAAGTTGATGACACGTTGAAAGCTCTAGTTTGGTTTTGGTAAATTGATGAAACCCTAAGTGCTAACCTCGTTTATCAAGTGATCATGAGATAGGTAGCACATTCTAAGTGGTGAAGCAAATGAAGATCATGACATGATGATGGTGATGCCATGGTGATGATCAAGTGCTTGGACTTGAAAAGAAGAAGGAGAAAAACAAAAGGCTCAAGGCAAAGGTATAAATAGTAGGAGCTATTTTGTTTTGGTGATCAAGACACTTAGAGAGTGTGATCACATTTAGGTTCGATAGCTGTACTATTAAGAGGGGTGAAACTCATATCGGAATGTGGTTATCAAAGTGCCACTAGATGCTCTAACTCATTGCATATACATTTAGGATCTAGTGGAGTGCTAACACCCTGGAGAATGTTTGTGAAAATATGCTAACACATATGCACAAGGTGATACACTTGGTGGTTGGCACATTTGAGCAAGGGTTAGGAACTTCACCGGTGCCCTAGATAGAAAAGATGGAGGTCACTATAAGTGACCGGACGCTGGTCTCTGAAGGACCAGCGCGTCCGGTCAGTAGCAGCAGAAAAAGCGCAGCGTCGGTCATCGATCGGACGCTGGCGCTGAAACGACCGGACACTGGCTGGCTACGTCCGGTCACACTGACATGGTCGCGCATAAAGGAGTCGCCGAGTGACTGAACACTGGGTGTGTCCGGTCAAGCATGACCGGACGCGTCCAGTCGTGAAAAGTCATCTCTGGATGCTTACTGGAAACGACCGAACGCTAGGGTTCAGCGTCCGGTCACTTTGAGCTGCTGTGTTCGGTCGTCACTTGACCATTGAGATCGGGCAATCAACATTTGAAGAGAGGGGACACGTGGCATGCATCGCATGACCAGACGCTGAGGTCTAGCGTCCTGTCGATATGACCGGAGCGTCCGGTCACCCCGTGTTGTGCCCAGTGAAGGGGTACAACGGCTCTATTTCGTGGGGGCTTCTATTTAAGCCGCATGGCTGGCTTAAGCTCACTCTCTTGGCCATTTGTATTGACATAGAATCCTTTTGAGCTTAGCCAAAGCCCTCCCACTCATCTCCATCATTGATTCATCATCTTTGTGAGATTGGGAGAGAATCCAAGTGCATTGCTTGAGTGTTTGCATCTAGAGGCACTTGGTGTTCGTGTTTCACTGTGGGATTCACTTGTTACTCTTGGCGGTTGCCGCCACCTAGACGGCTTGGAGCAGCAAGGATCGTCGAGCGGAGGTTGGTGATTGTCTTTGGCTCCGATCGTGGTGATTGTGAGGGGTTCTTGACCTTTCCCCGGTGGAGAGCCAAAAGGTACTCTAGTGGATTGCTCATGGCTTATGTGATCCTCATCTTGTATTGGTTGTGTGGCACCCTATCGAGGGTTTGGCGTGTGATGCTAATTAGCGCGTGAACCTCCAAGTGAGTGAATCGCCACAACGAGGAGTAGCTTGTCGGCAAGCAAGTGAACCTCGGTAAAAAATCATTGTGTTCATCATTTGATTTCGAGGTGATTGGTCTTCATTGGTATTCATTTTGTGATTGATTGGCTCCTTCTTTGACACGATGGTATAAACAAATTGCTCACTCTCTTTACATTACCATAATTTAGTTGTCAAGCTCTTTGGTGTAGCTAGTTGTGAGAGCTTGTTAGTTTGGTTAGTGTGGCTCTTTAGTTAGCTTTTGAGAGCACACTAACTTAGTGTAGTGTCATAGCTATTGTGTGGATAGAAACTATATAAACTAGAATTATGGTAGGTGGCTTGCATTTTTAATAGGCTAGCGCAACACTTGCTTCGCCTCATAATTGTCTAACCGGTTTGTTAAGTGTTGTTGTAGAAATTTTTTAATAGGCTATTCACCACCCTCTAGCCATTAGGACCTTCCACACATGACAATCATCAGAGGACTAGATGCTGGGGTCCTGTGTCAGGTCAATTCGACCAGTGCATCCGGTCGTCCCAACTTTTCGGGAATAGAGAGCCAACGGCTCTATTCGTGGGGGCTCTCTATTTAAGCCCCATTGTCGGCTCTAACTCACTCTCTTGGCCATTTGCATTGACATAACAACCTTGTGAGCTTAGCCAAAGCCCTCCCACTCATCTCCATTATTGATTCATTATCTTTGTGAGATTGGGAGAGAATCTAAGTGCATTGCTTGAGTGATAGCATCTAGAGGCACTTGGTGTTCGTGTTTCGCTATGGGATTCACTTGTTACTCTTGGTGGTTGCTGCCACCTAGATGGCTTGGAGCAGCGAGGATCGTCGAGCTGAAGTTGGTGATTGTCTTCGGCTCTGATTGCGGTGATTGTGAGGGTTCTTGTGCCTTCTCCGGCGGAGCGCCGAAAGGTAACTTTAGTGGATTGCTCGTGTCATTGAGTTACCTCACTTGTGGGTAGGTTCTTGTGGTGTACAATTGTTTGGACGAGGTTCGTGCAACACCTCTTAGCCACCAAACAACCAAGTGTTGGTCAACACAACAGGGACTAGTGTGCCGGCAAGCACGTGAACCTCGGGAGAAAAATTGGTTATCTCTTGCCCTTTGGTATTCATCTTGTGATTGGTTCACTCCTTTACATGGCGGTATAATCATCCTACTCACTTATTTACATTCTTGCAAACTAGATATAACAAGCTCTTTAGTGTAGCTAGAATTGAGAGCTTGCTGTGTAGTTTAAGTTCATCTAGTGGAGCTCTTTAGTGTAGCATGTGTGAGAGCTCTTAGTGAGTAGTGACTTAGCAAATTGTGTGTTTAGTGATCATAGTAACTAGAATTATTGGATAGGTGGCTTGCAACCCTTGTAGAGCTAGAGCAAGTTTGCATTTCGCTATTTGTCAAACTAATCAAATTGCTCTAGTTGGTTTATAGATTTTTCAATAGGTTATTCACCCCCCTCTAGCCATATTAGGACCTTTCAGCTGCTTCTCGTCTGAATCCGGTAGGGCAAATATATACTCTGGCTTCTGCTTCTCCTTTAGGAAACTTCTCTCCCCTTGTCTCTCTCTCTCGATCTCTCCTCTTCGCTTGCTCGCTCCCTCCCCTCCCGACGCGATCGAGCGGCGGCGTGAGGCTAGCTTGGCGGTGGCCGACTGAAAGTGCATTTGCCCCCTATGTGGGTTTTGGATGGTCATCGTGCTGATGGGAAGACTGTTTTGATGAAGCCCTACTACTATGTGCTAAACAACACCCTCCATCAGATCTTATACCACAAGATAAGTGACTCTATCAATATCCATGAGGATTCATAGGTTGTACTTGATTGCTTTGGCGACGAGTTCACCAAGTTCTCCATCAGCCGTTATATTTGGGATAAGATCTTCATCGCTAGTGAGGATGTGGTGAAGCACTACCCTTATGGTCCATTCATCATGCATATTATTGAGTATGTGTCCGGCATTCACTTCCCTTCTGATGTCCCTCACAAAGTCCTCAAGCTGTCCAATAAGACGTCACTTCAGGCAAAGTAGGAATTAGCGGACCTCACTAAGGGCAAAGGCAAAGGTGTCTCGGGCTCCTCCTCATGAGCTTCTCCACCACGTGCTTTGTGCTCTCACCGTGCTCATAGTGAGGAGCCTCAGTCCTCCTCATCCTCCGGTGGTAAGCCCCCTAGCAAGTTCTAGTTCTTCATGAAATATATGTTTGGAGTTTGTTGTGCTAGTGCTGAGCGTGAACAAGAGATGCTAGTGAGGATGCATCGTATTGAGCAGAAGCTTGACATTCCCTCTGCTCTGCCTTGGGCCTTGGAGCCACTTCGTGATCCTTTCGAGCTTTATGATGAGGCTTGCAAGGAATACTATGGAGAGTCATCCAATCAGCCCCGCCCCATGGTAAGTCACAAATGGATGTCGATGAAGAGGAGTACCGAGAGGAAGATGATGATGATGACGATGACAATGATGATGATGGTGGTGGTGACCAAGACGATGATGAGGACTACGATGAGGAGTAGTCATTTCTTTCACGCGGCCTACCCCTTTTGACACTTGTTGACAAAGGGGAAGTGTTAGGCTTTGATCTTATTGTAATAAGTTAGTTGGTCGCTTAGAGCTTGTGAGACTTCAAAACTTTTAGCTTATATGAACTATGTCGTGTGGTGGTACTATGTGATGGACAACTATATTTGTGTGATAGATGATTATAGGACAAGCAATGTTTATCTACATATCTGTTTGTCTTTACATGTGAATGGTGGATGTTATTTTGGATGGCCATGTGTTGTTTCAAGTTGTTACTTTGAGATCTTGGCCATCATATTTTCTTTTACTTATTGTATAACATGTCATATTGCATCTCCCTTTTTCATGGATATTCACTTGTTCACATACACTCGTTGTACCCCATGGATTGTAAAATTTAGGGGGAGTTTCTATCTTAATATATGCAAGTGATGTGTTGATGATCATCATTAAAATTCAAATTCAATGTATATATTAGGGGGGAGCTCTCTATAAATTTTGGGGTTCAAAAGCTTTAAATTCTTACATTTTTATAAAAGACTAAGTTGGTTATCATCAATTACCAAAAAGGGGGAGATTGAAAGTGCATTTGCCCTCTATGTGGATTTTGGTGTATTGATGACATCCAAATTAGGGAATAATGAGATCTTAATGAGATATATTGCAGCTTTAGTCCCTTGAAAGTTTCAAAGAGTTGATTTAAGATGAAATGGTATCCCTCAATTCTTTAAGTGCAAAAGGCGAACAAACCCAAAGCGCGCTTCAAGTATTTTTAATTTTGTTTTGGGTTTAGGTATTGTCGGGTACCTCAGAATGGGGTACCCCAAGCAAACATCGAAAGGGTCGCTAAAGTCCCATCTAAAAAATAAAATAAAAACTAGAAGGTAAGTCGTGGGTCCCTCATTCACCACGACCGAGCCCACTGGGTCCTCCACCTCCTCGCCTCGAGCCTCGAACAGGAGGTCTCAGCATCCTCACGCAAACTCCGCTTCGTGCGAGGCTCCCCAGGAAGGCCTCGGCAGGAAACACCGTCTTCGCCTCGCCCGAGGCTCTCCACAGAAGGCCTCGGCAGGAGGTGCATTCTCCGTATCACGCGAGGCCTCTTGCGCGAGGCCTCGGTAAGGAGCCTGATCTCCGTCTCGCGCGAGGCCTCATTCTCTGTGTCGCTCGAGGCCGGCTCATCCGCAGCCCGTCGCCCCCCACCTCGGTCAACCTCCCGACAGCACGTCACGTCTCATTAATACTTCAACCACTCCTGCAATCTTAGCCGGACAGTGGCTCAACGCCACAGAATGGCCGACGCGACCCGAGGTCGCATCCGCGCCATACCGGCTGGGACAGGGAACGACGGGGATTACCGGCCACTGTGTCCTAACACTGTGTCCACGATCCGCGCCATACCAGCTGGGACAGGGAACGATGGGGATTACCGGCCACTGTGTCCTAACGCTGTACCCACGATCAACCGCCCGCTCAAGGCCTCGGCACTGTACACCAGGGCCTCGGCGATCTTGGGGTTCGTGCCTGCCGAGACCTCCCCACTATAGTGCAAGCCTCAGCACCAACTAAGTCCCGGTCTCGTGCACAGTCCGTCCACAGTGGCTTGAACGTTCGCCGCCGCGTCCACTCCGAGGCATTCCCGGGGCTCCCACGACGCACAGGATCTGATAGGACAACCACGCCGCCCCAGTACTCCAAGGACGGACCACTCCTACGACCACGCCGCCACAGGAACAGGCCACAGGGCTCGGACGTGCCACCCCTATTGGCACGACGCCGCATAGTAATGCATGTACGGTCCGTGTCCTCCCTTCAACTATAAAAGGAGAGGACTTGGGCCACTTAGAGAAAGGGGGGCGGGGTAACACACGCGCACATATTCCAGCCGCTTGAGAGCAACGTCTCAGACGGCCCACACGACACCCTGCTAAGACCTGGGACTAGCTCCTTCTCTCCCTTAGCTTGTAACCCCCTACTACGAGCACTTCGGTGCGAGGAATACAAGTTCGATCTCTCAGACTGGACGTAGGGCACCGATTGCCCGAACCAGTATAAATCTTGTGTCTCTTTGCATCACCATCCGGAATCGGGAGCACGCAGAACAAATTCACTAGTCGGTTGAGGACCCCCCGGTCCAAAACACCGACAGTTGGCGCGCCAGGTAGGGGTCTCTGCGTGTTAGTTTCGTCATCCCAGCAGGTTCCGGATGGCAGACCCCGTACGACCATTGCGTCTCGGCACCATAGTTTGGTTCGGGAGCCTAGAGTTCATGTCTCTAGGGCATGAGTACGACATGGTACTCCTCACACCTCGAGCCCCACCGTCCGACGATGAAGTTACGCACCGGCAGCCCATGCGCAGGCGGCACCCGGGCGGCCGCTCTCGCCGTGCTCACCAGGCACGACGCGAGCAAGGCCACCCCGGCGTTACGTGAACCCGGGGCGGCGCGCCACTCCCCACCGATATCCTATGACCAGCTGTTGGCACAGAGTCCCTGGCTGGGGACCTGTCTAGCCTGAGCTTGGACAAAGGAAAATCACCGGTGACGCGCGGCGATGCCCAGTCATCAAGCCCCGCTCCACCACTCCCTGAAGAACCGACCCCGGCGGAGCAGAATCTGGCGACGGCACCATCCCCATACCCCTTTGGGTTGAGAAATGCCGCCGCCTCTTACGCCTACGCTTATGCTGCCGCTCACGAGGATCCCTCAGAACGTCGCCAGCGCTTCGCTCTTGACCTGAGCACCCACGCCGACCCCTCGGATGAGGACAAGGCATGGCTCAGAGTGGATTTCTCTGGACTCCACGACCCTGGGGCTTTGCGCCAGTTCTTGGCCGCAAGCGACTACTGCCTCGGCTACTCCAACTCCGACGACGAAGGCACTTACGACCCACTCGCGAGTGTTTTCACGTCGGGCTTGGGATGCCGAGGGCCGGCGAAGAGGATGAGGGGGCAGGTAGCCGTTCCCCGCTTTGTCTAGGGGCGGGCGCCGCCACGCCCCCACGCATTGCCCTGCCGGCCGCACGAAATGAGAACGTTGCTCTTGCATGACCTCAGCGCCTAGACCTAGAGCAGCTCCGTGAGCTCCAGGCCAAGGTCGAACAAGACCAACTCCTTCTACAGCAGCTTCGAGACTCTCTCGAACAAGAACAGCGAGGCCACGACGAAGGCGGGGGAGCCCGACGGAGGGCCCGCGATGTGCATCACCGCATCCACGACGACGAAGGGAGTGAGCAACCCCCAGTCTTCAATCGCGCTAGCCAGAACGTTACGGCTGCGGCAATGCTGGTCCACGCAATGCCCGAGCCTTCTACCACGGAGGGGCGGCGGGTCCGCGGTGAGCTTCGCGATCTCCTAGAGACCGCTGCGGTTCAGTAGGCCGAGAGTTCCGCCTCCCGACGGCACGGGGGCGCCTCGAACCTACCCACGGCGCCGCCTCGGCAGGAGAGGGAAGCCCCGGCTCGTCCCGAGCCCGACCGAGCACCAATAGCCCACAGGGTCCCCATGCTTCTGGACCGCCTCGGCAATCGACGCGAGGTGCAGGGAGACCATGAGGTGGTTAGCAGGCGACGACGCCACGACAACGAGGGGCCCGCTTGGGGCTACCACCCACACCGAGGCGGTCGCTACGACAGCGAGGAGGACCACAGTCCTTCCCCTGAACCGCTAGGCCCTCGGGTCTTCAGTAGGGCCATCCGCGCTGCTCTTTTCCCCACCCGGTTCCGGCAGCCGGCCAATCTTGTGAGGTACAGCAGCGAGACCAACCCGGAGCTCTGGCTTGCCGATTACCGCCTGGCCTGCTAGCTGGGTGGCACGGACGATGACCTACTCATCATCCGCAATCTCCCCTTGCTCCTGTCGGACTCGGCGCGAGCTTGGCTCGAGCACCTTCCTCCCTCGCAAATCCACGACTGGCGCGACTTGGTTAGGATCTTCGTCGGGAACTTCCAGGGCACATACGTGTGCCCTAGGAACTCTTGGGATCTTAAGAACTATCGCCAGAAGCCGGACAAGTCTCTCCGAGACTTCATCTGGCGCTTCTCCAAACAATGCACCGAGTTGCCCAACGTCGGTGATTCGGAGATCGTCCAAGCTTTCCTCTCCGGCACCACTTATCGGGACTTGGTTCGAGAGTTAGGTCGGAATGTGCCGCGCTCTGCTGCCGCACTTCTCGACATCGCCACCAGCTTCGCCTCGGGTGAAGAGGCTATCGGAGCCATCTTCCCCGACACCGACACCAAGGGTAAGCGGAGGGACGAGGCCCCCGAGGCCTCAGCCTCCCACCTCCCTAAGAGAAAGAAAAAGGGGCGCCTGGGGAAGCAGGAGGTCCTGGAGGCTGATCTGGTCGCAGCCGCAGAACGCAAGAACCCCCGAGGCTTCAAAGGCCCCAGGCCCTTCGACGACATGCTCAAGAAACCCTGCCCTTACCACCAGGGCCCGGTCAAGCATGCTCTCGAGGATTGCACCATGCTGCGGCGTTACTATGCCAAGCTCGGGCTCCCCGACGATGACGCCAAGCAGAAGGGCGCCGGCGGCCGGGACAAAGACAAGGACGATGGGTTCCCCGAGGTACGCAACGCCTTCATGATCTTCGGTGGGCCCTCAGCCTGCCTTACGGCACGGCAGCGCAAGAGGGAACGCCGAGAAGTCTTCTCGGTCAAGGTGGCCACCCCCCAGTACCTCGACTGGTCTCGAGAGGCAATCACCTTCGATCGAGATGACCACCCTGACCATATTCCGAATCCCGGGAAGTACCCACTGGTCGTCGACCTGATCATTGGCAACACCCGACTCTCCAAAGTGTTGATGGACAGAGGCAGTGGCCTCAACATCCTCTACGCCAATACCCTGGAGCTCTTGGAGATCGATCGGTCGAGGCTCTGAGGCGACGTCGCACCCTTCCATGGCATCGTGCCAGGGAAGCGCACGCGACCCCTCGGGCGCATCGACCTTCCTGTCTGCTTCGGTACCCCCTCCAACTACCGCAAGGAAGTCCTCACCTTCGAGGTAGTCGAGTTTGGGGGAGCCTACCACGCCATTCTGGGGCAGCCGTGCTACGCCAAGTTCATGGCAGTGCCCAACTATACCTACCTCAAGCTTAAGATGCCAGGCCCTAGCAGTGTCATCACGATTGAGTCCACGTATGAACATGCATACGACTGCGACGTTGAATGCATCGAGTACGCCGAGGCTCTTGCAGAGGCCGAGACCCTCATCACCCACCTCGACCAACTCAGTAGCAAGGTGCCTAACTCCAAGCGATGCGCAGGGGCGTTCGAGCCCGCTGAAACCATCAAACTCATCCCGGTCGACCCCGCCTGCCCCGACGACCGAGCGCTGAGGGTCAGCGCCACCCTCGACATCAAATAGGAAGCTGTGCTCGTCGACTTTCTCCGTGCGAACGCCGACATATTCGCATGGAGTCCCTCGGACATGCCGGGCATACCAAGGGAGGTCACCGAGCACGCCCTAGACATCTGGGCTGGATCTAGACCGGTGAGGCAATGCCTGCACCGCTTCGACGAGGAAAAGCGTAGGGCTATCGGTGAGGAGATACAGAAACTCTTGGCGGCCGGGTTCATCAAAGAAGTGTCCCACCCAGAGTGGTTGGCTAACCCCATGTTAGTCAAGAAGAAAAATGGGAAATGGAGGATGTGCGTAGACTACACCGGTTTGAACAAAGCCTGTCCAAAGGTCCCTTTCCCATTACCTCGAATCGATCAAATCGTTGATTCCACCGTAGGGTGCGAGACCTTGTCTTTCCTCGATGCATATTCTGGTTACCATCAGATCAAGATCCGACCAGCTCGCGACGTCTTTCATCACACCCTTTGGCATGTACTGCTACGTGACGATGCCCTTCGGCCTCAGAAACGCAGGTGCCACATACCAACGATGCATGACCCAGGTCTTTGGCGACAACATTGGGCAGACCGTCGAGGCCTACGTAGACGACATCGTGGTCAAGACCAGAAAAGCCGAGGATCTCGTTGATGACTTAAGAATAACCTTCAAATGCCTTAGAGAGAAGGGCATCAAGCTCAATCCTGAGAAGTGTGTGTTCGGGGTCCCCCGAGGCATGCTCTTGGGATTCATAGTCTTGGAACGCGGTATTGAAGCCAACCCAGAGAAGGTCTCGGCCATAACCAGCATGGGACCAATCAGAGACCTCAAGGGAGTGCAGAGGGTCATGGGATGCCTTGCGGCCCTGAGCCGCTTCATCTCACGCCTCGGCGAAAAAGGGTTGCCTCTGTACCGACTCTTGAGAAAGTCCGAGCGTTTTTCTTGGACCCCCGAGGCCGAGGAAGCCCTCGACAGACTCAAGAGGCTGCTCACCAATCCTCCCGTCCTGATACCCCCGGCCATGGACGAGGCCCTCTTACTCTACGTTGCCGCAACGACCCAAGTGGTCAGCGCCACCGTAGTGGTAGAGAGGCAGGAAGAAGGGCATACTCTGCCCACCCAACGACCTATTTATTTCATCAGCGAGGTGCTCTCCGAGACCAAAGCACGCTACCCCCACATCCAAAAGCTGGTCTACGCCATGGTCCTGGCCCGGCGCAAACTACGCCACTACTTCGAGTCGCACCCAGTGACTGTGGTATCATCCTTCCCCCTGGGCAAGATAGTTCATAACCGGGAGGCCTCGGGCAGGATAGCCAAGTGGGCTGTCGAGCTTATGGGGGAAACCTTGACCTTTGCGCCTCGAAAAGTGATCAAGTCTCAGGTCTTGGCCGATTTCGTGGCTGAATGGACAGATACCCAACTGCCACCCGCTCAAATTTAGACGGAGTGCTGGACCCTGTACTTCGACGGATCCCTGATGAAGATCGGGGCAGGCGCGGGCCTGCTTTTCATTTCGCCCCTCGGAGTACACATGCGCTACATGGTGCGGCTCCACTTCACCGCCTCTAACAATGTGGCCGAATACAAGGCCCTCATCAGCGGCTTACAAGTCGCCATCGAACTTGGGGCACGGCGCCTCGACGTCCGAGGCGACTCGCGGCTCATCATAGATCAAGTGATGAAGGAGTCAAACTACCTCGACCCCAAAATGGAGGCTTACTGCAAGCTAGTATGACGCCTAGAAGACAGGTTCGACGGTCTCGAACTAAATCACGTCGCGCGAAAGTACAACGAGGCCGCTGACGAGCTGGCAAAGATGGCCTCGGCACGGGCCCCGGTCCCTCCGAACATCTTCGCCAGAGACCTCCACAAACCATCCATTGGCTACACCTCGGCAACAGAGGAGGGTCCACCTGTGGAACCCACGGCAAAGCTCGACGCTCCCTCTGCTGCCGAGACCCCCTCGACCGAGCCCGAGGTCATGGAAGTCAACGCCGAGCCTCCGCAGACTGATCAAAACGCGGATTGGCGAGTCCCATTCCTCGATTGGCTTGATCGAGGGGAGCTTCCTGACGACAGAACCAAGGCACGACGGCTTGCGCGCCGAGCCAAGACCTATGCCCTCTACAATGATGAATTATACAGGCGAAGTCCCTTAGGTGTCCTCCAACGGTGTATCAGTACCGAGGCGGGCCAAGCCCTACTTTGGGATTTACACGCAGGCGCTTGCGGGCACCATGCGGTGCCTCGGACGCTCGTAGGGAACGCTTTCCGCCAAGGATTCTACTAGCCAACGGCGGTCGCCGACGCTACGAAGCTAGTATGCTCCTGCGAGGGATGCCAGTACTATGCCTGGCAGACACATCTCCCAGCCCTGGCCCTGCAAACCATCCCCATCACATGGCCGTTCGCCGTGTGGGGGCTCGACATGGTCGGGCCTCTACAAAAGGCCCCCAGGGGCTACACCCATCTACTGGTATCAATCGACAAGTTCTCCAAATGGATCGAGGCTCGTCCAATCAATCGAATCAAATCCGAGCAGGCGGTGCTGTTCTTCACTGACATTATCCACAGGTTTGGGGTCCCCAACACTATCATCACCGACAACGGGACGCAGTTCACCGGCAAAAAGTTCCTGACGTTTTGCGACGACCACCACATTCGAGTGGCCTGGTCGGCCGTAGGACACCCAAGGACCAACGACCAAGTGGAGCGTGCCAACGGCATGATCCTACAAGGCCTCAAGCCAAGGATTCACAATCGGTTGAAAAAGTTTGGCAAGAAATGGCTCGCCGAACTCCCGTCGGTCATCTGGAGCCCGAGGAACACTCCAAGCCGAGCCACAGGATTCACGCCTTTCTTCCTAGTCTATGGGGCCGAGGCCATCCTCCCCACTGACCTGGAATATGGTTCCCCGAGGCTACAAGCCTATAACGAACAAAGTAACCGCACCACCCGAGAGGACGCCCTTGATCAGCTGGAGGAAGCCCGAGACGTCGCGCTACTACACTCGGCCAAATACCAGCAGAGCCTGCGGCGCTATCAGGCTGGACATGTCCGAGGCCGAGACTTGAAGGTAGGCGACCTAGTGTTGAGGCTAGCACAGAGCAACAAGGGTCGCCACAAGCTGACCCCGCCATGGGAAGGACCGTACATCATCGCCCAAGTACTAAAGCCCGGGACCTACAAGCTGGCCAACGAGAAGGGCGAAATCTTCACCAACGCTTGGAACATAGAACAGCTACGTCACTTTTATCCCTAAATTTCCAAGCATTGTATATGTCATTTCCTGAAATACAATTAAAAAGCGTTCTTTAGTTGGTCTTATTTTTCGAGAAACCCCCCGAGCCCATCGTAGGTCTCGGCAATACAATCAACACGACAAGGGAGACTCGGCTCTACCTTGGCAGAACCAAGCCTCCCTCGAGGGTTAGATGGGGGACTCCCCCTAGGTCCCACGCACCATTCTTTAGTTGTTTTTCGCAAAAATTCCTACGCCAAGACTCTAGCAGGCTCTAACGAATCATTTGTAAAGACTCCTCGGACCAAGGTCTGTTTCCTAAGCAAGAGGCCAGTAGAGTCGCGAGACGGCCTACTCCCCCGGGCTACGGCACTCCCTCACTACCTCTCGCTCAAGGGACGGCTTAGGCCCCAAAGGGGTATTTTGCAAACGAAATCTGACCAGAAGCAACAGAGGACAAAGGCTCGGAAGCATGAGAAAAACAACTAAGAAACACAAATACTTCATAAACAAGGTCCTCGACGGCCACAAACATTATGATACAAAAATAACCCCTGTTCTATCTTTACATAGCCCCCGGGGCCCAGATTAAGGCTCGGGGCCTTCAGCACCGGCAGATGGTAGGGGAGGAACCACCTCCTCTTCGAAGAGCGTCGCCAGCACTGCGCCAGGGCCCTCCGCCACCTCCATCAGCTTCGCGACCGCCGCGTTGGCCTCCTCGTCATCATCAGGCAGAACATAGCCATCACTGATGGCCGGGAGGTCGACGCCAAGGTAGTGAGAGGAGATGACGGCCATCGCCCGCTTGACACCCGTGTGCATCGCCCCTCGGAGTCGCTCGCGCACCTGGCTGCTCAGCGCAATCAAGCGACTCCCAAGGGAGCTGCCTGACTGAACCCCCTCGACCTCCAAGGCCTCACAGGTGAAAAGGGTGGCACGTTTCAGTGCCTCGTGCTCCTCGATCTCGGTGTCGAGCACTGTCTGCACCGCGTTGGAAGCCTCGGCGGCCCGAGCGAACTCCGCCTCTGACTCTGCACCGTGGAAAATGGAACGAGGTTGAGCCAGAGAAAAAACAACCCAAGTTAGGGACGGAAGCCCACGGAACTCACCCTTGGCCTTCTGCTCCCAGCGTCGGGTCTCGGCCGCCGCCCTGGAAGCTTCACTCCCCAGCTCTGCGTCATACAAAGAAGTTAAGGAGCGAACATAAGGAGAAGGAAACGAAACAAGGGGACTGGAACTCACCCTCGACCGTCCCCCTCAAAACCACAGCCTCGATTTGCGAGGCCTCAACCGAAGCAAGGGCCTCGTTCAAAGCGCCTTTGGTCAGCCGGTGCGCACTCTCCTCTACCCCTAGCTGCCCAGCGAGGGCCTTGCCTGAGGCCGTCGCTTCTTCAGCCCGGGATCTGAAGGCATCCCGATCGCTGATGGCACGGGTAAGCTCCTCCTCTAGCTCCTTGATCTGCGCCGCCAAGGGGGTGAGCTGCGTCTGGGCTGTGGCCGCCTCGACCTTCACGTCGGCATAGCGAAGGCGGAGGTCCTCCACCTCCACGCTTCATGTCGACAGAAGCTCGTTAGCATCGGTAAGAAGGCCCCTCTACCGCTGAAGCTGGTCCCAAATTCCCCTCTCCCGCCGGAGGAAGACCGACTTCCCGAGGGACCGGGTCTCGAGCTCCTGAGGAGGCAGAGCAGAGGTCGTCGATTGCGACAAAACCGAGAAAAGAACAACGTCACGCGAGAAAGGAAAACACGAACCTGGGCGACTCCAGGCAGTTCGTCGGCCACCACGGACAGCGTCGTCTGTAGCGACCGCTCCGCCAGCTCGCGGTACTGCTCGAAGGTACTCCAGCGCCCGCCCTCGGCCGTGTCCTCGAGGGCGAACAGAGGCTCCCCCTCAGGGTCGTCCTGGCTCCGCCACAGTACCCGCAGGTGATCCCACCCGCGGGGCTCGGGTCGCACCCGCACGAGGGCCGAGCTTCCCTTGTCCAAGAGCGGCGCCGGCTGCTCCATGGCATCGGTCTCCTCGGCGTCGACCACCTCCCGCACCCGAGAAGTATCGTCGGAGGAGATCGGATAGACCTCCGTCTCCCAGGCGCTCTCCCGCAACAACGGCGGGCCCTGAGCCAAGGGCACGGTCGAGGCCTCCGCTGCCTGCATCTCCGCCTCCTGCACAGACGGCCTCGCCACCATCACGACAGCCGTGGTGACCTCGGGGGCTCCGGCCTCTGCAATCACGGCCTCGGCGGTCTCGGGGGCTCCGGCCTCCGCCATTGTGGCCTCGGTAGACGCAGAAACGCCGACCGCGGACACTGCGGTCTCGGCGGTCGTGGGCGCCAGGGCCTCCATCGCCTCAGCCTCGGAGGCCCCGGGAGCCTCGGCAACAAAGGGCACAATGGCCCCATCCGACCGTGTAGGGGCCACCTCGGCAACCCCTCCTTGGGCGGCCGGTTCCTTTGGGTCGACCCTCGCCGACGCCGCGCCACGTTGGATGGCGGCTTGTGCCTCCGCCACCCAGTGGGTGGAGGAGCCGGGGCTCGCCTTAAGCGCCTTGAGGGGCGCCAAGGGGAGGTCATCCGCAGGCCGCTTCCGACTAAAGAAAATTAACCTACAGGGTCAGCGCGAGACCAAAAAAGTGAACGGAAGACACTACGACCCTGCCAAAAATACACTTACTTAGAATGGGGCGGCCCCCGCTTCACCACAGCAAACCTCATCCGCAACGGCGGAGGCGGCGGCAGTGGCGTCGCATCCATATCCATTGGCGCCGGTCGATCCTCAGCGGACCCCGGTGCCCCTTCGGTCCTCTGCGGGGGCGGTGGCGTTGCCTCCACCGCCACCTGCTCCGCCACGGCCACCGAGCCTACCGGGCTGATGGCGCGTTTGCCTAACGCCCGCGCCTCGGGCGTATCGGCCTCGGCCCCGGAGCGGGCAACCGCCGGCCCTGGGTCCGCTTCTCCTCCCCTTCCCGGGGGTGCCGGGCTGCTTGCCGACGCCCCGGGCGCCACCTCCATGACATCAAAAAGGTGGTCTAGGGGACCTCGCCCTCCCTCGCCCTTGTCGTTCCCGTCCGAAGCCTCCGTCGACAACGACGTCGACGGGGATTCCTCCAACGGGAGACCATCCTTCCATTGCTGACGGCGGCGCTTATCCAATGCCTCGCGCGTAAGGATGTGCTTCGTGCGCTTCGCCGCCTTAGCGTCCTTTTGCTTCTTCTGCGCGTCGACGTAAGCGCGGTTGGTCGCCCGCCGCCCCACGTCCTCGGGAACGGGCGGCGGAGAGGAACGCATGTCCCTCATCCCCTGAAGGAACGACAAATGCGCATAAGGAAACAAGGGATAAGGGAAGATTGAGGAGGCTCAGAGGCTACAATGGCACTCGACTTACCAGCGAAAGGAACCCCCGCGATGGTCGCATCGCGAAGGGGGTCAGGTTGCCGCCCCTCAACTTCGCATCTACCGTCTCCCCCACTCGACGGAGAATTTCCTCGTCGGAGAGGGTGGAGGAAGACATCCGGGTGCCTTCCACGGGCCCACCCGGCCTCATCTCGAACAGCCACCGCCGTCGAGCCATCAGCGGCAGCACCCTCCGGCGGTGGAAGGCGGCCACGACCACAGCGACGGTGAGGCCATGGCCCCGCAGCCTCGCCAGCCCCTCCAGGAGTGGCTCCAGCTTGGGCTGGTCGACCTTCGGGACACCCCACTTCCATTTCTCTGGGCAACTCTCCACAATCCGCCCAGTATAGGGAGGGAGTCCTCCATCGTCGTTGCGGAGGTAAAACCAACTCGTGTACCACCGGCGGTTGGAGGACGCGAGTTGGGCTAGGATGTAGAGGTGCAGGCAGTCCTGACGCACTTGGAGGGTGCAGCCTCCGGCCCTCGATGCCTTCCTCTTACCCGACGTGCCCGTCGGCTTGGTAGTGTGCCCCGCCTGGAATAGGTGGAGCCACAACTCCCAATGGGGAGCGATCCCCAAATACCCCTCGCAGACGGCAACGAAGATAGCCGCCTGAGCGATGGAGTTGGGATTAAAATTGTGGAGCTCCACGCCGTAGTAGTGCGGGAGCGCCTGCATGAACCGGTCCGCCGGGACACCGAGGCCACGCTCGTGGAAGGAAACGAAGCTCACAACGTAGCCGTCGCGGGGCCTCGGCTCCAGCTCGCCGTACGGAGCAATCCACTCTGGCCTACTAGGGTCTGTCACCGGGCGGAGGAGTCCACCGTCGACAAGCGACTGGAGCATCTCCTCGGTGACGTCCGACGGATCCCAAGGGTCTGCCTCGACAACGACGATGTTGCCGGCCATGGGTGCGACGGAGGAATCGGGTGTGGTGGTGAGTTTTTTTCTCTCTCCCTCCTATGCTCTCGCTTTTTTCTCGCTTTCTCCCTAGGCTCGCTCTCCTCTCCTCTTCTTCCCGGCACTCGCTGCTCTGGCGACGACTCGACGGAGGTGGTGCTAATACGAGCAAGGTAAGACGAGGAGGGACGAGATTCCTCGGGTATTTATGTAGGGAGGAGGCGAAACGAACGGGCGATGAAATCAGGGAGGTTTTCCCCCGTCCGGCGTGGTTAACCATGAGCCGATTTCGATGGCCCACGTGCCCACGTCTCCCGCATTAAATGCGAGGACAGTTACGTCCCGTCCATCATGTCATGCTCGGCCACTACGGCAGCAGGCGTTGTTTCGCCTCCCCATGAAACCGCCTCAAAAGGCGCGCCACCTATTGCCGAGCCAATAGGGAAGATATTCCCCGCGGCATGTTCCTTTCATAGGAAGGAACCGGGCTCTGAGCCTATTACGATCCAAGGGTTCGAAGACTGGACCCCAAAGGGTTTCGACAGCCGCCCTAGGATAACAGAGTCAGGGGCGACTGCGGGCGAGCCTATACGGGGCCGAGGCCCAAGCGAGCGAAACGCTTGGAATGCCCAAAGTCGTGTCCGAGACCGGCAGGAAAGTATCCGAATGGGATCCCACCGTAGGGAGGCACCGAGCCACCGAGGCCCAACGAACGACCTCGGCACCCACTAGAGAAATCCTCTGGTACTCTTGGAGTGTGTCTCTAGACCGCTAGCCGTCCCCTAATGAACGGGGTTCGGGCCTCCACTCGGACTACCCGATAACAGCTCACCGGAAGTGCCACCGCTCATGCCCATCGAGGGTAGCGAGGCACATTCCACCCCTCCTTCCGAGCGAAAAGGAAGCGCGAGGGTCGCATAAAAAGTCAGGGGAACCCCCGACGGCCTTCTCGCCCTATGCAGAGGCTAGGGGGCTCCTCCTGCAAATATGCCGAGACCCCACGACCCAGGCTCGCGTCCAAAGGGGCCTCGGCAAACAAACCCTCACGCGCGAGGGGCGTATAAAAAGTCAGGAGAACTCCCGACGGCCCTCTCACGCAGAGGCTAGGGGCTCTTCCTGCAACCTTGCCGAGACCAGAATGGGCTCGACAAACTAACCCTCTGTCCGAATGAAAAGGACATGTGAAGATCAGATGAAAGGGCCAGAACACCCAAGACGAAGACAAAATAGTCCAAAACCGCGCTAGAGGTTTCGCTACAAACACGATAAAGGGCACCAAGCCCGTTACGGTCTAGGGGTTCGAAGGCTGGGCCTCCAAAAGGTTTCGACAGCCGCCCCAGGGCAACAAAGTCAGGGACGACATCGGGGCGAGCCTACGAATGGCCCAGGCCCGAGTGAACGGTCGCTCGGGGTGTCCTAAGTCGTGTCCGAGACCGGCGGGGAAGTATCCGAATGGGATCCCACCGTAGGGAGGCACCGAGCCACCGAGGCCCGCGAATGGCCTCGGCACCCACTAGAGAAACCCCCTGGTACTCTTGGAGTGCATCTCTGGACCACTAGCCGTCCCCCAGCGAACGGGGCTCGGGCCTCCACTCGGACTACCCGCTAACAGCTCACCGGAAGTGTCCATGCTCGTGCCCATCGAGGGTAGCGTAGCACATTCCACCCCTCCTTCCGAGCGAAAGGAAGCGGGAGGATCATACCCAAAGTCAGGGGACCCCTGACAAACCTCTCGCCCCGTGCGGAGGCTAGAGGGCTTTTTCCTGCAGCCTCGCCGAGACCCCCGCAACCCGAACTTGCGCTTGGGGGCTCGGCAAATGCAACAAGAACCACTCGTTTAGACGCAAAAATGAAGAAAGCCCCTGGAGGAGTAACTCCACTCCTCCAGGGGCTCGGGGGCTACACCCGGCGGGTGCGCTCGCGCGCACCCACCGGAACCTCAAAAAACAAACCCCAATTCCTACAAGGCAGGTATAAAACAAGCCTCAGCAAGCCCTCAGGGGGAGTGCACGCACTCCCCCCGAGGCTCGGGGGCTACTGTCGGGTACCTCAGAACGGGGTACCCCAAGCAAACATCGAAAGGGTCGCTAAAGTCCCATCTAAAAAATAAAATAAAAACTAGAAGGTAAGTCGTGGGTCCCTCATCCGCCACGACCGAGCCCACTGGGTCCTCCACCTCCTCGCCTCGAGCCTCGAACAGGAGGTCTCAGCATCCTCACGCAAACTCCGCTTTGTGCGAGGCTCCCCAGGAAGGCCTCGGCAGGAAACACCGTCTTCGCCTCGCCCGAGGCTCTCCACAGAAGGCCTCGGCAGGAGGTGCATTCTCCGTATCGCACGAGGCCTCTCGCGCGAGGCCTCGGTAAGGAGCCTGATCTCCGTCTCGCGCGAGGCCTCATTCTCCGTGTCGCTCGAGGCCAGCTCGTCCGCAGGCTGTCGCCCCCTGCCTCGGTCAACCTCCCGACAGCACGTCACGTCTCATTAATACTTCAACCACTCCCGCAATCTCAGCCGGACGGTGGCTCAACGCCACAGAATGGCCGACGTGACCCGAGGTCGCATCCGCGCCATACCGGCTGGGACAGGGAACGATGGGGATTACCGGCCACTGTGTCCTAACACTGTGTCCATGATCCGCGCCATACCAGCTGGGACAGGGAACAACGGGGATTACCAGCCACTGTGTCCTAACGCTGTACCCACGATCAACCGCCCGCTCAAGGCCTCGGCATTGTACACCAGGGCCTCGGCGATCTTGGGGTTCGTGCCTGCCGAGACCTCCCCACTGCAGTGCAAGCCTCGGCACCAACTAAGTCCCGGTCTCGCGCACAGTCCGTCCACAGTGGCTTGCACGTTCACCGCCGCGTCCACTATGAGGCATTCCCAGGGCTCCCACGACGCACAGGATCTGATGGGACAACCACGCCGCCCCAGTACTCCAAGGATGGACCACTCCTACGACCATGCCGCCACAGGAACAGGCCACAGGGCTTGGACGTGCCACCCCTATTGGCACGACGCCGCATAGTAATGCATGTACGGTCCATGTCCTCCCTTCAACTATAAAAGGAGAGGACTTGGGCCACTTAGAGAAAGGGGGGCGGGGTAACACACGCGCACATATTCCAGCTGCTTGAGAGCAACGTCTCAGACGGCCCACATGACACCCTGCTGAGACCTGGGACTAGCTCCTTCTCTCCCTTAGCTTGTAACCCCCTACTACAAGCACTTCGGTGCGAGGAATACAAGTTTGATCTCTCAGACTGGACGTAGGGCACCGATTGCCCGAACCAGTATAAATCTTGTGTCTCTTTGCATCACCATCCGGAATCGGGAGCACGTAGAACAAATTCACTAGTCGGTTGAGGACCCCCCGGTTCGAAACACCGACAGGTATGTCATACTATAAAGAGGGATGCAAGTTTAGGTGGTCTGAGGAAGATAGAGTGCTCAAGCATAAAAATAAAATCAAAAGAGAGACGCAAAATCACCTCATGAACACTTAGATATAGTTCTTGGACTTTTAGTAGTTAGGCCATCGGAAATTCCGGCATTTGGTGTCGGAAGTTCCAACACTTTAGGACTTAGCCGTTAGCACGCCTGCGCTCGCTCGCCCGTCGGAAGTCCCGACGTGAGTCAGGAGTTCTGGGTGCCAAAAATTCCGGCTCCCACCAGAAGTCCCGACGCTTTGGGACTTAGCCTCCTGGCTTGGCTCTGGGTCGGGAGTTCCGACGTGAGTCGGAAGTCCCGACTGCTGAAAGTTCCAGCATTCCACCGGAAGTTCCGACTCCAGCTGTGTTGACCACCTTTGACTGTGCCTTGAACAGTGTTTTACGAAGGGCCGGAAGTTCCGACGATCTGTGTCGAAACTTCCGACCCAAATCTGAATGGTTGGATTTCACTATGATTATAAATAGCTCTCTCCTCTCTTCTAACTGTGAACCAATTATTCATTGCTCACCAACCTTCATCCAAAACAGCTCCTAAGCATTCAAGGCACCCCTCTCCTCTCCCCTTTGCTCCAATCTTTGATTCCCCTAGGGTTTTGAGTGAAAGGAGAGTGGATTGAGTGAGAGAATCACTTTGGCAAGCTTGAGCACTTGATTTTTTCGTCAAGTCGGTTGGATTTGCGTCTATTACTCTTGGGTTCTTGGAACCCTAGCCGGCTAGGCGTCGCCCAAGAGCTTCGATCTTGTGGAAGAGCCTTGGGAAGTTTGTATTACCCTTGATTTCTTAGTGAAAAAACTCAAGTAACCTTTGTGGTTGCTTTGAGAGAGGCAAGGAGGTGGAAGAGACTCTGACCTTGGTGGTGACCTCAACAACGAGGACGTAGGAGCTCCTTTGTGGGGTTGCCGAACCTCAGGATAAATTCTTGTCCCGCGTGCTTGTTGTTGTTGTGATTTATTCTATCATATTTGTTCTTGTTGGTTTGTCTTTCTCTCCAACTCTCCTCTTAGGGTTTGGACTCGATCTATGGAGTGGTGACCTTCTGGCGTCAAAGGAGCAACCCCAACACTTCACTTTACCACTACGGAGTGGGGTTGTAAGATATCTTTCACTCAAAATTTATTTTAGCACTTGTAGTGAATTTCACGTAGGTGTTGGAACTCCCGGCTGTTTGCGTCGGAACTTCCGGCTGCCGGAAGTTCTGGCCCAAACAGTCGGAACTTCCGACTGACATTGATATTTGACTTTGAGTTTACGCAGAAATTTTTAGATACGCCTATTCACCCCCTTGTAGGCATTGTTTAGATCCTTTCAATTGGAGCGAGGTCTTCTTTTAGCGCTTCACCACGTAAGAAGAAACAATGTCGGAGACCGACAAGATGCAAGCCGACACCACTGAGATGGCCAAGAAGATAGTTGAAGAGTTGATGGTTGCTCAAGTCAAGTTCTTTCAAGATAAAATAAAAAAGATGCAAGATGAGATGAGCAAGATGAAGAAAGAATTGAGCAAGAAGGTTGATGATGCAACAAGTGGCAAGAATGATGCAACAAGTGACAAGAATGAAGCAAACAAAGATGCTGCTAGTGATATTGGAGCCGGTGAGCATGCTCATGGAAAGGGAATATATTCAAACATGAACTTCGACTATGGACAACTCATCAAAGGTTCACCTCTACATACCCCTTCAGTCAACATTGACAAGCCACCTCACTTTGATGGAACGAGATACACCGATTGGTCCTACCGATGAAGATAGAGAGATAGCTCCGGAAGAAGTGCACAATCTCCATCAAAATGCACAAGCCGTAGCTTTGCTTGTATCAAGCTTAAGTCCGAATGAGTTTAGAAAGGTAAATGGAATGGAAAGTACAAAGTAAATTTGGGATACTTTGAAAGTGTCATTTGAAGGAGATAAGAGTGTGAGAAAAGTTAACATTAAATTGCTTCATGGTAAATTGGAAAGATCTGTGTTTTTGCAAAATGAAACTACACAATCCCTGTTCCCCCTGGAAATCATATGCTATATGGTCCTCCATATCTTAGTTCTGGTTCCACCATCTTCCTATCGCAAGAATTTGTTTTCACCATGCGAAAGCCATTATGAGGTTCATTTGTTGCCTCATCCTAAATAAGCTTTCATGTCTTACAATGTTGGAGCACAGATCTTACTATTTGTGTTCGCACAGAGACGCTTCTTAGAAAGCCTCTCCCCATGCTTTGCTTCTTTGCCATAACATCTGTGCAGGTGAGTCCCTGTTCCCCCTGTGGTGTTGTTCGCATAATCGCGTGCAACCGGCATTATTTTTGCAGTGAGGTTATTCTTGTGGTGACCTGCAGGTACCTATTTCCCTGTGGTCTGAGGGTTCTTTCAGTTTTAAGCAAGATATTTAACTAAAAAAGTAATTGCAAGCAACTGACTGCCTACAGGCCAAGCTTTTCTAAAATCATTGCTCTTCGGGTAGTACTTGGTGATGCATCCGATTTTCTTCTTCCATATAATTTTCCTTGCATACGTTACCTAATCTAAAATATTTGGTTCATTGTAGGCTATAAAGCTTCCACTCACCTGACTTGCTCCAAAGGTGCCGCTCAAAAACGAATATTTGTATGTTTTCATGCTTGTATACAGGTACACCATTTCTTGAGATGCTAATGGCTTGCCCCAGGGAAACTGCATTGCTTTACTCATGTGAATCCTATATTTTAGATCACTCTATGCCTTCCAAACCGTGTTAGAAATTATTCAGTGCTGTCAAAATTTATGACATGCCTCTCTTTTTTCTGAGTTGATCTATCCAACGTGTCTGCAGGAGATGCACATTTCAGCACAGCACTGAACCTCCTCTTTCCACGAATGACACATTAAAGGTTGTGGGGTTAGTAAAATTTTCATTCTCATTGATCTTGGTTCTTTTAAAATTCCAATTTAGATTGCACTCCCTATTGTTGAATTCCTTTCATTACGTGTTTGCTGAGGGAGACACTAAAATTGCTCCTTGTGTAATACATGCCTGTTCCTTTTGGGGCTATTCTCGTAATCATATTATTATTCTGGTTGTACTGTCCTTATGCGGAACATACAGCGGGGGATTCTCTGCAAAGGTCTGAGGCCATTGGTCTTTGCTACGTACATTTGCACAGGTATCAGAAAAAGAAAGACATGCTCTTTCAGTAGCAGGTGAACCGTTGCTTTTTAGCTTCCAGCATGGTCAGTAGTAGTACTCCAGTAGTAAACCTGCAACGGCTGCTCGCTCACTCGCTTTCAAGTTTCAAAAGAAGACAACTTTCAGTGCACCTGCTCCCTATGTCAGAGGTTTATCCTAATTTGCGTATACTGATCCTATTCATTTGTGCAGCTCTGTGCAATTGGAATTTGTTTGCTGGATAAAGGTGAGTGAGATACTAATTTTCCTGATACTAATTTGGTATCGTTTTGGATTTATGGTAAATTTTGGGTCCATTTTCAGCCAGTCCTCTCATTATCTGCTATTGTGTAAGCTTTTTTCACATGCTTCTTCGCCATTTGCTTTATTCTTGCCAATGAGGTCAGGCTCATACCTTGTTGCCTTTTATGTTTCCCTATGCAAGTTGTGCTCAACTGTAGCAGAACCGCCTAATCTAATGCCTCACAGGAGTGTTTGTCTTCCATTAGACACTAAGCATTCAAGGGAGAACACTAAATTACTTGGTTCCGTCGGGCACACCCCAGGGGAGAACCCGAAAATCCACATTTTTGCCATCAGGATCACAAATGAGAGAACAAAGCTTACATCATTCTTAACCATTTCATACATCCCTTTTAGTACAACATCAGAGTATAATAGTTATGGTATAACAGCGGAATGTAATCATATTATCAGAGTTATAAATAAATTAATGTACAGCGGAATTTAAACATGTGATCAGAATTATAGCGGAAATAAACATCTATTAATGATATGATGAAGTATTGATATATAAACTACTACAACAGATTATGAAACTTTCATTTATAAAAACATTTGGTGAGAGTTATAAATAAAAACTACGATCGCGACGTAAAGGAATCCTCGCTGAGCCCACTAGGAGGAATCCACACACAAAGGTCAGCTCTAGCATCAACCTGTCACCTGCAACAGGGGGAATAAAACCCTGAGTACTCAATTGTACTCAGCAAGACTTACCCGACAGGAGAAAAGAAAAGACTCCAAGGATATGCAAGGCTATCTGGCTTGTGGGTTGCATTTGCAGGAAGCATTACTAAGCGTGCGTCCTTATATTCGATTTTTAATAAAAGCCGCATTGGTTCATTAACTAACCATTCTATGTAAGCACCTGTGCTACTTTCAAGCAGGTGGTAAGCAATCAGATTTCCTTTTCCATCTTTCATCTTTCATCTTCAGTTCTTACTACGATGCTAAACCGCAGACAAGCCGTACCGGATAGCCCGGCGATTCGCGAATCAATGCCCCCAGCTGGGTACCCCGAAAACACACGCCCCGCTTGTACCCCAGGCACAAGCAGGACCAACCCATCACTCTCCTATCCCGGGTGTCCAGGTCCCCGTCCAAACTGGGACTCCAAGCCCCCGCCCCTGAGTCCCAGACTCAGTGCGGTGCAAGGACCTCCTCCACCAAAACAAACCCTAACAGTCGGTCCGGAAAGAGCCGGATCCGCGACAAGAGAGCAACAAGTCTTCCAAGCGCCCATACACAAGTATGTGCTCGGGATAATAAGTCTGTGACCTGCCTAGAGTCATATGCAATGATCGGTCCTTAACCGACCAGACAGGGAAAAATAGTGTAACCAAGCTATGCCCCGTGTCCACGGCGACATAACTCCTTACACTCACCAATACCCAAACCATATCCCTGCCCGGTCACCATTTTTCTTTCCACCATTTTGATATTTTCCAAGTGATAATCATATAGTAACATATTTCCTGTATCTCGCGAGTGACAGACAATCACTCGACTTCTACCGGAGTCCTGTAGCATAGCAATCTACACGATCCTGTCATACTAGTAAGACTCATAGGAATAAAGATATATATGCAAGTGGGTTTCATTCAACTCCTTAAACTTAATGCACAAATATAATTTAAACTGCAGAAAAGTAGAGGTTATGCACCGGGGCTTGCCTGGGTAAACATCATTATAACTAAGTTAGCATTTCCATCCGCGGGGTGTGGTCACCATCACACCTTCTTTTGGTTACTCCAGTTAATCCACCATCGCACCTAAATGGTATACATCGTTGCAATATGCTTATCTAAGCGAAGCATACATAAACAAGATATTTAAAAGACAAAAGAGATAAGTTGGAGCTTAGCCAGGGCAACAGGTCGGCAGTGCGGGCGTCGCTATGCCGCGGGCGGGCGGAGGCAACCAGAGCGTGGTCACGCCGGTGTGCTGCGGCAGTAGCATGAGCGCGCTGGGATACCGGGCACGGACGCCGGGGTGCCGGCCGCACTTGGAGACGAGAAACAAGGGTCTACTGCAGCTTGGACTGCTCAGCCGCCCTGGTGCTGCAAAGAGCGCACTCTCTACTCGGCTGCTGGTACTCCCTTTAAAAGATGTGTTGGCTGCTAGTGCTAGTGTCATGTACGAACCCTGCATGCCTGCCTCCTCTCTCAATTGCTCGGTCCAAAAAAAAAATGGACGCCCTGCACACGGTCCATCTCTCTCATGATCGGCAGCCACATGCGACTGGAAACATAGAAAAACGCTAGCATCGCATTAACTCTCTGCTGGCCGTCTCGTCAAAAATTTCCACCAAGACAACAGGCTGAGTCACCTGGCGTGTCAGCCGGTTCTTGACTTCGTGCTACAGTAATTTTCACGGCTACAGTGCTTTTCCACGGTGCTACAGTGCCCCCGACGTGCAAGACATGCAAGACGCAGTGAACCGTGTTTTGATTTTTGGTGATGGACTTGAGTGGTCTTTGGTCTTTCGACGTGTCAACTGGGTTAGTTGATCAGAGTAGTCTGGAATTGTCCATGCTCGACGAACACTACACTTAAATACTGCCACTTGACCAGCATGTCATTTTCATCAGTGCACTGATCATCATTCGCACAGACAACAAGCAAATAATTGAAGCTATTCAAAACTCCTTTTGCATCCGTTCATGACTTTGGAAGTCTTGTGCTGAGTCGTATTATTAGCTCCATTGTTGCACTTCACTTAGACATACCGAGCCATAGGCCACATCCTATAGTTGATTCATGATGGACTTGAACTTCAGTGTGTCTTTGTCGTGACAACGGGGCTGATCAGCAATAAAGAGTGTATGTGCTAATTAAATTAAGAAGGGAGAATGAGAAGATCATTCGCAGACTAGCTACCTCAGCTGACTAATGCAGCTCGGGAGAAATCGATAGACGCAACTTTCACGGTCAAAAACAGAGAAACTTGATTTGAGAGAAGCAAGTGAGCAGCGGAGCGAAATAGCTCGGCGTATCCTTTTAAAGACAGGAGACGCAGGAATAGAGAAGCAAAGACGCGACAGCGACAGCGACGCGTCGTAAGATTAGTGGCTAAACTAGCTTGCTTAAAGGTAATAAAGCGCCGCGGAAATGACATGATGATGCGGATGAACAGTGTTTTCTGCGAGCTACAGTGTCGACGTATGGAAAATCTTCACTGCTCCAATTCTGACGTGAGGAAAATCTTCACTGCTTCAGTCTGCCGTGAGGAATGGGTGCCTGAGAAGTGGAGTGTCCGAAGGGCAGGTCTTGACTACAGAGGTGACATGACCATTGGCGGACCCAGGCCTGGGGCCAGTAGGGCCATGGCCCTAGTCGTGGTTCACCGTGCACATGATCTGCACAAGAGGGCTATAGCAGTACAAGCACAAGAGAAGATCGGCTGGACGTTCTAGCCTTCCAGGGAGGAAGATGCATGCACTGACTGACCGTGACTGCATGTGCGTTCATGTATGTACGTATTCGAATTCTGATTAGATAGATGTATATGTTTCAATCCATAACGTAGTATTGGTTGCACTCCACGCCTGGATTGGCTTCGATTCCAATATATATGCATACATACATACATACATATATATATATATATATATATATATATATATATATATATATATATATATATATATATATATATATATATATATATATATACACACATACATATATATATAACGGTTTACTACTTTAGTCAATCTGCAACGTCTAGGCACATGAAAATTTTAGCAAGCTCGAATTTGATTCAAAAGCTATATATATATATGTATATCATTCTATTTATTAATAGATTTTATTTTATTTATAAAAGTTGTTTTTCATGCTTAATCTAATAGAACGAGCCGTTTGCTATCGATTGGCCAGAATTGTCATTCGACATTCCTAAATATTTATATGCCCGGCGTGATTTAACTTGAGCGTTTACTTGAGTCCGCAAAACTAAGTCACACAGGATTCGCTTATCGCATCAAGTACGTTTTAAATTAAAAATTCCGCGGAACTCGTTCTGGAAATTTTACTTAGGCCTAAATCACGATGCTAAACGAACTCATAACACCAGGGGTGTTACAACCAACCCCCCTAAAAAAAATCTCGTCCCGAGATTCGAAGCAAGAACCAGAAGAGGGAAAACGCGAGTACATTTCATAGATCAGAGATTACCCGAAAGATTACACGACTTCAAATACTAATCCACACAGGGATCTAGGGATACATGGTTAAGAGCAACTTGGTACAACCGAGACTTAATCTAGAAGTCGAGATAGACGAGGGCAATGGAGAAACAACAAGATAATGATTATCCAAAACATAGCGTAGCACCAACAGATCCAAAAACAGTCGACTGAGAAGTAAAACATTGCGAACCCTAAGATCGAGCTATCCAAAGGTAGACTTGAACTTCTCCAAAAAACCAGATCCTTTCTTCTCTTCAGATTACACCATCACCTCGGACTCACGAACCTAGCTTCACGCCGTCGACTAGATTTTGTAGCTCTGCGCTGAATGCGAGGGGAATGGGGATGAAGAAGAAGAATAAGGACCAAGGGTATTTTATAGAGGCGAACAGAGGTGAGGCGTATCACAACGGAAGCGGATGCGGCGGGGATGGGATACATAGACGGTTCATGCTGTGAAGATAAGATCGAACATGGTGCGCTTCCTGCGCGAGCGGTAGAGTGGGAAATAAAGGAGAGGAGAGGGGGTCCGCTCGAGGAGGTAGGAGTGCGGCGGTCGTGTCACCAAAAGAAGAGAGAAAGGAGAGGGAAGGGGAAATGAGGGGGGGGGGTCCGGTACGGGAAACGACGGTGCGGGGTAGAGAGCCGATCGGACGACAGGAAAAGGAAAAGTGCACAGTGCACAAGGACAGCGAGTGCGGCACAAAGCTGCGGCCACGCGAGAAAAGGAAGCTAAAGGGCCTGACACAGACGGCGTTTACAGGGCATGCAATGAAATAACCCGGCATACATAGCGTGGTCAACTAAACACAGGGCTTGGGACATGACATCCACTCAGGCTTTTACAAGCACTCCCTACTACTCGAGACTATCCTTCCTTACTACTCTTCTTTTCCTTCCTTTACTCGACCACGTCCGTCTTTCATGTAGACTAAGACCATGTCATACTTTCTTCCTCCAAAACCATCTCCTCTTGTTTACTTTGAGAGAACACTTTTGCATCAACCCGTTGTGGATTTCCTGTTTAAACACCTGAACATTTTCAAGAAAATTATTTGTAGCAAAAGTGGTATGGCGGTGTAACTTAGTAAAGGTACTTGGTTAACAACCTCGATACCAGCGCGTGCCGAGCAGCGTCACCATGTGGCAGCTGTTCCATAGGGAGCCCTCAGTTTCGTCGCGGCACCATAAGCTTTTAACCAGGCAACTATTACCAACTTACACGCCATGAAGGCGGTGGGGTCATAGACCACAGAGTAAGGGGAGTATTGCAAGGGAAAAATTTAAACAACAAAGGTTCCCTCCACAACAAGGGACAAGGAATACAAATCCAACGACGGATTTGTTTTAAAGAGATTCAAGTGTTTTGCTGGGACATCCACAATTAGTCGATACAGTGTCCTATGTTCATGGCTAATCTGCTGGCATCTGAATGTCAACTTCTCTTGCAACCCGCTTAATTTCGCCCATGAAAACTCTTAAGCACACCTAACGACCTTAAGGTAGATGAACGCAATAAACACAGTGAACTAAATAAAATGCATGTTCCAACGGTCTTATATGGGTACATCATACAGACATTCAGGCTCCCATTCACGATACAGCATTCACCTTCCCTACTACCGGACGATCTCAATAACTACGGACGAACAACAACGGCACGAACACAATACCGAAGGATAGCAACGAAAAACACTACTACTACGGGTACAGCATCCCAAGGCCACTAATCTATATCTTCTCGTGGTAATGGCTGAGTGAGAGGAATCAAGGGCTCTACTTCTGACACTTCTGAGGGTGGAGGTGCTGGTGGTGCTGCATCACCGGTTCTCCTTCCTTCAGGCGAGTGGATAGGGATCCCTTTCAAGATCGGGGCATCCTGCCTTTCAGCAGCCAGCGTCCTTCGCTTGGCCCTAGTGACAAGATAGGCCTCGCGCAGCTGATGGACATGCCGGTCTTCAGCCTCCTTCAGAGCTTCCGACATGGCAGTCTCCCGGCTCTCAGTAGCTGCAGCACTGGCATGCGCTTCAGCGAGCTGCACCTCGAGCATTCGGGTGAAGATCTCGGCTTCCTCGGCTCGACGGAGGCAGATCCTCAGTTCCAAGGCTTGCCGATCGTACTGTTCATCTAGAGCAAGCAGGTACGTGGTCAAGTGCACCACGGTGGGACTATCCTCTTGCGCATCCCGCCCTTGCAAGGCCTCCATGCGAGCCCTCCATGCCCGCCGATTCCTGTCCAAAGGTGGAAAGAACCGCATGGGGGTACGGGCAATGGGCTCCTCATAGATCTGGCAGAGGTACCGCAAGGCTTTGCGGGCCACAACCTGGTAGGTGTCGGTGAAGCGAAACCCGGTTGCGGTCACACTCCAGGCTTCAGTGAGGTCGGGGAACTCCTCACTCTTCCCGATGTAGATGGTAACCTCACACCGCTCGGTGCCATGCTCCTCATACTCACGGCCCTCATACTCGGGACGATCTTTGACTCCGAGCTTTTGTAGGGTGGTATGCAGGATTTTGGGAAAACCCTCAACGTTTAGGCAGTAGGTACTAACGCAGGCTCCTGCCATCTTTGGTGGTGGTTGCAAGGAAGGCTAAGCGGAAAGCTAGCTCAAAGGAAAAGCTAAGCGAGCTAAAATGCGCCGAGTGGTGATACCAATAGCTAAGTCAGGCTCTGCTTATAAAGGCGGAGCGCTCAGTGGTCCTGGCGCGGTTCACCAGGGTTCCCGCGCGAGATCACTACGATGAATCGACCAAATTCCGCGTGTTCGAGGCGAGCGATGTTCGAGGCCTATTACTGACTAGTACGACTGCAGGGCAAGGGTCCGACAAGAGCACATAAAAGGGGTACGGGGGACATGGGTCACGACAGGCGTGAAACCATGAGCGAACACAGAACATAGAGCCACAGTGTAGACCTAACTATGGAACAGGAACGAGTCAATCGTGACACCTATGGAGGGTGTAACTACAAGCAATACGAGCGCTACAATGCACAAACAGGATATGCATGAATGCACGTCCTATACGTCCTTCCACTGTTGCCAGCATATAGGGCAACCGTTCTCAGATTTTTGGCACATCGTTCTCTCCTTGTAGCTAGTCGATACTATCGAACTATGCTCGAGTCAGTGTACCTGCAGAAAACTTGATTAAGCCTATCTAAGTCAGCAGAGTGCCATCTATCCTGGATACATAACTATAGTAATAGGGCTACTTATATAACTTCACATATAAACGTCCTAACTTTTTGTAAAAACAGGTTGTCAAATTTTAGCTTAGAAAAGGTTTTGAAAGCTTTATTTCCTCATTTATGCTCTGATACCACCTGTAGCAGAACCGCCTAATCTAATGCCTCACAGGAGTGCTTGTCTTCCATTAGACACTAAGCACTCAAGGGAGAACACTAAATTACTCGGTTCCGTCGGGCACACCCCAGGGGAGAACCCGAAAATCCACATTTTTGCCATCAGGATCACAAATGAGAGAACAAAGCTTACATCATTCTTAACCATTTCATACATCCCTTTTAGTACAACATCAGAGTATAATAGTTATGGTATAACAGCGGAATGTAATCATATTATCAGAGTTATAAATAAATTAATGTACAGCGGAATTTAAACATGTGATCAGAATTATAGCGGAAATAAACATCTATTAATGATATGATGAAGTATTGATATATAAACTACTACAACAGATTATGAAACTTTCATTTATAAAAACATTTGGTGAGAGTTATAAATAAAAACTACGATCGCGACGTAAAGGAATCCTCGCTGAGCCCACTAGGAGGAATCCACACACAAAGGTCAGCTCTAGCATCAACCTGTCACCTGCAACAGGGGGAATAAAACCCTGAGTACTCAATTGTACTCAGCAAGACTTACCCGACAGGAGAAAAGAAAAGACTCCAAGGATATGCAAGGCTATCTAGCTTGTGGGTTGCATTTGCAGGAAGCATTACTAAGCGTGCGTCCTTATATTCGATTTTTAATAAAAGCCGCATTGGTTCATTAACTAACCATTCTATGTAAGCACCTGTGCTACTTTCAAGCAGGTGGTAAGCAATCAGATTTCCTTTTCCATCTTTCATCTTTCATCTTCAGTTCTTACTACGATGCTAAACCGCAGACAAGCCGTACCGGATAGCCCGGCGATTCGCGAATCAATGCCCCCAGCTGGGTACCCCGAAAACACACGCCCCGCTTGTACCCCAGGCACAAGCAGGACCAACCCATCACTCTCCTATCCCGGGTGTCCAGGTCCCCGTCCAAACTGGGACTCCAAGCCCCCGCCCCTGAGTCCCAGACTCAGTGCGGTGCAAGGACCTCCTCCACCAAAACAAACCCTAACAGTCGGTCCGGAAAGAGCCGGATCCGCGACAAGAGAGCAACAAGTCTTCCAAGCGCCCATACACAAGTATGTGCTCGGGATAATAAGTCTGTGACCTGCCTAGAGTCATATGCAACGATCGGTCCTTAACCGACCAGACAGGGAAAAATAGTGTAACCAAGCTATGCCCCGTGTCCACGGCGACATAACTCCTTACACTCACCAATACCCAAACCATATCCCTGCCCGGTCACCATTTTTCTTTCCACCATTTTGATATTTTCCAAGTGATAATCATATAGTAACATATTTCCTGTATCTCGCGAGTGACAGACAATCACTCGACTTCTACCGGAGTCCTGTAGCATAGCAATCTACACGATCCTGTCATACTAGTAAGACTCATAGGAATAAAGATATATATGCAAGTGGGTTTCATTCAACTCCTTAAACTTAATGCACAAATATAATTTAAACTGCAGAAAAGTAGAGGTTATGCACCGGGGCTTGCCTGGGTAAACATCATTATAACTAAGTTAGCATTTCCATCCGCGGGGTGTGGTCACCATCACACCTTCTTTTGGTTACTCCAGTTAATCCACCATCGCACCTAAATGGTATACATCGTTGCAATATGCTTATCTAAGCGAAGCATACATAAACAAGATATTTAAAAGACAAAAGAGATAAGTTGGAGCTTAGCCAGGGCAACAGGTCGGCAGTGCGGGCGTCGCTATGCCGCGGGCGGGCGGAGGCAACCAGAGCGTGGTCACGCCGGTGTGCTGCGGCAGTAGCATGAGCGCGCTGGGATACCGGGCACGGACGCCGGGGTGCCGGCCGCACTTGGAGACGAGAAACAAGGGTCTACTGCAGCTTGGACTGCTCAGCCGCCCTGGTGCTGCAAAGAGCGCACTCTCTACTCGGCTGCTGGTACTCCCTTTAAAAGATGTGTTGGCTGCTAGTGCTAGTGTCATGTACGAACCCTGCATGCCTGCCTCCTCTCTCAATTGCTCGGTCCAAAAAAAAAATGGACGCCCTGCACACGGTCCATCTCTCTCATGATCGGCAGCCACATGCGACTGGAAACATAGAAAAACGCTAGCATCGCATTAACTCTCTGCTGGCCGTCTCGTCAAAAATTTCCACCAAGACAACAGGCTGAGTCACCTGGCGTGTCAGCCGGTTCTTGACTTCGTGCTACAGTAATTTTCACGGCTACAGTGCTTTTCCACGGTGCTACAGTGCCCCCGACGTGCAAGACATGCAAGACGCAGTGAACCGTGTTTTGATTTTTGGTGATGGACTTGAGTGGTCTTTGGTCTTTCGACGTGTCAACTGGGTTAGTTGATCAGAGTAGTCTGGAATTGTCCATGCTCGACGAACACTACACTTAAATACTGCCACTTGACCAGCATGTCATTTTCATCAGTGCACTGATCATCATTCGCACAGACAACAAGCAAATAATTGAAGCTATTCAAAACTCCTTTTGCATCCGTCCATGACTTTGGAAGTCTTGTGCTGAGTCGTATTATTAGCTCCATTGTTGCACTTCACTTAGACATACCGAGCCATAGGCCACATCCTATAGTTGATTCATGATGGACTTGAACTTCAGTGTGTCTTTGTCGTGACAACGGGGCTGATCAGCAATAAAGAGTGTATGTGCTAATTAAATTAAGAAGGGAGAATGAGAAGATCATTCGCAGACTAGCTACCTCAGCTGACTAATGCAGCTCGGGAGAAATCGATAGACGCAACTTTCACGGTCAAGAACAGAGAAACTTGATTTGAGAGAAGCAAGTGAGCAGCGGAGCGAAATAGCTCGGCGTATCCTTTTAAAGACAGGAGACGCAGGAATAGAGAAGCAAAGACGCGACAGCGACAGCGACGCGTCGTAAGATTAGTGGCTAAACTAGCTTGCTTAAAGGTAATAAAGCGCCGCGGAAATGACATGATGATGCGGATGAACAGTGTTTTCTACGAGCTACAGTGTCGACGTATGGAAAATCTTCACTGCTCCAATTCTGACGTGAGGAAAATCTTCACTGCTTCAGTCTGCCGTGAGGAAAGGGTGCCTGAGAAGTGGAGTGTCCGAAGGGCAGGTCTTGACTACAGAGGTGACATGACCATTGGCGGACCTAGGCCTGGGGCCAGTAGGGCCGTGGCCCTAGTCGTGGTTCACCGTGCACATGATCTGCACAAGAGGGCTATAGCAGTACAAGCACAAGAGAAGATCGGCTGGACGTTCTAGCCTTCCAGGGAGGAAGATGCATGCACTGACTGACCGTGACTGCATGTGCGTTCATGTATGTACGTATTCGAATTCTGATTAGATAGATGTATATGTTTCAATCCATAACGTAGTATTGGTTGCACTCCACGCCTGGATTGGCTTCGATTCCAATATATATGCATACATACATATATATATATATATATATATATACACACACACATACATATATATATATAACGGTTTACTACTTTAGTCAATCTGCAACGTCTAGGCACATGAAAATTTTAGCAAGCTCGAATTTGATTCAAAAGCTATATATATATATGTATATCATTCTATTTATTAATAGATTTTATTTTATTTATAAAAGTTGTTTTTCATGCTTAATCTAATAGAACGAGCCGTTTGCTATCGATTGGCCAGAATTGTCATTCGACATTCCTAAATATTTATACGCCCGGCGTGATTTAACTTGAGCGTTTACTTGAGTCCGCGAAACTAAGTCACACAGGATTCGCTTATCGCATCAAGTACGTTTTAAATTAAAAATTCCGCGGAACTCGTTCTGGAAATTTTACTTAGGCCTAAATCACGATGCTAAACGAACTCATAACACCGGGGGTGTTACATCAACAGTGAAATGATAAGTGTTGTGCCATTCATGGTTATACACCATGAATCAGTGGCCAACACAGATTTACAGATTGCTAGATGAAAGTGATTTTTCGTGTTACCTGAATGTCAGCTAATGAAGATTTATTCCACTGATTTCCTTTCCTATCCTCAGCGTTTTGCGGCTATGAATAAATGTGATTTGGTAACTTATTCTAGATATATGTAACAAAAAAAAGCAGCCTCTGCATGCGCAGCACCAGGTTCCATCGCCATTTAGGTCTCCCAATTTTACTTTTGATGTCAAGCTACAATTGCCTTTCATGCTTAGATTTATTTATTTTTCCCCATTGCTTTACGTTTATTAAGATGCGATCCAGTCCTCTTATTAGGCCTCTGAATCTCATGTGCTAAGCTGTAATTTCAACAACATAGCTCTGTTGTTCATTTTATCTCAGGTTCATTTTTTTTATTTTTCACTGTCCCTTCCTTCCTGTTATCTCCTTGCTCTGCCAGTCCTTTAAGAGATCTTGCGATTCCACCTTTCTTGGCTCGCTGTTGATTTTATAGTATAAAGAAACCTACCTGTGCTTCTATTCTATACAGATTATATTAACCTGTTTGTTCGAAGCGTGGTTCATTTTTTTTTTTGCATAAAGAAACCTTATGTTCTATTTAAATCTATTATTTCCAAATTGCTACAGAGAAATGTTATGTATGCTGAAATTCCTAAAACATAGATACATGACAGAGCCCGCTCTTAAGCGCTGAGAAAGTATATACTACCCCTAGGTTCGAAGTTAAAAGTGCTAAATCCGCTTACTTGCCTGTTCCTGGACGTTACATGACTGAATTCACCTGTTCCGACGTTCACGGTTTGTAGGACCTGTGCAAATCGCTTGCATTTTTCCCAATTTTGTCTATTATACTGCACTGGATGCATTGTTTATGACCTATGAGTTTGATTTTTTAATATGCTGAACAAAAAAACAGGGACTGGCTACATGAACATCACATTATTTTCCAAGCTTTCAAATTCGTGCTGAGTACTATATGCATGCCAAACCTATTGTTTTTTTTCTGATGCCTCATGTAGTGATCATGCTTCGTATCTATATGTCTCTGACAACAAAGCACATGTGATTGATTCTTTCATTTTATTTCTCCCTACCCCTTGTCTTGTATTATAGTTTTTCCCTGCATTTAGCCTGTTTAACAAAGACAGTGGCCTCACCGACTACTAAAATTGTGTATAATAAGTCCAAACCATATAATAATTCTTGTACTATAGGGAATAATTCTGCCTTTTCAAAACAATGAAAGGACTATTTTTTAGTTTATTGTTGTATGATGCCCCAGATGCTTTGTGTAGTTTAAGATGGATGATTCTGTGCTTTGGGCATTACCATCGAAGGCTGCCAGCCGCTGGATTCATAGACCTACTTTGTTGTTCTTGCCAGGCTTATCGCTGCTGCCTCGTCCAAATGTGATCCTATGCCTCGAAGAGGCACTACAATGCCAAGATATTTGTTAGCTGCATGCTTACAAAAATATTCAGTAAGACCTTATTTCTTGAGAATATTTTACATTACATTTTCCTTATTTATAGATATAAAAAAAACTATACTCTCCTCGTATTACACAGGCGAGGGTAAGGCTTGCCACTAACACCCTTCCCCAGACCCCGCACAGAGCGGGAGCTCTCTGCACTGGGTACGTCCTTTATACATGGACCAATGTCATTCTCGGTAAATTACAGATACACTCTATGTCAGTGGTGGCACCGCCTTTTCTTACTATTTGAATCCCAAAATCGAAGAGGCCCAACCATTTTACTCCAGGTAAGCCCTATGCAGCACTATGCTAAGAACTCATAAAATTAATTTGCACATTATTATATCTCTGTTACCTCGGTCTAAAAATACCAGCTTCAGACTATATGATCCATGCTCATGGAAATTTAATGAGCTCATGAAACAGGTTCAAAGATCAGCTCGTTTACATAGAACGACCTCCACCATCTGAGAAACAGCCACCTAGGCAGATACAAGTTACTCCGCTACAACACAAACATGTTGCAGAGCTAAATAGCATAGACCCAATTGATTTTGCGGTGCCCCCCTCCTTCCCTTCCCCCTCCTTCCCCCTCATCCATTATATTCCCGCAGATATGTATGCAAATGAGCCCTACCTTTATAAACCTGAATTTATGCACCTACCGGCGCGCGGCCTTCACTAGTACAGATACAAAGATTGTGCGGGAAAGACTACCTATCACCGATCACGGATCAACAAACAAAAGCCCAAAGAAAAAATCAAGTGAAGTCAATCCCTCCATGGAAGAACCCGGCTCTCTACACTACATTATGGAGCAGATGCTGTCAGTCCGCGTCTGGTACCCGTACGCGCACGCGTACCCCTCCGCGGGATGTTCGTACACCACGGCCGTCGGCTGCGGGTACTGCTGGTAGTACCACGGGCTCGACGCGACGAACTCGGGCAGCGCGGTGGCGGTGGCGGCCGGAGGATTGTCGCCGCCGCCCCCCTCCTTCTTGGCTTCGGTGACCTGCACGATCTCTGCAGGTCCGACCTTCCTGCGCAGTGCGTTGGTGAGCTTGACGGAGTCGACGTCGTCGCCCACGACGACGACCTGGTCCCTGCCGTCGCCCGCGAGCGACACGGAGTCCACCCCGCCCGTGGCCGCCACCAGCGCCAGCGCCTTGGACCGGCACCTGTCGCACTCCATCTGCACCCTGATCACGATCTTTTGCTGCGGCAAGGACGGAGAGCATGCATGTATGCCCAGTTCAGTACCACTGTAGTAAAAGAGGAAAGACGATGGCGATGGAGACATGCATTTCAGGAAGAGGAAAGTGATGATTCGGCATTCACCTTCATCGCCGGTTCTCCTGATCGCCGAGCGGATTGCGCTCCAAGCCTCGGAATTGAACGAAGTGCCGTCTAGGGTGGAGAGCTTAGCAATTGCTTGCCCTGGTGGGTGGTGGGTGCCTGACTGGGTGTAAAGTGATACTGGTAGCAGCACTTGTACTCCGGTGATGGCAAACTCTGTCTGGGAGTTGTTAGCCCGCACCACATGTGATTAGTTTTCTAGTTCATGACTTGACCTTGCATTAATTGCCGCTAACGCGCTGCGGCAGTGGAAACTGGAAACCGTGTTTCAGAGCACACGCACACCCATGGTGTGATGGCTGATGATAGATAGTACTACAAGTCAGCGGCCAGGAAGCATGCTGCCTATATAACATCCGTTTCTGCATGCAACGATGTTAAAATAGTGAAATGGTTGAGGAAAATGCGATTTTATTCGACCAAGAAAAGACATGAAAAACTATGGGTTCGCCTGTGCTTCATTTCATTGCTAGCGGCTGGCGCGAGCATGAAAACCGGCGGTGCTAGCTTTGCATTGCATTGTTCAACAAAGATTTTGTGCTCCCTGAGGTTGGTGGCCAAGGGCGCAAATGGGTCAGGTACTGATGATAGCACGTCGCTATGTACCTCCTCTATTGCTTGTTCCGATCCGGCCAGCTCCCCTCTCTTGGGAGCAATTGCCTTTTTTTTCCTCACGAATAGGCAAAAGATTTGCGTATGATTGTAATTAAGAAGAAGAGTTTAACCGTATAAATGACACGCTTTTGATGAGCACGCACTTGTACTCCGGTGATGGCAAACTCTGTCTGGGGCCTTGTTTAGATTGCAAATTTTTGCAATCTGGACACTGTAGCATGTTTTGTTTGTATTTAACAAACTTTGTCCAATCATGGACTAACTAGGCTCAAAAGATTCGTCTCGTGATTTACAATCAAACTGTGCAATTATTTATTTTTTTTACCTACATTTAATGTTCCACAAGAGCGAAGTCTTCTGCTATGGTGCTGCTAAAGAGATGGAATCCTTTTATACTAGTCTCTTTGGATGCAATGCAGGGGAATACCCCTTCAGATATCTAGGGATCCCAATGCACCATAGACAACTCCTGAACTCTGAATGGAGAAAGGTGGAAGATCGTTTCAAACAGAAACTCTCTTGTTGGAAAGCAAAATACCTATCATATGGGGGTAGACTAGTTCTGCTTAATTCAGTCTTAAGCAGCCTACCTATGTTTATGATGTCCTTCTTTGAGATCCCTAAGGGGGTCATTAAAAACCTAGATCATTATAGATCAAGGTTCTTCTGGCAAGGCTCCTCAGATAAACATAGATATCGCCTTGCCAGATGGGACATCCTTTGTCGTCCAAAGGACCAAGGAGGATTAGGTATCCTAAATTTATAATTGCAAAATAAATGCCTTCTAGCCAAATGGCTGGTTAATCTTCTAAACACAGAAGGCATATAACAATCTCTTTTACGGAATAAATACCTAACCTCCAAGAGCCTAACTCAGGTGGCAGCCAAACCCAATGACTCTCATTTTTGGAGAGGCCTCATGCATATCAAAGATGAGGTGCTGGCTAATGGTTCATTCGATATTAAAGATGGAACCAACACTAGGTTTTGGGACGACACATGGGTAGGAGATAAGCCTCTGAAAGTTAAATATCCATCTTTATATAATATAGTGCGGGAACCTCATGCAACAGTCTCAAAAGTGGTGACTACTAGCCCACTAAACATCTCTTTTAGAAGGGCTCTGGTGGATAATAAACTTACAGAATGGCTTAGTTTAGTAGCATGGATCTCAAATGTCGCATTGGTGGAAGGTTCGGATTACTTCAGATGGAGTTTAACCAAATCAGGTTTGTTCTCTGTCCGCTCAATGTATCTCTATCTTATAGATACACAAACACCTTTTCGTCATAGGAAGATCTGGAAGATAAAAATTCCTCTAAAAATTAAAATCTTTCTTTGGTTCTTGCAAAGGGGTGTCGTCTTAACCAAAGACAACCTCGCTAAGAAAAATCGGAAGGGGAGTCAAAAGTGCATCTGCTGTAATGGGAATGAAACTATCCAACATTTGTTCCTAGACTGTCCCCTTACCAAAATGATTTGGAGGATCATCTTTTTTGCTACTAGTTTGACCCAACCAAGATCAATCAGCCACATGTTTGGTAGTTGGCTGACTAATCAAAATAAAAGGATTAGAAATTTGATTTGGGTGGGGGTGGCTGCCATGTTTTGGGCTATCTGGAGATGCCGTAATGATGTTGTTTTTAATCAAATGAAATCTAACTCTATTATGCAGGTAATTTTCAGAGGAGCGTACTGGTTACGCTCTTGGGCCCAGCTGCAGCGTGATGAGACAGCCAAGGACGCGCTCTCAACGATGAGCAAGAAATTGGAAATTATTGCTTTAGAGATATCCAATAAAGGATGGAAATATTTATATTGTTTGAACTAGCGTCCTGATCGATCTATAAGACTATGGCTTTCTCATTTTTTTTTCATCCAAAACTTTGTAATAATGGGCTGTGTACATCCTTGGATGTAGAGGCCGGATATTTGTTTTATCTATTATCTAAAAAATGCGTCCAAAAATTAATGTGATGGAGAGAGAGTAAAAAAACTTGGAATTTGGAGGTGATCTAAACAAGCCTGGGAGTTGTTAGCCCGCACCACATGTGATTAGTTTTCTAGTTCATGACTTGACCTTGCATTAATTGCCGCTAACGCGCTGCGGCAGTGGAAACTGGCAACCGTGTTTCAGAGCACACGGACACCCATGGTGTGATGGCTGATGATAGATAGTACTACAAGTCAGCGGCCAGGAAGCACGCTGCCTATATAACATCCGTTTCTGCATGCAACGATGTTAAAATAGTGAAATGGTTGGGGAAAATGCGATTTTATTCGACCAAGAAAAGACATGAAAAACTATGGGTTCGCCTGTGCTTCATTGCTGGCGGATGGCGCGAGCATGAAAACCGGCGGTGCTAGCTTTTGCATTGCATTGTTCAACAAAGATTTTGTGCTCCCTGAGGTTGGTGGCCAAGGGCGCAAATGGGTCAGGTACTGATGATAGCACGTCGCTATGTACCTCCTCTATTGCTTGTTCCGATCCGGCCAGCTCCTCTCTCTTGGGAGCAATTGTCCCAACTAATCATGGTCTTTTTTTTCTCGAATTGACAAAAGATTTACGTATCATTGTAAATAAGAAGAGTTTAACCGTACAAATGACACGCTTCTGATGAGCGCGCTAGGCGTTTCATTGAATAGTCCATCCAACCCTGCTTCCACTAGGGCAAAAATTTTAAAAGACATAAGCATGAGATGTTCATGTTTAATACTTAGGGAAAGCATCTAGGCCCCTAGTTAGGTTTCGGTGATTAATGATAATACAAGATTACTATGTCCAACGTGTGTTTTGCAGAGGCAATTTAGTTAGGTCATGGTAATAGAGATCGATTGGACAATCATGATGGTCATGCCCCTACGATGGAAATCGTTTCGGTTTTCAAAGGATGGACGACAAGGTTAAGGATGGACTAGTTCTAAGTATCGATTGAAGTTGGAGAGACACTTAGAATAGTTTAGGACTTTGTTTTTCCTTTGGCCATACTATTAAGGGGGGTATGGACGGGTAGCTTGACCTAGGTGAGTCTAGTGAGTTAGGTGTGGTGCACACTTGTTAAAACTAGCACTAGGTAGCTCTCAAACAGCCCTTAGATCCAATGGAGAAAACTTCATTCACATATGATCGAGAGTTGGAAGTGAATGGAGGGTCAAATACTGATCGGACGCTTCGTCTCACAATTTCCAACCAAACTGTGCAATTAGTTTTTTTTTCGTCTACATTTAATGCTCCATGCATGTATCGCAAGATTCGATGTGATGGCTACTGTATCACTTTTTTGAAATTTGAGGTGGGAACTAAACACGCGCTGGGTGTAAAGTGATACTGGTAGCAGCACTTGGACTCCAGCTAGTGATGGCAAACTCTGTCTGGGAGTTGTTAGCCCGCACCACATGTGATTAGTTTTATAGCTTATGACTTGACCTTGCATTAATTGCCGCCAACGCGCTGCGGCAGTGGAAACTGGAAACCGTGTTTCAGAGCACACGCACACCCATGGTGTGATGGCTGATGATAGTACTACAAGTCAGCGGCCAGGAAGCACGCTGCCTATAACAACCGTTTCTGCATCAACGATGTTAAACTAATGAAATGGTTGGGGAAAATGCGATTTTATTCAACCAAGAAAAGACATGAAAAACTATGGGTTCGCCTGTGCTTCATTTCATTGCTGGCGGCTGGCGCGAGCATGAAAACCGGCGGTGCTAGCTTTGCATTGCATTGTTCAACAAAGATTTTGTGCTCCCTGAGGTTGGTGGCCAAGGGCGCAAATGGGTCAGGTACTGATGATAGCACGTCGCTATGTACCTCCTCTATTGCTTGTTCCGATCCGGCCAGCTCCCCTCTCTTGGGAGCAATTGCCTTTTTTTTTTCCTCCCGAATAGGCAAAAGATTTGCGTATGATTGTAATTAAGAAGAAGAGTTTAACCGTATAAATGACACGCTTTTGATGAGCGCGCTAGGCGTTTCATTGAATAGTCCATCCAACCCTGCTTCCACAAGGGCAAAAATTTGAAAAGACATAAGCATGAGATGTTCATGTTTAATACTTAGAAGTAAAAAAATGACTTATATTAATTTGCATGTTTTTTTACTTTCTAACACAAGTTGCATATAAATATTATGAAATATCTATACAATTATGATAAATTTGTCAATTATTGTTTTAAATGTTTTTTTCACCCATAAGACCACATCCAAGGTTTTTCCCCTATGCAATGGCACCTCCACATATCTTCAATAAGCATTTAGTTGAAACCTTAGTGTAATTTATGGTGATTTTTGTTGAAGCCTATGTCTCATGACATTATGAATCTATATTTAAATTTTCAAACTTTGATCTGATTAGTTGCTATAAATTTTTATCGCCAAGTTAAATTGAATGCTTATTATATCTTTAATTAACTCTCCTTTTGTATTTTTATTAAAAATAAAAATTTTAGAATGCAGTCTTAACTCTTAAGTATACTAAAATTGGTGGTAGAGCTTGCAGTAAGATTTAGGATGGTGTACGAATGCTAACCTCAACAATATGCCATTGATATTAATGTATTTTAATTTTTTTTGTAAAGCATATAATAGTATAACTTAGATATAGACCTGAGAGGATACTTAAGTTTTTAAATAATACCAGAAGTGGTAATTTAAATACAATATAAGAGTTTACTTAGATTATACAATAATAGTACGTGGATAATAATTAGATATAGATTTAAGAGATTATATTTTGGCTGCAATAAGCTCAAGTTTGGTCCCATATTTGCATGGAGCCACGTACTCCCTCCGTCTTAAAATAAACAACTTTCTAAGATTTAAAATTTGTTTCAAAATAAATAACGTTATGCACAAAAATGGAACGCTGCCTCTCAATATGGAAGCTAATCATGGGTGGATGCAGATGATAATTGTCAAATCCAAGAGATATCCTTTGGGAAAGAAAATAAGTCGAGGATACATGCGTCTTTTGCCAACATCGTTAGTCTGTCTAAAAAATTATAGAAACTTATTTATTCTGGGAGTGATACAGGGGATTTGGGTTCGGCCCAACAAAATGCCTCATGGCTTCACTCGAAGATTCATCATAGGCACGTCACGTGTCAGCGTGCCGTCGTGCCCTAGGTTTAGAATTTTGGCCGAGTTGCGCTGATTTTCAGCATTTTTCGATTTTAGGTTCCATTTCATTCAGCCTTTTTTAACCAAAATTTCATAAAGACATGGAAATTTTGCTCGGAAATTCCAGTCGAGGGATTGACGTGCTGAAATCTATATAAAACTTTAAATGTGTGTCCATTCACTGTTTATCCAGCTCTCCCCAAGACGCATATCCCTGTAGATCAACAGTATCGGGTACTGGATCCGCGACGAACAGTATCCAACCTGATAAGAAAACAGTACAAACCCGGTAAGGAACAGTATAAACCCGATACGGAACAGTACATGCTCGTTATGGAACAGCACGCACCCGTTTCATCTTTTTTTTTTCTTTTTTTTCCGCCCTCCTTCCCACGCGAAGTGTGGGCACCCACACTAGTATACTATGTTTTGAAATACGAGTGACATCATTCTTTTAATTAAGACCTTGTCTGGCACGGCTCTAAACAGTTTTGTCTCCTTAATACAGCGCGAGGAGCCAAAACCGATAAAACAAAAAAAATAGTGGCTTCATGAGTTTCTAATTTAATTTTAATTAAGAGGAGAGAGAAGAATCACTCTTTGCTACGTTGCATGAAGTGGCTAGAGTCAAAGCCGCTCAAAGCTCTACCGAGGGTCTAAGCTGGGCTCCACTTGGTACTCAAAAGAGGTGTGTTTGTCTTGAAGCTTTGCTCCGATTGTTCTCAAGTTCGAATGATTGGTTATTTGTTTAAAATGCGAGATTTTTTTTTTCGAATCTGTATTGAAAATATGCTGTCCAGTTTAATCCCGTACACGGAAATCCAGAAGTTATACAGTGCAGAGTAATGCTTTTCTATACCCAATATTACATTATAGGACTTTAAATTTATTTCATTTAGCTCAAAACAAAGTTGAGCCTAACAAAATTAAATGTAACCAATATTTTTTTTCGACAAACAATGTAACCAAAATATCTACTCCGCTGCTATCCGTAGGTACGCATGCATGGATGGTCTGTTGTCTACTTGTCTCTGCGTTGTGGAGCAGGTGGTGTCTCGCTCTGCCATTCTGTGCCTAGTTGCCGTACGTGCCACTGGCACGAGTAGCCGGCAGGGTGGTAGTGGACGATATTGGTGACCGGCTCGGCGGGACGGAGGGCACGGCGGCCGGCGGGTTGGCCTCGCCGACCTGCAGCAGGTCCGCGGCCCCCACCTTCTTGCGCAGCGCACATGCAGGTGAGCTTCACGGGATCGATGCCCTCGCCCACGACGACGACCTTGTCCCTGCCTTGGCCGTCGAGCGCCATGGAGTCGACCCCGCCCGTGGCCGCCACCACCACCACCGCCATCGCCTTGGACCGGCACGGGTCGGACTTCGGCCCTGTTCGCTTGGCTGATAACCCAACAAGTCAGTATTGTGAGGAGGGAAGACGACGGCAATGGCATGCAGGAACATGTTGTGACGATGATTCGTCGCTCACCTTCATTGCTGATTCCCCCGATCGGCTTTGAAGTTGAAATGCCGCCTACGGTGACTGATGTGCGTGGCAAGAGGCACCGGAGAGCTCAGCAATTGCTTGCCCTGCGTGGAGCTATATATATAGATAGATAGATAGATATAACACTGCTGCACTGGTGTGTAAAGCCCCAGTGGCATTTTTTGTTTATGACTTGGCTTTGCGTTAACTGCGACCCTAAGACCGGCCACAATGTGCTGCTTGAGTGACGCCTAAAAGAGAGAGAGAAAATTATAGAGTTACTGCTGCCATTGTGGCCAGTGATGCTTAAAACGAGTGATGCCAGAAAAAACGCGGAGCGAAGCACGTAGTCGCGCTGCTGCCGGGCGATGCTTGAAAAATAAACAAAGATTTTCTTGCTGGCTGCTGACCTCGGTTGATGCAAAGAAAGTTAGAAAGAAGATTTTTTTTTTCTCTCAGAGAAGGAACTGCTAGACTCAGAGACCATGGGTCCCATCGGATTTATGGCTTCGGTGCCAATATTTGAAACACTGCAGCTCTTCAGGCACCACTGCCCAATACTTGATGTGGGACCCGTTTAATTTGGAGCATCACTAGCACATTGTGGCCGGCCTAACGCGGTGCGGCAGTGCCGCAGTGAAAACCGTGTTACGGTCCACAACCATAGTCCTGGTGTGTCAGCGGCCAGGAAGCCATGTGCTTGCAGACTTTTCTCCAAGTTGGCTACCAAGCATGAACGATTCTAATAAAGCCGTGAAAATACACTTGTATAATTATTCGGCACAGACCGGGGATGCTAGCTTTGCATTGCATCAAGATTCGGTGCTCTGTCTCGACTGTCCTGGTAGCTTCCTGAGTGAGGGTTGGTGGCCATGAGCTAGCGCAAATGGTCAGATACTGGTGATAGCACGTCGCTGCGTACCTCTGCTCCTTGCTGCAAATTCATTTGAGCCAGCTAATTGTTAAATAATTAGACAATTTTATGGTTGATTCTAAAACATAAATCATAACAAACGTAGATACTAGCATGTAAATCTCTAACGTACGATATGCGAGCTAGCCACATCAACTTGAACACTTGCAATAGGCACCTTCTTTTTTCAGCCGGAACAGTGTTTTTCTCTCACAACAATTCAGCCGGAACAGTGTTTTTCAGCCAGTTTCAGCTAAGTTTCAGACCAGCGAACCTAAGATAAAATGAACAACAGAGCTATGTTGTTGAAATTACAGCTTAGCACATGAGATTTATTTATTTTTCCCCATTGCTTTACGTTTATTAAGATGCGATCCAGTCCTCTTATTAGGCCTCTGAATCTCATGTGCTAAGCTGTAATTTCAACAACATAGCTCTGTTGTTCATTTTATCTCAGGTTCATTTTTTTTATTTTTCACTGTCCCTTCCTTCCTGTTATCTCCTTGCTCTGCCAGTCCTTTAAGAGATCTTGCGATTCCACCTTTCTTGGCTCGCTGTTGATTTTATAGTATAAAGAAACCTACCTGTGCTTCTATTCTATACAGATTATATTAACCTGTTTGTTCGAAGCGTGGTTCATTTTTTTTTTTGCATAAAGAAACCTTATGTTCTATTTAAATCTATTATTTCCAAATTGCTACAGAGAAATGTTATGTATGCTGAAATTCCTAAAACATAGATACATGACAGAGCCCTTGTATGCACATACAAATAACCCTTTGAGATTTATTTGGAGTAATTAAAAAAAATCTTTATGAGGCCAAGGCCATGCATATATTCCAACACTAATCAGGGTTCACAATGATTTTTGGAGCTTTCCAGAGCTGCTTCAGTAGGAACTTGGAAGACGGGCTTGGGTGGTCAACACGAGATGGTCGTTCGCACTGCTGCACTCAGTGACTGGCTGCACTACAGGGTTAGAGTGCCACACCTGGCGTACTGTTGTACACTCCCGATCGAACGTGGTTGACGGGTTCACTGCCACATGCAATTCCCACGTTTCACATGCATCGTCGCCACCAAGACATCCAACAGGAACCCAACAAGTGGAGAAACGGGCTGTACTTCCGGTTCTCAACCGTCTTCAGTCCCGATTTTGAAACCGGGAGTACAAAATTGGGACTAAAGGTCCCCTCTTTTAGTCCCGGTTTCGCGCCCAGGACTAAAGGTGTACCTTTAGTCACCTTTAGTCCCGGTTGGTAAGACCAACCAGGACTAAAAGGCCTCTCGGCCTGGCCACGTGGGGCGGCCCTTTAGTCCCGGTTGATATTACCAACCGGGACTAAAGGTTTCCTTTTTTTTTTCTATTTTCAATTGATGATTCGTTTTGGTTTTCGAATAAGTTTTCGAATACGTATTCTACGCTGCTAATAATATACGTATTCTACACGTTTATAATGTTCGAACATTTTGTACAAACTAAAGTATATATTACATGCATATACATATATTGTACGTTATTTTATGTACATATAATATGTATGTATGTGTGTGTGTATATATATATATATTACAAATAAGGGTTGCATTGTATATTTTATCATATCCTTGGGATAACAAAATCACTCCATCTAGTTTGGCTTCCATGTTTCGTTGACGTCATTGTAGAACTCGTCGGCGGGGTTGAGGACCTGGTCATTAAGAAATCCTGTTATGGTCTCTTGAATTGCTTTCAGTTGGTCACGTCGAATGACTTTTTCCTTCAACCATAAAGTCTTCAATAAAAGTTAAAGGAAAAGTATATATATATATATATATATATATATATATATATATATATATATATGTGTGTGTGTGTGTGTGTGTTGGTCACTTGATTACTTATATATATGAGCAACAAAAGAAATTGTGAATATATGAATATATTTATATAACATACTTTGAGGATCTCTTCAGGAGTTCTTTTTGTGTACGCCTCGATAAACTCGCAAATATAGTATCCACAATAGTTGTTCCCTTGTTCTTGCCTCAGAACCCACTTTTATGAGAAAAAAGATCTGATGAATTGAAAGCATGCATGGTGTTAATTGAATTATATATATATATATATATATATATATATATATATATATATATATATATATATATATATATATATATATATATATAGTACTTACTTTGTGTGCGATTACATCCAGTGGCGCTTTGCAATGTTTCATGTGGTGATTCTCAATGAAACTTTTCCAAACACTGTGCTTCAAAAAAAATAAAACATTAATTTGGTCTTTAATAATTATTGCAGTTAAGAGATCGGGGTATATATAGTTGCTAGAGAGACCATATTACCCTTGGATAATATCTATCATGTCTTGGTACTCTGTTTGCTCTTTTCTTAACGAGTCTAAGATTCTCAACCGACTATTGGCCATATCGATGACCATCAATATCCAGTGATTGCTGCATATGTTTTTATACACAAATATGATCGACATTAACTAGAGTTAACATATATGTATATATATGGGAGATAGCTTAGCTAGTAAGCAAATAATTGAACAAATGTCCATATGATCGACATTAATTATTTAACACTCACTTGAAGTTGTAGGGGAAGAGTATGTCCTTGTTTTGTTGGTTCACTAAGAACCTCATGAGATTTTTCTCGAGTTCAGCTTTCCATTGAGGCAGGGGATTAGGGTGTTTGAATACGACATTTGGATCAACGTGTTGGAGATATGCCCTAGAGGCAATCATAGAGATGATGATATTTCATTGTATCCATGTTTCATATTGTGTTCCTTGAATATCCATTAAAGGCTACTTGAATTGATTTGCAATTATGTGAATTGTATGTGAAACTCTTTACTTGTATGGTTATTCTAAAGTTGTCCCTAGTCGGAGTTCATGTGAGGACACACATGAATATTAGACTAGTACATGTATTAGCTGATGACTATGTTTCATAAGTCATGGACATGAAGATGTCAAACTAATAATGTGGGCACGTGTACAGACATGTGCTAGGACCGACCCAACACGAGATATAGTTACATAGTTCTCTTTACACAACGTGTACGCTTTGTCCTTAGACCTGAGATTGTTGCATGCACTCAAGATGTGAATTGACTTACTTAGGGGCTGTCAAACGCTACTCTGTAACTGGGTAGTTATAAAGGTAGCTTTCGGGTTTGTCAGGAAGCATGCTGTGAGGCATGATCAATCAAGATGGAATTTGCCCCTCTCTACTTGAGAGAGATATCTCTGGGTCCCTCGAGTGATCGAATCCGGAAATGCATGGCCATGCTACGTGAGGTTAGAGTTAACCTAGAAAGGGATTTTGAATCACAGGATCGAGAAAGAGAGGTCGGCTTGGAGCTAGACCAAATATCATGAGGCAAAGGGAATAGCATGTACATGATGTTGTGATGGTTCGTCTGATATGATCTTCGTGTGCGTATAGGAGTTGGCATGTCTTGCTAGAGGCCGCTACCAACTATTGGCCGAGTAGAAGTACTCATGTCATGTCTATACGTATGTGAACCTATAGGGTCGCACACTTAAGGGGCTGGAAGCCCAATGAGGATCTGATCTGAATTGGACCAAGTTTAGAAGTACTAATGGGCCTCAGACCTAGAGGCCTATCAGGGACCTCTATATATTGAGGGGTGGGGGCGGCTTAGGGTTTGGACCCTTTTGGCATAGCAGTTGCTGCTCCATCTTCCACACCCAGCAGCTGTTCATCTCCCAAGCCCTCACCGAGTTGCACTCGCGGATCTAGCAGTCCGGCTTGCGACGCTTCCGCCCTGCACGTGTGGATACTTTGGATGTGTTGCATCTACAACACTTGGACGAGCCGATGCACGAGGAGGACACCGCTGAACGTTTGACGTGGAGGCGATGATCGACTACTCTACTTCGACGCGGTGATCGACTACACTGCCCCGACGCGCCTCATCAACTTCCGCATCTATGCGTCTAGTGGTAATCCCGTGATCTATAACAACAGTGTTCCTATTTTACGCGGTAGAAATAATTTTTGTGCTAGCGTAGCCTACCTCGTATTCCTACACAACGAAACCAACATCATTATCCTTTCTCTTTCTGAGTTCTGTCATCTCATATCTGTATATATAAAAATATAGTGTGAGGATATATAATGTATATATATATACATGTAGCTTTATATATACACACTTTAATAATAGAAAATAATCACACTTACAGACAATAGCAGCTAATGAGACTTTTGTCGAGAGAGTCCTGGTGGCATAGTTGGTGTAATTCTTCAAACTCGACATATATAACGTCATCGACATGGAAGTAATGTTGGTTTCTAACTCTGACAGTAACAAAGGCCTCTCCCCATTCACACGCCGCCATATACCACTTGTTTAGCAGGTACATTTGCATACCCAGTTCACCTAAGGCCTCAGGGTTGTATAGACTCTTTCCATGTTCAAATTTCTTCCAAGGATCCACTTTCGGAGCAAATGGTCCTTCAGCGAGCACTTGGGCAAGGTCCAAACCAGTTTACTCGTAAAACCGAGCCAGCTCCTCAAAATCAACGTCTAAGTCTAAGTTCGAACCATATTCATTACGAACGACAAGAGAGGGGACTGATTGTTGTGATTGTTGTACGAGTTGTGCAACACCTTTCCCTGGCCTAGTCTTTTTCTGTGCCGCCTCAAATGACTTGGTGAGAGAGCGGTCGTAGTCCAATTTTGGCCGGGACTTTTGAGATTCCCGCTTTTTCTGGTCCAACTTCTTTCTTAGAGGATCTGGAGGTAGGTAGAAGTATGATTTCTTCGGGTTCTCCCTCTCTTCTCGTTGCTTTTTTATTTTTTCGAAGAAACTGTCCACATCTTTTTTTACTGCAGCTTTTAATTCCTTTTCACTTTTCTCGAAAGACAGTTTTTGGGGAATAACTAGATTAGATGAGGCTTTCTTCTTTGCCGGCTGGTGGGACAACGACTTTGTTTGCGGGGCAGACCTCTTAGGAGCTGGCTTCCTCTTAGTCATCAAGGGAGGCGGGGCAACCGTTGGAGGCGTTGCCACCTGATTGCTCGGAGCACTATGATGATCTAGAGATTGAATAATTGGACTTAGGTTGGTGGAGGCCCTGCTGTGTGATTACAAAAAAGAATAATTTGGTATAAGAAATTGTTATTATTAATCATGCATGTCAATAGAAAGTTTGTGAAAAAAATTGTTTCGTTCACTTTTGTCCGCACCTATTGTCTGGCAGTTGAGGAAGCGGCGGTGAACTAGAGACCCCGGGAATAATGATGTAGCGCTTGCGCCATAGTATGAATGTTTTCTCTGCTTCTCCTAGAGTCTTCTCCCCATCACCTCTTGTAATGTCAAGAGGCAGGTCACTAAAACCTTTGTTAACTCTATCAACTAAGACGCTAACATATCCATGTGGTATTATTGCCCTATGGATTCTTGGTGTCTTGGTAGGATCTGGAGGAGAAAAACACCGAGAGCCACCATGATTGTGGCATTCTCTTTTGGAATATGTAGCTCACATGATGTAAACAGTGCAGTGATGTCATCCACGGGGAAACGTAGCATTGCGTCATCTTGATTTGGCAACTCCGTGGAAGCGCAACTGCTTTTCAACTGATCAGGGGGCTAATATTAATGTTCATTCCTGGATCTAATGCTTGCCTCTGGGCACTCATTGCTATTTGCACTTGCTTTATGATTTCGTCATGCATTCTAGCTTGCATGTCTTTTTCGCGCTCTTGTGCTTGAAGCAACGCCTCCAGTGACTCACGAACCAATTCCTCCAACTTGCTGATTCGCGTTGCATCCTCATCCTTCCTTCTCTGCTAGCTTCTATAGGTATCTCTGTCGTTAGGGAAACCATGCTCCCAAGAAATATTCTATCCTAAACCTCTCGTTCGGCCACTGTGTTCAGTGGTCCCGAGGGCATACGTCAGTTCATCCTTCTCTCTATTGGGCCTGAACGCACCAATAGTTTTAGCTTGTAGAGCATAAGATAATCTTTGTGTTGCTCTTTCGAGTTTTGAGCCATGAACCAGCTTCCCGGTCTCTAGGTTCAGTCTTTCCCCATGAGCGAAAAACCAATTCTTCGCGTGTTTGGGCCAATTGAGTGTTTCTGGTGTGATACCCTTGGCAAGAATGTCCACTTCCATTTTTCCCACTTGGGAATGGCAGTCGCGTAGCCACCAGATCCCATGCCATGGTGGTATACCTTCTGTCGGGCATTCTCTTGATTCCTTCTCACCCGTTCCTCACCCTCTTCTGATGTCTTGTACTGTACAAAATCATTCTAGTAGGGCCTCAACTTCACGAGCGGGCCACTAGTATTGAAATTGGGCGTTATGTTCTTCTTGACATATTTTGTGTATAGGGATTTCTTCCAAGTCTGAAATTGTGTGGCCATCTTCTTCATAGCCCAATTTCAAACTAGTTCATTCAATTCATCATCGTTGATAGCATCATAATCATCCGCTTGCAACGTGAAATGTTGAAGAATATCATCCCAAATTAAATTCTTATCAAGATCAGAGACAAAACTAACATGAGGCTCGTTGATCTTTTACTTCCATTCATGGGCACTGATCGGAAGTCTGTCCCTTATAAGGCACCCATAGTGTTGCATGAATTTCCTTGCGTGTGGACCAAGTGGTTCGCCTGTCTCGATATTGAATTCCGATATTATGTAGCGCCCCTCCAATGGCTTTTTTGGGCCTCGAATTTTTTTGCTTTTCACCATTGTTGTCATTGATCCAGAGGGCTACGTATAATAGATGATAGATATTCAAATATATATATATATATATAATATTCAAATATATATATAAATATATAAACCTCGCCTATATTTTCTTGCACAATATTTTCTTGGTTATCTTCAAGAGCCAGGTATTGACTCCTGTCATCTACATCCTGCTGGTCACCATTGGCAAATTGAGTGCCGGTGTTGATAATATTCATCATTTCTTCATCCATGTTGTCTCTCGGGGCAGCCATCTAGCTTTTACACCACTAGATATATCTATAAAAAATAAAAACTATATCTATAAAACAAACTCCTACAAGACGTGCCACCTCAAGGATAGTAACATTTGTAAAAATCATTTCTGTATCTGTACTAGTGATAGAATCTAGCATAAGCCTTTTTTAAGTGCCTAGCTTGTTTGAAGGGGAAATCTTAACTGACAAAGTTTAAAGGTTTCCAGAGCGTTTAACACTACTCTGCTTGCCGAGAAAGTTGCTAGTGTTGTGTCGTTGGCATTTTTCATGGCCGTGGCCATGGTCATTGTGTTCTCGTCTTTTACTACGGCAGGTAAGTAATTCACATGATATTTCCGCAAATTAATAGAAGAATGGGAGTGTACACACATAACAATCGATTATCGTTTATATTTATATATATACTACGTTTGGGTACGGTGATTGACAGACTACTGTGATGATATCGGGACGTGTGAATAAATAACCATCCGTACTAGTTGACCTTGCTTACATGATCATCTCAGTGAGCATTTCTCCACCAGACGGCACCGTACTTGGCCACGGAAGAGCTCCGATTCTACGAGGAAGGGAACATGGTCTTCCACGACCGTTGCCGCTCTCCCTCGTAGAATCAAAGCTCCTCCTTGACGTTCGTTACTACTCAGTAGAGAACATGCTCGCCGAGCTGAACACGGTCCGCAAGTTCAACTAGTACGTATTTTCTACAATTTTCTAACTAGTCGTCATAAGCTATTGCGCAAAAAGGAGGAAACGACGAGACACCGGGCACACCCGTGCTCCACTGAGCTCGATGGCTCAGCGCAAAATCGCATTACAAGATTGCCGGCACGAGGGCTCGGCAAACGCATCCATCCTATTAAATTTTGTTAGATTCCTAAATTCATGATCTATCTATTAGTGTAATTAGTTCGTATAGTTCAGTGATACCAGAAGGTGACTGAGTTCATGGAGCTGCGTTAGGGGAGCAGGACGGTAATGGAGTATGTGACCTAGTTTAACCACTTGGCTCAGTATGCTGGTAGTTAGGTGGACACGGATGACAAGAAGAGGGATCGCTTCTTTTGCGGTCTCACTCCTGCTCTTCAGGAGAAACTGTACCTGGGGAACTATCTGACCTTTGGGGCTTTGATGAACGCTGCCATTGCTCTTGAGGGTTTTTAGCGGGCATCCTAGGCGGATTGGAAGCGGAAGCGGGTGGCAGCTAGATCCTCCAGCCATCCCCATACTTAGAAGGTGCAGATTGTTAGGCGGGGGCCCTATCAACCATCCAGTGGGCCTCCGTACCGGTCACCCCAGCAGACATCACAGACTTCTGCTACTCAGTACAAGGCACCTCAGCAGCAGGTGCAGCCCCAGCAGACTCAGGGACAGCAGGTCCCACCTCGTCAGGGATTCGAGAACAAGCCTGGTGCTTGTTTCAAGTGTGGCAAGGATGGCCACTATGCCAGGGAGTGTCCTCAGCAGTAGACAGCTCAGCCGTCTCAACCGTCTGCAAATTCCAGGCTGATTAAGAGGACTTTCATCAAGAGGAAGGTGCCCAGCAGATCTGGTCAGGTGCACTTCACGGATGCTCAGCAAGCTGTGCAATAGGAGACAGTTATGGCTAGTATGTTTACCATCGAATCCCATCTAGCTTTGGTGTTGTTTGATTCCAGCGCATCGCATTCCTTTATGAGCATGGGGTTTGTAGAGCGGCACAACTTATCACTATTGGCTATACCGTATGCCTATAAGATCCATACTGCGGGTTCTCAGATGTTCATCAATACCCGCACGGATACAGTAAGTTTGGTATTAGCCACCCACACTTACCGTCTATAGTTCATGATAATGCCTGGGCAAGGCATTGATGTTATTCTAGAATGAACTGGTTGCGGGTGTATGGGGTAGTATTGGATATGAAGAGAAGAAGTATAGAGTTACGGCTTCCGTTTTCTGAGGATAGGCTGTCTCTCATCATACCCTCAGAACCGGTCTTACCTATTGCTGCCCATGCTGAAGCCATTCCTAATCTTACCTCCATTCCATTAGTATGTGAGTTTCCAGATGTTTTCCCTGAAGATCTTCCTGGATTGCCACCGGACCGTGAGGTAGAATTCTCCATTGAGCTTGAGCCTGGTACTGCTCCTATCTCCAGGCATCCGTACTGCATGGCTCCGAGAGAACTGGTAGAAATGAAGAAGCAACTGGAGGGGTTGATGGACAAGGGTTTCATCCGCCCAAGTTCTTCGCCATGGGGTTGTCCAGCGATTTTCGTGAAGAAGAAGGATGGTACTCTACGGATGTGTGTGGATTACCGCCCCCTCAATGCGGTAACAGTTAAGAACAAGTATCCTTTGCCCCGCATAGATACTTTGTTTGATCAGTTAGCTGGTGCCAAGGTGTTCTCAAAGATAGATCTCCGATCGGGCTACCATCAGATCAAGATCAGGCCACAGGATATACCAAGGATAGCTTTCTCTACTAGGTATGGGTTGTATGAGTACCTAGTGATGTCTTTCGGTCTCACCAATGCCCCGGCTTTCTTCATGTACCTGATGAACTCAGTCTTCATGCCGGAGTTGGATAAGTTTGTGGTAGTGTTCATTGATGACATTTTGATCTACTCCAAGAATGATGAAGAGCATACCTGTCACCTTCGGATAGTCCTGACTCGACTCAGAGAGCACCAGCTGTATGCTAAATTCAGCAAGTGCGAGTTTTGGCTAGATCGAGTGTAGTTTTTGGGACATGTGTTGACACCTGAGGGCGTTTCTGTAGATCCCAGCAAGGTGCAAGATGTGTTAGATTGGAAGTCTCCTTGGTCTGTGCACCAGATCTGTCAGTTCCTTGGGCTAGCTGGATACTATCGACGTTTCATCCCCAATTTCTCCAAGATAGCCCAGCCCATGACTAAGCTGCTCCAGAAAGAAGCTAAGTTTGTTTGGGGTCCACCTTGTGAAGAAGCTTTTCAGTGCCTGAAGACTTTTCTGACCACTGCTCCTGTATTGGCTCAACCTAATATTGAGAGGCCCTTTGATGTTTACTGTGATGCCTCGAAGACGGGATTGGGGTGTGTGCTTATGCAAGAAGGGCGTGTGATAGCTTATGCTTCGCGCCAACTGAAGAAGCATGAGGTGAACTACCCTACCCATGATTTAGAGCTAGCTGCTGTAGTTCACTCTCTGAAGATTTGGAGGCATTATTTGTTGGGCAACAAAGTGCATATCTTCACTGACCACAAGAGCCTTAAGTATATTTTCACTCAGTCTGAGTTGAACATGAGGCAAAGGAGATGGTTAGAGTTGATCAAGGATTATAATTTGGAAGTCCACTATCATCCAGGAAAAGCCAATGTGGTAGCTGATGCCTTAAGTCGTAAGTCACATCAGGTTGAGGATATACCCTTGTCACTTCACCACACAGAGGTGCTAGCTCAGATTGCTTTGACCTCAGAGCTGCTGGAGCAAATTATTCAGGAACAAAAGGAAGACCCCGAAGAGATTCCTCACATCAAGAAGTTGCTAGCTGAAGGACGTGGACCTCATTTTAGCATTGATGAGCTGGGAGTCATGAGATACAAGGATAGGCTGGTGGTTCCATCCAATGAAGAGCTGAAAAGAAAGATTTTAAAAGAAGCCCATCATTCCAAGCTATCTATCCACCCTGGTAGCAACAAGATGTACCATGATCTGCGCCAACTGTACTGGTGGTCTTACATGAAGCAAGATATCACCTAGTTCGTTGCGGAGTGTGACACTTGTGGTAGAGTCAAGGCAGATCATATGCGTACTCCTGGATATCTGCAGCCCTTGCCCATTCCTGTTTGGAAATGGGAGGATATTTCCCTGGATTTCATTGTGGGTTTACCCCGCACCTCCTCGGGCTTTGATTCTATTTGGGTCATTGTGGACCGTCTCACCAAGTCTGCCCACTTCCTTCTAGTGGACACTAGATATAATGCCAAGAAGTATGCGGAGTTATACTTTGATCGGATTGTGACCCTACATGGAGTTCCTCTCACCATCATCTCTGATAGAGGGTCAGTTTTTGTCTCTCATTTCTGGGAGAAACTCCAGGAGTGTTTGGGTACTCGTCTTCTCAGAAGCTCAGCATACCATCCCCAGACTGATGGTCAAACTGAAAGGGTGAACCAAGTGCTCGAGGGCATATGCTGCGGGCTTGTACCATCTCTTTTCCTGAGAAGTGGGATCAGTGTTTGAAGCTGGCCGAATTTTCTTATAATAACAGCTATCAGGAGAGTATCCGTATGGCACCATTTGAAGCTTTATATGGACAAAAGTGTAGGATGCCACTAAACTGGGTTGAGGTAGGAGACCGTGGGTACTTCAGGCCGGATTTCATAAAGGAGGCTCGAGAGAAAGTAAATATAATTCGTGAACACTTGAAGTTAGCTTAGAGTCAACAGAAGGCTTACGCAGACAAACGAAGAAGACCTTTGGAATTTGCAGCTGGAGATTATGTGTATCTCAAGGTATCTCCTTTGAGAGGGGTACATCGGTTTGGTGTCCATGGCAAGTTAGCCCCTCAGTATGTGGGTCCATACAAGGTGTTACAACAGTGTGGTTCCGTTGCTTATCGTCTCCAACTCCCTGAAATTCTCTTGGCAGTTCACAATGTATTTCATGTCTCGCAACTGAAGAAATGCCTACGAGTTCCTGAAGAATCTGTAGAAATAGAAGGACTCCCGCTCCAACCTGATCTGTCTTATGTGGAGCATCCTATAAAAATTTTGGATGAGAAGGAGAGAGTGACCAGGAACAGGGTGATAAAGTTTTACAAGGTACAATGGCAAAACCATTCAAAGGACGAAGCCACCTGGGAGCAAGAGAGCTACTTATCAAAGCATTACCCCCATCTCCTCTCTGGTTCTGATAGTTAGTTGCTGCATCGAAATGTATTTCCTACCTTCTTCTCACACTAGGCACATGAAATCTCGGGTCGAGATTTTGTTTTAAGGGGGTAGATTTGTAACACCCTCGGTGTTACGCCTTAATCAAAATACTAAACCATGTCATGAGCATCATGTTTATGTATTATTGCATGTGGTAAATGAGAAATTAAATTTTATTGTACTAATTCTCAAATTGAGCTCTAATTTATTCCTTGTCCAAGTTGTCCTTCCAGCACGTCATCTCTCTCCACGTGAGAGCTCCATAGCCACAAAGTCAAATGATAAGTTATTGTCATTCACTAATTATTAGCATACCACTTGGCAAGATTTATATCTTCATCAATCTTGTGACGCGCCACTGTCATCTCTCGTTGTTCTAATTATCCCGTCTTTACTTCGCTTGCTAATCACCTTGCAAAATTATCAGTGCACGACGCGCTACCACTGTCATAGTGTGTCGCACACGCTACGCATTAATCTCACTCACAAGTTTGGCCGCTGAGCATGCCGCTCGCTCACTGCTCTGCAAACGTAGTGCACGCACCCTTTCCTCACGCGCACTGTAGCTGTGAAGATTTTCCTCACGCAGCACTGCAGCAGCAGGAGTTTCAACATGTCAGAACGGTACCAGAGTAGATTTGCAACACGACAGACCGTAGCAGCGCAGAATGCACGGTTCACGCGTGGGAAAACACTGTAGCTCCGAAGAAAGCACTGTAGCACCGTGGAAAACACTGTTTGTCCGAGCAAACACGTCGTTCCCGCGGCGTTTTATTACTTTTAAGCAAGCTAGTTAGCCACTAATCTTACGACGTGTCGCTGTCGTGTTTTTGCTTCTCCATTTCCTACGTCTCCTGTCTTTAAAAGGATACGCCGAGCTATTTCGCTCCGCTACTCACTTGCTTCTCTCAAATCAAGTTTCTCTGTTCTTACCCGTGAAAGCTGCGTCTATCGATTTCTCCCCGAGCTATAATTAGCTGAGGTAGCTAGTTTACAATTGATCTTCTTATTCTCTAATGTTTCCTTGACCTGTGGTCTCCTCCTCCATTAATTCCTTGACCTGCATGAATGAACCAGCACCCCACCGCCAATCACGTTCAGCCCAAAGCCCACTCCAGTCCTGACGTGCTCGTAAGTCCAAGACCACTCAAAGTTCATCCTTGAATTAATTCTCTCATGACCAAAGACCACACCACCACACATGGCACGGAGCCAGAGGACAACCCTGCCAACTCGTTTCGTGCTTCCAGACTACCTAGCTTGTCATGACCACCCACAACCAATGCTATATATGGTTCTGCTCCGCTCCACGTAGGGCAAGCAATTGCTAAGCTCCCTGGTGTCTCTCATCTTGCATTGCCTCCGCACATCGATCACCGTAGGAGGCACTTCATTCAATTCCGAGGTAGTTAGCCTACAAGAATTCCTTCATCCTCCTTCTCTATTATTTTCTTGACCCGCGGTCTCATCTAGTATTTCTAGACCCACAGTCATGTGCAAGTCAACAAGTCCAATAGCATGATTATCCTTCTCCAATAATATCATTTTCTTCATCTCTAGAGCTCATTTGAATTTATTTATTTATTACGAAATAAATTTTGTTAGATTCCTAAATTCATGATCTATCTGTTAGTGTAATTAGTTCGTATAGTTCAGTGATACCTTTAGGGTTACTTTATTATTTTGAAATGCTTATTATGGTTATTTAGAGAATGAATTTTTATGATGCATGGTAGCTAGTGCACCTTGCTTTATTATATATATAGTAAATTGATATTAACAATAAGGATGCCTTTAGTTGCTAAGATAATACATGAAATGTTTCATACCTATTTAGTGGGAATAATAGGTAACTTTGCGTATTAGTCATTAGAGTTAGCTTAGTAGCTTGGTAGATGTATTCTTATTTTAAGAGTTGCGGTTGCCTATATATTAATTATTGCATCATCATCACTGCATGCATATAGAGGACGAGCCACTGGAGATCGTGACCTTCGGCGAGCAGGAGTATGACGAAGTCATCGAAGAGTACAAGGAGATCCTCGTGCAGGAGGACATTCCGGAGCCACCCGTCACTGACTTTGCTGACACCGCGCCTGCCCAAGGCAAGTCCCGGTGCATAACCCCTATTTTTAAATGATCACTGAATATATTTATATGATATGCATTTATGTTATAGGCATTTTATGGAAGCTACATGCATAAATATATCCACCATGAGTCCTACTAGTACAGGTCGAGTAGCTGCTATGCTCAGGATGTCGGTAGCGTGAGTAACCTGTCGTTTCTCGCAAATAGGTGTTTAAACTATGATATCATGATGAAATAATGGAAAGGAAAATGGTGACCAGATAGGGATGTAGATTTGGTACTGGTGGGTGTGAGGGGTTGTGTCCTGCGGCCAACAAGGCATAGCCCGGTTATACTTTTTCCCTGTCTGTGTCGATTAAGGACCGGTCGTTGCATATGACTCTAGGCAAGTCACAGATTATTGTCCCGAGCACATACTTGGGTATGGGCGCAGGGAAGGCTTGCTGCTCTCTTGTCGCGGATCCGGCTCTTTTCGGACCGACTGATGGGAAGAGGAGGTGGTGGAGGTCCTTGCAACGCACTGAGTCCGGGACTCAGAGGCGGGGGCTTGGAGTCCAAGTTTGGACGGGGACATGGACACCCAGGACAGGAGAGTGGTGGGTTAGTCCTGCTTGTGCCTGGGGTACAAGCGGGGCGTGTGTCTTCGGTGCACCCAACTGGGCACATTGATTCGTGAATCTCCACGTTATCCGATATGGCTTGTCTGCGGTTTAGCACCGTAGTAAGAACTAGAAGTGGAAAAGAGAAGGAACAGTATCGATTGCTCAACTCTTGCTTGAAAGTAGAACAGGTGCTTATATAGATTGACTAGATAAAAACTTAATACGGCTGATGATAATAATGTATCAATAAGGACTCACTATTAGTATTGCTTTTTGCTAAAAGAGAACCAGCAAACCATAAAGCCTAGCATATTCCTTGGAGTCGGGAAAGTATTCCCACTATCAGATAAGTCTTGCGAGTACATTGTGTACTCAGGGTTTATTTACCCTTATTGTAGGTGACGCTTGAGGAGTTCCTTGTGTGGAGGATCCATCTGGTGGGCTCAGACGGAATCCTCGTTATCTTATCGCTAGATGTTATCTTTTAATATTCCGCTGTTTATCATTCCGCACTCTGTATTTGGTATTGTAATAATGTACTTTTCAAGAAACTCTAATGTATGAGATAGACTTGTGTTGTAACTCGTTTTCATTATTGGATCCTTGGGAAAAATGTGGATCTTTTGGGTTCTCCCTTGGGGTGTGCCCGATGGATACCGCCCGCTGTAGCCTGCTTTCGGGGTGCTTAGTGCCTGGTGGAAGACAAGCGCCTCCGTAAGTGTGCTATTTCAGGCAGTTCTACCACAATGAACATGCTAGTAATGATGATAGCGATAGTGATGATGATGAATATGAGTCACCTACTTATGATGATCTTGCTAGATTGCTTAAACAATACACTAAGATCATTATAAAAACTAGAGCTAAGAATGAAAAGCTAGAAGCTAAGAATGATTCACTTTTAGCAAAATGTGATATAGCGGAAAAGGCTAGTGTTGAGCTTAGAGAAGCAAATGATGCTATGTCATCCAAACTCAAGGAGCTCAAATCTTCTAAGAAAGAGCTTAAAGATAAATATGATAAACTTGAGTGGGTACACAAAGAGCTCATCACTAGCCACAACAAGCTAAAAGAAGAATATACAACTCTTAAGATTAATCATGATAATCTTGTCATAGCTCAAGAATTTCTATCCAATGAGCCACATGATGCTACTAACCATGTTGTTAAGATTGATATAGCTACATCATGTGATGACTTGATCATTGAGAGCATTGATCAAAGTTCTAGTAGCAAGGGCAAGCAAGTGGTTAAGACCGATGATTATGATGAGTTTGTCAAGCTCAAGAATGACAATGCAAAGCTCAAGAAAGATCTTGAAGAAATCAAAAGCCACAACTCCATTGTGCTAGAAACTCTTGATCATGATGGTAATTTGATTCTTGAGAATGAGAAGCTCAAAGAAGAAAACAAGAAGCTCAAGGAAGAGAAGAACCATGATGCTCTCAAGGAAGAAAACAAGAAGCTCAAGTTGGAAAAAGAGCATCTTAAGATTGGATTGAGCAAGTTCACAAGAGGCAAGCATCTTCAAAGTGAGCTCCTAATGAACACCGTCATGAAGATGGATAGAAGTGGCATTGGGTACATAGGAAACAAAGAGAAGAAAGCTCAAGCTCAACATCAACAAAAGCCAAAGCCAAAGAAGTGTTTTGAGTGTGGACAAGAAGGACACTTTGCTCATGAGTGCCAAACTCCACCACCACAATCCTTGCCCAAGCATGCTAGACCTTTTGCCTTCAATTCTCACTACATGCTTAAAAAGGATTCTAGTGGGAGAATGAAAGTCATGTTCTTAGGACCTCCTAACAAGAATAGGCCTAAGAAAATTTGGGCTGCAAAGTCACTTGTTGAGAAGGTGGAGGGCCCTCAACAAGTTTGGGTTCCTAAAGCTTGATTTCTTATGTGTAGGTGAACTACAAGTCCGGTGGAAGTCATTGGGTTATTAATAGTGGTTGTACACAACACATGACCGGTGATCCTCGTATGTTCACCTCACTAAGAAGTAGATGGACAAGAAAGAATCACATTTGGAGATAATTCAAAGGGCAAGGTTCAAGGATTGGGAAAAGTGGCAATATCAAATGATCATTCTATCTCAAATGTGCTATATGTTGCTTCATTAAGCTTTAACTTGCTATCCGTTGGACAATTGTGTGATCTTGACTTCCAATGCTTGTTTACCGAGAAGGAAGTTGTTGTATCTAAGAAGGATGATGACCAAGTAATATTCAAAGGATTTAGATACAACAACCTATATCTAGTGGACTTCACCTCCAAAGATGCAAACTTGAAGACTTGCCTATTCACCAAAACAACACTTGGGTGGCTATGGCATAGAAGACTTGCTCATGTTGGGATGAGCTCACTCAAGAAGCTAATGAAGAATGATTTGGTAAGAGGGTTGAAGGATGTGAAGTTTGAGAAGGACAAGCTTTGTAGTGCATGTCAAGCCGGCAAGCAAGTTGCAAATACTCATCCAACCAAAGCTTTCTTGTCAATCACAAGAGTGCTAGAACTCCTTCACATGGATTTATTTGGACCAACAACATATAAGAATTTGGGAGGAAATCTTTATTATCTTGTGATTGTTGATGACTATTCAAGGTATACATGGGTATTCTTCCTTCATAACAAACCCGAAGTTGCATCTTTCTTCAAGAAGTTTGCTAAGAGAGCACAAAATGATTTTGAAGTGAAGCTCAAAAAGATTAGAAGTACAATGGGAAAGAATTTGACAACACAAATATAGAAGCCTATTGTGATGAAGTTTGAATCAAACATGAGGTCTCCGCAACATATACTCCTCAACAAAATGGTGTAGTTGAGAGGAAGAACCGGACATTGATCACTCTTGCAAGAACAATGCTTGATGAGTACAACACCCCCGAAGCTATATGGGCGAAAGCAATCAACACCGCATGCTATGCATCCAACCGCCTATTCCTTCAAAAGTTCCTTGGCAAGACACCTTATGAGTTGCTCAATGGGAAGAAGCCGGACGTCTCCTTCTTTAGGGTGTTTGGTTGCAAATGCTACATCTAAAAGAAGTGGCAACACCTAGGGAAGTTCTAAAGATGTTGTGATATTGGTTTTCTTGTTGGTTACTCATCAAAGTCCAAAGCATATAGAGTATTTAATCATGCCACCGGCTTGGTTGAAGAAACATATGATGTGGAGTTTGATGAATCTAACAGCTCCCAAGGAGCACATGAGAATCTTGACGACGTAGGTGATGAACTATTGAGGGAGGCTATGAAGAACATTCTAGTTGGAGACATCAAGCCTAAAGATGATGAAGATGATGTACAAGTGATTGATCCACCTTCTTCATCAAGTGTGCCACAAGATGGTGATAAAGATGGGAGAGTAGAAAATGAAGACACTCATATCTCCCATGAGCAAATGGTGGTACAAGCACAAGATGTTGATGCTCGACAACCTCCTCCTCAAGTGGTCAATAGAAGAAATACACCTCTACTACAAGATCATCCACAAGATCTCATCATAGGGAGTCCATCAAAGGGTGTAATGACTCGCTCACAAAAACTTGCGTCATTCATTGCTCATCACTCTTTTGTCTCTTGCTTTGAGTCTACTAAGGTTGAAGAAGCTCTTCAAGATCTGGATTGGATAAATGCCATGCATGAAGAGTTGAACAACTTCACCCGCAATGAAGTGTGGACTCTTGAAGAGCGGCCAAAAGGTGCAAGAGTCATTAGAACAAAGTAGGTGTTCCAGAACAAGTAAGATGATCAAGGCGTAGTTGTGAGGAACAAGGCAAGACAAGTAGCAAAGGGGTTCTCTCAAGTTGAAGGTTTGGATTTTGGAGAGACCTTTGCACCGGTTGCAAGACTAGAAGCCATTCGTATCCTCCTTGCATATGCATCACATCATGAAATGAAATTATATCAAATGGATGTGAAAAGTGCATTTTTAAATGGCTTTATTAATGAACTAGTCTATGTTGATCAACCTTCCAGGTTTGAAGACCCTAGATATCCTAACCATATTTATAGGTTGTCCAAGGCTTTATATGGGCTTAAGCAAGCCCCAAGAGCGTGGTATGAGCGCCTTCAGGACTTCCTCATTGAGAAGGGCTTCACCATTGGGAAGGTCGATACCACACTATTCACCAAGAAGCTTGATGGGCATATCTTCATTTGTCAATTGTATATTGATGATATCATCTTTGGATCATCTAATGAAGATTCTTGCAAAGAATTTGGTGAATTGATGTCGAAGGAGTTCAAGATGTCAATGATTGGAGAGCTTACATTCTTTCTTGGTTTTCAAGTCAAGCAAATGAGAGAAGGGATTTTCATCTCTCAAGAGAAATATACAAATAATCTTCTCAATAGATTCATGATGGATGAATATAAGCCAATCAAGACACCAATGCCAACTAATGGACATCTCGACCTAGATGAGGGAGATAACACGGTTGATCAAACTCTCTACCATTCTATGATTGGTAGCTTGTTCTATTTAACCGTATCTAGGCCCGACATCATGTTTTGAGTGTGTATGTGTGCTACATTTCAAGCTAAGCCTAAGGAATCACATTTAATTGCCATAAAAAGAATCCTTAGGTACCTTAAGCACACACCAAGCATTAGCCTTTGGTATCTGTCGGTGCGGGACCCACGGGATACCTCACAAGGAAGGGAGAAGACCTAGTCTAATTAGGATTCTTCTCTTGTAATCTTAGTAGCAGTATTACTCTGTAATCCTACTAGGAACTCTCATTGTAAACCGACTAGGACTCTGGCCTCCTGACTATATAAAGAAGGGCAGGGCTCCTTGGATCGAGAGTTCAGAGAACAATTGCACAACACAACACTTCACAATCAATCCAACACAAAGGCTAACAATCGACTGGACGTAGGGCTATTACTCGATCAAAGATCGAGGGTCCGAACCAGGATAAATCGACTATCTCTTGCGTTAACTATCGAGTTCTGCATATGCTGAAGCCCAAACATACTGCCCCGGGGACCCTCGTGGTAGGCTATCGATGGTCAAACATCGACAGCTGGCAAGCCAGGTAGGGGATTTCGGCGACTTTGCATTCGAGAGCTCGATGGACCTCGACAACATGATCTTCTCAAGGGGATCAATCTTCATCTTTGGTTCATGGATCTACGAGGCAGGCGACGATGGCAAACTCCAAGGCTGTCTCCTTGAAGATTCAGATCATCATCAGGACTCTTTCATTTCGACGACAATGATGGATCATCTTGCTAGAAGATTCACGCAGCTCGTAATGTCCAATCCAGCTCGGATTCCGTGACTTCATGCATCCGATTTAGACTCAAGTTCTATTTCCGAGGCGAAGTCTTATCCGAGTTCTTTTGAAAAACCGAGTTCTTTTCTGACAAAGCTCCAGAACATGACATCAACTTGTCAAGAATACTACTCAGAATACACCCAGAGTACTTCGAAGAAGTCGGGTCCTCTTCCGTTCAACATGGCGACACCTTATCAAACTTGGCATGAAGGATCCATCTATCCCGTGCTTAGAATGCCACTAAAAGGAGCCCAGGAAGGTCTCATTTTAACTATAACATCTCAAGACTGCATCGTTCACTGGCCAGGTACCGATCCTAAGGATGACGACACCCAACTAGTCGATGATACGACAACAGCAATTCTACCCTACCAAGAAGGAGATTCAATCTATGACCTTGAAACCTCCACTGAAGTTATCAACGGCTCTGGCTATATGGAAATCAACAACGATGACAGAACAACTCACGCTAGAGAAGTATTCATGATTCGTCGTCCTTGATCACCATTGATCCCCCTAGAAGTACCTAACATAAGGTCTTCAGATGAATCCAAATCCAATATATTACCATTTATCTAGGGGCATGACGGTGAGACTGAGAGCCAGAGGCAAGCAAGAGAAAGAAAGAACAAATTGAAACAGGTACGTCAACGCCGTGCTAAGCAGCGAAAGGACACTTGGATCAAATATGAATCAGACCTAGCCGAGTACAATAGAAGAAAATCAGAATGAGAGGTTAAAGAAGGACGAGCGACAAATACACCCTACGATAAGATCCGAGAAGCACTAGAAGAACTCAGGGCGACCTCATATCCCAATGAAAAACAAGAACAACTCTGAGATTTTCTCTGATCAACGGTCCTTAAAATGCACGATGGAAGGGCAACATCTCATGAACAGGAAGATCAAAATCAAAGGAAGTCCGCTTTTGAAAGACTTGGACCAAGTGGAAGTCACAACGGAGAGAGCCAAAGAAATCATAGTCAAAACAACCAAGAAAAGCCAGAAGCAAAGCACCTACTCGGACAGCCACACAGAACTACTCTCACCAAGATGATAGTTGGCAAGAAGGGGCGCAGAATCAGAATATATGGAAGCCAGAACGCATGATAGATTCCCCTATTTTGCGAACAGACTTGCTTCAATACAACTACCTCACAAGTTCAAGCCGTCCAACCACTCCAAGTATGGTGGCAAGACCGAACCAAAGCAATGGCTCAGGATTTACTCACAATCGATTGAATTGGCCGGAGGAGACGATGACATCAAAACCTTGTTCTTTCCCATGGCCCTAGAAACCATGCCACTCCAATGGTTTGACAAATTGAATCTAGGATCAATCAGAAATTAGGAAGACTTGCAAAGAACTTTTTGTGAAAATTTTGTGGGAATTATTACACATCCAATCACCCACGCAGAGTTAAAAGGACTCAAGCAGAAAGGAGGTGAAAGTCTCAGAAATTACTATCGACGATTTGGCGAACTACGAGCTCAAGTACATGACATCACACAACAAGAAGTAATCGAAGCCTTCTCTCATGGAATCATGGCTAGGTGGTAATTTCAAGACTTCTGCAAAGAAAACCCAAGAAATAATGAAGAATTCAGAAGAACACAGGAGAAGATGATTACTGCAAAGGAGAAGACACAAAAAAGATTCCTGGATAGAAACAATAGAGACAACCTGGACAGGCAAATTTCTCGAAACAGCAGACATCAGGAGAGAAAGCGTGGTCCAGACAACACAGTAGCAATGGCTGACAAATCAAAGAAATTTACCAAGCCCAGAAGATATGACGACATTGAGAACATATGTTGCCCCTTGCACCCCAACGGAAAGCATACCATCGGAAATTGCTACACCTTCAACGAAAGATACACTAGGAAAGATAGCAAGGGAGACAATAAAGAAGACAATCAGAAAAGAGAAGGAGACAACCATGAAGACAAGGGATTCCAAAAATTTAGAGGGATGGTGGTAGTAATCTTTGCCGGGGTTCCGGATTCTAGAAGAAAACATCAAGAAAAACTAGCATTACGAACCATCATGGCAGCAGAACCTGCTACACCAAGATATCTCAACTGGTCAGAGTATCCAATCCAATTTTCAAGAGAAGACCAATGGACCAGCATAGGAAACGTAGGCCATTACCCATTGGTTCTAGATCCAACCATCACCGGTATGACTGTTACGAAAGTACTAATCGACGAAGGAGCCGGACTCAACATCATTTTTTTAGAAACTCTAAGGAAGATGGGACTACAAGTCATCGGGATGATCACACCAACAAGCACACCTTTTTATGGCATAGTACCCGGCAAGGCAGCAATGCCACTTGGACAAATCACTCTACCGGTTACTTTTGGGACTCACTCGAACTACCGCACAGAGTTCATCAAGTTTGAAGTCGCAGATTTCGATTCATCATATCACGCAATCCTCGGGCGCCCAGCACTAGCAAAATTCATGGCAATACCGCATTATTCATACCTATTGCTCAAGATGCCAGGGCCTAATGGTGTTCTTTCTCTTCGGAGTGATTTAAAGCGCGCATTTGACTGTGACGTACAGGCAATCCAAATTGTAGCAAAGGCATAGGTAAACGATGGAAGAAAAGAAATAGCCACTATCGCCGTAGAAATAAGCCAAAAGAACTAGAGATACCGGCTAAAAGACCAAGCATTCTAGCACCACCAAAAGAAGCCAACGTCAAGCAAATCGACCTAGGCACCGGCGATCCCTAAAAAACGGCAACCATCAGTGCCCACCTATCGGCAAAATAGGAACTCACGCTCACAAACTTTCTTTGGGACAACAAGGATATCTTCGCTTAGAAGCCGGCCGACATGCCAGGGGTCCCAAGAGAGTTGGCTAAGCACGGAATTGATGTTAATGAAGGCTCCAAGCCTGTGAAGCAACGACTACAACGATTCTCTCCCGACAAGAAGGCAGCAATTAAAAAGGAAATTACAAAACTAATGGCAGCTAGATTCATTAGGGAAATTCTCCATCTAGATTGGCTAGTAAATCCAGTTCTGGTACAGAAAAAGAATACGGACGAGTGGCGCATGTGTGTTGACTATATAGATCTCAACAAACACTGCCCAAAGGATTCGTTTGGGCTACCACGCATTGATTAGATAGTTGATTCAACAGCAGGATCTGCCCTATTATCCTTTCTTGATTGCTGTTCCGGATATCACCAGATAGCATTAAAAGAATAGGACCAAAGCAAGACATCTTTCATCACTCCGTTCGGCGCCTACTGCTACAGGACCATGTCGTTTGGACTTAAGAATGCTGGAGCCACTTACAAAGAGTCATCCAAACATGCCTTGGTGATCAGATCGGCGAAAACGTAGAAGCATATGTGGATGACGTGGTTGTAAAAACAAAGAACCCGGATACACTGATTGAAGACTTAAAACAAACCTTTGAGAATCTAAAAAGGTGGAGGTGGAAATTGAACCCAAACAAGTGTGTATTCGGAGTTCCTTCAGGACAACTACTCGGATTCTTGGTCAGTCATCGTAGAATAGAAGCAAGCACCAAGCAAATTTGAGCCATAACAGAGATGGGCCCTCCTTGAAGCGTCAAAGATGTACAAAAACTAACAGGCTGCATGGCGGCACTCAACCGTTTCATATCAAGACTCGGCGAAAAAGGGTTGCCTTTCTTTAAACAACTAAAGAAGACAGACAAGTTCGAGTGGACGGAAGAAGCCAATGAAGCTTTCAAGAAACTTAAGGCATACCTCACCTCCTCACCAGTCCTCACACCTCCAAAGAAAGATGAAGACATGATGCTATATATTGTAGCAACTTCTACTGTAGTCAGCACGGTGATAGTAGTGGAAAGGGAAGAAGAAGGGCGCGTGTATAAAGTACAACGCCCAGTATACTACATCAGCGAAGTACTGTCAGAATCAAAAATCCGGTACCCACATGTGCAAAAACTACTCTATGCCCTTCTAATTACTTCACGCAAGCTTCGTCACTATTTTAAAAGCCACAAGATTACCATGGTGATAGATTTCCCACTAGGAGACATCTTACACAACAAAGATGCAACAGGACACATATCCAAGTGGGCGGTTAAACTTGGTGCTCTCAACATCGATTTCACCCCGCGGAAAGCAATTAAATCTCAAGCCCTTGCTGATTTTGTTGCCGAATGGACAGAAATTCAACAACTCGTGCCAAGCGCCATCCTTGATCATTGGAAGATGTACTTTGATGGATCACTCATGCTAGGCAGAGCCGGTGCAGGCGTCCTCCTAATCTCTCCAGACAGAAAACAACTAAAGTATGTCCTTTAGATATTATGGCAAGCTACCAACAATGAAGCAGAATACGAAGCTCTCATACACGGGCTAAGAGTGGCTATTACCCTCGGAATCAAGCGATTACTCGTATACGACGACTCGGCAGTAGTCGTCAACCAAGTCAACAAAGATTGGGATTGCACCAAAGAAAACATGGGTGCTTACTGTGCTGAAATCTGAAAACTCAAAAAACATTTCCAAGGATTAGAAATTCTACATGTCCTGCGGTATTCCAACATTGCAGTAGACATCCTTGCCAAGCTTGGATCAGCCAGGGCAGAGGTCCCACCCAGTGTTTTCATAGAGGAGTTATTAGCCCCCTCTATCAAACAACCCAGAGAAATAACCCGTCAAATCTCAGCAAAAGGCACCCAGATCTTGGTAATCACCACTTCGTGGACCCTGGTTTTTATTGATTACATCAAAGAGAATAAGTTGCCAGCAGAAAAACAGGAAGCCACACGAGTCATTCGTAGAAGCAAGAATTACGTTCTAGTAGGAGACAAGCTATATAGAAGAGCTGTATCATCAGGAGTACACCTAAAATGCGTCTCACTTGAAGAAGGCAAACAAATCCTATATGAAATACACTCAGGCTGCTGTGGAAATCACGCCACTTCAAGAACACTAGTTAGCAAAGCATTTCGCACTAGTTTCTACTGGCCAACCGCTTTGAAAGACGCAGAAGAACTCATCAGAAGATGCAAAAGTTGTCAGATGTTCGCAAGACAGGCTCATGTGCTAGCCCACAACCTCATCTGCATCCCACCCACTTGGCCTTTCTCCTGCTGGGGGCTGGATCAAGTAGGACCTCTCAAGAAAGCAAAGGGCGGTTTCGAGTACATCTTTGTAGCAATTGACAAGTTCACCAAGTGGATCGAATACAAACCACTCGCAAAATACAGCGCAGCCAAAGCAGTCGAGTTCATCCAAGACATTATGCACCGCTTCGGCATGCCCAATCGAATCATCATAGACTTGTGTTCTCCCTTCATAGCTACAAAATTCAAAAGTTGGGCACAGAATTGTGGCTTCAGCATTGATTACGCATCAGTCGCACATCCAGAAGCCAATGGACAGGTAGAAAGGGCTAATGGACTCATACTGGCTGGATTGAAACCAAGACTGTATGAAGAACTAGTAGACTATGGATCAAAATGGATTGAAGAATTACCCAAGGTCGTATGGGGGCTACGGACTCAAATAAGCGGAGCCACCGGATACTCACCTTTCTTTCTGGTGTATGGATCAGAAGCCGTACTACCCATAGACTTGATCTGGACGTCACCAAGGATAGAGCAACACGACGAAGGAGAAGCAGAACACACACGAAGATTAGAACTCGACAGTACAGAAGAAGTAAGAGTAAACGCTACCCTGCAATCAGCAAGATACCTCCAAGGACTAAGGCGCCACTACAACAAGAATACCCAGTCTCGATCATTACAAGTCGGAGACCTAGTACTAAGAAGAGTACAAAAAACCGACGGACGCCACAAACTACTCAGTCCATGGGAAGGTCCTTTTATAATCACAAAAGTCATCGGACCAGGCACATACAAGCTCATAACTGAAGACAGAAAAGAAGTCAACAATACATGGCACATCAGTCAGCTACGAAGATTCTACGCATAAAAACAACTCAAGGGAAAATATGTATACAAGATACAAGAGATCAACGTTTATGATCAACAAAGATAGCGCTATGTATCATTGTAACACATCAATATTCATGATCAATAAAGAAGATTATCTCTCGACAAACATATGTCTCATGGCTCTCTTCGAGTTGTTTCTTAAATGCAAAATGGCTGAAAAGACGCTTGAGCCCGCTGATGAGGGTAGCTAACAAGCTAACACAAGAAATAAAATGCAAAATGGCTGAAAATACACCTGAGCATCCTGGCCGAGAGCAAAATAGCTGAAAAGACGCTTGAGCACGCTGATGAGGGTAGCTAACAAGCTAACACCTGAAATAAAATGCAAAATGGCTGAAAATACGCCTGAGCATCCCGGCCGAGAGTAAAATAGCTGAAAAGATGCTTGAGCCCACCGATGAGGGTAGCTAACAAGCTAACACCCGAAATAAAATGCAAAATGGCTGAAAATACGCCTGAGCATCCCGGCCAAGAGCAAAATAGCTAAAAAGACGCTTGAGCCCGCCGATGAGGGTAGCTAACAAGCTAACACCCGAAATAAAATGCAAAATGGCTAAAAATACGCCTGAGCATCCCGACCGAGAGCAAAATAGCTGAAAAGACGCTTGAGCCCGCCGATGAGGGTAGCTAACAAGCTAACACCCGAAATAAAATACAAAATGGCTAAAAAGACGCCTGAGCATCCCGGCCGAGAGCAAAATAGCTGAAAAAATGCTTGAGCCCGCCGATGAGGGTAGCTAACGAGCTAACACCCGAAACAAAAAGCAAAACGACTGAAACTAAGCCTGGGCATAGACCAGAGCAATTTCAAGACAAGACCCTCCAGCTACTTGTCCCAAATAGCAAGAGGCTCGGGGGCTACACTGGAGATACCCAAGAACACAAAGACCTACATATAACGAGTTGTTTACATGGCGCAGAAGAAGGCTAGACAAGCACTCGACAGATCAAGAAAGGTTGTCAGCACAAAGATCTATATATATAACGAGTTGTTTACATGGGACAGAAAAGTACTCGACAAATCAAGAAAGCTTGTCAAAATAGCGCGCAGAGTTATTTACAAGGCAAAGACAAAAGCAAGACAAAGTACTCAGCAGGTCAAGTAACTCTGACCAATTAGACAAATCATCCAAGGAATAAACAAGGCATCCAAGGCATCCAGGAGAGAAGACATCAACAAAAATCGTCATTCAAAAGAAGCATAATGTCATATTACAAGGCACGGGCATAAAGGTCAAATACATCAAGCCTCATCATCAGGAGGAGAGATAACAATATTAAGATTATCTACTATTCTACTAGCTAAGTCTTCAACCTCAGGCTCCATCCTCTCAGTGATGTCAATGTATTCTTGACTGTCAGCCTCCTCTGCTATCTTGGACAAAGGAGCTGCTGGAGCAAGAACTCGGACCTAGGCCAGGACATTCTTGGTACACAGTTGGGCACACCTCTTCATGAACTCTTGGAAATGAGTCGGAATTCGAGAAATCAACTGAGCCCAAGATTGCCCATCATCCGCTGGAGTTCGAAGAACGTCGGCTACAGAACAAAAGGATTTCCACAAAGCTTTCTAGTTTTCAGTAGCCGTCGCCAACTTGCCAGACAAGTCTTCAATAGTTTTTTTGGCCTACACAAGATCTCTATCAGCTCCACATCTAATCAACTTAGCAAGCGCAAGTTCCTCCTCAGCATGAGTAATTACCTCCTCAGCCTTGTTGTGACTCGTGTGAACAATAGTCTTCATTTCATCAACGCCCTCCAAGAGTTTCTGCTTTTCAACCCGGAGAGTTGGACAAGGCAACAAACAACAAGTCAGCAAAAAGGAGAGTTTGAATGTAGAAGGAAACAAAAACAACCCGCAATACCGTTGCACTCTTTCTTCACGGTCTCCAAGTTCTTCACGGCCTCCGAATTCTTTTGAGCCTCCTAGAAAGCAGCATCCCTCTGCTTCTCGGTCTCAACAACCTAGGCACGAAGAGATTTTTCCTCCTCCTGATGCGTTTGACACTCAACCTCCATCTCGGCCCGGAGGAGGTCAAGATCAGCTTTCAGGGCGCTCACTTCGGAAGACAACTTTTTCTCATTTTCAGACGAGAAAAAGAAGCCGGTATGATCATGAGAGAAGGACTGAGCAAGAAGAGACAAAGAAAAACAAGGAATGAGGACAGAAGAAAAGCGAACATCCAAAGAAGGAACAGCAAAAAAACTTACCTAGAGCTTTTCGCCAAAAGAAGTCGCAAGGGAAGATAAGCTTCCCCAGGCAGCAGTTAACTCTGATAGCCGATGAGTGGCATCAAACTGCTGCACCACATCATCGGCAAAAGGTGGACCACCGGAGGCAAGAGAAGGAGAAGGAGAAGCCGGCCGAGGCGAAGAAGGCACGACCAAAGCAATCTCCCGGGAAGCCAAGGCCAATCCCTTAGAAGGACCCGCCGCAATGGCCACGGTCATCTCTGGGGCAACCAAGTCAGCAGCGGCATCGTCGCCAGAAAGCCTTGTCGCCCCCACAACCACTTCACTAACAGTGCGCTACGAGCCCTGAGGCTCAGTACTCGGTGGCACAACAGTGGGCTAAGAAGAAGTCGACGGGGGGACGAGAGAAGACGAAGGCCCGAAAGTTGATAAAAAAACTCGCCAATGAGAACAAGAGAAAAGGAAAACAGAAGCAAAGAGACAAAACCAGAATCCACTCATCCAGCTATCTTCTTCTTCGCAAAACAAAAAGAAGACCTCGTAGGGGGAACCACGGCGGCAAAAATGTCCCCGTCACTTGGCGGCAGCAGCGGTATAGCCGGTACCAGAGCCCCGGAAGAAGCCGGTACCGGAGCCCTAGAAGAACTCAACACCGGAGCTATGGAAGAACTCAGTACCAGAGCTACCGAAGAAACCAGCACAGGAGCCTTAGAAGAACCCATTCCCGACGTCCGATTACTATAAAAAGATCAAGATTAAAGTCAGAGCAAAGAGGAGGAATTCAACGGCAGGAGAATATGAAAACAACTCACCGCCGCATGATAAGGGGTACTTCGTCATCCTCTTCCTCCTCGGTCTTAACCAAGGCCACCAGGGCACCCGCTGAAAAAAGAACAAAAGTACTCGGTTCAAGATAAAAATAAGAAAACAAAGGGACAGAGAGTATTAATATGCTCACCTAAGAGCATGCTAGCTACAACTGGAGTACCTGGACGAGTACTTGGCTTGCGAGACTTCTTGGAAGCAGGCAGACCAGATTAAGAACCATCCATTCGCCCCCTCTTCAAGACACTACAAGGACCTCGAGGGACTGTACGAGGAACATATTCTTCATATACATCAACAAATCCGGAAGAAACTCCAGGAAACACTGTGCCGATTGGGAACTTACTGGTTACGGAAGCCCTAGCAAGGTTCTCCCCAGTATTCACCATGGCAGGGAGGACATCAAGAGGGATTGGGTCAACAAAGTTGTGCCCCAATTCCTATGAAAAGAACAAAACAACAAGACAAGGAAAATTTAAGTAGAAATGGATACAGCAAAAATACAGAAAGTACCCGAACGAAGAGAAAACGACTTACAGCTGGAGGCGGGTTGTTGGCAGAGAACTCGGAGACAGTAAGCGGGACAATGCTTGCTCTTTTCAGCATCTTCTGGAGACGCTCGAGTACCTCCTCGTCAGTCAACTCAAGGGCTAGGACCATGCGTGAAGGATCCTCAGCCCCAGAGTACTCGAAGCCTAGGTGCTCTCGCTCCTTCAGAGGCTGAACTCGGCGACAAAGAAAGCTCAAAACAATACTGAAACTAGTCAAGCCCTGCTATTTCAGAATACATATCCTATCAAGAAATAGCTAGATTGCCTGAACCTCAGCAGTTGTCATGGGGTTCTTATCCCATCGGTCATTAACCAAGGGACCAGACCTAGAGTGAACAATAAGAGAAGGAATCAGATTGGTGGCATAAAACCAGTCGGCACGCCAATCCCTCACAGAATCGACTAGGTCATAGTCAAAGAACTTGCTCTTAAGACCCTGGCGAAATTGAATCCCGCAGCCACAAAGAACACTGGTGTCTTCACGCCGGGGTTGGGGTTTCAGACGAAAGAAGTAGCGAAAGAGAGAAAGAGAAGGGGGAATTCCAAGGAAAGTTTCGCAAAGATGAACAAAGACAGAAAGGTGAAGAACTGCGTTGGGAGCAAGATGATTTAGGCAAATCCCAAAATAGTTGAGAAATTGATGAAGAAAGGCAGAGGTAGGAAGGCAAAGTCCAGCACGAATGAAGGAGATGAAAAGAACGATCTCACTAGGACCTAGAGCAAGGACCCGATGCTCGCCTAGAACTCTCCATTCAGCAATGGCCTTGCTCTGGATCAAACCATCACTAACAAGTTCCTGAAGCTGGTCTTCGGTCGTAATCGGTGCCAGCCAAGCCTTCTGGGTAGCCCTCATGGCCACGAACTCTTGGTTTTCAATCACGGAGAGCGATGATTCCTCATCTACGAAGGTTGACTGGGACTTGCTCGCGGCCTTCTTCTTACCCATGTACTGACAGAGGCAAAAAAGCAACTAGGGAAAGAGAAAGCGTGGACGGTGGCGCTAAGATGACGGCGACAATGGCGATGGTGGATTTCTGGAAGCTAGGGTTTCAAGGCAAGAGAAGGGTAGTAAAGAAAAAGAAGATGAAGGATCTTTAAATAGATTTTATAGCGATAAAAACGGCCCACCAGGCCCGTTAAAGCACCATGTGAGAACGCAACGATCCATTTACTGACACAGCTAAAATGACGAAGGGCACAAATCCACACAACGGTACAATTCAATGGGTAGATTTTAGACTTATCCATCCAGCACTACGGCGGAGTTATCAGATTACTGCAAAAAACAACCCGACAACCATGAAGAAAAGAAGGGCTACCTCACAAGGAACATAAGAACTCAGTTATTACGGAAAGAACTCGGGAACCTCATGAACAACAGGGATTACAGCAGAAAAGTAAATGACAACTCAGAAGACAGGATTCGTTCCATTACAAGCGACTCCAAAAATAGAAGATTACAAATCTTACAAGACCCAACGAACTCGGTACCATGAAAAGCAAAGTAGCAAAGAGGAACACGGACATAGCTAGGCTCTGGAACAACTACGTGTCCCAAATTGCTACTCGAAAGGATAAACCGCCATCGGCTACACTGTTTTCTTCAATGGACGGACGCAGTGCATCCAAGGCAGAAATCAGCAGCACGGCAGGACAACATGGAGCAGAGAAGGCTGGCAGACATCTATCTACCCAAGACCAATGTGATGCTGGATATGGTGTTGATCTGCACCAGACAGTCTCAGGACAGGCGACGAGGATCAACCCAGAACTGCCAGATGAAGGAACGAAGCCCACATCACAAGACTTCCTCCAACTACCGCCACGTACATCCTGGTACAATGCTGCTGCGGGATTAGCCTACCTCTAATCCCTATCACAAGACTTCCTCCAGCTACGACAAGACACACAGGAACTACAAAACATGCCCAGGGGCTACTCTACTTCACAAACTACCATGTTCATGATGACGAAGGTTTCAACAGAATGTTCAATGGATGAAAACAAGCACTCCGAGAGGGTATTTATAGATCAAAGGAGCGGTGCACATGGACTAGGAGTACTAATGAAATAAGACTAACAAAGGACACAGTGAAAAGATAGGACTCAATAATGGAAGACTCAGGTGAAAGGGAACAGTACTCGAAGATGAGGATATTCGGAAGAATATACCAACGCAGTACAATCCATGAACAAAAGGCATTCAAACTCAACCACCACCATACAACTACATCTGACAATAGCAGACTATCAAAGAATACGCCAAGACCTCGCATCCGAGTTCTTCGTGAACAAAATAACCCAGATATACGCTCGGGGGCTACAAAAGGAAAGATATACAGTTCTTTCGAACAACTCAGATTCAAGACCCTCCAACTTTTTGTTCCAAATAGCAAGAGGCTCGGGGGCTACACTCAGTGAGTGCCCTTTTTTCAAAAAAGTGCACGTCACTCAGAAGACTTCTTCAAGATAGATGACTTCAAGGCCGCAAGATAAAAAGAACCCAGACATAGCTAAATCCGAGCTCTTTTCAACAAAAAGGACGGGTATATGCTCAGAAACCTTTCGACGAAGAATCAGGGGGATTTCAAGAAAAGACCCTCAAAGCTCCTTGTGCCAAACAGCAAGAGGCTCGGGGGCTACATCCAAATGGAAGTACTTTTTTCATCAAAAAAGTACACACCACGCAAAGATCTCACGAAGCGCTACACGGTTTCGCTCAAGAAAGCACTCGGACGATGCTTGTTCCTGCTCGACGAGACTTGAAGGAACAAGACGAGGCTTCCAGAACTCAACCATGAAGTGCTTGGGGGCTTGTCGGTGCGGGACCCACAGGATACCCTGTAAGGAAGGGAGAAGACCTAGTCTAATTAGGATTCTTCTCCTGTAATCTTAGTAGCAGTATTACTCTGTAATCCTACTAGGAACTCTCATTGTAAACCGACTAGGACTCTGGCCTCCTGACTATATAAAGGAGGGCAGGGCTCCTTGGATCGGGAGTTCAGAGAACAATTGTACAACACAACACTTCACAATCAATCCAACGCAAAGGCTAATAACCGACTAGACGTAGAGCTATTACTCGATCAAAGATCGATGGTTCGAACTAGGATAAATCAACTATCTCTTGCGTTAACCGTCGAGTTCTGCATACGCTGAAGCCCGAACATACTGCCCCGGGGACCCCCGTGGCAGGCTATCGGTGGTCAAACATCGACAGTATCCCAAAGGAGCTAGATTTGAATTAATTGGCTATTCCAATTTGGATTACGTTGGATGCAAAGTTGATAGAAAAAGCACATCCGAAGGGTGCCATTTGCTTGGTAGATCACTTGTGTCTTGGTCCTCCAAGAAACAAAATAACATGGCTTTGTCCACCGCCGAAGCGGAACACATTGCCGCGGGTGCTTGTTGTGCACAAATACTTATATGAAACAAACTTTGCTAGACTATGGTGTAGTTCTAGAAAAAAGCACCTCTTTTGTGCGACAATGAAAGTGTGGTAAAACTTGCAAACAATCTGCTTCAACACTCTCGCAGCAAGCACATAGATATTCGCCATCATTTTCTTAGAGATCATGTTGCAAAGAATGATATTTCATTAGAAGGTGTAAGGACCGAGGATCAATTGGTGGATATCTTCACTAAACCGCTAGATGAGGCAACATTTTGTAGATTGCGGAATGAGCTCAATGTTCTTGATTTTAGCAACTTTACTAAAAGATGAGCTTGTGTTGTCCCTTGCATTGCATTGTAAAATACAACAAGTTTAAATCTTTGGTAATGCATATAGGGCTTGTCTAACATGGTTAAGATAACCGCCGAAAAGCATGTGAAGAAGCTTAACCTTGGATCAAACTTGACAAGCAACTAGATTTACTTTCAAGTATTGCATTGCATATGCATGATTGTTGTTTGTCGTTTATCTTAATTTGCCCTCTTATTGCCTATTTTCTTAAAAAGATTTATAGCCTAAGGCAAAATATTTTTGAAAAATATGAGGGTTTGAGAGAGGTCACTCACATCAGTCCCAATTGGTGTTTATTTAGATCTTATTGGAGTTGGGACTTGATTGGGAACAGGCAGCATGAAGAACTTTGAAGAATTGCTGGAAAAGGAGTGACCGGACGCTGCACCGGACTCTGATGTCCAGTGTCCAGTCAGTTCACAGGAGGTGAACTTGCTACGAAGGAGTGATCGGACGCGGAAAAAGTGTTCTTCCAGCGTTCGGTCAGAAGGCGATCCAGCGTCCGATCAAAAGAAGATGACGTCGGCAGGATCGACCGGAGTCTGGCTGCGTCCGGTCGGTGTCCACCAGACGTGTCCGGTCATGATTCCAGGGGTTTTGGACCTTACTGGAATCGACCGAACGCTGGGTGGCAGCGTCCGGTCACTGCCACCGGAGCGTCCGGTTAGTAGTAAACGTGCGACATCAGGTTTCTTTCTCCATTTCCTTTTCTGATCTGCTGGGGGCTACCTTATTTAATCTCAGCGCCGTGTTTTGACCTAACCTATCTGCCGACATCGCTGTCCCGAGCGCCGAGCCCTAGCCACCAACTTCGCCGCGCCGACCATGCACCTTCCCACACCACCGCGCGCTGCCCGCAGCTCCCCGTGCATCTCCTTACGCCGCCATGCTCCTCTGTGCTGCTCCCGTACGCCCAGCGCTCACCATAGCACTGCCACCAAATGTCGCCTACCCATGCTGCCATCCTGCGTCGCCAGCCACCATCGTAGTGCCGCCCCACGCCATCCTCGCTCATGCCAGCAGCAAGCCCTAGCGCCGCCGTGCTGTGTCGTCCATCGCCGGAGAGCCACCAAGTGCCATAACCCTAGCTCCACCCTCACTGCAGCCAAGCTTGAGTGCTCTCATTGCTTTGCTCAATCACCGATCTTTGTCGAGCCGGTACCCTAACACTAGCCGATTTGGTGGTTCCCCACGTGTCGCTTCTCTTCTCTCCTCGGGTCACTGATTCATCAGGTAGCAAGCTTCCGTTTCAATTTCATACCTAAATTACTTGCTTCCTAGGGTTTCATATCTATTAGATATATTGTATTTATTTGTATATCCTATCTATTCCATCGTGCAGTGAGTCGGTGCCATTGAGGTGTCGGTGGTAGTTATCAGTAGTTGTCAGTCAACTCGGAGCCAAGCTCACGAGTACAGATCGAGGCCAAGCCTCAAAAGTGTCAGCAGCAGTTGATCTTTGTTGGAGGCAGCAGCTCTTGTCAGATGGCTCGTACGAAGAATGTCAGAGGTGGTCCTAGTGACGAGGACCCGAGGCCCCCACCTCGCTAGCCTGCAGATCCAAAAGGCAAGGCTACAAAGAAGATGGTAGTAAGGAAGCGCAAGTATCCACATGCAGAGACAGCAAGAGCCACCGCAGTTGCAGAGGCCGCAGAGCGTGCTGAGAGAGGAGGTGCTCACAACAGAGTCTGGATCGCTGATCATATTTCACCAGACATGAGGGCTACACTTGAGGAAGTTGAGCGCCTTCATGGTGGTCCAGCTGGGACTCTCATGATTGGTGGATGGCATCATGCTATTGATAAGGGTCTGCCTCAGGAGGAGTCACAGCAGCAGGCACCGCTAGCAGAACAGACTCAGGAGGCATAGCTAGCACAACAGACCCAGGAGGGTGAGCAGGCCGAGGAGACAGAGCCAGCACCTCAGCCACAGTTACACTGCTCTGGTCGTACCCGTGCTCCAGTCACGCCGAGGGCAGATACACAGTGGAGGGGTTCTCGTTCACCGCCCAAACCACAGGGTCCTCCTCCAGTGACCCATCTTGACCTGAGGGCCGCCACGGCCAAGCAGGTGCAGCTACTGAGGTTCGGATTTTGAGGTGTGGTTCCTGTTGAGGAGAGATGACAGAGCATTAGAGGGCTTCTACACACCACTCTAGGAGGATTTCTACAATGCATACCTTAATAGTGGTGTTGTATTCAGATCTCAGGGGGTGTGCCACATTGATTCTATAGTTGCAGCAGCTGGAGAGCACATTCACCGCTACCTTGCATATCTGTCGGGGCTGACAGACTTGATTGGACGAACCGGATTATATGTTCCATCTTGGGTTCATCAGTTCTATGCTTCTCTCTAGATTGACCCGCACCATAACTTTATTCACTTTGGATTTAGAGGCAGAGATTACTGGTTGATGAGCACTAGGGTCAGGGAGATACTCAGGCTTCAAGAGCAACCTGTCAGACTTCATGAGGTTTGCTATGGACAGACAGCGCCTCCCAGACGTCCACATGGTGGTATGGTGCCCCCTACAGACTTGGTTCGCCACTGCTTCACCGAGCCCTTCGGTGAAGGGTCACGCAGGAACCCCAGTGATCTTACTCCTACTGCTCGCGTGCTTGAGGCTATCATGAGGAGGACATTGCTTCCCAAGATGGGATACAGAGAGGGTTTGACTCGCATATAGTTGTGGCTTATCAACTCTCTGATGTAGCAGACAGTTTTTGATATTTGGGATCTTCTTCTGTCAGAGATGGAGGACACTGTAGCTGAGGGCTTCAGAGATCGTAGGCAGCTACCATATGCCCACTGGATCACTTTTCTTTTTCATAGGGTAGTTACTGTGAGGCCACCAGAGATGCTTGCTGAGTACAGTGGTGCTACGACAGAATTCCCTGCATACAACATGACTCAGATGATCCGTCACAATACACCTACAGCACCTAGTCGGCCGTGCCATCATCTCGATGTACTAGAGCTTGTAGCCCAGCAGGATGATATTATCAGGGGCATTGCAGCTATATAGGAGGAGCAACTTGCTCAGCAGGAGGGGATGGTCGTGAGCGACCCCAGTGACAGTTCTGACGATGACTACCCGCCCATTCCTTAGATGCCTCCACAACGACATGACTATGAGGCCGACAGCTCCAGTTCAGCGCCACCTGCCCCACAGATAGACCCTGCTCTTCTTGATATACTTGAGCAGATGAGGCAGGACCAGGCACGCTAGGCTCAGGAGACAGCTGCTACATTTGCATAGTTCTAAACTCGGCAGGATGAGTTCCAGTAACAGCAGTAGGCGATCCAGCAGTAGTAGCTGGCTATTTAGCAGCAGACGCAGGCTCTACAGCAGTAGTAGTAGGCCATGCTTCAGCAGTAGATCCTCATACAGCAGCAGCTTCTTGGATTTACACAGCATGTAGTGACAGCTATTGGGGCTCCACCGCCATAGCCTTCGCCCCAGATTGATCAGCCTGCCACCACTTCTATGACTCCAGCGTTACAGCCTAGTGGGCTTCAGAGTCAGGGACAGCCACCAGTACAGTTTGCTTCTCCTACAGAGCAGGTGTCCTAGTATTTTGCTTCACCAGTGATAGCCCCGTAGTTCACACCTTTTCAGACGGGCTTCACACTGATTGAGATGTCATCGCTGCTAGTGCTAGACACTTTAGTCTCTAGGAGTCTTGGAGCGACCTTTAGCGAGTTGACAGGGCAGCCTACTCCACCATACCTGCATGTTCCAGGACCTTCCACAGCTGCACCTATCACAGCAACTACAGAGACGCTCCCTTCCTCAGTGGCATCATCAGAGCCGGCTGCTTCAGTTATACCAGCACAGCCTACAACAGCTCCAATCCTAGATATGATCCAGACTGCTTCAGCATCGCTTCCAGCTACAGAGGGTTAGACAGCTCAGAGCTCCAGATCAGATGATGATGGCACACAGTTCTAGCTCGCTCCTCGTACCTCAGCGCCCGACTCGTCCGCTGCAGCCCCACCGACCGACCCTTAGGTTTTGGTGTTTGACGCCAAAAGGGGAGAGGGTTCGAGTATGTTAGTCTTAGGGGGAGCGACTTATCTAGGGGGAGCTTAGTCATTATATTAGCTTATCTATTACATTTGGAGCTTTTATGTGTGTGATACATTATGCATTCATGTTTACTACTATATTTATGTGATACTGATATCTACGTGATCGTGATATATGACATGTGTGCTCTCTACTTTGAATTATTTATATGTCATATCACTTATGCTATGCTCATTTGCTTTTGCTTCCGCGTTTTACTCCGATGCTAATGAGCTTTATTATTTGTACTCATTCTTATTTCATATCTTTTGAGTACATCATGTTGGCTTAGGTCATATAAGCTTGCCTAACACTTTTGTTCCTATTGATAAAAGCTTATATGATCCAAGCATGTTAAAAACCTCATCTCTTTCACATACTCGAGGTGGTATTGTCATCAATCACCAAAAAGGAGGGGATTGAAAGCATCTAGACCCCTAGTTGGGTTTCGGTGATTAATGACAATATAAGATTACTATGACTAACGTGTGTTTTGTAGAGGCAATTTAGTTAGGTCATGGTAATAGAGATCGATTGGGCAATCATGATGGTCATGCCCCTACGATGGAAATCGTTTCGGTTTTCAAAGGATGGACGACATGGTTAAGGATGGACTAGTTCTAAGTGTTGATTGAAGTTAGAGAGACACTTAGAGTAGTTTATGACTTTGTTTTTCCTTTGGTCGTACTATTAAGGGGGGTATGGACGGGTAGCTTAACCTAGGTGAGTCTAGTGAGTTAGGTGTGGTGCACACTTGTTAAAACTAGCACTACGTAGCTCCAAAACAGCCCTTAGATCCAATGGAGCAAACTTCGTTCACATATGATCGAGAGTTGGAAGTGAATGGAGGGTCAAATACTGACCGGACGCTGGCTCCGGGTTGACCGAATGCTGGCGCAGAGTCCGGTCAGTGCTGACTGGACGCCAGCCAGCGTCCGGTCACACTGTAATCACTGGAGTTCGGGGTATACTGACCGAAGCGTCCGGTCAACATGACCGGAGCGTCCGGTCATCCCGCAGAGGCACATGACGGTTCGTTTTTCAGCCGGTGTTATAAATACAACCTCCACATGTGTGTGGGGGTACTTTTGCTCATTCCAACAGCTAAGAAACACCTTAGAGAGTGCCAAGAAGAGCAAGGTCCTAGAGAGGTGATTGAGATTTGAGAATCCCAAAGAGAGACCTCATTAGTGAGATCAAGAGTAGCAAAGTGTGCATCCACCCTTCTCATTAAGCTTGTCGTGGTCAAGTGAGAGTTCGTGCTTGTTACTCTTAGTGATCGCCATCACCTAGACGGCTTGGTGGTGATTGGGAGCTTGGTGATCATCTGGAGAGCTTGTGGATGACCCAACTCAAGTTGTGAGCGGTTGTGGGTGATTCACCGTGACGGAGTGTCGAAGAATCAACCCGTAGAGAGCACTTAATCCTTGCGAGGATCAAGGGGGAGCTACACCCATGTGCGGGTGCTCCAACGAGGACTAGTGGGGAGTGGCGACTCTCCGATACCTTGGCAAAACATCGTCGCGTTCCTCCTTCTCTATTTACTTTGGGCATTTACTTTGAGTATTTACTTTAAGCAATTTAATTCTTGTCTTTACATTCATAGAATTGCCATGGTAGAGTAGGATTGGAACTTAGGTTGCAAGTCTTTTATGCGGTAGAACAATTAGAAACACTTTCTAGGCACAAGGGGTTAATTGGGCTAACCATATGATTTAATTATTGCAAAGAAATTTAGAATTAGCCCAATTCACCCCCCCCCCCTCTTGGGCATTTTGATCCTTTCGCTTAGAAGTAAAAAAAATACTTATATTAATTTACATGTTTTTTACTTTCTAGCACAAGTTGCATATAAATAAATATTATGAAATATCTATACAATTATGATAAATTTGTCAATTATTGTTTTAAATGTTTTTTTCACCCATAAGACCACATCCAAGGGTTTCCCCCTATGCAATGGCACCTCCACATATCTTCAATAAGCATTTAGTGAAACCTTAGTGTAATTTATGGTGATTTCTGTTGAAGCCTATGTCTCATGACATTATGAATCTATATTTAAATTTTCAAACTTTGATCTGATTAGTTGCTATAAATTTTTATCACCAAGTTAAATTGAATGATTATTATATCTTTAATTAACTCCCCTTTTGTATTTTTATTAAAAATAAAATTTTTAGAATGCAGTCTTAAGTATACTAAAATTGGTGGTAGAGCTTGAAGTAAGATTTAGGATGGTGTACGAATGCTAACCTCGACAATATGCCATTGATATTAATGTATTTTTTTTGTAAAGCATATAATAGTATAACTTAGATATAGACCTGAGAGGATACTTAAGTTTTTAAATAATACCAGAAGTGGTAATTTAAATACAATATAAGAGTTTACTTAGATTATATAATAATAGTACGTGGATAATAATTAGATATAGATTTAAGAGATTATATTTTGGCTGCAATAAGCTCAAGTTTGGTCCCATGTTTGCATGGAGCCACGTGCTACCTCCGTCTTAAAATAAACAACTTTCTAAGATTTAAAATTTATTTCCAAATAAATAACGTTATGCACAAAAATGGAACGTTGCCTCTCAATATGGAAGATAATCATGGGTGCATGCAGATGATAACTGTCAAATCCAAGACATATCCTTGGGGAAAGAAAATAAGTCGAGGATACATGCGTCTTTTGCCAACATCGTTAGTCTGTCTAAAAATTTATAGAAACTTATTTATTCTGGGAGTGATACAGGGGATTTGGGTTCGGCCCAACAAAATGCCTCATGGCTTCACTCGAAGATTCATCATAGGCATGTCACGTGTCAGTGTGCCGTCGTGGCCCAGGTTTAGAATTTTGGCCGAGTTGCGCTGATTTTCAGCATTTTTGGATTTTAGGTTCCATTTCATTTAGCCTTTTTTAACCAAAATTTTATAAAGACATGGAAATTTTGCTCGGAAATTCCAGTCGAGGGATTGACGTGCTGAAATCTATATAAAACTTTAAATGTGTGTCCATTCACTGTTTATCCGGCGCTCCCCAAGACTCATATCCCTGTAGATCAACAGTATCGGGTACCGGATCCGCGATGAACAGTATCCAACCTGATAAGAAAACAGTACAAACCCGGTAAGGAACAGTATAAACCCGATACGGAACAGTACATGCATTTCATCTTTTTTTTTCTTTTTTTTCCGCCCTCCTTCCCACGCGAAGCGTGGGCACCCACGCTAGTATACTATGTTTTGAAATACTAGTGACATCATTCTTTTAATTAAGACCTTGTCTGGCACGGCTCTAAACAGTTTTGTCTCTTAATACAGCGCGAGGAGCCAAAACCGATAAAACAAAAAAAATAGTGGCTTCATGAGTTTCTAATTTAATTTTAATTAAGAGGAGAGAGAAGAATCACTCTTTGCTACGTTGCATGAAGTGGCTAGAGTCAAAGCCGCTCAAAGCTCTACCGAGGGTCTAAGCTGGGCTCCACTTGGTACTCAAAGGAGGTGTGTTTGTCTTGAAGCTTTGCTCCGATTGTTCTCAAGTTCGAATGATTGGTTATTTGTTTAAAATGCGAGATTTTTTTTTTCGAATCTGTATTGAAAATATGCTGTCCAGTTTAATCCCGTACACGGAAATCCAGAAGTTATACAGTGCAGAGTAATGCTTTTCTATACCCAATATTACATTATAGGACTTTAAATTTATTTCATTTAGTTGAAAACAAAGTTGAGCCTAACAAAATTAAATGTAACCAATATTTTTTTTCGACAAACAATGTAACCAAAATATCTACTCCGCTGCTATCCGTAGGTACGCATGCATGAATGGTCTGTTGTCTACTTGTCTCTGCGTTGTGGAGCAGGTGGTGTCTCGCTCTGCCATGCTGTGCCTAGTTGCCGTACGTGCCACTGGCACGAGTAGCCGGCAGGGTGGTAGTGGACGATATTGGTGACCGGCTCGGCGGGACGGAGGGCACGGCGGCCGGCGGGTTGGCCTCGCCGACCTGCAGCAGGTCCGCGGCCCCCACCTTCTTGCGCAGCGCACATGCAGGTGAGCTTCACGGGATCGATGCCCTCGCCCACGACGACGACCTTGTCCCTGCCTTGGCCGTCGAGCGCCACGGAGTCGACCCCGCCCGCGGCCGCCACCACCACCACCGCCATCGCCTTGGACCGGCACGGGTCGGACTTCGGCCCTGTTCGCTTGGCTGATAACCCAACAAGTCAGTATTGTGAGGAGGGAACACGACGGCAATGGCATGCAGGAACATGTTGTGACGATGATTCGTCGCTCACCTTCATTGCTGATTCCCCCGATCGGCTTTGAAGTTGAAATGCCGCCTACGGTGACTGATGTGCGTGGCAAGAGGCACCGGAGAGCTCAGCAATTGCTTGCCCTACGTGGAGCTATATATATCGATAGATATAACACTGCTGCACTGGTGTGTAAAGCCCAAGTGGTATTTTTTATTTACGACTTGGCTTTGCGTCAACTGCGACCCTAACGCGCTGCGGCAGTGCCGCAGTGGAAACCGTGTTACAGTCCACAACCATAGTCCTGGTGTGTCAGCGGCCAGGAAGCCATGTGCTTGGAGACTTTTCTCCAAGTTGGCTACCAAGCATGAAGCATGTGTGCTACAGCGCCTCTAAGTTGCTGGTAACATACTTACAAAAAGAATGCTGGTAACATACATTTTCTGCATCAACGATTCTAATAAAGCCATGAAAATACACTTGTATAATTATTCGGCACAGACCGGGGATGCTAGCTTTGCATTGCATCAAGATTCGGTGCTCTGTCTCGACTGTCCTGGTAGCTTCAATTCCTGAGTGAGGGTTGGTGGCCATGAGCTAGCGCAAATGGTCAGATACTGGTGATAGCACGTCGCTGCGTACCTCTGCCCCTTGCTGCAAATTCATTTGAGCCAGCTAATTGTTGAATAATTAGACAATTTTATGGTTGATTCTAGAACATAAATCATAACAAACGCAGATACTAGCATGTAAATCTCTAACGCACGAGATGAGCTAGCCACGTCAACTTGAACACTTGCAATAGGCACATATTGAAATAACAGATCGGGTCACCGCGTAGGTACTTCTCGTTTGCTGGTCCAGACGCCGTGGCTTGTGGTGGAAGAGCTGTCACTGATGGTGGAGAAGCGACAATACTGTTGACGAAGTTCACTACTACACAAACGAATATGCGCAGCGTTGCACTTTTGAACTCCGTGACGGGCACCTATTTTTGCCCGCTGCGGTAAATCCCACGATTTACCGCGGCGGGCATTGTTTATTTACCGCAGCGGGCACTTTTGCCCGCCACGGTAAATCGATTTACCGTGGCGGGCATCTTAATATGTCCGCCACGGTAAATGGGGTATTTACCGTGGCGGACATATTAAGATGCCCGCCACGGTAAATACCCTATTTACCATGGCAGACATCGTAAGGTGTCCGCCACGGTAAATCAATTTACCGTGGCGGACAACGTTAAAAGCCCGCCACGGAAAAGGCCTAGGCCCATCAGGCCCAAGCTGGCCCGATATTCGTCTACACGTATATATAGGTATACTTAGGCGCAGTCGGCCTCTCTTTCTCCCCACTCTCTTACTCCCCACGCGCTCCAGGTCAGGCCGCCCCGACGGCGGCGGTGGAGGCCCCGATGGCGCCCCTTCCTCTCCCTCCTTCGACCGGCGGTGGAGGCCCCGACGGCGCCCCTTCCTCTCCCTCCTCCGGCCGGCGTGGAGGCCCCGACGCCGGCATGGAGGCCCCGGCGGCGGCGGCGAATCCGGCGCAAGGTGTGGAGCCCTCTTTCTTCTCTCTCAGATCAATGGTGGATCTTGTCCCTCTCACACTCGCACCCTTGCAGATCCCCGACGACGGTGGCGAGCAGCGGCGACGGGTCCTCCGCGCACGGTGGCGAGCAGCGGCGTGGCCCGTCCGGCGCGGATCCATGGTGGGGCGGTGCCAACCCGCCGCGACGGCACGGATCCACGGAGGGGCGGCCCCAACCCGCCGCGACGGCACGGATCCACGGAGGGGCGTCGTCTCCCTCCCACCCAATCGACGGCGGCGCAGATCCGGTGGGCGTGGCGCCCACCCCGGCCCTTCCTCTCCCTCCGGCGGTGCGGCGGGTTGGAGCTGCGGCGGATCCAATCGACGGCGGTGGATCGACGGCGGCGGCGGGATCTAGGTTCAGTGCGGCCCGGATCCAAGCCCGTGTGGGCTTTTTTTTCTTTTTTTTTGTTTTTCCTGAACGATTAACCGCGGCGGGCAAAGCTGTCTGCCACGGGAAGCCATGATTTACCGTGGCCTTTCGACGGCGGCGGACCGGTTTGCCCACCGCGGGAAACCCAAAATGCCCGACACGGATAAATATTCTGTAGTAGTGGTTGGCGAAGACGGGTCGAAACAGCCACAGTAGAGATGATGGTACGCGGCACTTACAAAATTGGATGGAAGAGACACACTACTACAGAACTATAGGGGCGGCTCTAGAGCCTCTGTAGGGGCGGCTGCGCCAGCCGCCCTTCCCAAGGTGTTTCTACAGAGGGTGCCTCTATAGGGGTGGTTTCCTGACCGCCCCTGCAGTGCCCTCTGTAGGGGCGGCTGGTGTTTTCAGCCGCCCCTACAGTGCCCTCTGTAGGGGCGGCTGGTAATATCAGCCGCCCCTGCACTAGCCGCCCCTGCTGTGTGTATTTGTAAGGGCGGTTCAATCAAGAACCGCCCTACAGTGGATTTCCCAGCAAAATAAATAAATAATTCAAATTCAAATCTGACCACATATATATATAATTCAAATTCGAATCTGACCGCCACAAATATACATATATATACATCCACAAACACAAGACCATTATTTAGAACATCATCACAAGTCATAATTCATAAAAGTTCATCATTACAACATAGTCCATTATGGAAACACCTTGGGAGTTTATTACTTTATTAACATCATTTTCATGCAACATAGTACATTCTAAAGGCCTCGCAAAATAAGGCAGACCCAAGTTATAGTGTTATAGTTCATGCAACTAACATATAGGAAATAGATAGAAGTTTAGTAATTACTTCCTACAAGCCCTTAGACAGCAATACACAGTAGCTGCTACACATCCATTCATCTCCATATCCTACAGCCAAAATAAGAAAAATATAACGATTCATGAGAAATCTTGTTAAATATACAGTAAAACAATATAGTTGATTGTTTGTCCAACGTCTCTGAATTAAAAAAGTGACCATAGAGAGCACTACAATCAGGGATGGCCACACAGGATGACAATAAAGCTGAGAAAGCAAGATCTAACCCGCTATATCTATACAACCAGGAATATTGTAACTAAAGCAAATCTGATTATTTACTTCAGTTCACCAAATAAACCATCAGTCAAAGAACAAAGCAACCTGATACTATATTGGGGTTCATTTATGTTGTACAGAATAAATGAACATTACAATAATCTCCAAATTCATTGTTTTGGCAATCTGATCACACTCCTGCAGAAGCAGTTTGATCCTTTTCACCTGCAAGAAAAGGATTCTCTTATATCTATATGGCGAAAGGAACCAAGCATTATGTCAGCATGTATTTGAATGATTAGTTATGTTAAAACTGAACAAAGCATGAAACTTTACTAATTATACAGCTAGTATCCCTAGCCAGTGTTCATGTGTATCATAGATAAACAAAACCAATAAAGCCATTGGTTCAAGATAATTGGCACTGTTTCCTGTATGCATAATAGTAAGCTCCTTACTATCTAACTGTAGTTTAGAAAACTTCAACAAGATAGTACACTAGAACCTATCTTTAGAACCAAAATGTTCAGATTTAAAATATTGTCTGGACAGCAAAAAGAATAAAAATATGCAGTCTAAGCTGCTGCTAATTCATGCAAATGGCACCAATCATAGTATAGGCAATCTGATACTTGTGCAAACACTATAAATGGCACCAAACTTTGTGTGTGTGTGTATATATATATACTCAAGTTATTTCTCAGTACTGAAAGAGGTTTAGCCACATGGTGAAAATAAAAGTACTGAAGTTACAAAAATAATCTTTACAAATATAACTATCAAGTAAACTAGAAATCTTGCATCGTTGCAACACCTTAGGATTAGATTTTGTGTATATATTCAAAGCGTAATCTGTTCGTTCACTAAAGACACATTTCACTGTGCAGCAGACACCTTTAGCATAAGAGTAGAACACTCAAGTATTCTATACAATCTCTAAGGAATACTAGTGCAAATGGATAGCTTCTTATTATTCATAGGACAGAAACAAGTGCAAATTGTAAATAGATGCAATCTCTAAGGAATACTACAGATATGGAACAATAAATGAATACTATACATAAAAAAATTCTAAAAACACAGAGATGACAAAAAAATGTTTTGGTGGCTAAATTCATGCACTTATGGATTATTAGTGATAACAGCCTAACAGGTGATGGTAGCAAAGTCACTGTATATGGCATTCAGATCCAAATATGCTTTTCAAAGCCAAATTAAGACTAGGAAATCATTCAGTACATCATTTGTTTAGCTTGCCTCCAAAACTGAAAGTAAGTAGTAATAATCAACTATAGTTATGTTACAGTGGGGGCAGCAAACTCGCCTGTGCTGGGACGCAGCTCATAGAGAACTCACCGGCCCATGGCGCCTCAAAGCCATGCATCTGCAGAAAAAAATTGTAAAGAGAGTGCCTTAATTCAAAGATGGAGTAGAAAATGGGTGTGCCATACTGGCATACAACATGGCCATAGTATATGCAGATTTAAAAAAAATAAAAGAAAGCCTACGAAGAATAGGGAAAAAGAGAAACATAATCAAATACATTCTCAACTACTCCTATCTTTTTTCCCAGACAATGCACATACATAGTTCCAAACAATTAAAGAACCACATACACACAATTATTTTTCTACATTAATGTTAACCTGATATCTAGCATAGCATTGCAAACATGATTTATCTGAATTGCAGAATCTCTAGCTTATCTGAATTTACTCACAAATACATATATAGCCATTCCTAGATCCTAATCACGAAGAAGCACATCCTTCCAAGATATGAATATCCATAGTACCACTAGAGATTTGAACAATAGATTGAGTATGCTAGAATCACAGAAACGGCTGTAGTGCCATTGGACTAGAGCTCACCCGGGGGGTTAGGTTGCTGGGGATTGCAGCCTCGCCGGTCGCTCTTCGTGGAGAAATCCTGTCGCCGTGGCCACCGCACCCGATTCCCAGCGACGAAGTGATGAGTCCTCTGCTAATTGAAGGAGAGAGACAGAGTAGATCTGAGCGGAAGAGGTTGGCATAGAGAGAGAGAGAGAGATTTCTCACCATGGCTGCTGCACGACCGATGGCTAGCGCACCGTTGTTGTGCCTGCGCCTTCGTCTCGGCACCGTGACCGCAAATCTAGCAAGTGGGGTCGGCGGTGGCTGCCGCGCGCAGGTTGGGAGGACGCAGCGGCGGCGGATGCGGGTGGGGGTGAGGTGGCGGCGGCGGACGTGGCTGGGTGCGGTGGCGGCGGGCGGACGCGGCTGGGTGGTGCGGCGGCGGCGCCGGCAGATGCACCCGCTTGGGCGGGTCGCTGCCCTTACGCGAGCGAGTGCGCGGGCGGCGGGGATGCGAGATGACTGGTTGGGGGCAGCGTGAGAGGATAAGGGTGAGAAAAAAATTTCCCCTCGCACACTACTCTTCTCTGTCCACTGCGCGCTCTTTTCACGCTTGTATCTCTGATACGTGGGCCACGCCAGCGATTGGAGACCCAAATTTTTCACTTTTATTTTAGTCATCTTGTCATTTGACAAAATTTGAACCTTTCAAATTTGAAATTTTGAAAAACGACAAGTTCAAACCAAAATTTGAGACCCAAATTGATTTCAACATAAAAAGTGATGAATACCAAAGTTGTTCAACTCATGAATATCTACTACTTTTATTTTAGTCATCTTATCATTTGACAAAATTTGAACCTTTTAAATTTGAAATTTTGAAAAACGACAAGTTTGAACCAAAATTTGAGACCCAAAATGATTTCAACATAAAAAGTGATGAATACCAAAGTTGTTCAACTCATTAATATCTACAACTTTTATTTTAGTTATCTTGTCATTTGACAAAATTTGAACCTTCCAAATTTGAAATTTTGAAAAACGACAAGTTCGAACCAAAATTTGAGACCCAAATTGATTTCAACATAAAAATTGATGAATACCAAAGTTGTTCAACTCATGAATATCTACAACTTTTATTTTGGTCATTTCTTCATTTGATAAATTCTTAGCACACATTATTCACTAATCTTACACATGTCTCATATAGTTTATAAAACCTTACGAGAGATGTGTCACATTTGTGAACAATATCATTACCACTTTGTTATATGAAGAAATGACCAATACAAAAGTTGTAGATCTTGATGAGTTATTCAACTTTGGTATTTATCACTTTTTCAGCTGAAATCATTTGGGGTACCAAAATCTTGTCGGAAGTTGCATTTTTTTGAAATTCAAAATTTAAATTGCTCAAACTTTTCATATGTATATATTGACAAAACCAACAAAATAAATTGACAGAGAATGATTTTAGAAAATTTTAGGAAAAAAATCATCAGATTTGGAGTTAGTATGAGGAAGAAAAACTAGTTATAAAGTTGACCCACAGATTAAAAAAAGAAATCACACTGTTCACTATGATCACGTAAGGATCATCTAAAACAGTGTGATTTCTCTTTTTAATCTGTGGGTAAACTTTGTAACTAGCTGTTCTCCCTCATACTAACTCCAAATGTGAGGGTTTTTTTCCTAACAATTTCTAAAATCATGCTTCAGCATTTAAGTTTGATCGAACCTGGATGTGACAATGTTTTACATATTTTACAATTTGAAATTTGAAATTTGACAAGTTCAAACCAAATTTTAAAACCCTAAATGATTTCAGATGTAAAAGTGATGAATACAAAAGTTGTTCAACTCATGAAGATCTACAACTTTTATTTTGGTCATCTTGTCATTTGACAAAATTTGAACCTTTCAAATTTGAAATTTTAAAAAATGACAAGTTCGAACCAAAATTTGAGACCCAAAATGATTTCAACATAAAAAGTTATGAATACCAAAGTTGTTTAACTCATTAATATCTACAACTTTTATTTTAGTCATCTTATCATTTGATAAAATTGGAACCTTTCAAATTTGAAATTTTGAAAAACGACAAGTTCGAACCAAAATTTGAGACCCAAATTGATTTCAACATAAAAAGTGATGAATACCAAAGTTGTTTAACTCATGAATATCTACAACTTTTATTTTGGTCATTTCTTTATTTGATAAATTCTTAACACACATTGTTCACTAATCTTACACATGTCTTATATAGTTTATAAAACCCTACGAGAGATGTGTCACATTTGTGAACAATGTCATTACCACTTTATCATATAAAGAAATGACCAATACAAAAGTTGTAGATCTTGATGAGTTATTCAACTTTGGTATTTATCATCTTTTCAGCTAAAATCATTTGGGGTACCAAAATCTTGTCTGAAGTTACATTTTTTTGAAATTCAAAATTTAAATTACTCAAACTTTTCATATGTATATATATTGACAAAACCAACAAAATAAATTGATAGAGAATGATTTTAGAAAATTTTAGAGAAAAATCATCAGATTTGGAGTTAGTATGAGGAAGAAAAACTAGTTACAAAGTTGACCCACAGATTAAAAAAAATCACACTGTTCACTATGATCATATAAGGATCATCTAGAACAGTGTGATTTTTCTTTTTAATCTGTGGGTAAACTTTGTAAGTAGTTGTTCTCCCTCATACTAACTCCAAATGTGATGGTTTTTTCTCCTAAAAATTCTAAAATTATGCTTCAGCATTTAAGTTTGATCAAACTTGGATGTGACAATGTTTTACATATTTTAAAATATGAAATTTGACAAGTTCAAACTAAATTTTAAAACCCTAAATGATTTCAGATGTAAAAGTGATGAATACAAAAGTTGTTCAACTCATCAATATCTACAACTTTTATTTTGGTTATCTTGTCATTTGACTAAATTTGAACATTTCAAATTTTAAAATTTGAAAAAAGACAAATGAGCACTGCAGGGGCGGTTGGTGATTGAGCCGCCCCTACAGATCAACCCCAACTGTAGGGGCGGCTCAGGTTACCAGCCGCCCCTACAGTGCCATCGGTAGGGGCGGCTGGGCTGCTGGGGCCCGAGGACGCCCACTGTAGGGGCGCCCCCAACCCCAGCCACCCCTACAGTAAAAATGCTCCCGTTCCTAGTGTAAGAATCTGGCGTAGTGACAAATCGTCATGGAGGTCGGGGCCAGTCGCGCGAAGGCACTTCCCAAAAACCTTATTCATCCTCTCCGGTGCAGGATCACACAAGGACGAGTGGTTGCAGAGACATGCTCTTCCGATTGCTTGTGTAGCTTGTGTATCTGCTCAAGATGGAGAGACTACGACGACAACGTGGTAGGGGAAAAGATGTAAGACCCTAACTCGAATAGAACTGTTTCCAGCGATGGCTGGTAGGTTGTTTATCAATTAGGTTTTCAAACTTAAAGGCCAACTAATCGAAAACTGAAAGCTCTCCCGCAATGCCACGGATCGAATTTCAGCGGACCATCCACGAGCAGGCGCCGCGCACCGGCCCGATGAGCAAATACGCGTGTAGGCTTTCCTTCTCTCTCTACGCTAGATTTGGAGAAGTGGATATGACTTCCTTACGTAAGTATGACAACTGTACCTCCACTTCAACTAACAAAGTGGAATTAATGTTTCAGAAAAAAAACAAAGTGGAATTAATGTTTCCCAAACTACCCTTGTATGCACATACAAATAACCCTTTGAGATTTATTTGGAGTAATTAAAAAAATCTTTATGAGGCCAAGGCCATGCATATATTCCAACACTAATCAGGGTTCACAATGATTTTTGGAGCTTTCCAGAGCTGCTTCAGTAGGAACTTGGAAGACGGGCTTGGGTGTTCAACACGAGATGGTCGTTCGCACTGCTGCACTCAGTGACCGGCTGCACTACAGGGCTAGAGTGCCACACCTGCCGTACTGTTGTCCACTCCCGATCGAACGTGGTTGACGGGTTCACTGCCACATGCAATTCCCACGTTTCACATGCATCGTCGCCACCAAGACATCCAACAGGAACCCAACAAGGTTACTCTGCTTCCCGTTAACATACAAGGTTAGAATTTTGGCCGAGTTGCGCTGATTTTCAGCATTTTTCGATTTTAGGTTCCATTTCATTCGGCCTTTTTTAACCAAAATTTCATAAAGACATGGAAATTTTGCTCGGAAATTCCAGTCGAGGGATTGACGTGCTGAAATCTATATAAAACTTTAAATGTGTGTCCATTCACTGTTTATCCGGAGCTCCCCAAGACTCATATCCCTGTAGATCAACAGTATCGGGTACTGGATCTGTGGCAAACAGTATCCAACATGATAAGAAAACAGTACAAACCCGGTAAGAAACAGTATAAACCCGATACAGAACAGTACATGCCCGTTATGGAACAGCACGCACCCGTTTCATCTTTTTTTTTCTTTTTTTTCCCGCCCTCCTTCCCACGCGAAGCGTGGGCACCCACGCTAGTATACTATGTTTTGAAATACGAGTGACATCATTCTTTTAATTAAGACCTTGTTTGGCACGGCTCTAAACAGTTTTGTCTCCTTAATACAGCGCGAGGAGCCAAAACCGATAAAACAAAAAAAAATAGTGGCTTCATGAGTTTCTAATTTAATTTTAATTAAGAGGAGAGAGAAGAATCACTCTTTGCTACGTTGCATGAAGTGGCTAGAGTCAAAGCCGCTCAAAGCTCTACCGAGGGTCTAAGCTGGGCTCCACTTGGTACTCAAAAGAGGTGTGTTTGTCTTGAAGCTTTGCTCCGATTGTTCTCAAGTTCGAATGATTGGTTATTTGTTTAAAATGCGAGATTTTTTTTTTCGAATCTGTATTGAAAATATGCTGTCCAGTTTAATCCCGTACACGGAAATCCAGAAGTTATACAGTGCAGAGTAATGCTTTTCTATACCCAATATTACATTATAGGACTTTAAATTTATTTCATTTAGTTGAAAACAAAGTTGAGCCTAACAAAATTAAATGTAACCAATATTTTTTTTCGACAAACAATGTAACCAAAATATCTACTCCGCTGCTATCCGTAGGTACGCATGCATGAATGGTCTGTTGTCTACTTGTCTCTGCGTTGTGGAGCAGGTGGTGTCTCGCTCTGCCATGCTGTGCCTAGTTGCCGTACGTGCCACTGGCACGAGTAGCCGGCAGGGTGGTAGTGGACGATATTGGTGACCGGCTCGGCGGGACGGAGGGCACGGCGGCCGGCGGGTTGGCCTCGCCGACCTGCAGCAGGTCCGCGGCCCCCACCTTCTTGCGCAGCGCACATGCAGGTGAGCTTCACGGGATCGATGCCCTCGCCCACGACGACGACCTTGTCCCTGCCTTGGCCGTCGAGCGCCACGGAGTCGACCCCACCCGCGGCCGCCACCACCACCGCCGCCATCGCCTTGGACCGGCACGGGTCGGACTTCGGCCCTGTTCGCTTGGCTGATAACCCAACAAGTCAGTATTGTGAGGAGGGAACACGACGGCAATGGCATGCAGGAACATGTTGTGACGATGATTCGTCGCTCACCTTCATTGCTGATTCCCCCGATCGGCTTTGAAGTTGAAATGCCGCCTACGGTGACTGATGTGCGTGGCAAGAGGCACCGGAGAGCTCAGCAATTGCTTGCCCTACGTGGAGCTATATATATATATATATATATATATATATATATATATATATATATATATATATAGATAGATAGATAGATAGATAGATATAACACTGCTGCACTGGTGTGTAAAGCCCCAGTGGCATTTTTTGTTTACGACTTGGCTTTGCGTTAACTGCGACCCTAAGACCGGCCACAATGTGCTGCTTGAGTGACGCCTAAAAGAGAGAGAAAATTATAGAGTTACTGCTGCCATTGTGGCCAGTGATGCTTAAAACAAGTGATGCCAGGAAAAACGCGGAGCGAAGCACGTAGTCGCGCCGCTGCCGGGCGATGCTTCTGCATCAACGATGTTAAACTAATGAAATGGTTGGGGAAAATGCGATTTTATTCGACCAAGAAAAGACATGAAAAACTATGGGTTCGCCTGTGCTTCATTTCATTGCTGGCGGCTGGCGCGAGCATGAAAACCGGCGGTGCTAGCTTTGCATTGCATTGTTCAACAAAGATTTTGTGCTCCCTGAGGTTGGTGGCCAAGGGCGCAAATGGGTCCGGTACTGATGATAGCACGTCGCTATGTACCTCCTCTATTGCTTGTTCCGATCCGGCCAGCTCCCCTCTCTTGGGAGCAATTGTCCCAACTAATCACGGCCTTTTTTTTCCTCCCGAATAGGCAAAAGATTTGCGTATGATTGTAATTAAGAAGAAGAGTTTAACCGTATAAATGACACGCTTTTGATGAGCGCGCTAGGCCGTGGAGTATTTATTATATATCGATGGATGACTGGGTCTTACTCCTGTGTCTTAAAATAAATGTTATTCTCACTTTATAAGGAGTTACATATTTTTAACTTAATTTGATCAAATATATATAAGAAGTATTAATATTTGTAATGTATAATTAGTATCATTAGATGGATCAGTTCAATATATTTCATAATTAGTATCATTAGTTTTTTTTCTGGCTTCACTATTTGTAGGCATGGCCAAGTCTAAATGACCTTACTTGTGTCAAATCGTACTTTGGGGAGTCATTATTCGGGCACAATTGTTGGCCCTGGGATCTCCCGCACAGGTGAGCTGACCGCTCACCGGCGTTGCCGACCACACACTATGGCTAGAGGTAGTGTCGGTGCGAAAAGTGACCAACAAGTAAATATTTGTACTTTTGACGTGCGTTGTGATTGGATGTGGCCTAGCATTCAATGACACAGGATTTATACTGGTTCAGGCAACGTGCCCTACGTCCAGTTTCAGTCGATCGGTGATTTTATTCCTGAGCGCAGGTACTCGAAGTTTGTTGTGGGGTTACAAACGAATAGGAATGAGAAGGGAGGGGTGTTAGAGGCCTAGTCGGACTTTAAACTGAATGGGAAAGAGTGACGGGTGATCTAACGTGCGCTAAGTATTAAAGCATATGCTCTATGTAGCTTTCGAGCTCTAGAACTATTGATCTGTTCGAGTTCTCAGGCCGTTGAGTGCTCGAATCATCTAGCCTTTTTTTTCTTTCAAGAGCCAGAGAGGCTTCTAGGAGAGAGCTCATCCCCTTTTACAGTTGAAGGGGGTGGCCTTACAAGTCAGAGAAAGAGGGAGAGAGAGTGTATACGTGTGCTCCCTAGTCTTGTTGCCCACGCTGTCGGGTACGAGACGGTTGTAGGTGCCCACAACACTGTTTATGTTCAGACACACCTGGTAGGCTCTACCGTGTTCGCCTAGTACGGCAAATGTCGGCGCCTACAATATTGTTTGTGTTTTGACACGTCTGTAAGGTTGTATAGTATCTGTCTGGTATGGCCTGGTTGTACAGTGTCCGTCTGACATGGCCTGGAATTGAACGAAGTGCCGTCTAGGTTGATTGATGTGCGGGGGCAATGCAAGAGACACTGGAGAGCTTAGCAATTGCTTGCCCTGGTGGGTGATGGGTGCCTGACTGGGTGTAAAGTGATACTGGTAGCAGCACTTGTACTCCGGTGATGGCAAACTCTGTCTGGGGCCTTGTTTAGATTGCAAATTTTTGCAATCTGGACACTGTAGCACATTTCGTTTGTATTTGACAAACTTTGTCCGATCATGGACTAACTAGGCTCAAAAGATTCGTCTCGTGATTTACAATCAAACTGTGCAATTATTTATTTTTTTACCCACATTTAATGCTCTATGCATGCGTCCAAAAATTGATATGATGGAGAGAGAGTGAAAAAACTTAGAATTTGGAGGTGATCCAAACAAGGCCCGGAAGTTGTTAGCCCGCACCACATGTGATTAGTTTTCTAGTTCATGACTTGACCTTGCATTAATTGCCGCCAACGCGCTGCGGCAGTGGAAACTGGCAACCGTGTTTCAGAGCACACGCACACCCATGGTGTGATGGCTGATGATAGATAGTACTACAAGTCAGCGGCCAGGAAGCACGCTGCCTATATAACATCCGTTTCTGCATGCAACGATGTTAAAATAGTGAAATGGTTGGGGAAAATGCGATTTTATTCGACCAAGAAAAGACATGAAAAACTATGGGTTCGCCTGTGCTTCATTGCTGGCGGCTGGCGCGAGCATGAAAACCGGCGGTGCTAGCTTTTGCATTGCATTGTTCAACAAAGATTTTGTGCTCCCTGAGGTTGGTGGCCAAGGGCGCAAATGGGTCAGGTACTGATGATAGCACGTCGCTATGTACCTCCTCTATTGCTTGTTCTGATCCGGCCAGCTCCTCTCTCTTGGGAGCAATTGTCCCAACTAATCATGGTCTTTTTTTTTCTCTCGAGTAGACAAAAGATTTGCGTATCATTATAATTAAGAAGAGTTTAACCGTACGAAAAGACAAAAGATGCTTTGTGTAGTTTAAGATGGATGATTCTGTGCTTTGGGCATTACCATCGAAGGCTGCCAGCCGCTGGATTCATAGACCTACTTTGTTGTTCTTGCCAGGCTTATCGCTGCTGCCTCGTCCAAATGTGATCCTATGCCTCGAAGAGGCACTACAATGCCAAGATATTTGTTAGCTGCATGCTTACAAAAATATTCAGTAAGATCTTATTTCTTGAGAATATTTTACATTACATTTTCCTTAGTTATAGATATAAACAAAACTATACTCTCCTCGTATTGCACAGGCGAAGGTAAGGCTTGCCACTAACACCCTTCCCCAGACCCCGCACAGAGCGGGAGCTCTCTGCACTGGGTACGTCCTTTGTACATGGACCAATGTCATTCTCGGTAAATTACAGATACACTCTATGCCAGTGGTGGCACCGCCTTTTCTTACTATTTGAATCCCAAAATCGAAGAGGCCCAACCATTTTACTCCAGGTAAGACCTATGCAGCACTATGCTAAGAACTCATAAAATTAATTTGCACATTATTATATCTCTGTTTCCTCAGTCTAAAAATACCAGCTTCAGACTATATGATCCATGCTCATGGAAATTTAATGAGCTCATGAAACAGGTTCAAAGATCAGCCCGTTTACATAGAACGACCTCCACCATCTGAGGAACAGCCACCTAGGCAGATACAAGTTACTCCGCTACAACACAAACATGTTGCAGAGCTAAATAGCATAGACCCAATTGATTTTGCGGTGCCCCCCCCCTCCTTCCCCCTCATCCATTATATTCCCGCAGATATGTATGCAAATGAGCCCTACCTTTATAAACCTGAATTTATGCACTTACCGGCGCGCGGCCTTCTCACTAGTACAGATACAAAGATTGTGCGGGAAAGACTACCTATCACCGATCACGGATCAACAAACAAAAGCCCAAAGACAAAATCAAGTGAAGTCAATCCCTCCATGGAAGAACCCGGCTCTCTACACTACATTATGGAGCAGATGCTGTCAGTCCGCGTCTGGTACCCGTACGCGCACGCGTACCCCTCCGCGGGATGTTCGTACACCACGGCCGTCGGCTGCGGGTACTGCTGGTAGTACCACGGGCTCGACGCGACGAACTCGGGCAGCGCGGTGGCGGTGGCGGCCGGAGGATTGTCGCCGCCGCCCCCCTCCTTCTTGGTTTCGGCGACCTGCACGATCTCTGCAGGTCCGACCTTCCTGCGCAGTGCGTTGGTGAGCTTGACGGAGTCGACGTCGTCGCCCATGACGACGACCTGGTCCCTGCCGTCGCCCGCGAGCGACACGGAGTCCACCCCGCCCGTGGCCGCCACCAGCGCCAGCGCCTTGGACCGGCATCGGTCGCACTCCATCTGCACTCTGATCACGATCTTTTGCTGCGGCAAGGACGGACAGCATGCATGTATGCCCAGTTCAGTACCACTGTAGTAAAAGAGGAAAGACGATGGCGATGGAGACATGCATTTCAGGAAGAGGAAAGTGATGATTCGGCATTCACCTTCATCGCCGGTTCTCCTGATCGCCGAGCGGATTGCGCTCCAAGCCTCGGAATTGAACGAAGTGCCGTCTAGGGTGGAGAGCTTAGCAATTGCTTGCCCTGGTGGGTGGTGGGTGGTGGGCGCCCGACTGGGTGTAAAGTGATACTGGTAGCAGCACTTGGACTCCAGCTAGTGATGGCAAACTCTGTCTGGGACTTGTTAGCCCGCACCACATGAGATTAGTTTTATAGTTTATGACTTGACCTTGCATTAATTGCCGCCAACGCGCTGCGGCTGTGGAAACCGTGTTTCAGAGCACACGCACACCCATGGTGTGATGGCTGATGATAGTCAGCGGCCAGGAAGCACGCTGCCTATAACATCCGTTTCTGCATCAACGATGTTAAACTAATGAAATGGTTGGGGAAAATGCGATTTTATTCGACCAAGAAAAGACATGAAAAACTATGGGTTTGCCTGTGCTTCATTTCATTGCTGGCGGCTGGCGCGAGCATGAAAACCGGCGGTGCTAGCTTTGCATTGCATTGTTCAACAAAGATTTTGTGCTCCCTGAGGTTGGTGGCCAAGGGCGCAAATGGGTCCGATACTGATGATAGCACGTCGCTATGTACCTCCTCTATTGCTTGTTCCGATCCGGCCAACTCCCCTCTCTTGGGAGCAATTGTCCCAACTAATCACGGCCTTTTTTTTTTCTCCCGAATAGGCAAAAGATTTGCGTATTATTGTAATTAAGAAGAAGAGTTTAACCGTATAAATGACACGCTTTTGATGAGCGCGCTAGGCGTTTCATTGAATAGTCCATCCAACCCTGCTTCCACAAGGGCAAAAATTTTAAAAGACATAAGCATGAGATGTTCATGTTTAATACTTCGAAGTAAAAAAATGACTTATATTAATTTGCATGTTTTTTTACTTTCTAACACAAGTTGCATATAAATATTATGAAATATCTATACAATTATGATAAATTTGTCAATTATTGTTTTAAATGTTTTTTTCACCCATAAGACCACATCCAAGGTTTTTCCCCTATGCAATGGCACCTCCACATATCTTCAATAAGCATTTAGTTGAAACCTTAGTGTAATTTATGGTGATTTTTGTTGAAGCCTATGTCTCATGACATTATGAATCTATATTTAAATTTTCAAACTTTGATCTGATTAGTTGCTATAAATTTTTATCACCAAGTTAAATTGAATGCTTATTATATCTTTAATTAACTCTCCTTTTGTATTTTTATTAAAAATAAAAATTTTAGAATGCAGTCTTAACTCTTAAGTATACTAAAATTGGTGGTAGAGCTTGCAGTAAGATTTAGGATGGTGTACGAATGCTAACCTCAACAATATGCCATTGATATTAATGTATTTTAATTTTTTTTGTAAAGCATATAATAGTATAACTTAGATATAGACCTGAGAGGATACTTAAGTTTTTAAATAATACCAGAAGTGGTAATTTAAATACAATATAAGAGTTTACTTAGATTATACAATAATAGTACGTGGATAATAATTAGATATAGATTTAAGAGATTATATTTTGGCTGCAATAAGCTCAAGTTTGGTCCCATATTTGCATGGAGCCAACAACTTTCTAAGATTTAAAATTTGTTTCAAAATAAATAACGTTATGCACAAAAATGGAACGCTGCCTCTCAATATGGAAGCTAATCATGGGTGGATGCAGATGATAATTGTCAAATCCAAGAGATATCCTTTGGGAAAGAAAATAAGTCGAGGATACATGCGTCTTTTGCCAACATCGTTAGTCTGTCTAAAAATTTATTGAAACTTATTTATTCTGGGAGTGATACAGGGGATTTGGGTTCGGCCCAACAAAATGCCTCATGGCTTCACTCGAAGATTCATCATAGGCACGTCACGTGTCAGCGTTCCGTCGTGCCCTAGGTTTAGAATTTTGGCCGAGTTGCACTGATTTTCAGCATTTTTCGATTTTAGGTTCCATTTCATTTAGCCTTTTTTAACCAAAATTTCATAAAGACATGGAAATTTTGCTCGGAAATTCCAGTCGAGGGATTGACGTGCTGAAATCTATATAAAACTTTAAATGTGTGTCCATTCACTGTTTATCCGGCGCTCCCCAAGACTCATATCCCTGTAGATCAACAGTATCGGGTACCGGATCCGCGACGAACAGTATCCAACCTGATAAGAAAACAGTACAAACCCGGTAAGAAACAGTATAAACCCGATACGGAACAGTACATGCATTTCATCTTTTTTTTCTTTTTTTTCCCGCCCTCCTTCCCACGCGAAGCGTGGGCACCCACGCTAGTATACTATGTTTTGAAATACTAGTGACATCATTCTTTTAATTAAGACCTTGTCTGGCACGGCTCTAAACAGTTTTGTCTCTTAATACAGCGCGAGGAGCCAAAACCGATAAAACAAAAAAAATAGTGGCTTCATGAGTTTCTAATTTAATTTTAATTAAGAGGAGAGAGAAGAATCACTCTTTGCTACGTTGCATGAAGTGGCTAGAGTCAAAGCCGCTCAAAGCTCTACCGAGGGTCTAAGCTGGGCTCCACTTGGTACTCAAAGGAGGTGTGTTTGTCTTGAAGCTTTGCTCCGATTGTTCTCAAGTTCGAATGATTGGTTATTTGTTTAAAATGCGAGATTTTTTTTTTCGAATCTGTATTGAAAATATGCTGTCCAGTTTAATCCCGTACACGGAAATCCAGAAGTTATACAGTGCAGAGTAATGCTTTTCTATACCCAATATTACATTATAGGACTTTAAATTTATTTCATTTAGTTGAAAACAAAGTTGAGCCTAACAAAATTAAATGTAACCAATATTTTTTTTCGACAAACAATGTAACCAAAATATCTACTCCGCTGCTATCCGTAGGTACGCGTGCATGAATGGTCTGTTGTCTACTTGTCTCTGCGTTGTGGAGCAGGTGGTGTCTCGCTCTGCCATGCTGTGCCTAGTTGCCGTACGTGCCACTGGCACGAGTAGCCGGCAGGGTGGTAGTGGACGATATTGGTGACCGGCTCGGCGGGACGGAGGGCACGGCGGCCGGCGGGTTGGCCTCGCCGACCTGCAGCAGGTCCGCGGCCCCCACCTTCTTGCGCAGCGCACATGCAGGTGAGCTTCACGGGATCGATGCCCTCGCCCACGACGACGACCTTGTCCCTGCCTTGGCCGTCGAGCGCCACGGAGTCGACCCCGCCTGCGGCCGCCACCACCACCACCGCCATCGCCTTGGACCGGCACGGGTCGGACTTCGGCCCTGTTCGCTTGGCTGATAACCCAACAAGTCAGTATTGTGAGGAGGGAACACGACGGCAATGGCATGCAGGAACATGTTGTGACGATGATTCGTCGCTCACCTTCATTGCTGATTCCCCCGATCGGCTTTGAAGTTGAAATGCCGCCTACGGTGACTGATGTGCGTGGCAAGAGGCACCGGAGAGCTCAGCAATTGCTTGCCCTGCGTGGAGCTATATATATATATAGATAGATAGATAGATATAACACTGCTGCACTGGTGTGTAAAGCCCCAGTGGCATTTTTTGTTTATGACTTGGCTTTGCGTTAACTGCGATCCTAAGACCGGCCACAATGTGCTGCTTGAGTGACGCCTAAAAGAGAGAGAGAAAATTATAGAGTTACTGCTGCCATTGTGGCCAGTGATGCTTAAAACGAGTGATGCCAGGAAAAACGCGGAGCGAAGCACGTAGTCGCGCCACTGTCGGGCGATGCTTGAAAAATAAACAAAGATTTTCTTGCTAGCTGCTGAACTCGGTTGATGCAAAGAAAGTTAGAAAGAAGATTTTTTTTTTCTCTCAGAGAAGGAACTGCTAGACTCAGAGACCATGGGTCCCATCGGATTTATGGCTTCGGTGCCAATATTTAGAACACTGCAGCTCTTCAGGCACCACTGCCCAATACTTGATGTGGGACCCGTTTAATTTGGAGCATCACTAGCACATTGTGGCCGGCCTAACGCGGTGCGGCAGTGCCGCAGTGAAAACCGTGTTACGGTCCACAACCATAGTCCTGGTGTGTCAGCGGCCAGGAAGCCATGTGCTTGCAGACTTTTCTCCAAGTTGGCTACCAAGCATGAAGCATGTGTGCTACAGCGCCTCCAAGTTGCTGGTAACATACTTACAAAAAAAATGCTGGTGACATACATTTTCTGCATCAACGATTCTAATAAAGCCGTGAAAATACACTTGTATAATTATTCGGCACAGACCGGGGATGCTAGCTTTGCATTGCATCAAGATTCGGTGCTCTGTCTCGACTGTCCTGGTAGCTTCCTGAGTGAGGGTTGGTGGCCATGAGCTAGCGCAAATGGTCAGATACTGGTGATAGCACGTCGCTGCGTACCTCTGCTCCTTGCTGCAAATTCATTTGAGCCAGCTAATTGTTAAATAATTAGACAATTTTATGGTTGATTCTAAAACATAAATCATAACAAACGCAGATACTAGCATGTAAATCTCTAACGTACGAGATGCGAGCTAGCCACATCAACTTGAACACTTGCAATAGGCACATATTGAAATAACAGATCGGGTCACCGTGTAGGTACTTCTCGTTTGCTGATCCAGACGCCGTGGCTTGTGGTGGAAGAGCTGTCGCTGATGGTGGAGAAGCGACGATACTGTTGACGAAGTTGGCGAAGACGGGTTGAAACAGCCACAGTAGAGATGACGGTACACGGCACTTACAAAATTGGATGGAAGAGACAAGTCGTCATGGAGGTCGGGGCCAGTCGCGCGAAGGCACTTCCCAAAAACTTTATTCATCCTCTCCGGTGCAGGATCACACAAGGACGAGTGGTTGCGGAGACATGCTCTTTCAATCGCTTGTGTAGCTTGTGTACCTGCTCAAGATGGAGAGACTACGACGACAACGTGGTAGGGGAAAAGATGTAAGACCCTAACTCGAATAGAACTGTTTCCAGCGATGGCTGGTAGGTTGTTTATCAATTAGGTTTTCAAACTTAAAGGCCAAGTAATCGAAAACTGAAAGCTCTCCCGCAACGCCACGGATCGAATTTCAGCGGACCATCCACGTACGAGCAGGCGCCCCGCACCGGCCCGGTGAGCAAATACGCGTGTAGGCTTTCCTTCTCTCTCCACGCTAGATTTGGAGGAGTGGATATGACTTCCTTACGTAAGTATGACAACTGTACCTCCACTTCAACTAAGAGCAAGTATAATAGCAGTCTGTAAGCTGACTAAATGCTGAGGTGGAGGAGAGAGGGGAGAAGAGAGAGGAGTAAGCTTACAGCCAGTTTGGACACAAGAACCAAGAAAGTCTGTGAGAGAGACAAGTGGGCCATGTATTAACTGTAAAGAGCTAACTACTATATGAGTGGGCTGAGAGAAGGCTGCAAGGAACCTTAAAGCCAGCAAGCCGGCTGTATTATTAGCCTTGCTCTAACAAAGTGGAATTAATGTTTCAAAAAAAAACAAAGTGGAAATAATGTTTCCCAAACTACCCTTGTATGCACATACAAATAACCCTTTGAGATTTATTTGGAGTAATTAAAAAAAATCTTTATGAGGCCAAGGCCATGCATATATTCCAACACTAATCAGGGTTCACAATGATTTTTGGAGCTTTCCAGAGCTGCTTCAGTAGGAACTTGGAAGACGGGCTTGGGTGGTCAACACGAGATGGTCGTTCGCACTGCTGCACTCAGTGACTGGCTGCACTACAGGGCTAGAGTGCCACACCTGCCGTACTGTTGTACACTCCCGATCGAACGTGGTTGACGGGTTCACTGCCACATGCAATTCCCACGTTTCACATGCATCGTCGCCACCACGACATCCAACAGGAACCCAACAAGGTTAACATGCGTACTAATGTTGAGAAAATTCGGTTGCTCATTTCTTGCTTAATTCCACCGCTGCTCTTGTTCACTAATTTCGTTGGGATAAAGGGCCATGCATATGCATGTCAACCCAACGCACCAATTAACCACTCGTCTTGTTATCAAATGTAGTTTATGATGGGCAATGGGAGCTTCACAAAACAAATCAAGCAGCGATTACATTAAAAAAAAAGAAGCTCAGACCAGACGAAACAATAAAATAACAAAGACCCTAAAAGGGTCAGTGACCCTGTTCGCTTCGCTGAAAAGCCATGGCTGAAAGTATTGTTCGTCGATTTGTTATGAGAGAAAAATACTATTCATTTGCTAAAACAGTACGACTAATAAGAGAAACGAACAGGGCTAGGAACAAAAAAAAAACAACGAGCTAGCAAGACAAAGCAACTACATTAATTATAGACAGTTGGTGGTTGGATTGTGACCTCAACTCACACCACCTCATCATAACTCTAAACCACTTCACCACTCTACAACTGAACTGTAAACCACTATTTAATTGACTAATAGTCCATCAGCCTTGCTTCCACATGGGCTAGAATTTTTAGGAGGCATAAGCATTAGATGTTCATATTTAATAATTACATGTAACAAAAATTACTTGATCTGCATGATGGGCCAATATGCATATTCACTTTACCTAGTTTTTGTATATTAATATTAATAGAAGTGAGTAATTTAAAAACTATATGCAAAATATGGTTATTTAAACTCTTTTGTAATAACAAATGTGGTAGTTTAGATATAGATGTGAACCGATACTTTAGTTTTTTTTAATAATGCTAGACTTATTATTTATATGCACGGAACTCAATATATCTTGGAATCCAAGACATCGTATTTATTGTTAGACTCAAGCTGTTCTAACTCATATGATCAAGGGTCCTCAATCCATGTTACATGCGAAATATGGAGGTGTGGGGACAGTCTGGAGGTAAGAAAAAGAGATGGGAAAAAACCCTTCACTCTTTAATATTAGGTATAGAATTATAGATTATACTTGGCCAAAATGGGCTAGACCCGCTACGCCGGCACTAGCATGGCACTAAGAAGCACGGCTCGAGCACGAGGCCCATCGTGCCCGTGCCTGGCACGGCCCGGTGGTAGTTCCGTGCCTGGGCCGCAACTTTAGCCTGCCGTGCCGGCCCGGGCGCGGCACGGTTAATGGGTTGGCACTATAGTGGCCCGATCCATATAAACCGTTGGATGTTTGATATTCTTCCTCAGCTGTTGGATTGGATGTACTCGATTGGAAAACCCTAGACTAAAGACACTTCTCCCGATCCCTCCCCTGCGCCGCTATCGCTCGCTTCGAGGAGGCAGAACCCGCACCGCTCTCTCTCGTAGTCTCGCTTGCTCGCAAGCCACTCGCCCGCTCCTCACTCTTACACGCTTCCCCGACATGCCATCCACCTCTCTCTTGCCGCGTCGAAGGCTAGTCGCCGGGGCAGGCCACCACCACTTCCCCCTCGCTCACTCCCCTTCCTCTTTCTCGCTCGCTCGGCTCTCTCCCGTTGTCGTCGCTCCCAGTGACGGCGTCCTCCTCTCATACGGCGACGCGGGGCCACGGGAACGGCAACGACGACGCGACAATGGTAACCGCGAGGTCGCTCCCCGTGTGGAGCTGCAATGCTCAGGCCAACGCGGGCACGCCGGGCTGCCGTGCTCGACGGCACGGCATGGCACGACTAACCGGTGATAGGGCCGTACCTGGGCCGAGGTCTCGGCACGGCGGCACTATCAGGCACGGCACGGCTAAGCTGTCGTGCCGCATCGTGCCGTGCCAGTGCCATGCCGGGCGGCCCGGTTGTCCAAGTATATTATAGATATAGGATACATAATAGGTATATGTAAGTGCATCAATCCTATTAGTGGGTTTTGGTGAATAGGTGACGGTGCATATAAAGAGCTAAGGATGTTTCATGAGCATTTCAATTATATACTGATGTGAAAAGTGTAAAAGAAAACATGAGACCCCTCATTTCTTACTCCAAAGAAAGATGTGGCAACACGTTTCAAAGTGAAAGAAGTTCGGTTTTATTTCAAATTTATTTGAACTTCACTTGAGTATAGGATGCCGTACCACTAAGAGGGATCGAAGTGTCATTACTTGCATGTGTCCTAAGTCCTCGATGGATCGCTAACATAAACCTTAGACACCCTAAAATAGCCACCTCTTGCTAACTTTACCAAGAGCTGTTTTTCACTGTATGCCCGAATATTCCAGCTCTAGACCGGAATTTCAAGACCCTGGAAATTTCAAGGCTATGGCTAAGGGGCTGGCAATTTGTGGCCAACCCTTCGCAGGTTGCTGGCAGAGCATTTACCTGATATGCCAGGCCCCACCTAGGATATTCAGGCTAACCTAGATCTGAGAAAGAAGCGCACTGTCTAAGCGCGTGTTTAGTTGGCTGGATTTTGGAATTTGGGCTACTGTAGCACTTTCGTTTTTATTTGGCAAATAGTGTTCAATCATGGACTAATTAGGCTCAAAACGTTCGTCTTGCAATTTCCAACCAAACTGTGCAATTAGTTTTTTTCGTCAACATTTAATGCTCCATGCATGTATCGCAAGATTCGATGTGATGGCTACTGTAGCACTTTTTTGAAATTTGGGGTGGGAACTAAACACGCGCTAAGCTTTAGGGGGGGGGGGGGTGATATTCCGAGGCCAAGAATATCCAGGGTGGATCTGGGTGCTACGCCAACGGTCAGCTGAAGGTAGGGAGTGAATATATTTTCACTCGGTCAGCTGAAGGTAGGGAGTGAATATATTTTCACTCTTCCTCCTTTCTCTCTCTCTCTCTCTCTGGCCACTTTTGAAGCTCCCAACAACTTTGAGACAAAGGTCTTCAACTTTCTCCCTCTCCCACATTCTTCTCTCACAAAGTTTAGATCCCCATCTTTGAGAGTGAGATTGGAGTGAGTTCTTCGTGCTTGCAACTCTGGGAGTAAGATCCATCTCTTGAGCACTTGTGGCACCCGCCGATGATTTGTTTTTTTCGTTCTGTTACTCGTGGGTTCTTGGAGCCCTAACAGGCTAGGTGTTGCCTAGTGATACCCTCATCTCTTGCTTGTGATTTGCTCCGGGGAATTTGTATTACCTATTTGTTATAGTGATATTCCCGGCTCGATCTTTGTGGTTGCTAGGGAAAGAGGGGTGTTGAAAGAGACTCTAAAGGCCTTTGTGGTTGCCTGAACAATGGGGACGTAGGCACAAGTTTGTGATGTGGCCGAACCTCGGATAAATCTTGTGTCCCCGTGTGCTTGTGACCTTGTGTTTTCATATTTTATATTATTTAGTGTGGTGGCCAGATCTATATATTGTGTGTAGGTGGTGGAGCAAGCAAAAACGTGGAATCACTTTGTACTACATCTCTACATGTGTGGTGAAATCAATTTAGCATTTGAGCAATTTACTTTTCATAATCCTAGCTAGTTCATTTTCCTCTGGGGCTCAAAAGTTCGGTCCTCCCCGAAATTTTTGGCAAGTGTGGAAATTCCAATTGGGACCGAAAATTCCGATACCCAGATATAATCCGCTGCAAAAGTTTTTACATTTCATATTACACCCATTCATCGCCCCCTCTAGGCATTGTGATCCTTTTAGTATAGATATAGATCAAGATTATTAATCTTCCTATTTCCATTTCCACACTTGCTTGAACCTGAAAAAAAAACAACACGAAAAAACAAAAAAATGGAATTGTATATTTGTTACACCCCTTTGTCCTAAATCATATATCGTTTTGGCTTTTCCACATACATAACTTTTGCTATGCACCTAGATATGAGATATGTTTAAATACATAATAATTGTGTATCTAAAAAGCTAAAATGAACTATAAATTAGAATGGAGTATTATATTATTCATCTTACTAGCTATTTCTATTTCCACATTTGCTTGAGCTTGAAAAAAATCAATACGGAGAAAAACAAAAAAAATAGAGCTGGAGGAACAGAACGAAAAACAAAAAACAGAACGGTAGCAACAGGGCAGAATGGAGGAGCAGACGGACTCTCGGCTCCCGCCCCCTATTGTGTGGCTCACGGACTGCTTCTCTGTGCAACTCAGAAAAAAATAAAGGAAACGGCAAGCGCTCGGACGTCCGGACGGACGCCTGCGCCCGGACGCCTGCGGCTGCTGGTCTGCTGCGCTGCTCGCCTGCCTTTCCGACTGCTCGCCCGCATCGCTCTATGGGGACAGCCCTCGCCCGCCTCGCTTCCCACACGCACGTGGGGACCGCCTGCGGCTGCGGGACCGCTCCGCTTGCACCCGCTTCCCTCGTCTACTTGCAACATGTGCAACATCCTGATCTACTTTTGTAACATATAGATGAAACACATATAACATACGTCAGAAACAAGCTGAAACACTTGCAACATACGTCTGAAACACTTGAAAAACAACTAAAAACACTTGAAGATCATTGCAAACATACGCAACATCTAGATAAAACACTTTGCAACATATGTGCGAAACATAACACACTTGCAACATATGTCTGAAAAAATAGATGAAACATTAGGAACAGACGCTTGTAACATACGTGTGCAACCATTGCAACATATGCAACATCCATATGAAACACTTGAAACATACATCTGAAACAACTGAAACACTTGAAACATAGGCTTGCCACATGTGTGAAAACGCTTGAAACACTTAAACACAATGTCCCTGGTGGCCATGGCCTACCTTGTGGGGAACTGCAGTGGCCAGCAAGTGCGGATCAGGAGGACGTCGAGAACAACAGCCTAGCATACACCTCCGCTGCTGGACTTCCCTTCCTGTCGTGGTGTCTTCGACTGGCAGCAGGAGACGATGTAAAGGCCGACGATGACCTCCTACTAGTGGCGTCAGGTTGGTGGTGGCCCGGTGACGCCACGGCCGCGACCGGCGATATAGAGTAAGGCGCGGCAGGGGATCGGCCCGCGGCGTGATGGGGGGAAGCGCACGACACGATGGAGGAAGGGGGTGCGGCGGGATGGTGTGAGGCGAGCCATGAGTGGATGCAAGTCTGAAGAAGAGGCAGAGCAAGAGACATTGTTGGTGGAAGGCTGAGAAATGAGTGGATAAGAATTAACGTAGAGAATAAATGGGTGAGATAGTTTGGTGTCCATTCGATAATTTTGGGAGGGCCGGACGCTCTTGTTGTAGCATTTCCGAAAAATAAAATCAGACTTATTGGGACGGTCCTTAGGATATGGGAAAAACAAAATTAAATCAGAACGATCTCCTCGGCAGAAAAAAAACAGGAAAACAAAAATAAAAAGGTCCGAAATCAAAGAAATTCTTCGTGGCTTAATAATAGTAGAAGTAAGATAATGATACAATTAGACGCAGAATTAGAAATTTATTTTTACTGTAATGAGTAATGAGCTAATATTTGGTCCATGTTTAGCATGTAGCCACGTACTAGAGCGGTAGAGGGAATTGGTCCCAACAAAATCCCTCCATCACTTCACTCGAAGATTCATACGCACCTGGTCCCCCTCGTGTGTCAGCACCGAGGGCCCGCACGTGAAAGGATTGGTCCGTGTGAGTCCGTGCATACTTCTCTTCCCCTGAACTGGGAGCGGGGCTGTGTTTAGATCGTGAATTTTGAGAATTGAGAATCTGGCTATCGTAGTACTTTCGTTTTTATTTAGTAATTAGTGTTCAATTATGGACTAATTATGTTTAAAACGTTCGTCTCGTAATTTTCAATTAAACTGTGCAATTAATTTTTTTTTTCGTCTATATTTAATACTCCATGCACGTATCGCAAGATTCGATGTGATAGCTACTGTAGCATTTTTTGGGAATTTGGTTGGAACTAAACAAGCACCCAGCTTATTGACTTGCCAACTCCAGTGATTTGACTTGTCAACTCCAGTGATTGCAAAATGCTGAAATTATACGTACTACGTGTCGGAATGCGAGCATTTTTTTTATAAAACTGGGCTCCACTTGTTAATTACTCGAAAGAGAAATATTTGACTTCGAACTTGCTCCAATTGTTCTCGGATTTCCAAATTCCAATATATATATATATATATATATATATATATATATATATATATATATATATATATATACACACACACACACACACCGTAGTCATTTTGATTTTTGTTGTCTAGACCTATACTATATGTATCTAGATATATAGAACAGACTTGCAATTTGAAAAGGATAATAAAGTAGTAAAAAAAGGAAATTTCTTTCTTCCGTCTCACTCTCTCCTCTGTCTGTCCAACACTCACACATCTTTTGTTTCTTGTCATCATCGTCATTCCCCACTCTCACCCTTCCTATTTTGAGCTTTTCAATTTTTTGGCGCGTCATTTTCTCACTCTCACTCTCCTCTTCAGTTAATATTAAAGAAGGAAAATTATTTCTTCTGTCACACTCTCACATGTCTGTCCATATTCCACACTCTTATTATATTTCTTGATTCGTCATCCTCCCTCTTTCACCCTTCCCATTTTAAGTTTTTCTTTCCTTGGTTCATCATCCATCACTCTTACCATTCTAATTTTGAGTTTTTTTATTTCTTTGGTTCGTCGTTTCTCACTTTCACCCTTCTCATTTTGAGTTTGGGCTTGCAAAACCTTTGTCCACGTCCCACCAGGCCTCCACTCATATCATGCCCTACTCATCTGAGCCCGGTCTGTTGCGGCACGTGAGCAGGCATGTGGCCCACTTTTCATCTTTTTTAAACTCACAATAAGTCCACACAATAGGCATTTAATTATTTAAGTTGAGTCAGTCTCACGTCTATTTCCCATACCAGATTAATCCTTTATTGCACAAGCATTTATTATGGGTCTTGAAATTTATTTGATTTAAGGTAGCCCAAGCCCAATTAAATTTAACAAAAATCAGCCGTACTTGTTTATTATTATTGGCATGAGCACCAAACAATAACTGTACATTCTACTGTTGTGCACGAACATGTTTGATAGTATAATTTAGAGTATCACGTGTGATTGTTTCTCTCATAAAAATTCCTAGGACTTCATATTACATTTCTAAAATATGGTGTCCACTTCAACCCAGTGAAAGGAAAACCAGGAGTTGCACAGTCCAGCCGTATACAAATCTAAGAGTAGTGCTGCAAGCTAAAAAAAACGAACTTATAATATTTACTCCAATAAATACTATCCGTACGACGACCGTACATACGTATGCATGGTCTGTCGTCTACTTGTCTCTACATTATGGAGCAGCTGGTGGTGTCTTGCTGCGGCTGGTAGCCGTACCACGAGTAGCCGGCAGGGTGGTCGTAGACGACGGTGACCGAGTGCGGCGGCGGGTACGCGGGCACGACGGTGGCCGGCGGCTTCTTGTCGTCCTTCTTGGCCTCGCCGACCTGCAGCAGGTGCGCGGGCCCCACCTTCTTGCGCAGCGCGCTGGTGAGCTTGACGGAGTCGACGCCCTCGCCCACGACGACGACCTTGTCCCTGCCTTCGCCGTCGAGCGCCACGGAGTCGACGCCGCCCGTGGCCGCCACCACCGCCATGGCCTTGGACCGGCACTTGTCGCAGCTCATCTGCACCTTGATCACGATCTTTTGCTGCACCAAGGTCCAGGACATGCGCCGACGACATTAATATAATATAATAATTCAGGCTTTCATCTGAAACTTTATTGGAACGAAGCTAGTAATAAAACACTACTACGTGCTGCAGCTGCAAACAATCAAGGAGGCTATGGCATGTGTACCTTCATTTTGCTGAGGCTCTGAGCTGTGTGAAGGTCCTTGATCGAATTGGGGATATATTTCTTGTGAGAGAGCTGTAGGTTGTTGGAGAAAGAGACGAAGTGGGGGGAGCAAGAGTTTCATGTCCTGCTAGCAATGTCCCGTGCCGTGGAGTATTTATTATATATCGATGGATGACTGGGTCTTACTCCTGTGTCTTAAAATAAATGTTATTCTCACTTTATAAGGAGTTACATATTTTTAACTTAATTTGATCAAATATATATAAGAAGTATTAATATTTGTAATGTATAATTAGTATCATTAGATGCATCAGTTCAATATATTTCATAATTAGTATCATTAGTTTTTTTTCTGGCTTCACTATTTGTAGGCATGGCCAAGTCTAAATGACCTTACTTGTGTCAAATCGTACTTTGGGGAGTCATTATTCGGGCACAATTGTTGGCCCTGGGATCTCCCGCACAGGTGAGCTGACCGCTCACCGGCGTTGCCGACCACACACTATGGCTAGAGGTAGTGTCGGTGCGAAAAGTGACCAACAAGTAAATATTTGTAGTTTTGACGTGCGTTGTGATCGGATGTGGCCTAGCATTCAATGACACAGGATTTATACTGGTTCAGGCAACGTGCCCTACGTCTAGTTTCAGTCGATCGGTGATTTTATTCCTGAGCCCAGGTACTCGAAGTTTGTTGTAGGGTTACAAACGAATAGGAATGAGAAGGGAGGGGTGTTAGAGGCCTAGTCGGACTTTAAACTGAATGGGAAAGAGTGACGGGTGATCTAACGTGCGCTAAGTATTAAAGCATATGCTCTATGTAGCTTTCGAGCTCTAGAACTATTGATCTGTTCGAGTTCTCAGGCCGTTGAGTGCCCGAATCATCTAGCCTTTTTTTTTCTTTCAAGAGCCAGAGAGGCTTTTAGGAGAGAGCTCATCCCCTTTTACAGTTGAAGGGGGTGGCCTTACAAGTCAGAGAAAGAGGAAGAGAGTGTATACGTGTGCTCCCTAGTCTTGTTGCCCACGCTGTCGGGTACGAGATGGTTGTAGGTGCCCACAACACTGTTTATGTTCAGACACACCTGGTAGGCTCTACCGTGTTCGCCTAGTACGGCAAATGTCGGCGCCTACAATATTGTTTGTGTTTTGACACGTCTGTAAGGTTGTATAGTATCTGTCTGGTATGGCCTGGTTGTACAGTGTCCGTCTGACATGGCCTAGAATTTAACGAAGTGCCGTCTAGGTTGATTGATGTGCGGGGGCAATGCAAGAGACACTGGAGAGCTTAGCAATTGCTTGCCCTGGTGGGTGATGGGTGCCTGACTGGGTGTAAAGTGATACTGGTAGCAGCACTTGTACTCCGGTGATGGCAAACTCTGTCTGGGGCCTTGTTTAGATTGCAAATTTTTGCAATCTGGACACTGTAGCACATTTCGTTTGTATTTGATAAACTTTGTCCGATCATGGACTAACTAGGCTCAAAAGATTCGTCTCGTGATTTACAATCAAACTGTGCAATTATTTATTTTTTTACCTACATTTAATGCTCTATGCATGCGTCCAAAAATTGATGTGATGGAGAGAGAGTGAAAAAACTTAAAATTTGGAGGTGATCTAAACAAGGCCCGGAAGTTGTTAGCCCGCACCACATGTGATTAGTTTTCTAGTTCATGACTTGACCTTGCATTAATTGCCGCCAACGCGCTGCGGCAGTGGAAACTGGCAACCGTGTTTCAGAGCACACGCACACCCATGGTGTGATGGCTGATGATAGATAGTACTACAAGTCAGCGGCCAGGAAGCACGCTGCCTATATAACATCCGTTTCTGCATGCAACGATGTTAAAATAGTGAAATGGTTGGGGAAAATGCGATTTTATTCGACCAAGAAAAGACATGAAAAACTATGGGTTCGCCTGTGCTTCATTGCTGGCGGCTGGCGCGAGCATGAAAACCGGCGGTGCTAGCTTTTGCATTGCATTGTTCAACAAAGATTTTGTGCTCCCTGAGGTTGGTGGCCAAGGGCGCAAATGGGTCAGGTACTGATGATAGCACGTCGCTATGTACCTCCTCTATTGCTTGTTCTGATCCGGCCAGCTCCTCTCTCTTGGGAGCAATTGTCCCAACTAATCATGTTCTTTTTTTTTCTCTCGAATAGACAAAAGATTTGCGTATCATTATAATTAAGAAGAGTTTAACCGTACGAAAAGACAAAAGATGCTTTGTGTAGTTTAAGATGGATGATTCTGTGCTTTGGGCATTACCATCGAAGGCTGCCAGCCGCTGGATTCATAGACCTACTTTGTTGTTCTTGCCAGGCTTATCGCTGCTGCCTCGTCCAAATGTGATCCTATGCCTCGAAGAGGCACTACAATGCCAAGATATTTGTTAGCTGCATGCTTACAAAAATATTCAGTAAGATCTTATTTCTTGAGAATATTTTACATTACATTTTCCTTAGTTATAGATATAAACAAAACTATACTCTCCTCGTATTGCACAGGCGAAGGTAAGGCTTGCCACTAACACCCTTCCCCAGACCCCGCACAGAGCGGGAGCTCTCTGCACTGGGTACGTCCTTTGTACATGGACCAATGTCATTCTCGGTAAATTACAGATACACTCTATGCCAGTGGTGGCACCGCCTTTTCTTACTATTTGAATCCCAAAATCGAAGAGGCCCAACCATTTTACTCCAGGTAAGACCTATGCAGCACTATGCTAAGAACTCATAAAATTAATTTGCACATTATTATATCTCTGTTTCCGCAGTCTAAAAATACCAGCTTCAGACTATATGATCCATGCTCATGGAAATTTAATGAGCTCATGAAACAGGTTCAAAGATCAGCCCGTTTACATAGAACGACCTCCACCATCTGAGGAACAGCCACCTAGGCAGATACAAGTTACTCCGCTACAACACAAACATGTTGCAGAGCTAAATAGCATAGACCCAATTGATTTTGCGGTGCCCCCCCCTCCTTCCCCCTCATCCATTATATTCCCGCAGATATGTATGCAAATGAGCCCTACCTTTATAAACCTGAATTTATGCACTTACCGGCGCGCGGCCTTCTCACTAGTACAGATACAAAGATTGTGCGGGAAAGACTACCTATCACCGATCACGGATCAACAAACAAAAGCCCAAAGACAAAATCAAGTGAAGTCAATCCCTCCATGGAAGAACCCGGCTCTCTACACTACATTATGGAGCAGATGCTGTCAGTCCGCGTCTGGTACCCGTACGCGCACGCGTACCCCTCCGCGGGATGTTCGTACACCACGGCCGTCGGCTGCGGGTACTGCTGGTAGTACCACGGGCTCGACGCGACGAACTCGGGCAGCGCGGTGGCGGTGGCGGCCGGAGGATTGTCGCCGCCGCCCCCCTCCTTCTTGGTTTCGGCGACCTACACGATCTCTGCAGGTCCGACCTTCCTGCGCAGTGCGTTGGTGAGCTTGACGGAGTCGACGTCGTCGCCCACGACGACGACCTGGTCCCTGCCGTCGCCCGCGAGCGACACGGAGTCCGCCCCGCCCGTGGCCGCCACCAGCGCCAGCGCCTTGGACCAGCACCGGTCGCACTCCATCTGCACCCTGATCACGATCTTTTGCTGCGGCAAGGACGGAGAGCATGCATGTATGCCCAGTTCAGTACCACTGTAGTAAAAGAGGAAAGACGATGGCGATGGAGACATGCATTTCAGGAAGAGGAAAGTGATGATTCGGCATTCACCTTCATCGCCGGTTCTCCTGATCGCCGAGCGGATTGCGCTCCAAGCCTCGGAATTGAACGAAGTGCCGTCTAGGGTGGAGAGCTTAGCAATTGCTTGCCCTGGTGGGTGGTGGGTGGTGGGCGCCCGACTGGGTGTAAAGTGATACTGGTAGCAGCACTTGGACTCCAGCTAGTGATGGCAAACTCTGTCTGGGACTTGTTAGCCCGCACCACATGTGATTAGTTTTATAGTTTATGACTTGACCTTGCATTAATTGCCGCCAACGCGCTGCGGCTGTGGAAACCGTGTTTCAGAGCACACGCACACCCATGGTGTGATGGCTGATGATAGTCAGCGGCCAGGAAGCACGCTGCCTATAACATCCGTTTCTGCATCAACGATGTTAAACTAATGAAATGGTTGGGGAAAATGCGATTTTATTCGACCAAGAAAAGACATGAAAAACTATGGGTTCGCCTGTGCTTCATTTCATTGCTGGCGGCTGGCGCGAGCATGAAAACCGGCGGTGCTAGCTTTGCATTGCATTGTTCAACAAAGATTTTGTGCTCCCTGAGGTTGGTGGCCAAGGGCGCAAATGGGTCCGATACTGATGATAGCACGTCGCTATGTACCTCCTCTATTGCTTGTTCCGATCCGGCCAGCTCCCCTCTCTTGGGAGCAATTGTCCCAACTAATCACGGCCTTTTTTTTTCCTACCGAATAGGCAAAAGATTTGCGTATTATTGTAATTAAGAAGAAGAGTTTAACCGTATAAATGACACGCTTTTGATGAGCGCGCTAGGCGTTTCATTGAATAGTCCATCCAACCCTGCTTCCACAAGGGCAAAAATTTTAAAAGACATAAGCATGAGATGTTCATGTTTAATACTTCGAAGTAAAAAAATGACTTATATTAATTTGCATGTTTTTTTACTTTCTAACACAAGTTGCATATAAATATTATGAAATATCTATACAATTATGATAAATTTGTCAATTATTGTTTTAAATGTTTTTTTCACCCATAAGACCACATCCAAGGTTTTTCCCCTATGCAATGGCACCTCCACATATCTTCAATAAGCATTTAGTTGAAACCTTAGTGTAATTTATGGTGATTTTTGTTGAAGCCTATGTCTCATGACATTATGAATCTATATTTAAATTTTCAAACTTTGATCTGATTAGTTGCTATAAATTTTTATCGCCAAGTTAAATTGAATGCTTATTATATCTTTAATTAACTCTCCTTTTGTATTTTTATTAAAAATAAAAATTTTAGAATGCAGTCTTAACTCTTAAGTATGCTAAAATTGGTGGTAGAGCTTGCAGTAAGATTTAGGATGGTGTACGAATGCTAACCTCAACAATATGCCATTGATATTAATGTATTTTAATTTTTTTTGTAAAGCATATAATAGTATAACTTAGATATAGACCTGAGAGGATACTTAAGTTTTTAAATAATACCAGAAGTGGTAATTTAAATACAATATAAGAGTTTACTTAGATTATACAATAATAGTACGTGGATAATAATTAGATATAGATTTAAGAGATTATATTTTGGCTGCAATAAGCTCAAGTTTGGTCCCATATTTGCATGGAGCCAACAACTTTCTAAGATTTAAAATTTGTTTCAAAATAAATAACGTTATGCACAAAAATGGAACGCTGCCTCTCAATATGGAAGCTAATCATGGGTGGATGCAGATGATAATTGTCAAATCCAAGAGATATCCTTTGGGAAAGAAAATAAGTCGAGGATACATGCGTCTTTTGCCAACATCGTTAGTCTGTCTAAAAATTTATTGAAACTAATTTATTCTGGGAGTGATACAGGGGATTTGGGTTCGGCCCAACAAAATGCCTCATGGCTTCACTCGAAGATTCATCATAGGCACGTCACGTGTCAGCGTGCCGTCGTGCCCTAGGTTTAGAATTTTGGCCGAGTTGCGCTGATTTTCAGCATTTTTCGATTTTAGGTTCCATTTCATTCAGCCTTTTTTAACCAAAATTTCATAAAGACATGGAAATTTTGCTCGGAAATTCCAGTCGAGGGATTGACGTGCTGAAATCTATATAAAACTTTAAATGTGTGTCCATTCACTGTTTATCCGGCGCTCCCCAAGACTCATATCCCTGTAGATCAACAGTATCGGGTACCAGATCCGCGATGAACAGTATCCAACCTGATAAGAAAACAGTACAAACCCGGTAAGGAACAGTATAAACCCGATATGGAACAGTACATGCATTTCATCTTTTTTTTTTCTTTTTTTTCCGCCCTCCTTCCCACGCGAAGCGTGGGCACCCACGCTAGTATACTATGTTTTGAAATACTAGTGACATCATTCTTTTAATTAAGACCTGGTCTGGCACGGCTCTAAACAGTTTTGTCTCTTAATACAGCGCGAGGAGCCAAAACCGATAAAACAAAAAAAATAGTGGCTTCCTGAGTTTCTAATTTAATTTTAATTAAGAGGAGAGAGAAGAATCACTCTTTGCTACGTTGCATGAAGTGGCTAGAGTCAAAGCCGCTCAAAGCTCTACCGAGGGTCTAAGCTGGGCTCCACTTGGTACTCAAAGGAGGTGTGTTTGTCTTGAAGCTTTGCTCCGATTGTTCTCAAGTTCGAATGATTGGTTATTTGTTTAAAATGCGAGATTTTTTTTTTCGAATCTGTATTGAAAATATGCTGTCCAGTTTAATCCCGTACACGGAAATCCAGAAGTTATACAGTGCAGAGTAATGCTTTTCTATACCCAATATTACATTATAGGACTTTAAATTTATTTCATTTAGTTGAAAACAAAGTTGAGCCTAACAAAATTAAATGTAACCAATATTTTTTTTCGACAAACAATGTAACCAAAATATCTACTCCGCTGCTATCCGTAGGTACGCATGCATGAATGGTCTGTTGTCTACTTGTCTCTGCGTTGTGGAGCAGGTGGTGTCTCGCTCTGCCATGCTGTGCCTAGTTGCCGTACGTGCCACTGGCACGAGTAGCCGGCAGGGTGGTAGTGGACGATATTGGTGACCGGCTCGGCGGGACGGAGGGCACGGCGGCCGGCGGGTTGGCCTCGCCGACCTGCAGCAGGTCCGCGGCCCCCACCTTCTTGCGCAGCGCACATGCAGGTGAGCTTCACGGGATCGATGCCCTCGCCCACGACGACGACCTTGTCCCTGCCTTGGCCGTCGAGCGCCACGGAGTCGACCCCGCCCGCGGCCGCCACCACCACCACCGCCATCGCCTTGGACCGGCACGGGTCGGACTTCGGCCCTGTTCGCTTGGCTGATAACCCAACAAGTCAGTATTGTGAGGAGGGAAGACGACGGCAATGGCATGCAGGAACATGTTGTGACGATGATTTGTCGCTCACCTTCATTGCTGATTCCCCCGATCGGCTTTGAAGTTGAAATGCCGCCTACGGTGACTGATGTGCGTGGCAAGAGGCACCGGAGAGCTCAGCAATTGCTTGCCCTGCGTGGAGCTATATATATAGATAGATAGATAGATATAACACTGCTGCACTGGTGTGTAAAGCCCCAGTGGCATTTTTTGTTTATGACTTGGCTTTGCGTTAACTGCGACCCTAAGACCGGCCACAATGTGCTGCTTGAGTGACGCCTAAAAGAGAGAGAGAAAATTATAGAGTTACTCCTGCCAGTGTGGCCAGTGATGCTTAAAACGAGTGATGCCAGGAAAAACGCGGAGCGAAGCACGTAGTCGCGCCGCTGCCGGGCGATGCTTGAAAAATAAACAAAGATTTTCTGGCTGGCTGCTGACCTCGGTTGATGCAAAGAAAGCCCTTGTTTAGTTCGCGAAATGTTGAAAATTTGGCTACCGTAGCACTTTCATTTTTATTTGGCAATTAGTGTTCAATCATAGACTAATTAGGCTCAAAACATTCGTCTCGCAATTTCCAACCAAACTGTGCAATTAGTTTTTTTTTTCGTCTACATTTAATGCTCCATACACGTATCGCAAGATTCGATGTGATGAGTACTGTAGCACTTTTTAGGAAAACTTTTCGTGAACTAAACAAGGCTAAAGTTAGAAAGAAGATTTTTTTTTTCTCTCAGAGAAGGAACTGCTAGACTCAGAGACCATGGGTCCCATTGAATTTATGGCTTCGGTGCCAATATTTGGAACACTGCAGCTCTTCAGGCACCAATACTTGACCCGTTTAATTTGGAGCATCACTAGCACATTGTGGCCGGCCTAACGCGGTGCGGCAGTGCCGCAGTGAAAACCGTGTTACGGTCCACAACCATAGTCCTGGTGTGTCAGCGGCCAGGAAGCCATGTGCTTGCAGACTTTTCTCCAAGTTGGCTACCAAGCATGAAGCATGTGTGCTACAGCGCCTCCAAGTTGCTGGTAACATACTTACAAAAAAAATGCTGGTGACATACATTTTCTGCATCAACGATTCTAATAAAGCCGTGAAAATACACTTGTATAATTATTCGGCACAGACCGGGGATGCTAGCTTTGCATTGCATCAAGATTCGGTGCTCTGTCTCGACTGTCCTGGTAGCTTCCTGAGTGAGGGTTGGTGGCCATGAGCTAGCGCAAATGGTCAGATACTGGTGATAGCACGTCGCTGCGTACCTCTGCTCCTTGCTGCAAATTCATTTGAGCCAGCTAATTGTTAAATAATTAGACAATTTTATGGTTGATTCTAAAACATAAATCATAACAAACGCAGATACTAGCATGTAAATCTCTAACGTACGAGATGCGAGCTAGCCACATCAACTTGAACACTTGCAATAGGCACTGAAATAACAGATCGGGTCACCGCGTAGGTACTTCTCGTTTGCTGGTCCAGACGCCGTGGCTTGTGGTGGAAGAGCTGTCGCTGATGGTGGAGAAGCGACGATACTGTTGACGAAGTTGGCGAAGACGGGTTGAAACAGCCACAGTAGAGATGACGGTACGCGGCAGTTACAAAATTGGATGGAAGAGACAAGTCGTCATGGAGGTCGGGGCCAGTCGCGCGAAGGCACTTCCCAAAAACCTTATTCATCCTCCCCGGTGCAGGATCACACAAGGACGAGTGGTTGCAGAGACATGCTCTTCCGATTGCTTGTGTAGCTTGTGTACCTGCTCAAGATGGAGAGACTACGACGACAACGTGGTAGGGGAAAAGATGTAAGACCCTAACTCGAATAGAACTGTTTCCAGCGATGGCTGGTAGGTTGTTTATCAATTAGGTTTTCAAACTTAAAGGCCAAGTAATCGAAAACTGAAAGCTCTCCCACAACGCCACGGATCGAATTTCAGCGGACCATCCACGAGCAGGCGCCCCGCACCAGCCCGGTGAGCAAATACGCGTGTAGGCTTTCCTTCTCTCTCTACGCTTGATTTGGAGAAGTGGATATGACTTCCTTACGTAAGTATGACAACTGTACCTCCACTTCAACTAACAAAGTGGAATTAATGTTTCAGAAAAAAAACAAAGTGGAATTAATGTTTCCCAAACTACCCTTGTATGCACATACAAATAACCCTTTGAGATTTATTTGGAGTAATTAAAATATCTTTATGAGGCCAAGGCCATGCATATATTCCAACACTAATCAGGGTTCACAATGATTTTTGGAGCTTTCCAGAGCTGCTTCAGTAGGAACTTGGAAGACGGGCTTGGGTGGTCAACACGAGATGGTCGTTCGCACTGCTGCACTCAGTGACTGGCTGCACTACAGGGCTAGAGTGCCACACCTGCCGTACTGTTGTCCACTCCCGATCGAACGTGGTTGACGGGTTCACTGCCACATGCAATTCCCACGTTTCACATGCATCGTCGCCACCAAGACATCCAACAGGAACCCAACAAGCGGAGAAACGGGCTGTACTTCCGGTTCTCAACCGTCTTCAGTCCCGATTTTAGAACCGGGAGTACAAAATTGGGACTAAAGGTCCCCTCATTTAGTCCTGGTTTCGCGCCCGGGACCAACCGGGACTAAAAGGCCTTTCGGCCTGGCCACGTGGGGCGGCCCTTTAGTCCCGGTTGGTATTACCAACTGGGACTAAAGGTTTCCTTTTTTTCTTTTTTTTTCTATTTTCAATTGATGATTTGTTTTGGTTTTCGAATATGTTTTCGAATACGCATTCTACGCTGCTAATAATATACGTATTCTACACGTTTATAATGTTCGAACATTTTGTACAAACTAAAGTATATATTACATGCATATACATATATTGTACGTTATTTTATGTACATATAATATGTATGTATGTGTGTGTGTATATATATATATTACAAATAAGGGTTGCATTGTATATTTTATCATATCCTTGGGATAACAAAATCACTCCATCTAGTTTGGCTTCCATGTTTCGTTGACGTCATTGTAGAACTCGCCGGCGGGGTTGAGGACCTGGTCATTAAGAAATCCTGCTATGGTCTCTTGAATTGCTTTCAGTTGGTCACGTCGTATGACTTTTTCCTTCAACCATAGAGTCTTCAATAAAAGTTAAAGAAAAAGTATTAATATATATATATATATATGTGTTGGTCACTTGATTACTTATATATATGAGCAACAAAAGAAATTGTGAATATATGAATATATTTATATAACATACTTTGAGGATCTCTTCAGGAGTTCTTTTTGTGTACGCCTCGATAAACTCGCAAATATAGTATCCGCAGTAGTTGTTCCCTTGTTCTTGCCTCAGAACCCACTTTTATGAGAAAAAAGATCCGATGAATTGAAAGCATGCACGGTGTTAATTGAATTATATATATATATATAAATATAGATAGTACTTACTTTGTGTGCGATTACATCCAGTGGCACTTTGCAATGTTTCATGTGGTGATTCTCAATGAAACTTTTCCAAACACTGTGCTTCAAAAAAATAAAACATTAATTTGGTCTTTAATAATTGTTGCAGTTAAGAGATCGGGGTATATATAGTTGCTAGAGAGACCATATTACCCTTGGATAATATCTATCATGTCTTGGTACTCTGTTTGCTCTTTTCTTAACGAGTCTAAGATTCTCAACCGACTATTGGCCATATCGATGACCATCAATATCTAGTGATTGCTGCATATGTTTTTATACACAAATATGATCGACATTAACTAGAGTCAACATATATGTATATATATGGGAGATAGCTTAGCTAGTAAGCAAATAATTGAACAAATGTCCATATGATCGACATTAATTATTTAACACTCACTTGAAGTTGTAGGGGAAGAGTATGTCCTTGTTTTGTTGGTTCACTAAGAACCTCATGAGATTTTTCTCGAGTTCAGCTTTCCATTGAGGCGGGGGATTAGGGTGTTTGAATACGACATTTGGATCAACGTGTTGGAGATATGCCCTAGAGGCAATCATAGAGATGATGATATTCCATTGTATCCATGTTTCATATTGTGTTCCTTGAATATCCATTAAAGGCTACTTGAATTGATTTGCAATTATGTGAATTGTATGTGAAACTCTTTACTTGTATGGTTATTCTAAAGTTGTCCCTAGTCGGAGTTCATGTGAGGACACACATGAATATTAGACTAGTACATGTATTAGCTGATGACTATGTTTCATAAGTCATGGACATGAAGATGTCAAACTAATAATGTGGGCACATGTACAGACATGTGCTAGGACTGACCCAACACGAGATATAGTTACATAGTTCTCTTTACACAACGTGTACGCTTTGTCCTTAGACCTGAGATTGTTGCATGCACTCAAGATGTGAATTGACTTACTTAGGGGCTGTCAAACGCTACTCTGTAACTGGGTAGTTATAAAGGTAGCTTTCGGGTTTGTCAGGAAGCATGATGTGAGGCATGATCAGTCAAGATGGAATTTGCCCCTCTCTACTTGAGAGAGATATCTCTGGGCCCCTCGAGTGATCGAATCCGGAAATGCATGGCCATGCTACGTGAGGTTAGAGTTAACCTAGAAAGGAATTTTGAATCACAGGATCGAGAAAGAGAGGTCAGCTTGGAGCTAGACCAAATATCGTGAGGCAAAGGGAATAGCATGTACATGATGTTGTGATGGTTCGTCTGATATGATCTTCGTGTGCGTATAGGAGTTGGCATGTCTTGCTAGAGGCCGCTACCAACTATTGGCCGAGTAGAAGTACTCATGTCATGTCTATACGTATGTGAACCTATAGGGTCGCACACTTAAGGGGTTGGAAGCCCAATGAGGATCTGATCCGAATTGGACCAAGTTTAGAAGTACTAATGGGCCTCGGACCTAGAGGCCTGTCAGGGACCTCTATATATTGAGGGGTGGGGGCGGCTTTGGTTTTGGACCCTTTTGGCGCAGCAGTTGCTGCTCCATCTTCCACACCCAGCAGCTGTTCATATCCCAAGCCCTCACCGAGTTGCACTCACGGATCTAGCAGTCTGGCTTGCGACGCTTCCTCCCTGCACGTGTGGATACTTTGGAGGTGTTGCATCTACAACACTTGGACGAGCCGCTGCACGAGGAGGACACTGCTGAACGTTTGACGTGGAGGCAATGATCGACTACTCTACTTTGACGCGGTGATCGACTACACTGCCCCGACGCGCCTCATCAACTTCCGCATCTATGCGTCTAGTGGTAATCCCATGATCTATAACAACAGTGTTCCTGTTTTACGCGGTAGAAATAATTTTTGTGCTAGCGTAGCCTACCTCGTATTCCTACACAACGAAACCAACATCATTATCCTTTCTCTTTCTGAGTTCTGTCATCTCATATCTGTATATATAAAAATATAGTGTGAGGATATATAATGTATATATATATATATACATGTAGCTTTATATATACACACTTTAATAATAGAAAATAATCACACTTACAGACAATAGCAGCTAATGAGACTTTTGTCGAGAGAGTCCAGGTGGCATAGTTGGTGTAATTCTTTAAACTCGACATATATAACATCATCGCCACGGAAGTAATGTTGGTTTCTAACTCTGACAGTAACAAAGGCCTCTCCCCGTTCACACGCCGCCATGTACCACTTGTTTAGCAGGTACATTTGCGTACCCAGTTCAACTAAGGCCTCAGGGTTGTATAGACTCTTTCCATATTCAAATTTCTTCCAAGGATCCACTTTTGGAGCAGATGGTCCTTCAGCAAGCACTTGGGCAAGGTCCAAACTAGTTTCCTCCTAAAACCGAGCCAGCTCCTCAAAATCGATGTCTAAGTCTAAGTTCGAACCATATTCATTACGAACGACAAGAGGGGGGACTGATTGTTGTGATTGTTGTTCGAGTTGTGCAACACCTTTCCCTGGCCTAGTCTTTTTCTGCGCCGCCTCAAATGACTTGGTGAGAGAGCGGTCGTAGTCCGATTTTGGCCGGGTCTTTTGAGATTCCCGCTTTTTCTGGTCCAACTTCTTTCTTAGAAGATCTGGAGGTAGGTAGAAGTATGATTTCTCTGGGTTCTCCCTCTCTTCTCGTTGCTTTTTTACTTTTTCGAAAAAACTATCCACATCTTTTTTTACTGCAGCTTTTAATTCCTTTTTACTTTTCTCGAAAGACAGTTTTTGGGGAATAACTGGATTAGATGAGGCTTTCTTCTTTGCCGGCTGGTGGGACAACGACTTTGTTTGCGGGGCAGACCTCTTAGGAGCTGGCTTCCTCTTAGTCATCAAGGGAGGCGGGGCAACCGTTGGAGGCATTGGAGACCTCCTTGGAGGTGGCGGCGGTGGCGGTGTTGCCACCTGATTGCCCAGAGCACGATGATGATCTGGAGATTGAATAATTGGACTTAGGTTGGCGGAGGCCCTGCTGTGTGATTACAAAAAAGAATAATTAGGTATAAGAAATTGTTATTATTAATCATGCATGTAATAGAAAGTTTGTGAAAAAAATTGTTTTGTTCACTTTTGTCCGCACCTATTGTCTGGCAGTTGAGGAAGCGGCGGTGGACTAGAGACCCCGTGAATAATGATGTAGCGCTTGCGCCATAGTATGAATGTTTTCTCTGCTTCTCCTAGAGTCTTCTCCCCATCACCTCTTGGAATGTCAAGAGGTAGGTCACTAAAACCTTTGTTAACTCTATCAACTAAGACGCTAACATATCCATGTGGTATTATTGCCCTATGGATTCTTGGTGTCTTGGTAGGATCTGGAGGAGAAAAACACCGAGAGCCACCATGATTGTGGCATTCTCTTTTGGAATATGTAGCTCACATGATGTAAACAGTGCAGTGATGTCATCCACGGGGAAACGTAGCATTGTGTCATCTTGATTTGGCAACTCTGTGGAAGCGCAACTGCTTTTTAACTGATCAGGGGGCTAATATTAATGTTCATTCCTGGATCTAATGCTTGCCTCTGGGCACTCATTGCTATTTGCACTTGCTTTATGATTTCGTCCTACATTCTAGCTTGCATGTCTTTTTCGCGCTCCTGTGCTTGAAGCAACGCCTCCAGTGACTCACGAACCAATTCCTCCAACTTGCTGATTCGCGTTGCATCCTCATCCTTCCTTCTCTGCCAGCTTCTGTAGGTATCTCTGTCGTCAGGGAAACCATGCTCCCAAGAAATATTCTGTCCTAAACCTCTCGTTCGGCCACTGTGTTCAGCGGTCCCAAGGGCATACGTTAGTTCATCCTTCTCTCTATTGGGCCTGAACGCACCAATAGTTTTAGCTTGTAGAGCATAAGATAATCTTTGTGTTGCTCTTTCGAGTTTTGAGCCATGAACCAGCTTCCCGGTCTCTAGGTTCAGTCTTTCCCCATGAGCGAAAAACCAATTCTTCGCGCGTTTGGGCCAATTGAGTGTTTCTGGTATGATACCCTTGGCAAGAATCTCCACTTCCATTTTTCCCACTTGGGAATGGCAGTCACGTAGCCACTAGATCCCATGCCATGGTGGTATACCTTCTGTCGGGCATTCTCTTGATTCCTTCTCACCCATTCCTCACCCTCTTTCGATGTCTTATACTGTACAAAATCATTCCAGTAGGGCCTCAACTTCACGAGCGGGCCACTAGTATTGAAATTGGGCGTTACGTTCTTCTTGACATATTTCGTATATAGGGATTTCTTCCAAGTCTGAAATTGTGTGGCCATCTTCTTCATAGCCCAATTTCAAACTAGTTCATTCAATTCATCATCGTTGATAGCATCATAATCATCCGCTTGCAACGTGAAATATTGAAGAATATCATCCCAAATTAAATTCTTATCAAGATCAGAGATAAAACTAACATGAGGCTCGTTGATCTTTTGCTTCCATTCATGGGCACTGATCGGAAGTCTGTCCCTTATAAGGCACCCATAGTGTTGCATGAATTTTCTTGCGTGTGGACCAAGTGGTTCGCCTGTCTCGATATTGAATTCCGATATTATGTAGCGCCCCTCCAATGGCTTTTTTGGGCCTCGAATTTTTTTGCTTTTCGCCATTGTTGTCATCGATCTAGAGGGCTACATATAATAGATGATAGATATTCATATATATATATATATATATATATATATATAATATTCAAATATATATATAAATATATATACCTCGCCTGTATTTTCTTGCACAATATTTTCTTAGTTATCTTCAAGAGCCAGGTATTGACTCCCGTCATCTACATCCTGCTGGTCACCATTGGCAAATTAAGTGCCGGTGTTGATAATATTCATCATTTCTTCATCCATGTTGTCTCTCGGGGCATCCATGTAGCTTTTACACCACCAGATATATCTATAAAAAATAAAAACTATATCTATAAAATGAACTCCTACAAGACGTGCCACCTCAAGGATAGTAACATTTGTAAAAATCATTTCTGTATCTGTACTAGTGATAGAATCTAGCATAAGCCTTTTTTAAGTGCCTAGCTTGTTTGAAGGGGAAATCTTAACTGACAAAGTTTAAAGGTTTCCAGAGCGTTTAACACTACTCTGCTTGCCGAGAAAGTTGCTAGTGTTGTGTCGTTGGCATTTTTCATGGCCGTGGTCATGGTCATTGTGTTCTCGTCTTTTACTGCGGCAGGTAAGTAATTCACATGATATTTCCGCAAATTAACAGAAGAATGGGAGTGTACACACATAACAATCGATTATCATTTATATTTATATATATACTACGTTTGGGTACGGTGTTTGACAGACTACTGCGACGATATCGGGACGTGTGAATAAATAACCATCCGTACTAGTTGACCTTGCTTACGTGATCATCTCAGCGAGCATTTCTCCACCGGACGGCACCGTACTTGGCCACGGAAGAGCTCCGATTCTATGAGGAAGGGAACATGGTCTTCCACGACCGTTGCCGCTCTCCCACGTAGAATCAAAGCTCCTCCTTGACGTCCGTTACTGCTCGGCAGAGAACATGCTCGCCGAGCTGAACACGGTCCGCAAGTTCAACTAGTACGTATTTTCTACAATTTTCTAACTAGTCGTCATAAGCTACCGCGCAAAAAGGAGGAAACGACGAGACACCGGGCACACCCGTGCTCCACTGAGCTCGATGGCTCAGCGCAAAATCGCATTACAAGATTGCCGACACGAGGGATCGGCACACGCATCCATCCGATTACTAAAGGTTAGATCAATTAATCCATCATAAATGGATTATATATGGTGGCGGTGGTGGCTCACATCCAAGGTGTCAAACGCGAGGTCTAGCTCCTGCAGCAAAAAAACATGTTAGAGACTTAGACTTTACTAAAATGCCACTCAGGTTCCAATCCAAACTTCAAATATCATGCATAGATTCTAGATTCATACAGAAGCATCTTTTTTATGACTTGTAGAAATTGCAAAAGCTCATGATATCAGCCATAACTCCTACCAGATCAAAGTTAGCTCCTGCCCAGATTCTAGATTCATATAAAAGCTCATTTCCAACAAGTATGTACAAATGTATAAAATCATAATTCTAATAAACATGATCATCTAGTAGAGCTTTTAATTAAAGGATTTGTCATGCAGGAGCTCCGTGGCCATGGCGGTGGCCTCCTTCTTCCCACCCGCTCCCGCCGCCGCCAAGGCCAATATACGTAGGTTCACAAACACACACTGCTAACCATCGTCCTCCCTCTTGTGATGACAGAACAAGCCCCTTGGCCCTTGCCCCTTCTACACTTGAGCATGCTACCTCCTATCAATAGCAACACACACAACTATCATGCACAGCACTGATCATCTCGCCGCTGATCACTAATGAAAAGTGACCAACAAGTAAATATTTGTAGTTTTGACGTGCGTTGTGATCGGATGTGGCCTAGCATTCAATGACACAGGATTTATACTGGTTCAGGCAACGTGCCCTACGTCTAGTTTCAGTCGATCGGTGATTTTATTCCTGAGCCCAGGTACTCGAAGTTTGTTGTAGGGTTACAAACGAATAGGAATGAGAAGGGAGGGGTGTTAGAGGCCTAGTCGGACTTTAAACTGAATGGGAAAGAGTGACGGGTGATCTAACGTGCGCTAAGTATTAAAGCATATGCTCTATGTAGCTTTCGAGCTCTAGAACTATTGATCTGTTCGAGTTCTCAGGCCGTTGAGTGCCCGAATCATCTAGCCTTTTTTTTTCTTTCAAGAGCCAGAGAGGCTTTTAGGAGAGAGCTCATCCCCTTTTACAGTTGAAGGGGGTGGCCTTACAAGTCAGAGAAAGAGGAAGAGAGTGTATACGTGTGCTCCCTAGTCTTGTTGCCCACGCTGTCGGGTACGAGATGGTTGTAGGTGCCCACAACACTGTTTATGTTCAGACACACCTGGTAGGCTCTACCGTGTTCGCCTAGTACGGCAAATGTCGGCGCCTACAATATTGTTTGTGTTTTGACACGTCTGTAAGGTTGTATAGTATCTGTCTGGTATGGCCTGGTTGTACAGTGTCCGTCTGACATGGCCTAGAATTTAACGAAGTGCCGTCTAGGTTGATTGATGTGCGGGGGCAATGCAAGAGACACTGGAGAGCTTAGCAATTGCTTGCCCTGGTGGGTGATGGGTGCCTGACTGGGTGTAAAGTGATACTGGTAGCAGCACTTGTACTCCGGTGATGGCAAACTCTGTCTGGGGCCTTGTTTAGATTGCAAATTTTTGCAATCTGGACACTGTAGCACATTTCGTTTGTATTTGATAAACTTTGTCCGATCATGGACTAACTAGGCTCAAAAGATTCGTCTCGTGATTTACAATCAAACTGTGCAATTATTTATTTTTTTACCTACATTTAATGCTCTATGCATGCGTCCAAAAATTGATGTGATGGAGAGAGAGTGAAAAAACTTAAAATTTGGAGGTGATCTAAACAAGGCCCGGAAGTTGTTAGCCCGCACCACATGTGATTAGTTTTCTAGTTCATGACTTGACCTTGCATTAATTGCCGCCAACGCGCTGCGGCAGTGGAAACTGGCAACCGTGTTTCAGAGCACACGCACACCCATGGTGTGATGGCTGATGATAGATAGTACTACAAGTCAGCGGCCAGGAAGCACGCTGCCTATATAACATCCGTTTCTGCATGCAACGATGTTAAAATAGTGAAATGGTTGGGGAAAATGCGATTTTATTCGACCAAGAAAAGACATGAAAAACTATGGGTTCGCCTGTGCTTCATTGCTGGCGGCTGGCGCGAGCATGAAAACCGGCGGTGCTAGCTTTTGCATTGCATTGTTCAACAAAGATTTTGTGCTCCCTGAGGTTGGTGGCCAAGGGCGCAAATGGGTCAGGTACTGATGATAGCACGTCGCTATGTACCTCCTCTATTGCTTGTTCTGATCCGGCCAGCTCCTCTCTCTTGGGAGCAATTGTCCCAACTAATCATGTTCTTTTTTTTTCTCTCGAATAGACAAAAGATTTGCGTATCATTATAATTAAGAAGAGTTTAACCGTACGAAAAGACAAAAGATGCTTTGTGTAGTTTAAGATGGATGATTCTGTGCTTTGGGCATTACCATCGAAGGCTGCCAGCCGCTGGATTCATAGACCTACTTTGTTGTTCTTGCCAGGCTTATCGCTGCTGCCTCGTCCAAATGTGATCCTATGCCTCGAAGAGGCACTACAATGCCAAGATATTTGTTAGCTGCATGCTTACAAAAATATTCAGTAAGATCTTATTTCTTGAGAATATTTTACATTACATTTTCCTTAGTTATAGATATAAACAAAACTATACTCTCCTCGTATTGCACAGGCGAAGGTAAGGCTTGCCACTAACACCCTTCCCCAGACCCCGCACAGAGCGGGAGCTCTCTGCACTGGGTACGTCCTTTGTACATGGACCAATGTCATTCTCGGTAAATTACAGATACACTCTATGCCAGTGGTGGCACCGCCTTTTCTTACTATTTGAATCCCAAAATCGAAGAGGCCCAACCATTTTACTCCAGGTAAGACCTATGCAGCACTATGCTAAGAACTCATAAAATTAATTTGCACATTATTATATCTCTGTTTCCGCAGTCTAAAAATACCAGCTTCAGACTATATGATCCATGCTCATGGAAATTTAATGAGCTCATGAAACAGGTTCAAAGATCAGCCCGTTTACATAGAACGACCTCCACCATCTGAGGAACAGCCACCTAGGCAGATACAAGTTACTCCGCTACAACACAAACATGTTGCAGAGCTAAATAGCATAGACCCAATTGATTTTGCGGTGCCCCCCCCTCCTTCCCCCTCATCCATTATATTCCCGCAGATATGTATGCAAATGAGCCCTACCTTTATAAACCTGAATTTATGCACTTACCGGCGCGCGGCCTTCTCACTAGTACAGATACAAAGATTGTGCGGGAAAGACTACCTATCACCGATCACGGATCAACAAACAAAAGCCCAAAGACAAAATCAAGTGAAGTCAATCCCTCCATGGAAGAACCCGGCTCTCTACACTACATTATGGAGCAGATGCTGTCAGTCCGCGTCTGGTACCCGTACGCGCACGCGTACCCCTCCGCGGGATGTTCGTACACCACGGCCGTCGGCTGCGGGTACTGCTGGTAGTACCACGGGCTCGACGCGACGAACTCGGGCAGCGCGGTGGCGGTGGCGGCCGGAGGATTGTCGCCGCCGCCCCCCTCCTTCTTGGTTTCGGCGACCTACACGATCTCTGCAGGTCCGACCTTCCTGCGCAGTGCGTTGGTGAGCTTGACGGAGTCGACGTCGTCGCCCACGACGACGACCTGGTCCCTGCCGTCGCCCGCGAGCGACACGGAGTCCGCCCCGCCCGTGGCCGCCACCAGCGCCAGCGCCTTGGACCAGCACCGGTCGCACTCCATCTGCACCCTGATCACGATCTTTTGCTGCGGCAAGGACGGAGAGCATGCATGTATGCCCAGTTCAGTACCACTGTAGTAAAAGAGGAAAGACGATGGCGATGGAGACATGCATTTCAGGAAGAGGAAAGTGATGATTCGGCATTCACCTTCATCGCCGGTTCTCCTGATCGCCGAGCGGATTGCGCTCCAAGCCTCGGAATTGAACGAAGTGCCGTCTAGGGTGGAGAGCTTAGCAATTGCTTGCCCTGGTGGGTGGTGGGTGGTGGGCGCCCGACTGGGTGTAAAGTGATACTGGTAGCAGCACTTGGACTCCAGCTAGTGATGGCAAACTCTGTCTGGGACTTGTTAGCCCGCACCACATGTGATTAGTTTTATAGTTTATGACTTGACCTTGCATTAATTGCCGCCAACGCGCTGCGGCTGTGGAAACCGTGTTTCAGAGCACACGCACACCCATGGTGTGATGGCTGATGATAGTCAGCGGCCAGGAAGCACGCTGCCTATAACATCCGTTTCTGCATCAACGATGTTAAACTAATGAAATGGTTGGGGAAAATGCGATTTTATTCGACCAAGAAAAGACATGAAAAACTATGGGTTCGCCTGTGCTTCATTTCATTGCTGGCGGCTGGCGCGAGCATGAAAACCGGCGGTGCTAGCTTTGCATTGCATTGTTCAACAAAGATTTTGTGCTCCCTGAGGTTGGTGGCCAAGGGCGCAAATGGGTCCGATACTGATGATAGCACGTCGCTATGTACCTCCTCTATTGCTTGTTCCGATCCGGCCAGCTCCCCTCTCTTGGGAGCAATTGTCCCAACTAATCACGGCCTTTTTTTTTCCTACCGAATAGGCAAAAGATTTGCGTATTATTGTAATTAAGAAGAAGAGTTTAACCGTATAAATGACACGCTTTTGATGAGCGCGCTAGGCGTTTCATTGAATAGTCCATCCAACCCTGCTTCCACAAGGGCAAAAATTTTAAAAGACATAAGCATGAGATGTTCATGTTTAATACTTCGAAGTAAAAAAATGACTTATATTAATTTGCATGTTTTTTTACTTTCTAACACAAGTTGCATATAAATATTATGAAATATCTATACAATTATGATAAATTTGTCAATTATTGTTTTAAATGTTTTTTTCACCCATAAGACCACATCCAAGGTTTTTCCCCTATGCAATGGCACCTCCACATATCTTCAATAAGCATTTAGTTGAAACCTTAGTGTAATTTATGGTGATTTTTGTTGAAGCCTATGTCTCATGACATTATGAATCTATATTTAAATTTTCAAACTTTGATCTGATTAGTTGCTATAAATTTTTATCGCCAAGTTAAATTGAATGCTTATTATATCTTTAATTAACTCTCCTTTTGTATTTTTATTAAAAATAAAAATTTTAGAATGCAGTCTTAACTCTTAAGTATGCTAAAATTGGTGGTAGAGCTTGCAGTAAGATTTAGGATGGTGTACGAATGCTAACCTCAACAATATGCCATTGATATTAATGTATTTTAATTTTTTTTGTAAAGCATATAATAGTATAACTTAGATATAGACCTGAGAGGATACTTAAGTTTTTAAATAATACCAGAAGTGGTAATTTAAATACAATATAAGAGTTTACTTAGATTATACAATAATAGTACGTGGATAATAATTAGATATAGATTTAAGAGATTATATTTTGGCTGCAATAAGCTCAAGTTTGGTCCCATATTTGCATGGAGCCAACAACTTTCTAAGATTTAAAATTTGTTTCAAAATAAATAACGTTATGCACAAAAATGGAACGCTGCCTCTCAATATGGAAGCTAATCATGGGTGGATGCAGATGATAATTGTCAAATCCAAGAGATATCCTTTGGGAAAGAAAATAAGTCGAGGATACATGCGTCTTTTGCCAACATCGTTAGTCTGTCTAAAAATTTATTGAAACTAATTTATTCTGGGAGTGATACAGGGGATTTGGGTTCGGCCCAACAAAATGCCTCATGGCTTCACTCGAAGATTCATCATAGGCACGTCACGTGTCAGCGTGCCGTCGTGCCCTAGGTTTAGAATTTTGGCCGAGTTGCGCTGATTTTCAGCATTTTTCGATTTTAGGTTCCATTTCATTCAGCCTTTTTTAACCAAAATTTCATAAAGACATGGAAATTTTGCTCGGAAATTCCAGTCGAGGGATTGACGTGCTGAAATCTATATAAAACTTTAAATGTGTGTCCATTCACTGTTTATCCGGCGCTCCCCAAGACTCATATCCCTGTAGATCAACAGTATCGGGTACCAGATCCGCGATGAACAGTATCCAACCTGATAAGAAAACAGTACAAACCCGGTAAGGAACAGTATAAACCCGATATGGAACAGTACATGCATTTCATCTTTTTTTTTTCTTTTTTTTCCGCCCTCCTTCCCACGCGAAGCGTGGGCACCCACGCTAGTATACTATGTTTTGAAATACTAGTGACATCATTCTTTTAATTAAGACCTGGTCTGGCACGGCTCTAAACAGTTTTGTCTCTTAATACAGCGCGAGGAGCCAAAACCGATAAAACAAAAAAAATAGTGGCTTCCTGAGTTTCTAATTTAATTTTAATTAAGAGGAGAGAGAAGAATCACTCTTTGCTACGTTGCATGAAGTGGCTAGAGTCAAAGCCGCTCAAAGCTCTACCGAGGGTCTAAGCTGGGCTCCACTTGGTACTCAAAGGAGGTGTGTTTGTCTTGAAGCTTTGCTCCGATTGTTCTCAAGTTCGAATGATTGGTTATTTGTTTAAAATGCGAGATTTTTTTTTTCGAATCTGTATTGAAAATATGCTGTCCAGTTTAATCCCGTACACGGAAATCCAGAAGTTATACAGTGCAGAGTAATGCTTTTCTATACCCAATATTACATTATAGGACTTTAAATTTATTTCATTTAGTTGAAAACAAAGTTGAGCCTAACAAAATTAAATGTAACCAATATTTTTTTTCGACAAACAATGTAACCAAAATATCTACTCCGCTGCTATCCGTAGGTACGCATGCATGAATGGTCTGTTGTCTACTTGTCTCTGCGTTGTGGAGCAGGTGGTGTCTCGCTCTGCCATGCTGTGCCTAGTTGCCGTACGTGCCACTGGCACGAGTAGCCGGCAGGGTGGTAGTGGACGATATTGGTGACCGGCTCGGCGGGACGGAGGGCACGGCGGCCGGCGGGTTGGCCTCGCCGACCTGCAGCAGGTCCGCGGCCCCCACCTTCTTGCGCAGCGCACATGCAGGTGAGCTTCACGGGATCGATGCCCTCGCCCACGACGACGACCTTGTCCCTGCCTTGGCCGTCGAGCGCCACGGAGTCGACCCCGCCCGCGGCCGCCACCACCACCACCGCCATCGCCTTGGACCGGCACGGGTCGGACTTCGGCCCTGTTCGCTTGGCTGATAACCCAACAAGTCAGTATTGTGAGGAGGGAAGACGACGGCAATGGCATGCAGGAACATGTTGTGACGATGATTTGTCGCTCACCTTCATTGCTGATTCCCCCGATCGGCTTTGAAGTTGAAATGCCGCCTACGGTGACTGATGTGCGTGGCAAGAGGCACCGGAGAGCTCAGCAATTGCTTGCCCTGCGTGGAGCTATATATATAGATAGATAGATAGATATAACACTGCTGCACTGGTGTGTAAAGCCCCAGTGGCATTTTTTGTTTATGACTTGGCTTTGCGTTAACTGCGACCCTAAGACCGGCCACAATGTGCTGCTTGAGTGACGCCTAAAAGAGAGAGAGAAAATTATAGAGTTACTCCTGCCAGTGTGGCCAGTGATGCTTAAAACGAGTGATGCCAGGAAAAACGCGGAGCGAAGCACGTAGTCGCGCCGCTGCCGGGCGATGCTTGAAAAATAAACAAAGATTTTCTGGCTGGCTGCTGACCTCGGTTGATGCAAAGAAAGCCCTTGTTTAGTTCGCGAAATGTTGAAAATTTGGCTACCGTAGCACTTTCATTTTTATTTGGCAATTAGTGTTCAATCATAGACTAATTAGGCTCAAAACATTCGTCTCGCAATTTCCAACCAAACTGTGCAATTAGTTTTTTTTTTCGTCTACATTTAATGCTCCATACACGTATCGCAAGATTCGATGTGATGAGTACTGTAGCACTTTTTAGGAAAACTTTTCGTGAACTAAACAAGGCTAAAGTTAGAAAGAAGATTTTTTTTTTCTCTCAGAGAAGGAACTGCTAGACTCAGAGACCATGGGTCCCATTGAATTTATGGCTTCGGTGCCAATATTTGGAACACTGCAGCTCTTCAGGCACCAATACTTGACCCGTTTAATTTGGAGCATCACTAGCACATTGTGGCCGGCCTAACGCGGTGCGGCAGTGCCGCAGTGAAAACCGTGTTACGGTCCACAACCATAGTCCTGGTGTGTCAGCGGCCAGGAAGCCATGTGCTTGCAGACTTTTCTCCAAGTTGGCTACCAAGCATGAAGCATGTGTGCTACAGCGCCTCCAAGTTGCTGGTAACATACTTACAAAAAAAATGCTGGTGACATACATTTTCTGCATCAACGATTCTAATAAAGCCGTGAAAATACACTTGTATAATTATTCGGCACAGACCGGGGATGCTAGCTTTGCATTGCATCAAGATTCGGTGCTCTGTCTCGACTGTCCTGGTAGCTTCCTGAGTGAGGGTTGGTGGCCATGAGCTAGCGCAAATGGTCAGATACTGGTGATAGCACGTCGCTGCGTACCTCTGCTCCTTGCTGCAAATTCATTTGAGCCAGCTAATTGTTAAATAATTAGACAATTTTATGGTTGATTCTAAAACATAAATCATAACAAACGCAGATACTAGCATGTAAATCTCTAACGTACGAGATGCGAGCTAGCCACATCAACTTGAACACTTGCAATAGGCACTGAAATAACAGATCGGGTCACCGCGTAGGTACTTCTCGTTTGCTGGTCCAGACGCCGTGGCTTGTGGTGGAAGAGCTGTCGCTGATGGTGGAGAAGCGACGATACTGTTGACGAAGTTGGCGAAGACGGGTTGAAACAGCCACAGTAGAGATGACGGTACGCGGCAGTTACAAAATTGGATGGAAGAGACAAGTCGTCATGGAGGTCGGGGCCAGTCGCGCGAAGGCACTTCCCAAAAACCTTATTCATCCTCCCCGGTGCAGGATCACACAAGGACGAGTGGTTGCAGAGACATGCTCTTCCGATTGCTTGTGTAGCTTGTGTACCTGCTCAAGATGGAGAGACTACGACGACAACGTGGTAGGGGAAAAGATGTAAGACCCTAACTCGAATAGAACTGTTTCCAGCGATGGCTGGTAGGTTGTTTATCAATTAGGTTTTCAAACTTAAAGGCCAAGTAATCGAAAACTGAAAGCTCTCCCACAACGCCACGGATCGAATTTCAGCGGACCATCCACGAGCAGGCGCCCCGCACCAGCCCGGTGAGCAAATACGCGTGTAGGCTTTCCTTCTCTCTCTACGCTTGATTTGGAGAAGTGGATATGACTTCCTTACGTAAGTATGACAACTGTACCTCCACTTCAACTAACAAAGTGGAATTAATGTTTCAGAAAAAAAACAAAGTGGAATTAATGTTTCCCAAACTACCCTTGTATGCACATACAAATAACCCTTTGAGATTTATTTGGAGTAATTAAAATATCTTTATGAGGCCAAGGCCATGCATATATTCCAACACTAATCAGGGTTCACAATGATTTTTGGAGCTTTCCAGAGCTGCTTCAGTAGGAACTTGGAAGACGGGCTTGGGTGGTCAACACGAGATGGTCGTTCGCACTGCTGCACTCAGTGACTGGCTGCACTACAGGGCTAGAGTGCCACACCTGCCGTACTGTTGTCCACTCCCGATCGAACGTGGTTGACGGGTTCACTGCCACATGCAATTCCCACGTTTCACATGCATCGTCGCCACCAAGACATCCAACAGGAACCCAACAAGCGGAGAAACGGGCTGTACTTCCGGTTCTCAACCGTCTTCAGTCCCGATTTTAGAACCGGGAGTACAAAATTGGGACTAAAGGTCCCCTCATTTAGTCCTGGTTTCGCGCCCGGGACCAACCGGGACTAAAAGGCCTTTCGGCCTGGCCACGTGGGGCGGCCCTTTAGTCCCGGTTGGTATTACCAACTGGGACTAAAGGTTTCCTTTTTTTCTTTTTTTTTCTATTTTCAATTGATGATTTGTTTTGGTTTTCGAATATGTTTTCGAATACGCATTCTACGCTGCTAATAATATACGTATTCTACACGTTTATAATGTTCGAACATTTTGTACAAACTAAAGTATATATTACATGCATATACATATATTGTACGTTATTTTATGTACATATAATATGTATGTATGTGTGTGTGTATATATATATATTACAAATAAGGGTTGCATTGTATATTTTATCATATCCTTGGGATAACAAAATCACTCCATCTAGTTTGGCTTCCATGTTTCGTTGACGTCATTGTAGAACTCGCCGGCGGGGTTGAGGACCTGGTCATTAAGAAATCCTGCTATGGTCTCTTGAATTGCTTTCAGTTGGTCACGTCGTATGACTTTTTCCTTCAACCATAGAGTCTTCAATAAAAGTTAAAGAAAAAGTATTAATATATATATATATATATGTGTTGGTCACTTGATTACTTATATATATGAGCAACAAAAGAAATTGTGAATATATGAATATATTTATATAACATACTTTGAGGATCTCTTCAGGAGTTCTTTTTGTGTACGCCTCGATAAACTCGCAAATATAGTATCCGCAGTAGTTGTTCCCTTGTTCTTGCCTCAGAACCCACTTTTATGAGAAAAAAGATCCGATGAATTGAAAGCATGCACGGTGTTAATTGAATTATATATATATATATAAATATAGATAGTACTTACTTTGTGTGCGATTACATCCAGTGGCACTTTGCAATGTTTCATGTGGTGATTCTCAATGAAACTTTTCCAAACACTGTGCTTCAAAAAAATAAAACATTAATTTGGTCTTTAATAATTGTTGCAGTTAAGAGATCGGGGTATATATAGTTGCTAGAGAGACCATATTACCCTTGGATAATATCTATCATGTCTTGGTACTCTGTTTGCTCTTTTCTTAACGAGTCTAAGATTCTCAACCGACTATTGGCCATATCGATGACCATCAATATCTAGTGATTGCTGCATATGTTTTTATACACAAATATGATCGACATTAACTAGAGTCAACATATATGTATATATATGGGAGATAGCTTAGCTAGTAAGCAAATAATTGAACAAATGTCCATATGATCGACATTAATTATTTAACACTCACTTGAAGTTGTAGGGGAAGAGTATGTCCTTGTTTTGTTGGTTCACTAAGAACCTCATGAGATTTTTCTCGAGTTCAGCTTTCCATTGAGGCGGGGGATTAGGGTGTTTGAATACGACATTTGGATCAACGTGTTGGAGATATGCCCTAGAGGCAATCATAGAGATGATGATATTCCATTGTATCCATGTTTCATATTGTGTTCCTTGAATATCCATTAAAGGCTACTTGAATTGATTTGCAATTATGTGAATTGTATGTGAAACTCTTTACTTGTATGGTTATTCTAAAGTTGTCCCTAGTCGGAGTTCATGTGAGGACACACATGAATATTAGACTAGTACATGTATTAGCTGATGACTATGTTTCATAAGTCATGGACATGAAGATGTCAAACTAATAATGTGGGCACATGTACAGACATGTGCTAGGACTGACCCAACACGAGATATAGTTACATAGTTCTCTTTACACAACGTGTACGCTTTGTCCTTAGACCTGAGATTGTTGCATGCACTCAAGATGTGAATTGACTTACTTAGGGGCTGTCAAACGCTACTCTGTAACTGGGTAGTTATAAAGGTAGCTTTCGGGTTTGTCAGGAAGCATGATGTGAGGCATGATCAGTCAAGATGGAATTTGCCCCTCTCTACTTGAGAGAGATATCTCTGGGCCCCTCGAGTGATCGAATCCGGAAATGCATGGCCATGCTACGTGAGGTTAGAGTTAACCTAGAAAGGAATTTTGAATCACAGGATCGAGAAAGAGAGGTCAGCTTGGAGCTAGACCAAATATCGTGAGGCAAAGGGAATAGCATGTACATGATGTTGTGATGGTTCGTCTGATATGATCTTCGTGTGCGTATAGGAGTTGGCATGTCTTGCTAGAGGCCGCTACCAACTATTGGCCGAGTAGAAGTACTCATGTCATGTCTATACGTATGTGAACCTATAGGGTCGCACACTTAAGGGGTTGGAAGCCCAATGAGGATCTGATCCGAATTGGACCAAGTTTAGAAGTACTAATGGGCCTCGGACCTAGAGGCCTGTCAGGGACCTCTATATATTGAGGGGTGGGGGCGGCTTTGGTTTTGGACCCTTTTGGCGCAGCAGTTGCTGCTCCATCTTCCACACCCAGCAGCTGTTCATATCCCAAGCCCTCACCGAGTTGCACTCACGGATCTAGCAGTCTGGCTTGCGACGCTTCCTCCCTGCACGTGTGGATACTTTGGAGGTGTTGCATCTACAACACTTGGACGAGCCGCTGCACGAGGAGGACACTGCTGAACGTTTGACGTGGAGGCAATGATCGACTACTCTACTTTGACGCGGTGATCGACTACACTGCCCCGACGCGCCTCATCAACTTCCGCATCTATGCGTCTAGTGGTAATCCCATGATCTATAACAACAGTGTTCCTGTTTTACGCGGTAGAAATAATTTTTGTGCTAGCGTAGCCTACCTCGTATTCCTACACAACGAAACCAACATCATTATCCTTTCTCTTTCTGAGTTCTGTCATCTCATATCTGTATATATAAAAATATAGTGTGAGGATATATAATGTATATATATATATATACATGTAGCTTTATATATACACACTTTAATAATAGAAAATAATCACACTTACAGACAATAGCAGCTAATGAGACTTTTGTCGAGAGAGTCCAGGTGGCATAGTTGGTGTAATTCTTTAAACTCGACATATATAACATCATCGCCACGGAAGTAATGTTGGTTTCTAACTCTGACAGTAACAAAGGCCTCTCCCCGTTCACACGCCGCCATGTACCACTTGTTTAGCAGGTACATTTGCGTACCCAGTTCAACTAAGGCCTCAGGGTTGTATAGACTCTTTCCATATTCAAATTTCTTCCAAGGATCCACTTTTGGAGCAGATGGTCCTTCAGCAAGCACTTGGGCAAGGTCCAAACTAGTTTCCTCCTAAAACCGAGCCAGCTCCTCAAAATCGATGTCTAAGTCTAAGTTCGAACCATATTCATTACGAACGACAAGAGGGGGGACTGATTGTTGTGATTGTTGTTCGAGTTGTGCAACACCTTTCCCTGGCCTAGTCTTTTTCTGCGCCGCCTCAAATGACTTGGTGAGAGAGCGGTCGTAGTCCGATTTTGGCCGGGTCTTTTGAGATTCCCGCTTTTTCTGGTCCAACTTCTTTCTTAGAAGATCTGGAGGTAGGTAGAAGTATGATTTCTCTGGGTTCTCCCTCTCTTCTCGTTGCTTTTTTACTTTTTCGAAAAAACTATCCACATCTTTTTTTACTGCAGCTTTTAATTCCTTTTTACTTTTCTCGAAAGACAGTTTTTGGGGAATAACTGGATTAGATGAGGCTTTCTTCTTTGCCGGCTGGTGGGACAACGACTTTGTTTGCGGGGCAGACCTCTTAGGAGCTGGCTTCCTCTTAGTCATCAAGGGAGGCGGGGCAACCGTTGGAGGCATTGGAGACCTCCTTGGAGGTGGCGGCGGTGGCGGTGTTGCCACCTGATTGCCCAGAGCACGATGATGATCTGGAGATTGAATAATTGGACTTAGGTTGGCGGAGGCCCTGCTGTGTGATTACAAAAAAGAATAATTAGGTATAAGAAATTGTTATTATTAATCATGCATGTAATAGAAAGTTTGTGAAAAAAATTGTTTTGTTCACTTTTGTCCGCACCTATTGTCTGGCAGTTGAGGAAGCGGCGGTGGACTAGAGACCCCGTGAATAATGATGTAGCGCTTGCGCCATAGTATGAATGTTTTCTCTGCTTCTCCTAGAGTCTTCTCCCCATCACCTCTTGGAATGTCAAGAGGTAGGTCACTAAAACCTTTGTTAACTCTATCAACTAAGACGCTAACATATCCATGTGGTATTATTGCCCTATGGATTCTTGGTGTCTTGGTAGGATCTGGAGGAGAAAAACACCGAGAGCCACCATGATTGTGGCATTCTCTTTTGGAATATGTAGCTCACATGATGTAAACAGTGCAGTGATGTCATCCACGGGGAAACGTAGCATTGTGTCATCTTGATTTGGCAACTCTGTGGAAGCGCAACTGCTTTTTAACTGATCAGGGGGCTAATATTAATGTTCATTCCTGGATCTAATGCTTGCCTCTGGGCACTCATTGCTATTTGCACTTGCTTTATGATTTCGTCCTACATTCTAGCTTGCATGTCTTTTTCGCGCTCCTGTGCTTGAAGCAACGCCTCCAGTGACTCACGAACCAATTCCTCCAACTTGCTGATTCGCGTTGCATCCTCATCCTTCCTTCTCTGCCAGCTTCTGTAGGTATCTCTGTCGTCAGGGAAACCATGCTCCCAAGAAATATTCTGTCCTAAACCTCTCGTTCGGCCACTGTGTTCAGCGGTCCCAAGGGCATACGTTAGTTCATCCTTCTCTCTATTGGGCCTGAACGCACCAATAGTTTTAGCTTGTAGAGCATAAGATAATCTTTGTGTTGCTCTTTCGAGTTTTGAGCCATGAACCAGCTTCCCGGTCTCTAGGTTCAGTCTTTCCCCATGAGCGAAAAACCAATTCTTCGCGCGTTTGGGCCAATTGAGTGTTTCTGGTATGATACCCTTGGCAAGAATCTCCACTTCCATTTTTCCCACTTGGGAATGGCAGTCACGTAGCCACTAGATCCCATGCCATGGTGGTATACCTTCTGTCGGGCATTCTCTTGATTCCTTCTCACCCATTCCTCACCCTCTTTCGATGTCTTATACTGTACAAAATCATTCCAGTAGGGCCTCAACTTCACGAGCGGGCCACTAGTATTGAAATTGGGCGTTACGTTCTTCTTGACATATTTCGTATATAGGGATTTCTTCCAAGTCTGAAATTGTGTGGCCATCTTCTTCATAGCCCAATTTCAAACTAGTTCATTCAATTCATCATCGTTGATAGCATCATAATCATCCGCTTGCAACGTGAAATATTGAAGAATATCATCCCAAATTAAATTCTTATCAAGATCAGAGATAAAACTAACATGAGGCTCGTTGATCTTTTGCTTCCATTCATGGGCACTGATCGGAAGTCTGTCCCTTATAAGGCACCCATAGTGTTGCATGAATTTTCTTGCGTGTGGACCAAGTGGTTCGCCTGTCTCGATATTGAATTCCGATATTATGTAGCGCCCCTCCAATGGCTTTTTTGGGCCTCGAATTTTTTTGCTTTTCGCCATTGTTGTCATCGATCTAGAGGGCTACATATAATAGATGATAGATATTCATATATATATATATATATATATATATATATAATATTCAAATATATATATAAATATATATACCTCGCCTGTATTTTCTTGCACAATATTTTCTTAGTTATCTTCAAGAGCCAGGTATTGACTCCCGTCATCTACATCCTGCTGGTCACCATTGGCAAATTAAGTGCCGGTGTTGATAATATTCATCATTTCTTCATCCATGTTGTCTCTCGGGGCATCCATGTAGCTTTTACACCACCAGATATATCTATAAAAAATAAAAACTATATCTATAAAATGAACTCCTACAAGACGTGCCACCTCAAGGATAGTAACATTTGTAAAAATCATTTCTGTATCTGTACTAGTGATAGAATCTAGCATAAGCCTTTTTTAAGTGCCTAGCTTGTTTGAAGGGGAAATCTTAACTGACAAAGTTTAAAGGTTTCCAGAGCGTTTAACACTACTCTGCTTGCCGAGAAAGTTGCTAGTGTTGTGTCGTTGGCATTTTTCATGGCCGTGGTCATGGTCATTGTGTTCTCGTCTTTTACTGCGGCAGGTAAGTAATTCACATGATATTTCCGCAAATTAACAGAAGAATGGGAGTGTACACACATAACAATCGATTATCATTTATATTTATATATATACTACGTTTGGGTACGGTGTTTGACAGACTACTGCGACGATATCGGGACGTGTGAATAAATAACCATCCGTACTAGTTGACCTTGCTTACGTGATCATCTCAGCGAGCATTTCTCCACCGGACGGCACCGTACTTGGCCACGGAAGAGCTCCGATTCTATGAGGAAGGGAACATGGTCTTCCACGACCGTTGCCGCTCTCCCACGTAGAATCAAAGCTCCTCCTTGACGTCCGTTACTGCTCGGCAGAGAACATGCTCGCCGAGCTGAACACGGTCCGCAAGTTCAACTAGTACGTATTTTCTACAATTTTCTAACTAGTCGTCATAAGCTACCGCGCAAAAAGGAGGAAACGACGAGACACCGGGCACACCCGTGCTCCACTGAGCTCGATGGCTCAGCGCAAAATCGCATTACAAGATTGCCGACACGAGGGATCGGCACACGCATCCATCCGATTACTAAAGGTTAGATCAATTAATCCATCATAAATGGATTATATATGGTGGCGGTGGTGGCTCACATCCAAGGTGTCAAACGCGAGGTCTAGCTCCTGCAGCAAAAAAACATGTTAGAGACTTAGACTTTACTAAAATGCCACTCAGGTTCCAATCCAAACTTCAAATATCATGCATAGATTCTAGATTCATACAGAAGCATCTTTTTTATGACTTGTAGAAATTGCAAAAGCTCATGATATCAGCCATAACTCCTACCAGATCAAAGTTAGCTCCTGCCCAGATTCTAGATTCATATAAAAGCTCATTTCCAACAAGTATGTACAAATGTATAAAATCATAATTCTAATAAACATGATCATCTAGTAGAGCTTTTAATTAAAGGATTTGTCATGCAGGAGCTCCGTGGCCATGGCGGTGGCCTCCTTCTTCCCACCCGCTCCCGCCGCCGCCAAGGCCAATATACGTAGGTTCACAAACACACACTGCTAACCATCGTCCTCCCTCTTGTGATGACAGAACAAGCCCCTTGGCCCTTGCCCCTTCTACACTTGAGCATGCTACCTCCTATCAATAGCAACACACACAACTATCATGCACAGCACTGATCATCTCGCCGCTGATCACTAATACCGATTCTATTGACCTACACACATCATGAGAAAGACAATCAGACAACAGACATGACACATGTTTTAGCTTCCCCGACTCGACCACCTCTTGTTAGTTTCAAATTGCACAACAGAATGTAGTCATATTTATGCAATACAAAAGCCCTCTAACAAATTCAGTAATACGCATCTTCCAAATATGAACCCCACCATGACATATCTCAATATTATTCTCCACCAGGTATCTATAAATCCCGCCAAGGCCATGGGCGCCCCGCCCCAACCTAGCCCGGCGATCTCCATCGTCGTCGGAACACTAACTATGGCATCATCAAGGGAAGTGCAGAGGAAGAGGGAGACCGGGGCCAAACCTGGAGACGTGCCGTAGCTGTGGCCTACTGCGGATCTTGGAGAAGACTGCTTGGGGGTGAGGTGGGCCGGGGACGAGGACGACGTGAGGCGTGCGCTGGCCGGCCGGTGATAGCATGCGCGCGTGAGGAGAGGCTAGGGTGGCCTGGGGGCGGCGGCGCTGCTGGATCGATCTGGTGGAGAAGATGAGGCTTGGCGAAGACAGAGAGGTTTTATAAAGGGAGACCTTTAGTCCCGGTTGCCGCTACGAACCGGGACTAAAGACCCTTTAGTCCCGGGTGATGATTAGAACAAGAACTAAAGGTATGATCTTTAGTCCCGGGTGTATCCACGGCCCGGGAGTAAAGGTCATTTTGGCGGGCTGCGAAAACGTAGCCCACCTTTAGTCCCGGGTGATGATTAGAACCGGGACTAAAGATCTGATCTTTAGTCTCGGGTGTAGCCATGGCCCGGGAGTAAAGGTCATTTTGGCGGGCTGCGAAAACGCAGCCCACCTTTAGTCCCGGGTGTAGCCACGGCCCGGGAGTAAAGGGCATTTTAGGCCCGGGAGTAAAGGTGGTCTGTAGTTGGCTTTCTCCGGTTTCCATAAGTTTTTTCCTTTTTTATATAATTCTTTTATATAAAAATGCATAGAGTTATTAATTGCCTAATAAATAAATATTACCAAAAAAATTATAAAAAAATCCTGGACTTGGTTTTGCATTATTATACACAACAAAAAATTGTAACCTAAACTCTTTTGTTTTACTGTATGAATATTTGACATAGTGTAAATAATAATTACAATTTGCACCATGAAAAAATATACTACTTAATTAAAATCATTAAATCTATTGCTTTTCGACAGGAAATTAGTTTTCACATCTTATTAACGTTGATCATTTGGTTTTTCATCACACATTCTCCACGGGAAATCCACCGTCTAGCAGAAAATTCATTTAAACCGTAGAAAATATGAAAACACAACAAAAAAAATCTAAAGTCACAATTATTACATAATAGGTCTAATACATCACTGAATATATCAAGCGGGCACAGTAGTGAACTTCTTCTTAACGTATATCCCTTGGTTATGATCGCGTCGTAACCATGTAGTGTCCTCATCAGTTAGCTAGATGCTTGGGTCTTTGTTCACTGTGAAGGGTGGAATTCGGTCATCCTTTTCATAATCTTCTGATATGTCTGACTTGTCTTCAATTCCGATGATGTTTCTTTTCCCTGAAAGAATTATGTGGCGCTTTGGCTCATAGATTGGGTCGTTGTTGTTTTTCCCTCTCTTCGGTTTTGTAGACATGTCCTTGACATAAAACACCTGATTCACATCCTTGGCAAGGACGAATGGTTCGTCTTTGTACCTAATATTGTTGAGGTCAACGGTTGTCATTCCATACTAGTTGTCGACTGCTACCCCGCCTCCAGTCGCCTTTACCCATTGGCACTTGAACAAAGGTGCCTTAAAAGTAGGTGCATAGTTTAGTTCCCATATCTCCTCTATGCGGCCATAATATGTTTGCTTATTTCCATTTGGGTCGGTGGCATCTATGCGGACACCACTGTTTTGGTTGGTGCTCGTTTTATCTTGGGCTACTGTGTAAAATATATTTCCATTTATCTCGTACCCTTTGTATGTGAGGATATGCCACGATGGCTGCCTAGCCAACAAATACAGTTGCTCATCAATACTCTCATCACCCTGACATTCTTTTCGCAACCAGTCACTGAAAGTTTCCATGTGCTGATATACTCGGATCGGAGCAACTCTTTATGTGTCTCGATATACGGATCCACCAAGAAGGAGTTTTGCAGAACTGTGTAGTGTGCTTTATTAAAATAATTGTCCTGCGTACCAATATATGTTTTCTTCCCTAGTGTCCCCTTTCCACTTAGTCTCCCCTCGTGTCGTGATTCAGAAACACCAACCGGGTCAAGGTCGGGAATAAAGTCAACACAAAACTCAATGACCTACTCTGTTCCATAGCCCTTGGCGATACTTCCTTCTGGCCGAGCACGGTTGTGAACATATTAACTCCCATGAACCTCTCAAAGGGGAACATGTTGTGCAGGAATACAGGACTGAGAATGCTAATCTCCTTGACCAGGTGAACTAGGAGGTGTGTCATGATATTAAAGAAGGAAGGAGGGAACACCAACTCAAAGCTGACAAGACATTGAACCACATCATTCTGTAGTTTAGCTAGATCCATTGGATTGATTGCCTTATGAGAAATTGCATTGAGGAATGCACATAGCTTCACGGTGGCTAGACGTACATTTGGAGGTAGAATTCCTCTTAATGCAACTGGAAGCAATTACGTCATGAGCACGTGGCAGTCATGGGACTTTAAGTTTAGGAATTTCTTCTCTGGCATATTTATTATACCCTTTATATTCGAGGAGAATCCAGATGGTACCTTGATGCTTGCTAGGCATTCAAACATGCTTTCCTTCTCTTCTTTGCTAAGAGTGTAGCTGGCAGGACTTAAGTAATGGCGTCCATCATCTGTCTTCTCTGGATGTAGGTTGTCTATTTCTTTCAAACATCGCAGGTCCTGTCGTGCTTCAAGTGTTTCCTGGATGTAGGTTGTTTATTAAACTGGGCTCCACTTGTTAACTTGCTCCAATTGTTCTCGGATTTCCAAATTCCAATCAGACAGGGACCATTGAAGTTTTGGACCTTTGTCTTAGTCATCTAGAACCCGAGCTTTCCGGATCCACACACACACACACACACACACACACACACACACACACACACACACACACACACACACACACACACACACATATATATATATATATATATATATATATATATATATATATATATATATATATATATATATATATATATATATATATATATACCTTCCACTCAAATTGTAAGTCATTTTGATTTTTGTTGTCTAGACCTATACTATATGTATCTAGATATATAGAACAGACTTGCAATTTGGAAAGGATAATAAAGTAGTAAAAAAGGAAATTTCTTTCTTCCGTCTCACTCTCTCCTCTGTCTGTCCAACACTCACACGTCTTTTGTTTCTTGTCATCATTCCCCACTCTCACCCTTCCCATTTTGAGCTTTTCAATTTTTTGGTGCGTCATTTCCTCACTCTCACTCTCCTCTTCAGTTAATATTAAAGAAGGAAAATTCTTTCTTCTATCACACTCTCAGATGTCCGTCCATATTCCACACTCTTATTATCTTTCTTGATTCGTCATCCTCCCTCTTTCACCCTTCTCATCTTAAGTTTTTCTTTCCTTGGTTCATCATCCATCACTCTTACCGTTCTAATTTTGAGTTTTTTATTTCTTTGGTTTGTCATCTCTCACTTTCACCCTTCTCATTTTGAGTTTGGGCTTGCAAAACCTTTGTCGACGTCCCTCCATGCCTCCACTCATATCATGCCCTACTCATCTGAGCCCGGTCTGTTGCGGCACGTGTGCAGGCATGTGGCCCGCTTTTCATCTTTTTTTAAACTCACAATAAGTCCACACAATAGGCATTTAATTATTTAAGTTGAGTCAGTCTCATGTCTATTTCTCATACGAGATTAATCCTTTATTGCACAAGCATTTATTATGGGTCTTGAAATTTATTTGATTTAAGGTAGGACCAAGCCCAATTAAATTCAACAAAAATCAGCAGTACTTGTTTATTATTATTGGCATGAGCACGATACAATAAACTGTACATTCTACCGTTGTGCACGAACATGTTTGATAGTATAATTTAGAGTATTACGTGTGATTGTTTCTCTCATAAAAATTCCTAGGACTTCATATTACATTTCTAAAATATGGTGTCCACTTCAACCCAGTGAAAGGAAAACCAGGAGTTGCACAGTCCAGCCGTATACAAATCTAAGAGTAGTGCTGCAAACTAAAAAAACGAACTTAGAATATTTACTCCAATAAATACTATCCGTACGACGACCGTACATACGTATGCATGGTCTGTCGTCTGTCTCTACATTATGGAGCAGCTGGTGGTGTCTTGCTGCGGCTGGTAGCCGTACCACGAGTAGCCGGCAGGGTGGTCGTAGACGACGGTGACCGAGTGCGGCGGCGGGTACGCGGGCACGACGGTGGCCGGCGGCTTCTTGTCGTCCTTCTTGGCCTCGCCGACCTGCAGCAGGTGCGCGGGCCCCACCTTCTTGCGCAGCGCGCTGGTGAGCTTGACGGAGTCGACGCCCTCGCCCACGACGACGACCTTGTCCCTGCCTTCGCCGTCGAGCGCCACGGAGTCGACGCCGCCCGTGGCCGCCACCACCGCCATGGCCTTGGACCGGCACTTGTCGCAGCTCATCTGCACCTTGATCACGATCTTTTGCTGCACCAAGGTCCAGGACATGCGCCGACGACATTAATATAATATAATAATTCAGGCTTTCATCTGAAACTTTATTGGAACGAAGCTAGTAATAAAACACTACTACGTGCTGCAGCTGCAAACAATCAAGGAGGCTATGGCATGTGTACCTTCATTTTGCTGAGGCTCTGAGCTGTGTGAAGGTCCTTGATCGAATTGGGGATATATTTCTTGTGAGAGCTGTAGGTTGTTGGAGAAAGAGACGAAGTGGGGGGAGCAAGAGTTTCATGTCCTGCTAGCAATGTCCCGTGCCGTGGAGTATTTATTATATCACAACCGGATTCCCCTCCTTTGCCGAGAGCCCGAAGCTCTCGGCAAAGAGGATTTCACTCTCGGCAGATCATTTGCCGAGAGCTGCTCTCGGCAAAGAGCGGTCGGCAAAAGGTCTCCCGGCAAAGGTTTATTTGCCGAAAGCCCCTCTCGGCAAACTCTTTGCCGAGAGCAAAATAAAAACTCTCAGCAAAACCTAACTCTCGGCAAAATATCACCGCTGTAACGGCAACCCGCCCGTAACGGTCGTCCCATACACTTCTTTGCCGAGAGCAACTCTCGGCAAAGAATTTAAAAAAAAAAAATAAAATAGATTATGGGGCTGAGGTGGTTTAAAAAAAAACTTCTTTGCTGAGAGCCAGCGCTCGGCAAAGGAAAGGTTTGCCGAGAGCCAGCTCTCCGCAAAGGAAAGCTTTGCTGAGAGCCCTAGAATATGCTCTCGGCAAAGAGTCATATTTGCCGAGAGTTAGGTGCTCGGCAAATCTTACTCTTTGCCGAGATCCCAGTTAGTTGGGCTCTCGGCAAATATTAGCTCTCGGCAAAGAGTCCAGAGAGCATTTTTTTTATTTTTGTTTATATTTCCAGCTTCAACATCACATATTTCACAAATATAACACATCATATATATCACAAATATCACATATTTAACAAATATGCCATCCACATCACATGTCTCACATAATCCATCTTAACATCTCAAATCCAACAGTTCATCTCACAAAGTGCACGACAATACATTATGAAGAGCAACAAGCTCACCCCCAAGCATCCCAGTCCCTCGACCCTCCCTCCGGCGGCTGCTGCTGCTGCGGCGGTGGATACTGCTGGTACCCCGACGCTCCCGACGGCTGCTGATGCGGCGGAAGTGGTGGATACGGCGCGTGCCACGACCCTCCCGACAGCGGCTGCTGAGGCCCCTCATTCGAACCCGCCGATTGATTCTGCACAAAGGAGAAGAAAAATGAGTAATTATAGTAATACTAAGGCATATAATTGTAATCTAAGAGTACACAAGTCAATATTTGCAGAACTAGGTATAAAATTGAAACCTAAGCCTAGACACATCAAAATTTCGGCAGCACCTCCCCTGCACGGTGGGGTTTCCAAAACCTGCAAGAAAACCAACGGCACGATGGCCGTCCACCACATATCAACGGCGAGATGGCCGGCACACATATATATGAACGGCACGAAGGCCTCCCATCACATATCAACGGCACGATGGCCGACATGCACAGTAAAGAGCTTTTGTTAGAGAAGTTGAACTCACGGATGGGTAAGGTGGGTATGGGTAAGGCGGTGGAGGAGCGAACAGCTCTGGTGGCGCTGGAAGACCCATCGTGACGCCAAGACTTGCCACGTACTGAGCCAAGGCATCAAACCTCGTCCGCTCGGCCTCCAACCTTTGTCGCTCGGCCTCCATCCTCTGTCGCTCGGCCTCCCGCTCCCTCTGTCGCTCTTCCTCCATCCTTGCCTTATGCTCCTGGAGCGCAAGCACCTGGGCCTGTAATTTTTCACCGCATTGTTACAAGCAGTTTCGAGGAATGTAAAACCAAAGAACGACGAATAAAACAGAAATAACCTGTAGTGCTGCCACACGATGCGTCGAAGTGTCCTGCCTTGGGCGTATGGGCACGCTACCGCTCGTGCTGCTTGCCCGGGCCTGTGAGAGAGTGGGAGTGCTGTGCGGGTCGAGCGTGCTGTTGCCGATGAGGTACCGCCCATGCTTCTTGCCTCCTCCCACCCTCATGACGATGTCGCCGTCAATGTCCGCGGTGTGCGGATCCCAGTCTGCCCCATGGACCGTCCTTGCCGCCTCGGTGTACTGACTGATGCGCTCGGGGATGCTCTCGTTGGTGAAGGACTCGGCTGGGTCATCCGGGTTCCAGTCGATTTCGTCTGTCGCCTTACCCTTGTGGGCCAGAACCCATGACTTGAGCTCTCCGCATGGCTGGTTTTGATGTGCAGCCAACTACGACAAAAACAACAAGACAGTTACAAATCATGCAGGAATAAGCGTCTGAAAGAATAATTGAAGCTACACCAAGTCACGTACCCATCTTGCCCCGTATTCGTGGATGTTAAGGTTGCCCTGGTGGTGTGATACACCTAGCATCAGCAAACGCCGTTCCCGGAGGACGGTGTGGTTATCCACCCAATCGGCACTCACCCACCTGTCGACCATCATCTTCCAGGCCCGCGTTTTATTGGCGCACCAGCCAGGAGGCACCTGTACGACATCAAGTACATTGACAGATATAAGAACAATTCAAGCTACCCAATCTCAGACCGTTGATAGTCAATCCATATGTGATAGTCATGACTCTTCAGGCCGTTGATCCGTAAGGTAGATAAGTTCACTCCCCTCCTCAGATTCGCTGCATACCCATCAGGGAACATTAATGTTTTGAACCATTCTAATACTTCTCTCTTTTGTTCCGGTTTCAATCTGTAATCGGCCTTAGGCCTGGTCCATTTCTTGCCGCTTCTAGGAGGTTGCATGTGTTGGTTTGGTCTATCACATATCGTTGCCAGATCCAGTCTCGCCTTTACATTATCCTTCGTCTTATCCTTAATGTCCATGATCGTTGCCCAAAGAGCCTCGGCAACATTCTTCTCAGTGTGCATTACATCAATGTTGTGTGGAAGAAGAAGGTCGTTATAATAGGGGAGCATCATCAAGGGCGACTTATGAGTCCACATATGCTCCTCACCATATCCCACGAACCTACCATCTGTTTCATTGATCCGGAGAGCATCTATCTGATCATGAACCTCGGCACCAGTCATCATCTGTGGTGCGGGGTCTGTAACCATGACACCTTTAGTAAAGTTCTTGATGTCTGCTCTAAATGGATGATGAGCAGGGAGGAATTGTCGATGTTTGTCGAACGCGGAATATTTGCCGCCCTTCGGCAGCCAATTGAACTGTAGAGCTGCCTTGCACGTCGGGCATGGAAACTTCCCGTGAACACACCAAGCGCTGAATATCCCATATGCTAGGAAGTCATGCATAGAGTATTGATACCAAACATGCATGTTGAAGTTTGTCTTTGTAGCTCGATCGTATGTCCATACACCATGGTCCCAAGCATGGACCAGTTCATCGAAGAAAGGCTCCATGAACACACCCATGTTATTCCCAGGGTGTTCTGGAATTATCAACGACAAGAACATATTCTGTCGTTGGAAGGAGACGCCAGGAGGAAGATTGAGGGGGATAACAAACACAGGCCAACAAGTGTATGGGGCAGCCATCATTCCATAAGGATTGAACCCATCTGTTGCCAGTGCAACACGCACATTACGTGCCTCTCCAGCTTTGTTACGATGAATGTTATCAAAGTGATGCCATGCTTCACCATCGGCTAGATGCACCATCTTCTCAGGACTGTATCTTTTTCCATTTTTGTGCCATGTCATCTGTTTCGCGGACTCCTCTGTCATGAATAGCCGTTGGATCCTCGGTATGAATGGAAGGTACCATAGGATTTTCACGGGGTACGGACTCTGCCTCTTCTCACCATCACCAGAGTCTACCTCCAGATACCTAGAGGATTTACACTTTGGACAATACTTTGCATCCGCGTGTGCTTTTCTAAAGAGGACGCAGCCCTTCGGACAAGCATGTATCTGCTCATACGGCATCTTAAGTGCACGAAGGACCTTCTGCGATTCGTACATGTTCTGTGGCAAAAGGTGACCAGCCGGAAGGATGGAGCCAATAACTGTCAACATTTCATCAAAGTTCTCTCGACTGAGGTTGAACTGGGACTTTAAGGCCATTAAGTGTGAAATGCCATCAAGCTTTGAAATCTGTGTGTGGCCATGAAGGGGTTTTCCTGCCGCAGACAACATGTCGTAATACGCCTTTGCGCTTGCCTCCGGCTCCTCCTCCTGCCTACGTCCTTCAGCAAAGTGTGCTTCGTGAAAGTCATCTAACCAATCTGCTACCCCGGCATCAGCATTATAATCCTCGACACGTGGTCTCACCACCTCCTCTCTCACACGATCAGCTTCACCGTGGTGGGTCCACTGGGTATAGTTTTTTGTAAATCCATTCCTAGCAAGATGTGAAGTCATCACCTCCTTTGTCTGCCTCTTTCTGTTCTTACAGTTGGTGCAAGGACAAAAAACGGCAACCGCTCCGGGAGCCTGGTCAAATGCTTGCTCGATGAAAGCCTCGGTCCTGACGACCCATTCTCTGGTAATCTCACGGGTGCTCCGACGGCCCGAGTACATCCACTCACGGTCATCCATCCTCTAACATATATATCACCAAGTAATAAATATGACCATGGACTTGCATCTACACGTCGTTCCTACCATCTAATAGGTAAGGATAGGTCCTAATCCCACCCGAGGATGCATAGATGGGGTTAGTTCCCATGGTCTAGTCCTATCCGAGACAGAAATTCGGCAGCACCTCCCCGCTGTTCTCCAAATACACGTCCGGACAGGGAGATTGTGTATCCGGAGAACAACAGGAAGGTACTGTCGAAACTCTGTCTCGGATCGGAGCAGACCATGGAAACTAACACCATCTACGCATCCTCGGGCTGTCCAAAAAAACGTGGACAATTCAAAACAAATACGGTTATAGATATGCAAAGATCTGCATATTTGTAACCCTATCTCTTTTGAACGGGAGACGCCTAACTGGGTTACGTGGAGATACATGCCTAGGACAAAGAAATAGTGGTTATACCTTAGGTGGCGGTGAAGTCAGGCTAGCGGGGCCGTGGCGGGTCGGTGCAGTGGCGAGGCAACGCGGTGCGGGCAGACCCGCAACGTCAAGGAAGACGAGGTACTCCGGCTAGCCTCCGACGGGATCTTCTCTGAAAATCAAAAGGACACAAGACCATCAATTCAAAATTTCGGCAGCACCTCCCCTGCAGGGTGAGGTCTCCAAAACCTGCAAGAAACAAACGACATGATGGCCAGCAAGCATATATATCTCAACGGCACGATGGCCGGCATGCACATATACAATTCCAACATAAACAACGATCGACAATCCCAAACGTCGAAACGCCATCGGCACACCACCGCCGAAACCTCCGCCGAAACCTCCACCACCACTTCAACACCACCCCAACACCACCACCATGACCTCCACCACCCCAGCACCACCGCCACCACTCCACCAATCCACCACCACTCCACCACCACCCCACCACTACCACTACCACTACCACTACCAAGAAATACAAGATTGCAATACCTAGGGCGCCGGGCACGTAGAGCGGAGACGGGCAGACGCCGGCGGGGGCGGGGCTGCGGTGGCCGGGGGGATGCGGCTAGGGCGCGGGCGGGCGGACGCGGCTGGGGAGGGCGGGCGCGGCCGGGGCGCGAATCACAGGGAGGCGTTGCGGTGTGGCCGGGGCGGGGAGGGGCTGCCGGCTGTCGGCCGGGCGGGCGGGCGCGGTGCTGCCGGGCGGGCGTGCGAGCGTGGGCCAGGCGGGCAGGCGGCCGCGGCCAGCCAGCGGCGGGCGACCGGGCGAGGCCTGCTGCCGGCCGGGCGGTCAGCGCGGCACTGCCGGGCGGGCGAGCGGCCACGGCCAGCTAGCGGCGCGCGGCCAGGCGAGGCCTGCTGCGGCGGCCGGACGGTGGGGCGGGCGTTCTGCGGCGGCTGGACGGCGCGGGCGGGGCGGCAGCGAGCTGCACGGGCGGCGGCGGCGAGCTCCACGGGCGGCGGCGGCGAGCAGCAGTGAGCGTGGGCGCGGTGGCGGCGGGCAGCAGTGAGCGCGGGCCGGTGGCGGTTGGATAGCCTTTGTGTCGCGGGCGCATTGGGTAAGACCTGGAGGCCCACTTTGCCGAGAGCCAGATCACGGCGGCTCTCGGCAAACATCCCGCCTTTGTCGAGAGCCAGGCCGATCCGGCTCTCGGCAAACATTTTTTTTTGAAAAAATTATTTATTTCTTATTTAAATAACTGCAGCAGCAAAAAAATAACTCTTTGCCGAGAGCTTCTAGGGGTGCTCGGCAAACCCTTGATGCAGGCCAGGTAAAAAAAAGAAATCAGAGCCGAGAGCTAACCAGAGAGCTCTCGGCAAAGGTTCTTTGCCGAGAGCAAAACCCATATGCTCTCGGCAAATAATTTGTAAAAAAGAATTAAAAAATAGCAAACGGCTCCCAAAAATTACGAAATTTTGCCGTGTTACAATTTATGCTTTCTAATGACTATAGAAAAAGTTTGGAAGTCCAAAACCTAATTCACGCGTGACATTGTTTGAAAATCCTAATGGATCCTTCTCAACTCTATGAAACATATTCGGAGATGTTTCAGATTGTAAGAATCAGACGCCACCGCTTGCGCGAAACTTTTTCAAATTTTTACCACGGCCTCCAAGTGTTGTACCATGACTTTATTGCAAATATCACAATTTTCCGACTTCATTTCTGTTTTTTAAGAATTTTTAAATCGTTCGGCGACATTTTCGTGGTATTCGATTCGTAAAATAAAAGGTGAAAAAAACATCAACAAGATGTTATTTGGCCTCAATAATGCATAAATAGCATGAATATCGATTTATACTTAATTATTTCCCGTGTTTAAATCACTCGTCGTTCAAATTTTAATTTTTACCCGTGATTAAAAAATTGCTTGAAATGCAATTAATTAAATAGATATAGCAAATAATTACAAAAATACACAAAATTTTAATATTGAGTAGAACCTATAGTATGTGTATAGAGAAAAAAGTTTAGAGCGCCCAAAATAAAAAAATAATAATATTTTTGGACAAAAGCGAGGAGAAGAGAAACACATGAAATAATAAGCACCCTTTGCCGAGAGCCATACATGGCTCTCGGCAAATGGGTCACTTTGCCGAGAGCGGCTCTCGGCAAATAATTAACGCCGTAAGCCTAAATACCGCTGGAAGCCTATTGCCGTGCGGACTTCTTTGCCGAGAGGCCGGCTCTCGGCAAATGTTATGTTTGCCGTGAGTTCTTATTTGCTGAGAGCGTAGCTCTCGGCAAAGGACAAGTTTGCCGAGCATTTTTGTTTGCCGTGAGCCGTGCTCTCAGCAAAGTTAACCTTTGCCCAGAGTTTTACTTTGTCGAGAGGTGCTCTCGGCAAATCAGTTCTTTGCTGAGAGCCCTTTGTTTTGCGCTCGGCAACTATTTAGGCTCTCGGGAAAGGCCGGTTTTCCCGTAGTGTATATCGATGGATGACTGGGTCTTACTCCTGTGTCTTAAAATAAATGTTATTCTCACTTTCTACGAAGTTACATATTTTTAACTTAATTTGATCAAATATATATAAGAAGTATTAATATTTGTAATGTATAATTGGTATCATTTTATGAATCAGTTCAATATATTTCATAATTAGTATCATTAGTTTTTTTTTCTGGCTTCACTATTTGTAGGCATGGCCAAGTCTAAATGACCTTACTTGTGTCAAAACGTACTTTGGGGAGTCATTATTCAGGCACAATTGTTGGCCCTGGGATCTCCCGCACAGGTGAGCTGACCGCTCACCGGCGTTGCCGACCACACACTATGGCTAGAGGTAGTGTCGGTGCGAAAAGTGACCAACAAGTAAATATTTGTAGTTTTGATGTGCGTTGTGATCGGATGTGGCCTAGCACTCAATGACACAGGATTTATACTGGTTCAGGCAACGTGCCCTATGTCCAGTTTCAGTCGGTCGGTGACTTTATTCCTGAGCCCAGATACTCGAAGTTTGTTGTGTGGTTACAAACGAATAGGAATAAGAAGGGGGGTGTTAGAGGCCTGGTCGGACTTTAAACTGAATGGGAAAGAGTGACGGGTGATCTAATGTGCGCTAAGTATTGGAATGTATGCTCTATGTAACTTTCGAGCTCTAGAACTATTGATCTGTTCGAGTTCTCAGGCCGTTGAGTGCTCGAATCATCTAGCCTTTTTTTTTCTTTCGAGAGCCAGAGAGGCTTTTAGGAGAGAGCTCATCCGCTTTTATAGTTGAAGGGGGTGGCCTTACAAGTCAGAGAAAGAGGGAGAGAGAGTGTATACGTGTGCTCCCTAGTCTTGTTGCCCACGCTGTCGGGTACGAGACGGTTGTAGGTGGCCACAACACTGTTTATGTTCAGACACACCTGGTAGGCTCTACCGTGTTCGCCTAGTACGGCAAATGTCGGCGCTTACAATATTGTTTGTGTTCTGACACGTTTGTAAGATTGTATAGTGTCTGTTTGGTATGGCCTGGTTGTACAATGTCCGTTTGATATGGCCTGGAATTGAACGAAGTGCCGTCTAGGGTGATTGATGTGCGGGGGCAATGCAAGAGACACTGGAGAGCTCAGCAATTGCTTGTCCTGGTGGGTGGTGGGTGCCTGACTGGGTGTAAAGTGATACTGGTAGCAGCACTTGTACTCCGGTGAGGGCAAACTCTGTCTGGGAGTTGTTAGCCCGCACCACATGTGATTCGTTTTCTAGTTCATGACTTGACCTTGCATTAATTGCCGCCAACGCGCTGCGGCAGTGGAAACTGGCAACCGTGTTTCAGAGCACACGCACACCCATGGTGTGATGGCTGATGATAGATAGTACTACAAGTCAGCGGCCAGGAAGCACGCTGCCTATATAACATCCATTTCTGCATGCAACGATGTTAAAATAGTGAAATGGTTGGGGAAAATGCGATTTTATTCGACCAAGAAAAGACATGAAAAACTATGGGTTCGCCTGTGCTTCATTGCTGGCGGCTGGCGCGAGCATGAAAACCGGCGGTGCTAGCTTTTGCATTGCATTGTTCAACAAAGATTTTGTGCTCCCTGAGGTTGGTGGCCAAGGGCGCAAATGGGTCAGGTACTGATGATAGCACATCGCTATGTACCTCCTCTATTGCTTGTTCCGATCCGGCCAGCTCCTCTCTCTTGGGAGCAATTGTCCCAACTAATCATGGTCTTTTTTTTCTTTTTTTTTCTCTCGAATAGACAAAAGATTTACGTATCATTATAATTAAGAAGAGTTTAACCGTACAAACGACACGCTTCTGATGAGCGCGCTAGGCGTTTCATTGAATAGTCCATCCAACCTTGCTTCCACTAGGGCAAAAATTTTAAAAGACATAAGCATGAGATGTTCATGTTAATACTTAGTGAAAGCATCTAGGCCCCTAGTTATGTTTCGGTGATTAATGACAATACAAGATTACTATGACTAACGTGTGTTTTGCAGAGACAATTTAGTTAGGTCATGGTAATAGAGATCGATTGGACAATCATGATGGTCATGCCCCTACGATGGAAATCGTTTCGGTTTTCAAAGGATGGACGACAAGGTTAAAGATGGACTAGTTCTAAGTGTCGATTGAAGTTGGAGAGACGCTTAGAGTAGTTTAGGACTTTGTTTTTCCTTTGGCCATACTATTAAGGGGGGTATGGACGGGTAGCTTGACCTAGGTGAGTCTAGTGAGTTAGGTGTGGTGCACACTTGTTAAAACTAGCACTAGGTAGCTCCAAAACAGCCCTTAGATCCAATGTAGCAAACTTCATTCACTTATGATCGAGAGTTGGAAGTGAATGGAGGGCCAAATACTGACCGGACGCTGGTGCAGAGTCCGGTCAGTTCATTTGACCAAGGTGAAAAACGTCTGGTGCGACCGAACGCTGAAAGGTGAAGTGACCGGACGCTGAGAGCCAGCGTCCGGTCGACTCCAATAAGGTTTCAGAGAGGGAAAATCATGATCGGACGCTGGCCATTGAGTTCAGGGTTTACTGACCGGAGCGTCCGGTCAACATGATCGGAGCATCCAGTCATCCCGCAGAGGCACATAACGGTTTGTTTTTCAGCCGGTGTTATAAATACAACCTCCACACGTGTGTGGGGGTACTTTTGCTCATTCCAACAACAGATAAACACCTTAGAGAGTGCCAAGAAGAGCAAGGTCCTAGTGAGGTGATTGAGATTTGAGAATCCCAAAGAGAGCCCTCATTAGTGAGATCAAGAGTAGCAAAGTGTGCATACACCCTTCTCATGAGGCTTGTCGTGGTCAAGTGAGAGTTTGTGCTTGTTACTCTTGGTGATCGCCATCACCTAGACGGCTTGGTGGTGATTGAGAGCTTGGTGATCATCCGGAGAGCTTGTGGATGACCCAACTCAAGTTGTGAGCGGTTGTGGGTGATTCACCGCGACGGAGTGTCGAAGAATCATCCCGTAGAGAGCACTTGATCCTTGCACGGATCAAGGGGGAGCTACACCCTTGCGCGGGCGCTCCAACAAGGACTAGTGGGGAGGGGCGACTCTCCGATACCTCGGCAAAACATTGCCGCGTTCCTTCTTCTCTATTTACTTTGAGCATTTACTTTGAGTATTTACTTTGAGCAATTCAATTCTTGTCTTTACATTCATAGAATTGCCATGGTAGAGTAGGATTGAAACTTATGCTGCAAGTCTTTTGTGCGGTAGAATAATTAGAAACACTTTCTAGGCACAAGGGGTTAATTGGGCTAACCATAGGATTTAATTATTGTAAAGAAATTTAGAATTAGCCAAATTCACTCCCCTCTTGGGCATTTTGATCCTTTCAATTTGTATCAGAGCCTCGTGCTCACATATTTAGGCTTAACCGTCTAGTGAAAGATGTCTCACAGGGATGAGCCTCCTCCTATCTTTGAGGGGGATGATTTTCCATATTGGAAAATTCGCATGGAGGCGTACCTAGAAGCCCTAGATGTTGGAATTCTTAGAGCCGCCTCACAAGGTTTCCCAAAACCTCGAGATGCCACACACCCACAAGGTGATGAGTTGAACTATGAAAAATGGAATACAAAGTCTAGAAACATTATATTTAGAGGCCTTTTGTAAAGATGTGTTCAACCGGGTGAGGAACCACAAAGACGCCCATGCACTATGATCGGACGTTTGTGCGCTCCATGAGGGAACAAAGAGTGAGCGTGAGGAATGCTATTATCTTGTCATGAAAAGGCTTAACTCTTTTGAAATGCTTCCTAAAGAATGTGCTAATGAAATGTATTCACGTTTGAATGTTCTTGTAGAGAAAGTCAATGGGCTTGGACTCACTCAAATGCAACCATCCGATGTTGTAAGAAAGATCTTGAGTGTCCTTCCCATTGACAAATATGGGCATATTGTGACCGTGCTACATCAAGATGATCTTTCCACCGCTACACCGACACAAAACTTAGGAAAGATCAATGTTCATGAGATGTACATGCACATCACACCTCAAGATGGCTCATCGTCTATAAAGAAGAAAGAAAAAGACTTAGCATTCAAGGCTAGCCAAGAGAAGGGCAAAGCAAGACTTGAGTATGAGAGATCAAGTGATGATGAAGTTGATGATGAAAGTCTTGCTCTCATGGTGAAGAAAACCGCCAAGATGCTAAAGAAGCTCAACAAGAGTGGCATCAAGTTTGATGGCAAGAAGAAGAAGTTCTTCACTAGTTCTAGAAGGAAGCCAATCTATGAGATGGATTGCTACAATTGTGGAGAACTTGGTCATCTAGCTCACCAATGCACAAAGCCCAAGAAAGACAAGTTCAAGAACAAGAACAAGGGCAAGAAAGATGACTCAAGCAATGAAGATGAAGATGAGAAGAAAAAGAACAAGCCATACAAGAAGAGAGATGGCAAGAAGGACTTCCACAAGAATAAGAAGAAGAGTGGAAAGGCTTACATCATCGGTGATTGGCTCACGGATATTGATTCATCTAGTGAATCATCCGATGATGATAGTGACAACGAGAAGGTGGCCGCCATTGCTATTGACTCATCATCTTCACCGCCACCACCGCCATCATCCTCTACACACCTATGCCTTATGGCTAAGGGTGAACGCAAGGTATCAAATGATAATGATAGTAGTGGTGATGAATGTAACACCCTCGGTGTTACGCCTTAATCAAAATACTAAACCATGTCATGAGCATCATGTTTATGTATTATTGCATGTGGTAAATGAGAAATTAAATTTTATTGTACTAATTCTCAAATTGAGCTCTAATTTATTCCTTGTCCAAGTTGTCCTTCCAGCACGTCATCTCTCTCCACGTGAGAGCTCCATAGCCACAAAGTCAAATGATAAGTCATTGTCATTCACTAATTATTAGCATACCACTTGGCAAGATTTATATCTTCATCAACCTCGTGGCGCGCCGCTGTCATCTCTCGTTGTTCTAATTATCCCGCCTTTACTTCGCTTGCTAATCACCTTGCAAAATTATCAGTGCACGACGCGCTACCACTGCCATAGTGTGTCGCACACGCTACGCATTAATCTCAATCACAAGTTTGGCCGCTGAGCACGCCGCTCGCTCACTGCTCTGCAAACGTAGTGCACGCAACCTTTCCTCACGCGCATTATAGCTGTAAAGATTTTCCTCACGCAGCACTGCTGCAGCAGGAGTTTCAACATGTCAGAATGGTACCAGAGCAGATTTGCAACACGACAGGCCGTAGCAGTGCAGGAGTTACTCTTCACGTGTGGAAAACACTGTAGCTCCGAAGAAAACACTGTAGCACAGTGGAAAACACTGTTTATCCGAGCAAACACGTCGTTCCCGCGGCGTTTTATTACCTTTAAGCAAGCTAGTTAGCCACTAATCTTATGACGCGTCGCTGTCGCGCTTTTGCTTCTTCATTTCCTGTGTCTCCTGTCTTTAAAAGGATACGTCGAGCTATTTCGCTCCGCTGCTCACTTGCTTCTCTCAAATCAAGTTTCTCTGTTCTTACCCGTGAAAGCTGCGTCTATCGATTTCTCCCCGAGCTATAATCAGCTGAGGTAGCTAGTTTACAATTGATCTTCTTATTCTCTAATGTTTCCTTGACCTATGGTCTCCTCCTCCATTAATTCCTTGACCTGCATGAATGAACCAGCACCCCACCACCAAGCACGTTCAGCCCAAAGCCCACTCCAGTCCTGACATGCTCGTAAGTCTAAGACCACTCAAAGTTCATCCTTGAATTAATTCTCTCATGACCAAAGACCACACCACCGCACACGGCACGGAGCCAGAGGACAACCCTGCCAACTCGTTTCGTGCTTCCTGACTACCTAGCTTGTCATGACCACCCACAACCAGTGCTATATATGGTTCTGTTCCGCTCCACGCAGGGCAAGCAATTGCTAAGCTCCCTGGTGTCTCTCATCTTGCATTGCCTCCGCACATCGATCACCGTAGGAGGCACTTCATTCAATTCCGAGGTAGTTAGCCTACAAGAATTCCTTCATCCTCCTTCTCTATTATTTTCTTGACCCGCGGTCTCATCTAGTATTTCTAGACCCACAGTCATGTGCAAGTCAACAAGTCCAATAGCATGATTATCCTTCTCCAATAATATCATTTTCTTCATCTCTAGAGCTCATTTGAATTTATTTATTTATTACGAAATAAATTTTGTTAGATTCCTAAATTCATGATCTATCTGTTAGTGTAATTAGTTTGTATAGTTCAGTGATACCTTTAGGGTTACTTTATTATTTTGAAATGCTTATTATGGTTATTTAGAGAATGAATTTTTATGATGCATGGTAGCTAGTGCACCTTGCTTTATTATATATATAGTAAATTGATATTGACAATAAGGATGCCTTTAGTTGCTAAGATAATACATGAAATGTTTCATACCTGTTTAGTGGGAATAATAGGTAACTTTGCGTATTAGTCATTAGAGTTAGCTTAGTAGCTTGGTAGATGTATTCTTATTTTAAGAGTTGCGGTTGCCTATATATTAATTATTGCATCATCATCACTGCATGCATATAGAGGACGAGCCACTGGAGATCGTGACCTTCGGCGAGCAGGAGTACGATGAAGTCGTCGAAGAGTACGAGGAGATCCTCGTGCAGGAGGACGTTCTGGAGCCACCTGTCACTGACTTTGCTGACACCACGCCTGCCCAAGGCAAGCCCCGGTGCATAACCCCT